>NC_140590.1:336365095-336973649 GCF_964204655.1 Triturus cristatus | reverse complement strand
CACCACTCCACTGTGCAATACTCCACCCTACACCACTGAACTCTACTCTATTACACTGTACACAACTCCACTCTCTGTCAGTCTACTCTATGCTATTACATGGCATGCAACTCAACACTACGCCACATCAGTGTATGCCACTCCATTGTATGCCACTCCACTATATGCTACTCTGCGCTATTCTACTGTATACTACTCCAGTATATGCTACTCCACTCTATGCCACTCCTGTGTACACCACTCCACTCTATGCCACTCCATTCTATGCTAGTCCATTGGAAGCCACTCCACTTAACCCCACTCCACTCTATGCCACTCCAGTCTATACCACTCCACCTTACGCCACTCCGCTGTACGCTATTCAACTCTACACTATTCCACTCTACGTTTCTACACTCTATGCCACTCCCCTGTACTCCACTCTTCGCTGTTCCACTGTATGCCACTCCACTCTATGCTTTTACACTGTATGAAACTTCAATATTTGCCACTCTACTGTGTGGTATTCCACCCCACACCAATTCACTGTATGCCACTCCATTCTACTCTTTTCCTTTGGATGTAACTCCACTGTAATCCACTCCGCTGTATGTTATTACACTCTACCCCACTCCACTGTAAACCACTCCAGCCTACACCACTCTACTGTAATTTACTTCAATATACACTCTATGCCCCTCCATTGCATAACACTCCACTCTACACCACTCTGCTGTATGTCACTCCAGGCTACGCTACTCCACTGTACGCCACTCCACTGTCCGCAACTCCACTATATGTTGTTCCACTGTACACCACTCCACTCTCCCTTTTTCCGCTTTAACCTACTCCACTCTACACTACTTCACTCTACACCACTCCAGTGTGCTCTGCTCCACTATATATAACTCCACTCTACAAAACTCCACTACAGTTTATGCCACTTTACTAGCATCTACTCTCCTCTATTTCCATACACTACACTGTTCAAAGTTGTACTTGGACTCTATGCCCGTAAACTCTATTGTACAACACTTTACTTCACTCTGTGTATGAGACGCCACTCCAATTTATAACAGTTTCCTCGTCTCTGTGCTGTGCCATTTCAATGTATGGCACTCCACTCAACACTAGTCCCCTATACCATACTATACTCTACACAGCACCTTTGTACACCATTCCACTCTACGCTATTCCACTCTACACAACTCCTCTGTATGCTATTCCACGGCATGCCACTCCACTTTACGCTACTCCACTCCAGTGTTCTCTCTTCCACTCAATATAACTCCACTATATAAATATCTACTCTACTATACTTTATACCACTTTCTTAGACTCTGCTCCACTCCATTCCCGCACACTCCACTGTCCAACTTAATACTAAACTCTATGCCCATACACTCCATTGTGCAACACTCTGTTCCACCAAACAACACTTGTCTATACTCAACAATACAGCACTCCACTCTACGGTACAAGACCCAACTCTAATTTATAACAGTTGACTACCTAGGCTATACCACTACACTCTACTCCATGCCACTCTACTCAATGGCACACTAATACACCACCCTACATGTGCCACTACACTTGCCTCTACTTCACTGTACAAGACTTTACCTCACTCTATGCTATTTTACAAAAATCCACTTTACACAGCTCCACTGTTTGAACTACTACTTACTCTATGCAACTCCACTCCACAATACTCTACTCACTGTATGCCACTTTCTGACACTTTACGGCTGTATAAACAACTCCACTCCACTGTACAACACTACAGAATACTGTATGCCACCGAACAACACTCTAGTCCACTCTTTGCCACTCTTTGTATTCCACTGCACCCCACTTTACTCGACTCTACAACACAGTATTCCTCTCTACTCAACAACTCCACTGTACACTGCTCCATTCTACGCCACTCTATGCCATTTTACTCAATAACACTGTATGCCAATCCACTCTACCACACTGTACAACATTGTACTATACACCACTCCACTCTACAAAACTCAACTAGACTGCATACCACTCTACTCTGATGTAGTCGACAACACTTTCCAATACTGTACAACACACCACTACACTCTACAGCACACCATCATACTCCAATTTACAACATTTACTCAACTGTATGCTACTCCACTCTACTGCACTTCATGCCACTACAGTCTTCTACGGCATGCCACTCCACTCCACTCTACTCTATGACACTTTACTCCACTCTACGCTACCCCACTCCAGGGTACTCCAGTCCACTATACTCCACTTTATCCCACTCTTCTCCACTGAACCATACTCGGCTCGAAAGCGCTCCTCTGTCCGACACTCTACTCCACTGTATCCACTGTTTAGAATCAGGTGGTCTTTAGATTCAGGAGCATCGGCTATGTTGGTGCTCCTGGATCTATCTGCCGCTTTTGATACTGTGGATCATGGGAGGCTACTGTTAAGGCTAAAAAACACAGGCCTGGAAGATAAGGCTCTGGGCTGGCTACAGTCTTATCTCACTGATCGTACCCAGAAAGTAGCCTTGGGCCCCCTTTCTTCAAAACCCAAACCCCTCTGGTGTGGTGTCCCTCAGGGCTCGGCCCTCAGTCCATTACTTTTTAATATTTATCTGGCTCCACTCTTTTCTCTTATTGCTAAATGGGGCGTCAAGGCGATTTCATACGCCGATGACACACAACTAATTTTCCCCTTCTCGGATGTTTCAGAGGCAGCCTTCAGCAATATGAAGGGATGCTTGCGAGATGTTGCCAATTGGATGAATGCAAACAAACTCAAACTGAATGCGAGTAAGACGGAGGTCATCTTCTTTGGCAAACATACTCGGCCCCCCCCAAGCATGTGGTGGCCCTCCGAAATGGGTTTCCCTCCTCTACCCAGCACTAATGCGAAAAATCTGGGAGTAAGATGGGATGAGAGTCTTTCCTTCTCTCCTCATATACAGCAGGTCTCTGCGTGCTGTCTCCATAAACTAAGAAACCTACGCAAATTTCTGTCCCTTCTGCCTGAAGACTGTCGCAAGACGGTGGTCCATGCTACAGTCACTTCCAGACTGGACTACGCAAACGGCCTCTATCTTGGCCTACCCAAATATCTGGTGCAACGATTGCAGATCGTGCAGAACGCGGCTGCGAGACTGCTAAAAAACATCCCTTTTAAACAGCATGTCTCTCCGCACTTGCGCGATCTGCATTGGCTCCCTGTAGCCTGCAGAATCAAGTTTAAAGCTCTAACTCTGGCGTTTAGAGCCCAAAAGGGGACCTGTCCCAACTATTTAAAGCTTAGACTCCCCAGATACTATCAGGAGAGATGCTTGCGCTCTAATTCACGACACCAGCTTTCTATCCCCCGCGCCAGGAGAGCCAGACTCGGAGGCAGATCCTTCTCTGCCTGCACGGCGACACTCTGGAACGCTCTACCGGCCAACATCCAATTGGCTCCAACGGAAGCCAGTTTTAAGAGGCAGCTAAAGACTTGGCTCTTTTTCCCAGAATAACTAAACACTCCCTCCCCTTTCTCCGCCCATTCTGCCTGGAAAAATGATCACTCAGCGCCGGGACACCTCCTTGCGAGGTAGCTGTTCGCGCTATACAAATATCGGTATTATTATTATTATTATTATTATTATTATTATTATTATTATTATTATGCAACTCCACTCTACAACACTGTACTACACTCTATGCCACTCTACTACACTCTATGCCCATCCACTCTATGCCACTGTACTACACTGAATGACACTCAACTTTGTGTCACTCCACTCCTCTGCTGACACAGCACTCTTCTCTGCGACACTCTCTTCCTCTGTACAACACCCCCACATAACAACACTCAGCTCAATGACACTGGACTCTATAATAGGAAACAAATGTTTATTAAAAAAAAAAAATTTTAATTCATTGAAATTCAATGAAAGAAATGAAAGGTTAAAGCTTACTTATAGTGAGCAAAACTTTTTTTCCTATACAAACCAAACATAAACTAAAAATTCTAAAGTTGTAGTTATAGCTAGGTCTGGGCAAAGTGACAAAAAAACTCTGCTGCGCTATGCAGAGTTCCACAAGTGGCAGAGTGCGTTAGGTCGCACCGTTCACGCTGGTTTTTAGCGCTGTGTATTTGTCCCACACTGAAAAATCAGGGCAAACCATACCATGCGCAGAGCAAGAGGACGCTACTTCTTTCTGCTGCTCAAGTGAATTTTATACTTGAGCAGCAGCTTCCCCAATGTGAACGGATGTTTTTTCAACATGAGCGGTGGCGACCATCTACGACCGCCCGCGTTGAGAAATCTCGCTGGGAGGTGGTCTAGACTAGCATTGGTTTTCCTCACTCATGCTCATCTAACTTAACATTGGTGAGCGCGAGTGAGGAAAAAACTCTGCTCCGTTTTGCGGAGGGGAGTTTTTTGGACCTCCGCATGCTGTCTTACACTGTGCAACACGCCACTCCACTCTGCGATACTCCACTCCACTCCACTATATGACACACCACACCACTCCACTGCATAACACTTTAATCCAATGTATGCGACGTCACTCCACTCGACTCCACTATATTCCAGTCTCCGACACTAGACTCTATGGCACTCTCCTTCACTCTACTGTACTATACAATGCTCCAATTAATAAGACTCTACACTACGATTTGAAACACATTTTTATTTAAAAATAAAAACGATTAAAATACAATGAAAAAACAGATGTTAAGAATGATTTAGCAAGAAATACTGTATTTAGGGGCACCTGCATCAACCTATTTACCAGCCGCAAACGTGCCTATTTGTAGAATCAGCCCCTTTGTGACCGGTTGATAGCCTTTTGGGATGCATCAACCCCAAAGCCATTCGCTAAATAGGTAATCGCAAATTTTTCGATTACCTATTTTGCGAATGCAATTAGGGAATCTCAATTTGCGATTCGCTAAATGCAATGCAAGAAGCATTCTCAGAATGTGACTTTGCATTAAGAAATCGCAAATTAGCATCAACTTCAAGTTGATGCTAATTTGCAATTCCTTAGAAAAATGCACAAAATTGCATTATTCTAAGTGCCATGTGGCGCACACACATGCTCTTGGGGCATGTGTGTGCGCCATATGTGCACACATGCCAATTTTGGGGGTGCATCAGGGTGGTCTTTTGGCCCCCTAGCACCCTTGAAATTGCATTCGCTATTTGCGATTACCTAAATGGTAATCCCAATTTGCAAATGCTTCCCATTCATTCCTATGGGTGTCTGGGCAATTTGCAATTCGCTATTAGGGAATTTGTAGGAATCGCAATTTATTTTGTGATTCCTATATGCATAAGGAATTGAGAGTCCTTAATAGCGATTGCTTAATAATCGCATTTAAGGAATCGCAATTCCTTCGGTTGATGCATGTGCCCCTTTATCTTTTCTATACAAACCCAATTTAAAATACACAAACGTTAAAAATTGTAAGATATAATTGAAACTTAAACTTATAATTTATGCACCAACTTCAAATTACTATAAGTCGCGCACCTCCGAACACAGTCTTGTTACCTCACTCGCCGCACTACATTAACGAGGTGCACTACTTATAATAATTTGAAGGTGGTGGATAAATTATAAATGATAGCTATAACTATATCTCTTGAATTTTTAAAGTTTGTGTCTTTTATGTTTGGTTTGGTTAGGGGAAAGTTTTCATAACTACCACTAAGCTTTGACCTTTGTTTTTTTCATTAAATATATATCTGTGTGTGTGTATGTATATATATATATTCACTGAAAAAACCATAGGTTTCAGGCACGTTATAGTTAGGAATTAGCATTTAAAAAACCTTAGAAATTCACTGACAAAAACATAGGTTTCAGGGGCGTTATAGTTAGCTGGACTTTTCACTCGTACAAAACCATTGAAATTCCCCCGTTATAGTTAGCTGAACTAACTATAACTCGCGCTCCCGCAATGCACTGCTGATGACGTCACATATTACATCACTCATGACATGGTCAGTGACATCACGCATGACATCACTGATGACATCTCAAATGACATCACTGATGACATCATCCAGTGAATGAGTGTTTTTCTGAAAATTACATATGTTTTATTTATGTATATCTCAAGGTCGATGGAAGAATAAATGGGTATATAAGTGTCTAAAAGGATGATTTGTTTTTGAAAAATTTATTGTATAACTGACTGATTAAGTGTATCTTAGTGAATACATGGCTTAGTGAGTAATGTTAAAATGTGTAAATATCTGTATCAGTCTCTCACTTTGTGTATAAGTGGCTGCATGGGTTGGTGAGTAGCTACATGAGTGTCTATATAGGTTATTAGTTGGTTTTTTGAGTATCAGTATGAGTGTCTGAGTGTCTGTATGGTTCGTGGGGGGTATTACGTAGTGCATAGGTGCATGAATGAGTGACTCACTGTTTGTATGTGTTGAAGACAGCATGTGTGCAGGAATGTATGGGTGGATGAGTGTGTGCATGGGTGTGTTAGTGAGTGATAGACTGTCTCAATAGTGTCTTTATGAATAACTACATATGTTTTAAACTAGTATATGTGACTATTGGTGTATATAAGTGAGTATATGTAAGAGTGAGAGATTGAAAGAGTTCCTGTATGAATAAGTATGTGTTTCTATAAGTGACTGTTTAAAAGACTAAGTATGTGTAAGTTTCTGTAGAAGTAAGTGTGGTGGTGTGTGTATAACTGTATATGCAAGTAAATGGATGTTTGATTCTTTATTAGCATGAGTGACTATGTGTGTGAGTAACTCTATGGATGAGTGGCGTTGTGTAACAGGATGTATAGGTGTGTGAGTACATATGATGAGTGAGTACATGTATGAGTGACTGTATAGGACTGTTGGTGAATGAGTGGATGTGTATGTGGATCTTAGAATTACTGAAAAGGTTGTTGTAACTGGTATTGGTATGTCCATTGTTTTGAACATTGTAGTTTCTATTTTTGAATGTGTGTATCAAAGGTTATATTAGGGGAAGAGGAGGTGTGCCACTCTATCACAAGGATGATGTCATGAGTGATGTCATTAGTGATGTCATTTGAGATGTCATCAGTGATGTCCTGAGTGATGTCACTGACCATGTCATGAGTGATGTAATATGTGACCTCATCAGCAGTGCATTGCGGGCGCTTGAGTTATAGTTAGCTGAACTAACTATAACGGGGGAATTTCAATGGTTATGTACGAGTGAAAAGTCCAGCTAACTATAACGCCCCTGAAATCTATGGTTTTTTCAGTGAATTTCTAAGGTTTTTTAAATGCTAATTCCTAACTATAACGTGCCTGAAACCTATGGTTTTTTCAGTGAATTTCAAAGGTTTTTTAAATGCTAATTTCTAACTATGCCTACAGAGATAGGACATGTGAAGAAAGAAGAAAAAACGCACAGAAAAAAAAAAAGAAATGCAGAAAGAAGCAACAGAAGTCCTCAAAGACGAAGAAAAGTGCAGGAAGAAGGATAACGTGCAGAAAGAACAAACAGAAGAGCAGAAAGAAGCCTTGTTGCAAAATCATCCTGTACCCTCTACTTTTTCAGACGGATACTGGTGGTAACTGAGTCTGACTAACCAGTCCTAGAGCCAGTGCTATGTTAAAAGACACTCAGAATACAGTGAAAACACCTACATACACTAGGGAACACTATGCGTTGGGGTCCCCCTGTGATCAGCATGACCTCCTCTGTAAGCCCCTAGTATATAATAGGGCATTATAGAAACACCTAGGACATGCTGGACAAACCGTATGTATCTATCACCATGACGATTTGCGTGATATTCATTAAAAGGCGACTATGCATAGAATGAATCCACATGGAATGTATTTACAGCGCTAGTGAAGCTCTGACGTGTCTGACGCCCTACCGTGCCTAATCCCGGCGCCCCCGCCGGTGGGTACTCTCCAAGTAGACACCCTTGTCGTTTATTTATACAAACATGGGTAGCTATTGACGGGCACATTTAATATACACGCACACCAAGCCATTCAAAGGGGATTCGACAAAAATTCGACAAAACTATGCAAGAAACCCCCCTCACGGCTAATAAAAAACACATCCACCGCCGGATGTATAATACTTTTTATTTTACTCTCTGGAAAGGAGACGGACCTCACTTGAGAGTCACAGCGTGCTCCTGGCTGAGCCCAATGCTGTGTTATACCCACTAGTGCCCGCCGATTGCCTCACACCTCTGTGTTGTTTTCCACCAGCTAGTGCGTATGCTATGTAGGCCTGGGCGAAGCACTACGCTACGCACGCGTAGTTTGCGAAGTTCGCGCTACTTCGCACTACGCGAACTGCACGTAGCACAGTGCGAACACGCGTAGCGTAGTGTTGCGTAGTGCTGCGGTCATTTTTTGCTTGCTCGCGGTCCTCAACGTCAAGTTGGCGACCGCGAGCAAGCAAAATGACATCCCGGCGAGACTTTTTCCTTGTTCGCGATCGCGAGCATGGAAAATAAACCTCCCGGCGAGATTCCCAACGCGAGGAGGTCAGGTTTCTCATTGCGAGGGGTCGCGTATGCTAGCGACCGCTCGCGATGAGAAACTACCAGTTCGCGTTGAGAAAGCTGCCGCTCGAGTAAAAATCTACTCGAGCAGCAGAAAACTACAGCTCGCACTGTGCAAGATGCCATTTTCAATGATTGCACAGTGCCGGTTGCTTGTCCGCACTGTGCAATCATTGAAAACAACATCTTGCACAGTGCGAACATGTTACTACGCAGTTCGCGAAGTGCTACGCGTAGCTCGCGTAGTGCGAACTTCACTTTGCGTAGCTTCGCGATACGCCCACCCTTAATTGCTATGACACTCTCTAGCCCATGTGCACTGTAACACCACCCCGTGAATATGTCATGCCACACTTGCCTTCGCACGGGTTATATTGCCCCATCTAATGTGCCTTCCTCGATGTGTATGTTATAACGCACAGCGCTATGCCATACATATTACAATCTGGGATCCATATCTTTGTCACAGTGCATATGCAACGTTACACTCCCCAGCACATATTTTATATTACAACTTTAGAGACTAGTTATGTTACACAACACTGCCCTGTGCATATTACACTCCAAGGCGCATATCGCATAGCACGCACTTGTGCCTGTGCTATCTCGCGCTCTCCAATGATCCTGTCATTGCGCACAATGTATTGCATATTATATTTCACGCCCCGGTTCATCTTATATCACACTTTTTGGTGCATAGTTTATACCATATACTACATCTAGTTTTCATTTTCAATCGTGCTCTCAGGACTATGTTCTATATAACACTGCGTCCACCTACCCTTTTCACGGGCATTACATTTTGCGATGGGGTGGAGGGTCAGGGGGTGTTTCTGCCAAGTGAGCCCGGAGTCACAAACGTCCTCTTCTTCCTGAATAAAAGTGAGATTATGCTGCATACTTGTTCATATTTTAAGTAGTTCGCACAGACATACATTTTAAAAACAATAAAGTTCCTAATACCCACCTTCTCTGAACCGTTAGCTTGCTGCCCCATCCACCTTCTCCCTATCCTCTGTTGTCTGAATCCATGGACTAGCTTCCTCCCTCCTGCCATGCATGGTCTGATGTGCTGCCACTGCCCTCCATTTAGCATGATGTACCAGTCCACTCCTCCTGCCCTCCATTGCCCAATTCTATGGCCCATCATTGACCTCCTGCTTAGCCTCTGTGCTTAGCTTGCTGCCCCTATTCTCCTTCCCCCTGCCCTCCGATGTCTTTGTGCATGCCCCTGCTCCATCCTTTTTGCCCACTATGTTCCATGGACCTGCCACTCCTATCTACTCTGAGTGTTCTGTTGAGCTGCCACTCCCCTCCCACCTGCCTAGCATTGTCAGATGACTGTAATCTGTCCCTGCCACCTCCACCCTGCCTGTCCACATGCCATGCCCCTATCCCCTTCCTCCTGTCCTCCATTGTCCATTTTACTGCCACACCCTTCTGCCCTCCCTGATCTGTTGTGCTGCAACTGCTCCTCCTGCCTGCCCCGCGCGGTCTGTTGTGAGGCCCCTTCCCCTGAACTCTCTTGTCTGTGCCCAGGTCTTGACCCTCCCTTCTATCCTCCATGGTCCTTTGTGCATGCCCCTGCACCCTCCTTCTTGCCCATCATAGCCATTGTGCTGCCAATAACCCTTCCGCTTGCCATGCATGGTCTTCTGTGCTGCCCCTGACCCCCTCCCACCTTCCCTCCATGGTCTGTGTGTATGCCACCATAGTCTCATTGTTGCTCTCCATGGTGTGTCTTGTTTCTAGTGCCCATCCTGCCTGACCTCCATGGTCATCTTGCTGCTCCTGCCCTGCCACCTTGCCCCCAGCCCTCTGTTTCCATGTGCAGACCCCCTATTCCCTCCCTCCTGGCTTGTCTGTTCCATTGTAATGCCCCTGATCCGTCCCTCCTGCCCTTTATGGTCTGTTATGCTGCAGCTTTCTCTCCTGTCTGTCCATTATGGTCAGCTAGCTACCATTGCCTCTTTCCCATCTGTTCTCTGTTGTCCATGTGCATGGCCCTGTCCCCTCCCTATTGCTTTCTATGGATTGTTGTGCTGCACTCCCGTCCCGCATGCGCTGTGTGGTGTATTGTGCTGCTGCAAACCCTGATGCCTGCCCTGTAGGGTCAGTTTGGTGCACCTCTCCATGTCCCTCCTGTCCTCTGTTATCCGAGTCCATGTCCCTACCCCAATTCCTCCTGCCTACCATGATTCAATGTACCATACTTGCGAACATTTTGAACTTGGTAAGAGGGAGATTTTGAAAAAAAACTGGGGTATTGATTTTCCCCTTTGAGTTACATTGAAAAAGAGGAGATTGTAGACAGGAGACAGATAAAATAAAGCCCATTTGAGCTTAAAAACATTGGACGTTTCCTGGCTGAAACGGGTCTGTTGGCATGTATGGTTGTACTACCACTGCCTCTTCCTTCTGCCCACAATGGTCTATTATATTGCCACAGCCTCTCTTGCCAGTCCTGTATTGTTGGTTTGTTGCCCCTGCCCCCCTTTCCACTTCCCTCCATAGTCTGTTGTGCTGCCACTGCCCTTCCTGCCTGCCCAGTGTGGTCAAATTGTTGCCTCTGCACTCTCCTACCTGCCTTCAATTTTCAGAGTCCGTGCCCCTGGCCTCTGCCTCTCAACAGTATCCCAATGAACAACTAGATTGCTAACATTCTATATTTATTACAAAAGTGTGGAACGCCTGACGTCATCTTGATGTAATCAAAACTGTAATACCTAGAGTATTTCCTTTAGAAATTACATATATGAGAGGGTCTTATTTGCATCAAAATTATGGTTAGTGCTCTAAAAAACTAAAATGAGGACATATTTTCTGAGTTTTCAAATAGCGACAAAGAACTTTTAAATTATTTGTAATCTTTATGTTTTTTTATCCAGTTGACCACTTGATTAAATGTTGCACCTTGGCGAGAGGATGTGGTGTTACTTCCAGAGCTGCAGACTTTTCAACTGGGGAACCAGGTTGGAGTTTCTGCTTCAGCT
The DNA here is from genome assembly GCF_964204655.1 of Triturus cristatus. Classification (NCBI taxonomy): domain Eukaryota; kingdom Metazoa; phylum Chordata; class Amphibia; order Caudata; family Salamandridae; genus Triturus; species Triturus cristatus. The sequence goes on along the minus strand of NC_140590.1, from coordinate 336,962,148 downwards.
CAACATTCTGTGATTGTGGTCAAATCACTTAATCTCCCCTTGTTTACAACCATAATGAATTTGATCTTGTGTGATGTAACCAATGCTCATGTAAAGCATTCCAATAACTGACAAGTCTGCACTATATAAAACTGCAAATACACAAAAAATAAGTGTTTTGCACACTTCTGTCATTGGGCTACATGTGGGCTACATCTGGATGATATTTGTGCTGCATTTAGGCTCTTTTGTGTCTGGTTGCCATCTTGGGAGATTTATTTGTTATGAAGTTTCCTAATTTCCTCATTTACTGCAGTCTCCTTAGTAGGAAATGCTTTCAGTTTTTTACTTTGATTCCATCAAGAAGGTATTCAGATATGTCACACATTTGCCATAAATTCTGAATGTTAGCACTCTAGTTGCTCATTAGATCACTGTTGTAAAGCTACTGCTCACCACGGAAGTCTGCTGCTGGTATTAAAAGTGCATGTTTCAGTCTGCATGTCAGAATTTTTTAATGAAATAGAAGAGGATTTGAGAAGTCACTCAAAATGTGCCCTAATTTTTCTTTCTGCAGCACTAATCATACTTTCTATGGCAAAATGAACCCCCTCATTGTGTTCCTTTTTAAATTAAATGTTTTAAGATTTACCACTTTATTCCAACCAAGATGGCTTCAGGTGTGCCATACGTTTGTCATAAGTAGGACTGTTAGCGCTCTAGTTGTTCTTTAGAACACTCTGGGAAGCTGCAGTAGATAGAACACAAAGGAATCAACTGACAGTCTCTGCCCTTGTTGGATGTACATGTTTTACTGAGAATGTCAGACTTCATTCTCACATGACTGAGAAAGATAATGTGAATTTACAGAAAATATGCTCTCAGTTAGCTTATAGATCACCTTCCAAACCTCTGTGGGAAAAGCATGAGAAAATAGTTTTCTCTCAAACATGATATCACAGCAGAAGGTTTTTTCACATGGTAAAATCACCTTAGAACACACCACAATTCCTAAAATGAGTATGGTACCATCAACAAATGATTTATAATGTAACTAAAGTCTTAAAACCTTCTATTAACTGCAATGCTTTTTAATGAGGTGCTATCATGTATATTGGTCCCAAGATGGCTGCCAACACTTCTTGGATGAAGTGCTGATAGCTAATCAGATCTCACGATGAGATGTGTGGTTAGGCTCCGCCTAGATATATATGTGATTTTACTTTTGATTTTCTCAGGAACTACTGAACGGATTTACACCATTTAAGCCAAAGGCACATGCCTGACCTGAGGACTACCTCTTTGCCAAATTTCAAGTAATTCTGTTCAGCCGTTCGGGCTGTACCTTCGACTAAAGGTCCTATGGGAAAATGCATGGGGAAAACGTGTTTGGGACCCCCTTTTTTCTCAGCCCCCGCTTGACGAATCACCCTGAGACTTTCAGGGTAGGAGCTGAGCGGAGCGCCCCATTAGTTTTGAAAATTTCACGAAGATAAGTCAACCAGCGCCAAAGTTATTCAAAATAGAATTTTCAGATTTCCTATGGGAACTCGGTCCTAACTATAACTATCTACTGGTGACCGCCAGTAGATAATATGTATGTATATGTATGTATATATATACATATATACATCAATATATACAGATGTATATATTAACACAAAAAAACAAAGGTTACAAAGACGTTATAGTTAGGCTGAATTTCACTCGTATGTGTTGGTGAGTGGGTACATGAGTGGCTGTATGGGTGATTGATTGGTTGTCTGAGTACCTGTATGAGTGTCTGTGTGGCTGGGTGAGAGTGTGTGTGACTGCTTGCATGGATGATGGAGTGGGTGAGTCAGTAGCTGTATGGGTTAGTGAGTGTGTAAGTGAAGGGCTGTATAGGTGACTGAGTGTGTGTGTGTGTGTGTGGCTGTGTCGGTGAGTGAATGGATGTGTCACTGAAATATGCGTGAGCAACTGAATATGTGAAAGGCAGTATAGGTGAGTGTTGGAGTATATGAATGTCTATATGTGTGAGTGAGGGATTGTGATAGTGGCTGTATGGGTGAGTGTGTGCTTGTGTGAGTGAATGTATGGGTGAGTGAGTGAGTATGTGTTAGTATCTGTATGTATAAGTGAGTGGGTGTGTGTCTAACTGTATAGGTGAGTAAATGGCTGTGTGATTGACTCTATAGGTGAGTGAGTTGGTGTATGAGTAGCTCAATGAGTGACTGACAGTGTTGTAGAGTAAGTTCTGCATAGCGGTATTCTTATAGAACTACTCTTTATTGGTGGTCCACTTATTCATTTTTGCGTTCTTAGTTATGCAACTCTCTTCTTTTATCCCCCAGATTGTGTCTCCTATTCACCACAAACAGCACATATCCCATCCAGCTGTATGGGAGATATATTGAGATCTCCTCTCTCCTCCCTTGAGGACATGCATTAGTTTCTTTCCATTTTGAACCTCGACCTCTACTCCTTTTCTTAGAGGACTTCTACCCAAGGAATCATTTATAAGGTATGCGGGGTATGGTTTAACCCTCTAGAATAGACATATAGCTGCCTTTTGTTCTTTTCTCAATTTTTAGTACCATTAACATTAACTACATTGAATTTTGCTAGACTCGCCCTAGGAATTCCTCACTTTTGGGCCATTTTCTGCGTTACTCTTCTTTTGCTTCGAAAGTCCTTATACCTCTTGAATTTGAAGTTCGTCTAGAGGGACAGGTAAGTACATGGCTCCCAAGATTTTCCTTTGTTCACAGCATCAATGGTGAACGGCACATATTTCCATATGGTGGCTACCGCTTGACAGGCAACTGGCACTTTACCCGTAGCCGTCAATCCATCTTTCTCTGAGACACCGGGATGGGTTTGCACGGTGCATGTTTGTATCCCTTTCTCTGTGACTTTTCCTCTTTACATAATACTCTCTGGAGAGTTGGGGCTTTCCCTATTTTTGCTAGACTCCACACTGGTCATACTAGACATTGTTCTATGCTTCTTACAAGTAGCCTTGACACAAGCTACCTTCTACACTTTCCTTATTCTTTGTTTTTTGTATAGTTAGTCGTATCCTTGCATGAGCCCAGTTATTTCACTCAAAAAAATTATTTTTTTTCCCTTTTTTTAGAAGTTGCCCACTTTTGGACACCAAGACTACCTTATCCTCCCATGTTTTTAGGCCCTGAAGAAGGTACAACCCCAACTACATGTCATTACCGAAACGCGCATCAGCGCATGTTGTGGAGGCCACCAAAAAACAGAATCACCACATACAATGTTTGTAGTAGTGATCAAACTACTTCTATTTAGAATTGTATCTGTGTAGGAAATTCATAAAATTATATTAAGATACTACAATAACACTGAGTGAAATAACTTTTCTGTTCTATACACTACTCAAACATTTTGAGACGGATGTATAAATGTATAAACAGACTCTACATTGTAGGTTTTTGTCTGAATATGTCTGAGGGATGGTTCTCCCATATTTCCTTACTTTTTTTTTTAGTGTGTGAAATCTGTTTGTGGTAGGATTGTGTTATTTATAGAATGTGGGGTCAGATATATTAATTTATTTCTTTGTGTCTTGGCGTTGTTTTTTCATTCTGTGATTTTATAGTTTTTTTCAGGCTGTGATTATATAGTATTCAGTTTAGATTGTTTTCTTACTCATAATAAAAATAAGAATGTATTCATTCTCTGTTTAACTATTGTAACTTATAAATGCATTGCATGCGATTGAATATTTTCATCCATTATACCAGAATGTATAGTGAGTGTAGTCTCTGTTTGGCTCATGCATGACTCTTTTTTAGCACAATGAAAAGACAAGTTTGTATTTTGCTTATTAAAGTGCCTTCAGGAAGGATATTATTCATTTTAGAGAGTGTGTGTGACTACCTGTATGGATGAGTGGGTGGGTGAGTCAGTATCTGTACGGGTTAGTGAGTGCATAAGTGAAGGGCTGTATAGGTGACTAAGTGTGTGTGTGTGTGGCTGTGTCAGCAAGTGAATGGATATGTCAGTGGTATATGGGTGAGCAATTAGATATCTAAAAGTCAGTATAGGTGAGTGTTGGAGTATATGAATGTGTGTATGTGGGAGTGATGGGTTGTGATAGTGGCTGTATGGGTGAGTGAATGCCTGTGTGAGTGAATGTATGGGTGAGTGAGTGAGTGAGTATGTGTTAGTATCTATATGAATAGGTGAGTGAGGGTTTGTATAACTGTATAGGTGAGTAAACGGCCGTGTGATTGACTCCATAGGTGCATGAGTAGGTGTGTCAGTAGCTCTATGAGTGACTGACAGTGTGTGAGTGGCTATATGGCTGTATGAATGGATATATCAGTAGCTGTATTGGTGAGTGTGTTGTTGTATGAGTGGCTGTATGGGTAACTGAGTGGATGTGTGTGTAGACCTATAAATCAGTGAGTAAGTGTAGAAGTACTGGTATGTGTGTGTCAATGATACCTTTTTTCATTTTTTTAATAAATAAACGGGAGGGGCCATGCAGTCCCCCTCCGGGGCCAATTTCGGTCCTGGGGACCCCATGCCCTGGGGCCCGGCCTTTAATTCTTTTCATTTTAATAAATAATGGAAGGAGGGGGGGGGCAGTGGCCCCTTCCCTGGGCCATTTTCAGCCCTGGGGACCTCACCTGCCGGGGACTGCCCCTTTTATTAATTAATGATGATAAAATAATTTAAAGGAGGGGTCTGTGCAGCCCTACTCCTGAGGCCAATTTTGACGTCATGGCCCACGGCCCCGGGGCAGGGCCTTTATATATATATATACATATATATAAATATATATCCAATTACCACTCCCACGTGTAGCGATCACACATAGAGTAATACGAACAACGAAATACGCTTAGTGCCAGTGTAGCTCTTTATTTTCACGTTTGGTGCAAGCCAGACAGACGCGTTTCGGCCAACACAGTGGCCTTGGTCACTTGTCTGCATTACGTGATAGGGATACATTTATTGGTTGATGGTTGATCACATGATCTCTGGTTTCTCGCACAAAAGGCATAGATATAAACAAAATACTGCATTATTTTGAAGTCACAAAATAATAATCAAGCGGAATCCAAATTCATTGACTCTCATTAGGTATTGAAGGTATATGGTATAATGTGTTCTGTAACCACATTGCGTCAACATTAGGAAAGCATATATAACAATGCACAAATGCATTTACGTTTTAATGCTGGATTCAATGGATAAAATCATTAGGAGAACATCATAAGCATTGTCTCGCTAGTTGTTACATGTGGTGTATACACTGTTAGTCTACATTCTAATTACAACAATAAAACTGTGCAAATACTGCATCGTACAGTACGTTGTAATCATATGCCCATAATGTCAAGGTATTCATCAGATTTCTTCAGTAATGTGCGATACCAATGTATCACTGTTAAGTGCAACAAAAAGTGTCAAACGTGCAAAGTTAAAAACAAAACATGTCATGGCATAAACATGCAGATATAGTTGGTTAATAAAGATTCCTAGTGAGACTACAGTGTGTTACTTAACAATTTCATACATAAGAAAACACTATTTAGAGATTCATCTTCGAAGTTGATACTGTAAAAAACCAGGCCTATGGTGAATACTGATAACCTACTGTGTAATGAAACTTCACAGGTAATTGTGTAAGTCCTTCCCTGTATTCATACCCTGGGGGTATTTAGTGTCGAGCTCAACTTTCAAGTTGCCTCAGTTTTTTCTCACGGTTACCCCCTCTTTTATTAATGGGGACAGTATCAATCACATAATATTGGAAACTTTCAAGATTGTTATTATGTCCCGTTTAAAATGTCGCGCCACTGGGTATGCTGGGTCGGAATTAACAATAGCACGTGAGTGCTGTAAGATACGTAAATGAACCTGTAGTTTAGTACTGCCTACGTACTTGAATCCACAGCCACATTGTAAAACATAGACAGCATAGTCCGTCCAGCATGTGAAATGGCCTTTCAGTTTACTGGGTTTAGTATTGAATGAAGGTCGTGTAATAGGAGGTGGTGTTGACTTCGAACTTGCAGCCACAGCAAGTGCTACATTTGAAAAAACCTTTTTTCGGGGATAACCAGCTGATTTTTTTGTTGCTGTTATCGCATTCAGGGCTAGCCTTAACGAGGTAATTATGCATAGAGTAGGCTTTTCTTAAGGTCAAATTGGGTCTGTTCGGAAGTATTTGTCTCAGGGTGTTATCAGTTAGGACAATAGGCCATATATATATATATATATATATCTTTTTTTTTTTAAAAGGGGAAGGGGACCGAGTGGCCTTCATCCCGAGGCCGATTTCGGGCCCAGGGACCCCATCCACCAGGCCTGGCCATTTCTTTTTTTCTTAAAAAGCCGTGGCCACCTCGTTTGGAACGGCGGGGAGCCTGAAGGCCCCTGAGGTCCTTGCTGGCTCCCCTCCTCCTGTGGGACCCGGCATTGCTTTTACACACAGGGAGCTGCTGACAAGCAAAGTGTGCTCCACTTTGAGCAAGCGAGAGCAAAATGCTCTCTCTTGCTCAAAGCGGAGGCAAAGTTCTGGAGTCAGCTTTCTTTTATCAGGATATAGGGTGGGGCCATAAGTTTTCTAAAGTATAGAAACCGGAAATGCCCAGATTTATATGCCCCACTCCCTTCTATGCCAACATAAAACAACTTTACCATGTCCTAGTCAGGCACCTTTACTAATTGGCTTTCAAGTTTTACCTTAATGTGTAGGAAGGAATATTTATGAAAGCAAACGGTTAGATGATGTGGTGCCCATATCCAACTTTTCTTTACCGAAAATAGCCAAGGCTGGTTCGGCCCCATAACGCAATAGTGCCTTCCCTTTATTGTTTTTGGTGGCCCTTTGTCCGTTCCACTGCCATAAAATCCATTTTCTGTGGAAACGCTAACAAAAAGAATTTTAGTTGTGTCAAAAGTGGCAGCCATCACGGCCTGCCTTTAACATCCATACTGTGTCGCACTAATGTTTTTCTAATGTCTGCATTGCCGCGCGTCGTGCCTGCTCCCTGCGGCCATCGCACAGCACTGAGTATACACACATGACATTTTGCGGTGATAAATGCCTGTAGTAATGTGTTTTCCCATCTCTATAACTCTTTAATAACATCGCACCCTTGGGGGGCTTCCATAAAATATGTACAGCGAAAGAGCGAGAGCCCAGCGCCTCCGCCATCATCCAGAACACATCAAGAGAGAATCCGTACATCTCCCGGTCTTTGGTTCCAGGACAGCGTTTTCCCACCGGACGTGTCCTCTAATCGCGCCAGCCATGTTGTCTCAAACACGCGCCATGTTCGGGAGACTGCAAGAGCTTTCAAATGGATTCTCTCTGCAGGTCTTGTGGACGAGTTACACTTTATTAACTAATTTCCTCTCTCTCTGGTATAAATTCTGCTGTACTCAAGGGTGGCGCACAGCTTACTTTTCATGTTTAAAATGCACCTAGATTCGAGGTACATTTTTAACGTGTTGCCTAGGAAAGTGCTCGGTGTCTCACGTTTGTTTCATCGCATTGCCTATCCTAGGTTAATTCCAAGTATTTCCCTCTTCATTTCTAAATGTAAGCGATAAGTGTCCTACCAAAGCTTATAGGCTGACTTACAAAGGCTATTTTCTTGATTTACGACTGTCCTAATCCTGCAAATAATATTGCAGAATATACATATTATACTGCATTTACAAAATTTCAAACACCTGCTTAAATCAGTGATGTAAGAGTAATTTGAAGATGAAGGACCAGATGTGTGCCTATGTTGCAAACAGGGCTCCGGCATGCAACAGGCGTGTGCATCTGTTCACAGTGCTCCCAGGGCACTGTAGTATTACAGAAGAAGATGCAGACACTTGTGCGCCCTCTACAGGGATGCTCCTAGGATTTTTGGGCTCCGGGAGATAAAGAAGATGTGAGACCGCTCTAATTTGCAAGTGACATCACAGGACTTTTAATCTTTGGTATCGCTGAAGTCACCCAGTGTGGATATCAGAAACATGGATAAAGCTAAATACACAAATAAAATAAGTCTGTCTATTTTAAAGCTGTATTACAATAGTCACGTTGAAGGGAAAAGCTAGGCACAGGTCTCAAAAAGATGGATTTCCTTACTCAATTTTAACGGATTGTTTCTAGATGAGTGCTTGATAAAATATTCCAGAGCACTGCGCGAAATTAATTGCAAGGCATCAATATCGTAAAAATGATGCAACCGGGTATAAAGTTTGATGATGCACTTAATTTGGAACCATTAGTGAAGCGAGTTGTGAGGATAAGGCAATGGACAGCTTTGGTGTGAGTGTGTTCACGCAAGTGTGTGCGTTTGTTGTAGCAGTATAACAGTGCTGTTTATTCCTACAGCTGTGACTAGAGTTTAGGACTTTGTATCCTCTGGACAGAGAAACAATATAACCCTGGGCGTAGTTTGCGTAGTAGCGCTACGCGTAGCTACGCGACTACGAGAGCTACGTGAACTGTGTAGTGCACTGTGCAAGATGCTGTTCGCACTGATTGCACAGTGCCGGATGCATGTCCGCACTGTTCAATCATTGCAAACCGCATCTTGCACAAGGCAAGCGGTTGTTTTCTGCCCCTCGAGTAGATTTGTACCCGAGCGGCAGCTTTCTCAACGCTGACTGCTAGTTTCTCATCACGAGCGGTCGCGAGCATACGCGACCACTCGCAATGAGAAACCTGACCTCCCCACGTTGAGAATCTCGCTGCGAGGTTTATTTTCCACGCTTGCGATCGGCAACTCGATGTTGCTGATCGCGAATGAGAAAAAGTCTCGCCGGGATGTTATTTTGCTCACTCGCCGTCACCAACTTGACGTTGAGGACTGCGAGCAAGCAAAAAATGCCCGCTACGCGTTTTTGCACTGTGCTACGTGCAATTCGCGTAGCGTGTTGTTGCGCAAACTATGCAAACTACGCCCAGAGTTAAATATCAGCGATTAGGTTTTGCCTTGAGACGACTGCAGAGCAGCTCAGTTTCTTAGCTAGAAACTGGAAGCTGACCCCTTAGTCATCTCCAGAGAATTAATCTAATATACTCTTGGAGTCATTAGGAAGTTCTTGCATCGAAATGCTGTGGGATGGCACTAAAGAGCTCTTGCTTTGGTGGTGAACTAGGAGGATTGCTGTGGTGGACCCACTATAGGGTTTACATTATGGGGGTGTCGGCAAGTGTGACAGAATAGGGAGCTAGACTTTCTTTATGGGGGAATTGCAGAGAGCTGCAATAAGTTTGCCTAACAGAGAGACTAGCACTTGCTGACAGTGGCACAAAGGTGCTTTTCTCTGCATTGGCCTTGCAGATGGTACTGAGAATACGTTATTACACAGTTTATTCTGGACACCTTGCCTACTGCTACAAATACAATATACACCTCAAGCACAGCTCATTGTACTATAAGGCTCTCCTTAGAACCTTACACTTAAAAAAACACATGCTATAATTTACGATGACCAAAGTAGCAGTTGGGTGTCACTTAAAATGTCATACAGATGATGCAGATATGCCATAAGTAAACACATGGCAAATGGAGAAATGTCACACATAGGCAAGGGAGTAGCCAGAAAATTAAAACGTCCCCCACGTTGAACCAAAGGTCTTATAGCACCAAGCAAGTGAAGCAAGTTGTTGCACCCCTTCCCAGAAGAGCTCTCTTGTCTCTTCCATCAAAGCACCTATCCATTCATTCTTTCATCGACCCGCTGATATCCACCATTTCCCCTTTACATTATGTCATCTATTCATTCTTCCATCCATCATTCAGTCTTTCACCATTCTGTCCATTCATCCGTGTTCCCATTCATATCCAAGTCTATCCATCCATTTTCAAACCTAGCCCTCCCTCCATCATTTCATTCACCCATCCCTCCATCTACCCTTTCACTCATCCACCCCACCAACCATATATCCATCCTTTCAATCATCCCTCCATCCTCTCGCTCATTCATACATCCACACTTTCACTCTATCCTTTCCCTCATATATCCATTTAACTTTTCACCCATCCATTCATCCATTCACTCATCTGTCCATCCATTCACACCATAATTTTACTCATCCATCCATCCTTTCTTCCATCATTCCACCCTCCCTTTCACTCATCTATCCATTCTTTTAATCATCCAACCTAACATAAATCCTTTCACTCATCCATCCTTTTATGCATCTATCTATCTATCTATCTATCTATCTATCTATCTATCTATCTATCTATCTATCTATCTATCTATCTATCTATCTATCTATCTATCTATCTATCTATCTATCTATCTATCTATCTATCTATCTATCTATCTATCTATCTATCTATCTATCTATCTATCTATCTATCTATCTATCTATCTATCTATCTATCTATCTATCTATCTATCTATCTATCTATCTATCCTTTTGCTCATCTGTCCAGCCACCATTTCACTCCATCCATCTATCCATCTACCCTTCCACTACATCTATCCATCCTCCCTTTCACTCTATCCATCCATCCATCCTCCTTTTCACTCCATCCATACACCGACCCGTTAACCCAGCCATCCATCCTTTCACTAATCCATCCGCCCTTTCCACTCATCCATCTATTTACCCCCTAACTCATACAACCTTTAACTCACTCATCCATTCATTCTCTTCTCATCCATCCATCCAATCTTTCACTCATCTATCCTTTCACCCTATTACTCATACATCCGTTATTTCACTCATTCATTCTTACACCCATACTTTTACTAATCTATCATCCATCCATTTACTAATCCATCCATCCACACATCCATCATTTCACTGATCCATCTATTCACCCACTCACTTCATTTATCCTCCTTTTTACTTTTACACCAACCCACCCTTTCACTCAGGCATCCAACCTTTCCCTAATCCATCTACCCTTCCTTCCATCATTCCATCAGTCCATCCATCTATCCACCCATTCATTCACTCATTCATCCATTTACCCTTTTACTCATCCAGCCTTTCACTGACTCATCCATCCATTTTCTTATCCATCCATCCACCCTTACACTCATCCATCCATTCATCCATCCATCCATTCATCTATTTATCTATCCATCCATAATCCATCAATTCACTCATCCTTCAACCCTTCCACTCCATCCATCCTGCCTTTCACTCATTCGTTCATCCACCCTTTCACTCAGCCATCCATCCTTTCACTCAGCTATCCACCGTTTCACTCAGCCATCCATCCTTTCACTCAGCCGTCCATCCTTTTACTTATCCATCCACCTATCTATTCAGCAGGGGGCTCATGAGTCATGCATAATGCACAATGCCAGGACATGGGTTAACTGTGGCATGGGGTTGTGGTTCCTTTTATGTAGCATGAACTCTGTCCAATGTTTTTGGAGTGCTTTACATGAGTGCTAATACCATTACAAAAGGTCTGGTTTGTTTTTAGGCATAGGGAGATTTAACGATTTGCCCAGAATCACAGGATTTAGAGAGGGTGCCAGGACTTGTACCTGGTTTCCCACTTCCTTTAAACTGCCTACGGGACACATTTTCAAGAATTTCCAACCCCTGGTCTTCACAACAATAGTGTAGCATTCCAGCCCAGGAGAGGGGTCCCCCTGCCCTGGGCCTCACAGCATTGGATAATGGCTGCAAGGCCCAGAGAATGGGGCCCCATACCTGGACCTTGCAGCTTGATGCAGTGCTTCAAGGACTAGGGGACTGAGCTTTACTCAACACTGCCCCTTTGGTGTTTGGCAATGCAAATCAGATAGGGCATGGAGGCTTTACGGCAGGTTTTTAAGAGAGGTGCTGCCCCACCCCTGTTGTTATGAGCCAACACAATTGTTTGCTTTGCTGCTGCCCACTTCCCCATCCACTGTTTTCCTTCCCCCACCCTTTCACCCCAAGGAATGCCACCACGCCCTTGGACCAGGGAGGTCAAGATACCGCTCTTAAAAATAATATTTTTAATTATAATTGGATTTATATAACTTACTACCCGCAACGCGGTGTTGAAGCACTTTGATTTGATCGGATTGGGAAATTGGCACTGGAGGAGCAGGTGGGCTGTCTGATAGTGTAGCATTTCACACAGAAGCGGGCCCCATGTTTTCAACCTGAGCGTGGGGCCCTGGACAGCTGTCCATATTGCCCATGCTTAGTGCTGGCCCTGACCCTCTTCTGTAAAACACACAGTGCCAGTAAACATAGATCGCCAGTGCTATCTTCAGGGGGTGTTCCCTCATTAGTATGGGGGCATGGCCTCATGCTTCCGAGGCAAATACTTTGCCTCTGTGCATGCCCACGCCTTATTATCGATGCAGCCTACACTTGGAATAATGTGCACAATCGCAATATGGAGAGTTTAACTAATGTCAGAGGGGGAAGAAACCACCAAGACCAATGATTCAGTGTAACACAATTTATGATTTTTCAAGGGAGAAAAAAGGATATATACATTGTTCCAGGTCTATTGAAAAGACATTTGTGCATAGTGTCCCAAGTGAAAAGGGAACCTAAATCTAAGTGACAGTGTGATGATTATATACAAGGTTTCCAAAATGTATACAAGTCGACCATTATCAAAACAATTCAATGTGAACAGCAGCTATATACAGTGATACGTGCTGAGTAATGGTTCGCTTCTTCTGTTTGTCGACGGCGTTTCGACCCTCTAATCAATGTAGGGTCTCTTCAGGACTAATGATGTAGGGACGTCTATGAAGTAAACGTAAAGAAAGCATAAGGCCCATGTACCGGAACAAATGTGAAAAATGAACTGAAAAGGACGTATAATAAGGGGTGGCTGATATTTCAATTGCACAGCCTCGTGAAATGAAGAAAAGAGGTAGCTACTCACATGAGGACCAGTCGGGATACTGGTATTGTGAGGAGAAATGAAAAGAGAATGCAGTTACACCCGGTTTGTGGTATCAGGGAGAAGCTGGGTGAAGGGAAAGGAATCTGTTGTATTAGAGTGTCAAAAACCGCTTACCTCAGTGTGAGGGAAGGCTGACAATTGAAGGATTGGAAGCGGCCTAACCGGCTCTTCGAACAACACACTACAGCCGTAGTGGTATGGCAATCTAGTTGTGGGGACGTTGATAAAACAGTGTCAATCCACTGTATGTATTCCTACGGGTTTTAAAAAACACAGGGTGTCGGTGGCAGAAGGGATTTAAACGTAAAAATAAAGTGGCAATAATTGCCGTTTCTTACCAGGATCGTTAATTCCTTATAGAAACGCGGGACGAAGCTCCGCTTGTGTTTCAGCTTTGTCTCCAGGTCTGATGACAGTGAGCCCCAGGGTGCACTGATGTACATCGTAAGTCATTACATCTTGGACAAAGTGAATTGTTTAAATATTCAGTTTTAGTGTGGGTCTACTGTATGTACTGATGTTGATATATGATTTATATTTTTATGCCTTCATATTGCACATATGTGTTTTGTAAGGATACAGTGCGCCAAACGCCTGCAGAGAGAGAATTGTTTGTAATATATCAGCAGTAATTGGCTTACTGGCTTGCACAAATACTCTTTGTGACTTTTACGATCATTCCCCTAGGATGCCTCTTGAGTCACAAATTTGTTGTTACAGGATTCAACTCACTACCTATGTTTTCCAATCCTGAGTGTGGAAAATTTTATTTTTCAGACAAATCCTACTCCAGTCCTCCATCGCAAAAAGTAAAGACTGGTAACTCATTGCCCAAGCCTGTACGATATGTCACCATCATTGATTAGGTTAAAGACACAAAAGAGTTCCTTGCACTGTTTATAATATGTAAACATGCCCTGTTTAGAATGTATACATTTGCATGCGCTAAATTGCATGTACAGTAACAATGTAGTATATATGACCACCAGCCATATGGTCTGGGACTACCGAATTTCCCCCTCCCCCCCTGCGCACACCACATTTCCAATGATGGACATGAAAAGGGAATTTTCTTTTGGAGGCGGGGGTCGTAATAACCCCCGGCCGTATTTATTAAAAATATGCAAACAAAATTAAAATTTTGAAATAAACGATATTTTCACAATTATACGCAGAAAAATAACACGACATTTGATTACAATTTATATGCACAGATATCAGATGGCTAACCTTAACATATCTCTAATACATAGTTTTTCCTATCCGAATCTAAAATAAAGATCATAATCATACATTAATTACATTCTGCGTATCCTATTTGGGCCTACGGCAAAGTCGCTAACTGGTATCAGATCCTTATCAATAGGCCACGCCCTCCCGTAAGAGTTGCGCATGCACAGAGGGCCCGCTTACCGAGAGGGTACTTCCCCCCCCCCGGTTACCCCCATACGTTCCCTGACTCCATTCAAATTTGGGGGGTCTTGCACTCTGCGCCATTTAGTGACGTCCATGCCAGTGCGGGGTGGCCAACCAGCCTAAAAAAAGTGTGACTCCCCCCCTTTCCCCGCACCCATCCAGCCTACCAGATGTACCGCCCCTGGAGTTATAAGAGAGACCCCTTGTCCCTCCCCCTGTGCGACCCCATCCGAGAATGGCGCCGCCCCCTAAGGACCTTAAATTTCACTGCTCACCAGCCTGACCAAAGGAATAGCAATAAATACGACGATTGATGACCTGTAAACGGGAAAAACGCCTAAGGAACAAAACCACACCGTCAACTTCATTACCCAATGACCATATTGCTACAGGGGATGGAGGGTGGGAAACAAAAATTTAGCAGCCTCCCAGAGGCTGCGTGCTGGATGCCTGAGAGCGCGGGACAAAGAGTCCGAGTCCCGCGCTCCCCGGCTTTTTATGTTTGTACTGGGGGAAGGCCAGTTCTAACTGGTCTGTCCCCTGCCCCCCCCCCCCCCCCCTGACCCGGAAGCGCCTAAACGCTTCCGGGCCAAGGGTTCGCCGCCACCAGCCAATCCCAGCTGCGGCGCACCCACCACGTCATACTGACATGGTGGAGCGCGCCGGACCAGGCGAGCTGGCGAGGGAGGGGGGGAGGGGGTCGGTGCCCCGCCATATCTGCGGCGGGGCCGATACCGGCCCCGCCTTTCTCTATGGTCTGGGACTACCGAATTTCCCCCTCCCCCCCTGCGCACACCACATTTCCAATGATGGACATGAAAAGGGAATTTTCTTTTGGAGGCGGGGGTCGTAATAACCCCCCGCCGTATTTATTAAAAATATGCAAACAAAATTAAAATTTTGAAATAAACGATATTTTCACAATTATACGCAGAAAAATAACACGACATTTGATTACAATTTATACGCACAAATATCAGATGGCTAACCTTAACATATCTCTAATACATCGTTTTTCCTATCCGAATCTAACATTATGATCATAATCATACATTAATTACTTTCTGCGTATCCTATTTGGGCCTACGGCAAAGTCGCTAACTGGTGTCAGATCCTTATCAATTGGCCACGCCCTCCCGTAAGAGTTGCGCATGCGCAGATGGCCTGCTTCCCGAGAGGGCGGTTACCCCCATACGTTCCCTGACTCCATTCAAATTTGGGGGGTCTTGCACTCTGCACCATTTAGTGACGTCCATGCAAGTGCGGGGTGGCCAACCAGCCTAAAGAAAGCGTGACTCCCCCCGTTCCCCGCACCCATCCAGCCTACCGGATGTACCGCCCCTGGAGTTATAGGAGAGACCCCTTGTCCCTCCCCCTGGGCGACCCCATCCAAGAATGGCACCGCCCCCTAAGGACCTTAAATTTTACTGCTCACCAGTCATGACCTTACCGCCTGACCAAAGGAATAGCAATAAATACGACGATTGATGACCTGTAAACGGGAAAAACGCCTAAGGAACAAAACCACACCGTCAACTTCATTACCCAATGACCATATTGCTACAGGGGATGGAGGGTGGGAAACAATTTTAGCAGCCTCCCAGAGGCTGCGTGCTGGATGCCTGAGAGCGCGGGACAAAGAGTCCGAGTCCCGCGCTCCCCGGCTTTCTATGTTTGTACTGGGGTCAGGCCAGTTCTAATTGGTCTGTCCCCTGCCCCCCCCCCCTGACCCGGAAGCGCCTTAACGCTTCCGGGCCAAGGGTTCGCCGCCACCAGTCAATCCCCGCCGCGGCGCCCCCACCACGTCATACTAAGGACTAAGGACGTGGTTGTCCCTCCCCCTGGGCGACCCCATCCGAGAATGGCGCCGCCCCCTAAGGACCTTAAATTTTACCGCTCACCAGTCATGACCTTACCGCCACATGCCAGCATAGTTGCCCGACTATCTGCCCCCCCCCTCCCTGTCACTCAGAAAGGTCATGCCCTTAAATTCCCTAGGTAAGCTATGAAATTCTCCAACATTATTTCTTTACCTAACCTAGTCAAGTGGACCCCGTCCTTTAAGAAGCACGGTTCTCCCCTGACACACCCATGTGCAATGTTCTGTAAGCTAGGAGATCTGAACAGTTTCCCTATTTTGTTGTTGACCCTCTTTACCGAGTGATTCAACGCTCTCACAGAGTTCCCCCCCTCCACTTTGATCTGGGTATCATCTGGGACCAAACTATGTTGCAGCCCTGGCACGCCTTGGCTAACCAGCCGACCTCAGAGATTATCTCCTCAATCAAGACCCTTCTGCCTAACGTCACCAAGTCATTCCCCCCCAAATGTAAAATAACGCCCCACAACCCACACATTATGTGTTCCTTTTCCTTGTATTTCCGGCCGTCGTTGAGCAGAATCTTGCTGTTGTGGCGACGGCAGTTTCCCTCCTGCGTGACAGGTTCGAGAAACTGTGAAAGAAATCGATAAACAAAACAAGCATCAGACCCCTATTGCATTGTGTATTTCACAACATGTGCAGCCGCATATAACGCTTATAACTATTGGAAACCCATCGTCCAATCCTCTGTACACTACTGCAATGCAACCCCCTGGCCGTTGCCTCAGTGGCAGCCCCTATCCTGAATGAATGTGTGCCAAAAACTTTTGGATTCAGACCTGCTTTGCTGATCGCCATTGCCAATACTTTTTTAAACTGGAACATGGTAAGTGGGGTACCATGTGCGTGTATTAACAATGTCCCACCTACCACACTGCTCCTCTGCCTGAGGTACGTTTCTAGGTGCATTACCGGGCAACAAGGGTTGCTTTGAGCCCTATGAAGGACCACCCCCTCTCCCCGTGCTTCCTGATCGGTTTTTGATTTTTTGATGGTCAATAACAAAGTATCACCCTGTATCTTCACGTGCTCGAGTAAGAGCCCACCCTGCCCATCCGACTTGTTACGTGCCACCAATTCACCTACCCTGAATGCCCCATAGAAAGCCAATGCAAAGGCAGCTCTGAATAATAATGTCTCCCCCTCTGAACTGCAGATGACACCTAATGCCGTCAGCAACGCACTCAGCCGCTCAAACCCTATCGGCTGCCTGGTGTCAGGAACGGCACCCTGCAAGCGTCTCCACCCCTTCAATGCCTTCCGTACAATGAAACTATTCGTGGGATCTTTCGTGTCTCTGATCTGTGCAAAGAAAGAAACTGCTGCTACATGTCGCCTGGCTGCCACTGCGGAGCGTCCCTCCCTATGTAAGTGGTCTAAAAACAAGAGGAATGCACCAGACGTATGCCATCTATCCTCCCAGTCCTGCCCCAAAAAAGTACAGTAAGACCAAAACGCCCCTTCATAAGCTTTCCTGGTCCTGGGTGCTAGGCTAGCAGCCACGAGGTTCTGTAGTTGGGGGCACCAATCTGCCAAAGTACTTCGGGAAAGTGCGCCGCTGCTGCCTCTGCCGATGATAGATGTTCCCTGAAAACCTGCATCTTGAAGCGAGAGAGTGCGTCAGCAGCATTATTCTGCACACCCGGTACATGTTTTGCCCTAAACTGTATGTTCAACTTCATACATAACAGCACTATCTCTTTTAACAGGCGGAGAATCATCTTACACCTTGCCGCCTGTTGATTGATGGCTTCCACTACTGTCATATTGTCTGACCAGAAAATTACAGACTGATTCTGCAGATACTGGGGCCACACCGTCAATGCCACCCAAATAGGGAATAATTCCAAAAAACCCTATGTTGGCAGTTAGGCCACTCTCCCCCCACCAAACCGGCCACCGCTGGGCCACCCACCGGTTCCCGAGTATGGCACCAAATCCTACACTGCCCGCTGCATCAGTCCATAAACCCAACTCAGCAGAAGCAGTCGGGGGACCGGGCCACACTACCCTGCCATTGAAACCCTCCAGAAATGCGATCCAAATCCGCATGTCCTGGCGAACCTCAGATGACAGCCGTGTATGATGGTGTTTTTCGTGCAGGCCAGTCATGGCCTGTGAGATGGAACGGGAGAATGGTCTCACCATAGGTATCACCCATAGCGCAAAGTTCAATTGTCCTACAACCTGCTGCAGCTGGTGTAAAGTTACTTTGTCTTTCGAGAGACATTTATGCAAAGCTGCCCGAAATTTCATTATTTTTTGTTCTGGTAACCTAAAACACCCTTGTATTGAATCTACTTCAATGCCTAAAAATTCAATTGTGGTTGTTGGCCCTACCGTCTTCCCCGGTGCCAAGGGAACCCCAAATGTACGCATTAGCACACAAAATTCATCCAATGCCCCAGAACATTCCTGGGAGCCTGCTGACCCCAGAAATAGAAAGTCATCCAAATAATGCATGACAAATTGATGCCCCGTCACCTGCCTGAAAACCCATTCCAAAAATGAACTGAATTTTTCAAAGTATGCACAGGAAACCGAACACCCCATGGGCATGCACCCATCCATGTAGAATTTTTTCTGAAATGAAAAACCTAGCAGGTGATGATCTAAAGGATGAACCGGCAGCAGCCGGAATGCAGATTCAACATCCGATTTTGCCAGCAGGGCCCCTGGTCCCAACTCCCTTAACATCTCAACCGCCTGATCAAAGGAAGCATATTTCACACTGCAAAGTTCCTCATTGATGGCATCATTCAATGACTTCCCCCTGGGGGCCGATAGATTGTGAATCAACCTGAACTCGCCCTCCTCCTTTTTTGGGACCACCCCCAGGGGAGAGCAGACAAAGTTTGGCACGGGGACGAAGTCAAATGGACCCGCTATTCTACCTAAGTGCAATTCCTTATTAATTTTGTGCTCTGCCACCCCTGGGTTTGATCTTACAGACAATTGGTTTTTGCACTCTGATGTCCCTGTGTAATTCCCCGCAGGTATCTTGAAACCGTAGACAAACCCCTCCTGCAACATCCTAGCAGTACCATGGTCCGGGTACCTATTTAACCAGGGAGTCATAGCAAATACATCAATGGGTGAATGCGATATCTTTCTTTCTCTTTCCTTATTCTTGCTTCTTCCTGCCTCTATTTCCCGAGAAACCATTACCTTTTTTAAGGCATTTTGACTCTGGGTGAGAGGGGTGGTTAGATATGGCGCATGCGTGCCTGAATTTACAGGTGCCCTGGGCTCTGGTACATGGCTTTCTATTAAAATCCCAGCATACGCCTTTTCGCCCTCCCCCTTTCCCTGTACCCTGTGCTGCGGCCCCAGTCTGCGTTGGCCGAAAGCTTATTTGGCAGGTCTGTGGTATGTGTCATAGGTGTATGGCGCTTCAGAGAAAGTGCACAGGCATTACTAAGTCTCTAATACGACGGTGCTGAAAGGTGTAGAGACACCACACACTCTACAGATGTAAGCCAAAGTTTAACGTTACTTGTTACTGAAGCCTCAGCACACGTGAATGATATATTTCTCGTTGTTAAATTCAAACATGAAAATATGAGTACATAAAGATAATTCAAATGACATAATACAATCTTCTTCTTGTCTTCTTTATTAAGACGAGTTTTGGTGAGGTATCGAGGTTACAGCCATTCACAGCCAACACGTGTTTCGTCGCTTCGGGAGTGTACTCCCACGACTTCCTCAAGGCTCTCTTTGTATTTTTGGAAATTCTTTATTGTGGTTGTAATTCCGGCCCACAAGGGGGTCTAAGTTCGAAGGTAGGAACGAGGGATTCCACAGATCTATCAGGGAGGTGTTCGTGTTCAGACACTGCTCTGGCATTTCTCTTCAGCTAAAGTGCCCTCGTCCTCACATCGGTCCACTAAATGCAAACGTAGGGTCCGCCGAGTATGGAGAAGACGGGTTGCCATACTCGGCGGACCCTACGTTTGCATTTAGTGGACCGGCTTATTGACAAAGATCACCCCTAACAGAAACAATGTTAATCACACCTGCAGCCTTATAAATAAGAGTCTCAGACCTTCCCCATTATGCCCCCCAGTGCTATCTTGAGGGCCCTGTAAATTCAAATAATTCTCTGAAAAATATTTTTGCCGGCAGCCGTCAGCTTCGAACCCGTGCCTCAGAAAGTATTCACAACATCGACAATGCTGAAAGAACTGCTTGTTTAGACCGCCAGGGCAACAAAAAACCTCCGGCACAGCACGTTTCCAACAATCTTCGCTACCGGAGCCGTGAACCGCGCTCCCTCTTCACCGCCTTACAAAACCAGAGTCCCAGCCCCCTGAAATACCTTCTCGGCGCGTGCGCGCGCCTAAAACCCAACCGCCTACACTCGAAAACCGGGATCCGATGATCCGATATCCTTCGACGCTCCCAAGCAGCTCTCCTTCCCCCCGCAACTGGAATTGCCGAACTCCGCCGATGCACTCCTTCCGCGTGAGATGCCCTCCTTCCGCTCTGAAAACCTGGAATCGCCGCAAGACCTGCAAAATAAAAAACAAAAATTTAGCAGCCTCCCAGAGGCTGCGTGCTGAATGCCTGAGAGCGCGGGACAAAGAGTCCGAGTCCCGCGCTCCCCGGCTTTTTATGTTTGTACTGGGGGCAGGCCAGTTCTAACTGGTCATTCCCTGCCCCCCCCCCGACCCGGAAGCGCCTTAACGCTTCCGGGCCAAGGGTTCACCGCCACCAGCCAATCCCCGCCGCGGCGCGCTCACCACGTCATACTGACGTGGTGGAGCGCGCCGGGCGAGCTGGCGAGCTGGTGAGGGAGGGGGGGGAGGGGGTCGTTGCCACGCCATATCTGCGGCGGGGCCGATACCGGCCCAGCCTTTCTCTAAACGTGCCCATTCCATTGTGTGCCACACATTTCTATCCTTTCTTTCATCTCCCTATTTCTCACTGAGCTCTTTCCTCACTTTCACGTTTACCGATAACCGGATGGAACGGTGTCGCGGTGATCGCCAGCATGGCCTGCCGTTCACTAGACCAGAGGGCGGGAAAACACTGTATGAACCATCAGTGTACCCTGGGCTCACTGGCATCAGACCTGGAGACACAGCTGACGAATGCGGCTTTGCTGGAACACACGCGGAGCTTCGTCCCGCGTTTCTATAAGGAATTGACTATCCTGGTGAGAAACGGCAATTATTGCCACTTTACTTTTACGTTTAAATCCCTTCTGCCACCGACACCCTGTGTTTTGTAAAACCCGTAGGAATACATACAGTGGATTGACACTGTTTTATCGACGTACCCACAACTAGATTGCCATACCACTACGGCTGTAGTGTGTTGTTCGAAGAGCTGGTTAGGCCGCTTCAAATCCTTCAATTGTCAGCCTTCCCTCATACTGAGGTAACGGGTTTCTTGACAATCTAATACAACAGATTCCTTTCCCTTCACCCAGCTTCTCCCTGATACCACAAACAGTGTGTAACTGCATTCTCTTTTCATCTCTCCTCACAATACCAGTACCCGGACGGTCCTCATGTGAGTAGCTAATTCTTTTCTTCATTTTTCAGGTGTGGCACACCATTTTCACGAGGCTGCGCAACTATCAGGTACCCCTTATTATACGTCCTTTTCATTTCCTTTTTTGCATTTGTGCCGGTACATGGGCCTTATGCTTTCTTTACATTTCCTTCATAGATGTCCCTACATCATTAGTCCTGAAGAGACCCTACATTGATTAGAGGGTCGAAACGCCGTCGACAAACAGAAGAAGCGAACCATTACTCAATGCGTATCACTGTACATAGCTGCTGTTCACATTGAATTGATTTGATAATGGTCGACTTGTATAAATTGTGAAAACCTTGTATTTAATCATCACACTGTCACTTAGATTTAGGTTCCCTTTTCACTTGGAACACTACGCACAAATGTATTTTCAATAGATTTTGAACAATGTATATATCCTTTTTTCTCCCTTGAAAAATCTCCTTATTGAGATTGTGCACAATATTACAAGTATAGGTTGCATTAATCCCCAGGAACCATTGTTTTTCCTATATAACTAATTACCTTGGTTCCTTAGTGAATAGGGTTCCCCTGTTTTGTCCTTCAATTATTATCGATGCTGACACAGAGACAAATAGGACGCCAGGAGGTGCATTGAGTATGTGCCACAGAAAGGTGGCGCACAGCAAGTGTGACCTCTGAGTGCTACCTGTGCGAGTGGCAAAGAACGTCCGTATAATTTTCCAACCCATCAGTTTTCCCGGGAGCACTGAGATTTCCATTGAATTCTGGTGCTGTGTCACCAACAGCTAGAGTCTACTAATCGAAGGAAAATGTTCAATCGATTTATATAAAGTAGGTTAACCTGCTGTATGTTACAGCAGGAATACCATAGCGAGACAAACGTGCTGACTGTTGAGCATCACAGAAGAATGAAGAAGGAAGAAAGAGATAAAAGAGAAGGTAGATTGGGTATGACAAGTGGGAGACAGAAGGAAGCAACATGGGAGAAACAGGATTACATAAGAAAAGAGTGGAGGTCTAAAAGAGGGGGGAGCGGAAAAGATAAAAGGAATGATGAGGCTAACATCGAGGACAAGTAGGCAAGAGAAGGAGGAAAAAAGGGTGATAGTGAGAAACGACAGGTGCGAGGTTGAGAGAGAAAGAGTAAGGAGTGATGCCATGTAGGAAACAAGCATTTGCAATGCAATAGGTCTCGCATTTATGAGACTTTGAGCTATTGGCATTGTAAAGGTCAATAGCTTAAATTCTCACAAATGCAAGACCTATTGAATTGCAAATATTTTTTGTTTCCAAGCGCCCCTTGCCGCGCTTGCATGAGAATAGAGGCCACGTCTAAAGAAAGGGGCGCAGTCGCCACTAAAGTGAAAGCGCAGTATGGGGCATTTTTACCAAAAAAGCATTTGTTTCATAGATGGGATTAGCAGGTAAAGGGGCCTGTGGCGCCATGCGCCATGCCAGACTACTGAGTGTGCCCAGTGATCCACAATGCTGGTAATGGTGCACAGGAAACTTAATGCAACCCTCACCCTACAACAACTAGTGTCCTGAACGTCTGTCTTCTGGGTATGCTGTAATTAAACCTGGGTCTGATGCATAGCGATTGCAAGCTCTATGATTGATGATAATTCAAACCCCTATATGTGGTTGTTGCCTAGGCCAACACAGCTAATGATACTCCAGATACTTTGGGGTATATTTATTAAAAAATCATACAGTGCAGCAAGTCCCAGGATGCTTGTTTCCAGTCCAGGGAGGACCTGGCTTGGCATTTCTGGCTGGACTGTTCCCATGGGTAACAGTGTCAAGACTGATTTGCAAATGGCTGGGTCTAAACTGGAATAGCATGGGTAGCAAAATAACGATCTCTGTACTGGGGTGAATGTCTGCCATTGTGCAGCGATCAGTCCATCAATTGTTCTTTTTGCATTTGTCACCCAGAGAGGGACAGTTATGCCCAGATGTGGTTCACAAGCTCTCCATGCCCTTTGGCGTCAAGCTAGCCTTTTTGATGAGTGGTGATGCCCCTAAACTGGTCCCAGAATGCTTGTTTTCAGTCCTGGGAGGACCTGGCCTGGCAGTTCGGGCTGGACTGTTACCATGAGGAACATAGTCAAGACTGATTTGATTATGGCTGGGTCTGAATTGGAATGGCTTGGGGAGCAAAAAATAGATGGATTTAGGGCCAAATCTCCGTACTGGGGTGAATGTCTGCCATTGTGCAGTATTTTGTCCATCAATTGTTCTTTTTGCATGGTAGGGAAAGGGCAGGAATGCGCCGTATCTAGCATGATATGGTCAGTCCTGTGTTTTCCCTGTGCTAGCCCACAATGTGCTCCGTAGCGGAAATGCAAGCACCTATAGTGTTGCGATGTTCCAGACAACACCATGTGGGATGCCCAGGAGAAGGCATGAGCATTTTGTTCAGTTTAATGCTCGAGTCAGACTGTGAATAAAAAGCCTGTGAAAAACAGTGGCGGTCAGTTTGGAGACCACAACTGTATATGCAATGTGTATATTGTGAGAAGTTGGCCTGGTATATGCTGTCCACCAGTTATAGTGGGCACCTTGCACCAGTCCAAACAACCCCTTATTGATGACAGGTTAAAGACAACCTTTATTGAAAGCTATCCTAGTGGTAGCTATGGAGAGCAGCCTTCAGGCTAAGTCTTGAAGGAATGTAAAGCAGCTTGTTTTACCAGTCTATAATCTCGTGAATGACCAAATGAAAGGGAACCACACCAGGTATATATATAAAACATATGTATTTATTTCTAAACACACCCTACTAGTCTCTTTATTAGGCTAGAGGTCCAAACACATATGTTACACTTCAAATATTACAGTAAAATAGCACAAATACACGTCAGGCCCTAGGTTTGAGCCAAACCATATATTAAAATAGTGGTATAAGAACCACATTCACTAGACACAAGGCTTAGAGCCTGTAGAATCGCTGGGACCCCAAGGAACCACCCAAGGCAGTGACACAGGGGACCCACGGGCGCCGTGTGCAGTGTGAGAACACAGCAGCGAGCTCCCGTTAGCTTCTATGGGGAAAGTCGCGGTTAGATTTTTAAAGATTAGGGACACTTAGAAACGAGCTAGAACCAAACCCTTTTGGCCTTGGGAAGTTCTGGGGTCAATACCCACGGGAGCACCGGAGTACTCGAGTTACTTCACCGAGGGAAGCCGGGTGCATAGGTGTCAAATGGTGTTGGGTCGCGTTGTCGTTTTCAATGGGAGCTGGCAAAGAAGTGCTGCTGCCGGGAAGATGCAAAGTGTCCGAAGAGATCCAAGCCTGGATCGAAGTCGAGAAGAACCTGAAAGCAGAGGGGACAGAGTCTGTGTCACTAGCCAGTGACCAGGAGCACGATAGGCGAATGCCCACCGATGTCGGGTGATTTCAGGTGAAGAAGGTGAAGCTTGACTTTTCAGCCACGGGGACCAGGAGGTGTTGAGGACAACCAGGAGCTGGATTTGAGCTGTCCCACAAACGATGTCGAGTGTTGCAGTGTTGGTGCCCGGATAGGACACAACAAGCCTTGGCAACGCAACCCAAGCTGAAAGGAGAAAGATGCTTCGGTGCAGACCAGCAAGGTCTGAGGGACTCACCACACAGTGGGGAGTCAGGGCACGTCTGGAGCAACCAGGGAAGCCCAAGGAAAATCAAAGTTGCCTTCACAGGGGCCCACCAGTCAACGGAACAGGGATCACGAAGGAGCATCAGGCTGAAATTCAAGAAGCGGGCTCACGGAACACTCGTGGAGTGTAGGCCCATAATCTTCGGTGCAAAAGGTGCTCGGGGCTCGTAACCCAAAGCACGATTTCAAGAGATGTCGCAAAGTTAATGCACTTGCAAATGTGCACGGTGACCAGGAGTTCCAGTTCCACGTTACTCACAAGGGCTGCGGGTCTCAGCTTTGCTGGGGACTCGGGTCGCCCTCAGAGAAGTCTGGAAATCCTCTTTCTGGGATAGAGATGCTTCAGAGTCCGGCGGGAGCTTCGGAGATGCAGACCGGCAAAGGCTTTGTTGGTGCCTGCCAAGCAGGGGAGTCACTCCTTGACCCCAATGGAGATTTCTTCAGTCCTCTAATCTTGAGTAGAGCGTCGAAGTTCCGGGATTCAGTTGCAGAGTTTCGTCCAGGGAAATCTAAAGTCCTGTTGCCAGTGGTTCCTTACTTATACCTAAGGAAAGGGTTGGACTAACTCTGGGTACCCACCTATGGGAGGGTTTGGAAAGAGGGGTGGCTACACCCATTTCCTTTGTCCAGTTTCATGCCAGAGCAGGGGCTGGAAGCCCCTGAACCGGTTTGAGCTGGACTATGCACATGGACACCAAATGTGCCCCCAGTGCAGGACTTCAAAGCACTCTGAGAGTGCTCTCACCCAGCCCCAATACACATCAGCCTGTCTGGGAGGGGACTGCACCTCCCTGTGACAGGAAACCTATTGTCCAGGCCTCCCCTGCCGGATTTTCGGTCAGCAGCAGGAGGCCCGACCCGTGTCTGTGGCTGCAGCATCCATTTTGTGATGCCAGGGCTCTTTTAAGTTGTTACCAGGTATACCGGTGCTGTCATGTCTCTCCCTCTAGAAGGGTGGGATCATATTCTCACACCAGTTATTGATGTGGGGGTATGATTCCAAGGTGTTTGACACCAAACATGACATGTTTCCGTGCAGCCAGTCCAAAGTTATCATTAACCATTTTCGTTATGATGCACTTAAGAGTATATGGTCAGGCTGCACTACTGACAACCCCGGAGGATAGATTCCGAAGGCTGCAGAGGTGCTCAGCTCATGCCTGATCACTGTCTCACATATACAAGCACCCTGCCTTCAGGATTGATAAGGCCTGCCATAGGGGTGACTGATAGGTTTCTATGTGCAGTGATAGGTGAGATGTAGTGAACCTATATCTCTGCTTACAGAGATATAGGTTCACTACATTACCCCTTAGTGCATGTACCACCTTACCCAGGCTGCAGTAGTAGACCTGTGGAGTCATTTTGGAGGGCTTTCCAGGGGTGGCACAATGCATGCTTCAGCCCCTTGTAGACCTCTGGGATACATATGCCCTGGGTACATAGTATACCATATACTAGAAACTTATAAGGGCACCTCAGAATCCAATCTGTGTGGTACCTAAAATACATGGAAACAATTTTGAGAGAAGGCAGCTAGGCTGGGATCCTGAATAGCAGGGCCCCAGCCAGACTAAAGTCGAAAAACAGTGTTACAGCAGCAAAAAGTGGGGGTAACCATAAGAGGCAGATCCTACTCTCCTACATATATTGCCACTTATTGCGGCTGCAGCACCATGGCACCATTACACTGGTGAAGAGGGGGCCGCACTGACCTCCTGCATGCACCTGCACTCTTGGTCTTTTGCTAGTCGATCTTCAATGGGCGCGCCTGCAATCGGTTCATGGCCACTGCTGGCAGCCCATGATCCCTGTCTGCTGCCGGCCCCTCTGCCTTCCTGCCCACCTGCCTGTAGTGCCTCTGGGAGCTCACATGCCCAGCATGGTCACTACGAACCCTCCGCTCCCCCTGTGAGCGCGATGCCCACATCATCAGCTGACTTCGGCCCGCCGGCCTCTCTGTGATGCCTCGAGATTGGTGCACACCGGGCTAGCAGCTGCCAGACCCCATTCAACTCTGGCTGGCCATCGCCCAATGAGGCGAACTCCTACAGTGAGGCCCCATTCACGCTCTCTTGCCTACATGACTTTGTCTGGCCTTCACCTGATGAAGCGTTTTCATACAGGGAAGGTCCCTGTCACACTAACTTCTCGCTGCCCACCTGCGGCCTAGGACTCGAATATGGGATGTTACAACGAATGCGCTACAACTCATTCCATTACAATGCGGTTGTTACAACGACCGCGTTGTTACATCGCAAACCATTACAACGCAAGTCGTTACAACTACTTGCTGTAGGGGACGCTGAATGTTGGAATAGTAGAATTTACTATTCCAACTCCCATCTGTGCAACAGAGGAAAGGTGTTGGATTTTAAATCCAACACCTTCTGCCCCCTACAGCAAGTAGTTGTAACGACTTGCGTTGTAATGGCTTGCGATGTAACAACGTGGTCGTTGTAATGAACGTGTTGTAATTGAATGCATTGTAGCGCATTCGTTGTAAACGATGTCTCCCCTAGGGCTCTTGTTGTGGAACTTTATCCAAGCTCTTGCAGCAGTAGTGCACCAGTAGGAGGACTACTTACTGCTTCTGCACCTCCACTACCTGGACCTAACTGGTCAGGTTTCAGCTGTACATATAGAGGAGACCTCTACCACATAAGTACACAGCCTGGGCTCTCCCCACTGCTGACTACTGCCCAACGTCATCTCTGCATGTTACACATGCCCAGAGTGTGGCAGGATGTCACGACCTGCCACTGCTTCAGCAATCTGCCACACAAAAGACAGGGCATTCCCCTCACCTACCTCCACGCCTCGACTACCTCACAATGTCCTCCATTCCTGCCTTGGAGCCCTTCTCAATCACTGGGCCCCCACCATTGCAGGCCGACGGCTGGAAAGCTTGGGTGGAATGCCTGGAGAACTACTTTGAGGCAGTGGAGATGGCTGCAGACAGGAAACAGCCATACTTCTCCACCTGGGTCGGCACTGAAATCCACAAGATCTTGAAAACAGTTGTCGAGGCTCGGCCCCCAGACAATTACATGATGGCGCATTTTGAGCCCTACACAAACCCTGATTATGAGTGTTTTCTGTTCTGTCAAGTATGGTAGAAGCCTGCTGAGTCTGTCGATGTGTTCTTCAACCACCTAAAAGAACTTGCAAGCACGTGCATGCTATCGGACGAAGCAGTTTATCCAAGGGTGGCTCTCTTCAAAACTTAGTGAAAGGATACTGCCAGAACCCAAACTATCCATGTGAGATATCCTGACCCTAGGGCTCTCCAAGGAACTTTCAAAAGCCCAACCTGCGCCCATAAAATAGGAACCCGCCAATGCACTTCGCAAAGAAACATGCAAATCAAAGTAGGAATCAACCAAACCAAAAGCACCTGGTTGCACATGTGATTGGTGTGGTGGCTCCTATACCCACTCAGGTGATTGCCCTGCCAGAAGTCCTTCAGCAACTGCGGCAAGCTCAACCACTTCTCTAAGGTGTTCCACTCCTCCCCCTTGAAGCTACGTTCTACAACCCGGAAGATGCCAGTCAGCGCAGTGAAATCTCACCCCGTCACGCTGGCTGATAGCGACATGGAAGATGATGATGATGCTGAAGTTGTCGATGTAGTCAGAGCCATCAAACAGATCCGCAGAACACCCCAGTCGACTCCTGTGTGCCTTTTAGATGTACAGGGCCATCCATTCTTGGCCTTTAAAGGCACTGGCACTGCTATAAAACTGATGGCCATAGAGGTCTACCATAGTATTGCTGACCCTCCAGCCCTGCACCAGGGCCCAAGTATGTGCCTTCTGCAACCACTCACCATTGCAGCTAGAGGGCGTATTCCAGGCCAGCCTCACCCATGAATCCACCTGCGGAAGAGCCAAAGTGTTTGTGTCTCATGAGGGAACGGGGTTTCTCGACATGTGTCAGAATGGCCAGGAGCTCAACTTAGTCTAATTCGCCTTCAGCGTGCACGCTAATGACCTTGACCATCTACTGCAAGACTTTGCTTCTCTTTTTGATGAAACTGTCTGCCTGGTGACCGGCCGGCGTGCCTACACATTGGTGACACGATGGCCTGGATGGTGCTTCAAAACAGCAGTATTGCCTTCCACCTCGACTCCCAGGTGGAGAAGGAACTGAAGCTCTTAGAAAAGGCTGGCATCGTCAAAAAAGTGAGAGGCCCAACCCAGTGGGTCTCTCCTATTGTGGTGGTGAAAAAACTCATGCAGCCAGATGCCGTACACATATGAGTGGATATTAGAATACCCAGTCTGGCAATCAAACAAGAGTGTCATCTTACACCAACCATTGATGACATCATTGGAGAAATGGTTCTCCAAGATGGATCTTCAATCTGGTTACCACAAGATACCACTACAACCAGACTCATGTCCAATCACCATGTTCTCTATGCATGCCAACCTCTGGAGTTACACCCGTTTGAACTTCAGAATCCCCAGGGCAGCCAAGGCCTTTCAGCATGTCATCAAGGAGGTTCTCCATGGCCTTCCAGATGTACTAAAAGGGAGTGATGACATTCTGGTATACACTCCAATCTTGGAAGAGCACCTCACTTGCCTCAGAGCTGTAATCGTCAGGCTCAAAGAGCTTGGTCGAACCCATCATAGGGAGTAATGTGACTTTCTGCGGAATTATATCTGGATTTTTGGGTACTGGCTCCCTGACCGAGGTATTGGCCCTAACCCTACAAAGTGAAGGGCATTTAAAATGTATCAGCCACCTCCTCCATGCCAGGCACCCACAGCTTCCTGAGTATGGTCATATACTGCGGGTGTTTCATGCAAAATTTCTCTGACATCACCATGCCCCTCAGGGAACTTACCAAATCCACCAACCACTGGATCTGGAGAGAGGAGCAGGAGGAAGTCTTCTAACAAACCAAGGCTGCACTATCCGCTGACACAACCCTGTTGTACTTCAATTCCCAGAAAGACTCTCAACTGGTCATGGACACCAGCCCTCTCGGGCTAGGAGCCGTGCTGGCCCAACTTCGAAAGTGTGGTGAGTAGGCACCCATCGCTTATGTTAGCTGGACACTTACACCAACCAAGCAACACTACTCTCAGATAGAACAGGAAGCAATTGCTACTCTGTGGAGATGCAGACACTTCTCTATCTACTTACTCCCATTCACCGTTGTCACCGATCACAAACTCCTAGTCCCCTCATTTCGGGGGTCCTCGTCCAAGCCCCCCCAAGGATTGAGAAATGGATCCTGCAACTGTAGGAGTTCAATTTCACAGTGAAATAGCGACTACGCATTGCAATCCGGCAGACTTCCTATCCCACCATGCTCGCCCAGCCACCGGCCCAGAGTTAGCGGATGTCCTCGAGACAGAAGAATATATTAGCTTGATGGTGGAATGATCCAAGCCAATCCCCATGTCCCTCGCAGAGGTAGTGGAAGCCACGAAACATGATGAGTGTCCACAAATCACAATATAATCAACCCTGTCAGAAGGATGGCAACCCCTTCACTGCCTGGCCCCATACTGCACCGCAGAAAGCAAAGTCAACACTCCTGTCTCTGCACAACATCTGCCAGGAACTGTCCATTACAGATGAAGGCTGCTTGATGATTAGCCCATGATTTGTGCTCCCGGACCTCAAAAGACAAAAGGCTGTCCTCCTCGCCCATGGGGGACACACCAAGGTGCCATCAAGTCAAAGAACAGGCTGAGGACCAAGGTCTGAATCTGAGCCTAGGCAAGAGAGTGGAATAAGTCATACAGGTCTGTCTGAACTGCCAGCCCACCAGCCAATTCGACCCTTACAGAAGAAGGCCTGACCGCTCCATGGCAGCATGTTAGTGCAGAATTTGGAAGTCTTCCTGATAGCTCCAAAATGCTTATTATCGTGGATGACTATTCCCAGTATCCTGAGGTAGAAGTCTTCTTGACCACACCCAAAAATGGAGAAGCTGAGAGCCACCAATAGCTTGTTTGGTGAAATCCACACATATAATGCCCCCCCCCTTCATGGCCATCAATGGGCCGAGTACCTTTGCTTCAGAGCCACCAAGCACTGTCGCATCACACCCCATTGGCCCCATGCCGATGGAGAGGTGGAGCGTCTGGTGAGGACCCTTACTACAGTGATCCGCATTATAGTGACTGAAAATACCAACATTAAATGAGCTATATACAGCTTCCTTCTTGAATAACGGCTCACACTCACTCTACAACCAGCATTTCCGCAAGCATGTTATGTCTTGGACGTACACTGACAGACACTATTCCCTATTATCCAATGTAAGCAGACCAACCAAATCCCCCAAATCACTCTGAGTCCAAGCGGGCTCAGAACAACAGCTACGCCTCAAGGAAGCAGCGAGCTAAGTGAACCACTTTTTGACTCAGAGATAAAGTCCTTGTGAAAGATCTCCACACAGGGGGCAAGTTCTGTCTACCATTTGAGATTTTTTTTTTTTTTAGCAGAGTTTTATATAGCGCAAACTTGACCCGAATCCAATCAGGTATCAGAGAGCTTTACATAGCACCAGTTACGTAACATGAGGACACACATTCATTTTTTTGTTAGGCATTTTTAGTTCAAGATCAAGGACACTATGGTGATTGTTGTGAGGGGAGCAAAGAGCATTCTCAGAAATCTGTCTCAGTTCAATATGCCCTGCCACTGCCCGATCTAGAGCCAGAGGAATGTGACCCACTTGATGAAGGGTCAGTGGATAGCCTAACCAATGGAGTTTCACTATACTCCAAGAGGCACTGCCAGTTTGTCAAGAACGCCTTCACCTCAGCTGACTGCATCATCCCCGAGTCTGGTCACAGCTTCCGGTGGGATGGGCCAAGCAGTATCCAGTCCTCCTGACACTGGGAGGTCCTCCCCAGCAGCCTCTGCCCGGAGTAGCCGAGGACAATACCACTTGAGACCCAACCCAGGGCCGTTCCAGCATTATGCTGGATTTCAGACTGATTGACTGACATGGGACCAGGGCCTTGGGCCTGTGAGCAGTCCTAGGAGCACTGCTGGATCTTCTATTTCTGATGTCATTATTGTTGCAGGGTGTTAGAGTGATACCCCAAGGGCATGAGTACTTTGCTTTAATCTGACTATCGCATCAGACTGTGAAGAAAAAGCCCGTGAAAAACGGGCATGGTCAGCTGAGAGACCACAACTGTAATGCACTGTGTGTGTCTCCACTTATTGCGGCTGCAGCGCCATTGCATTATCACAGCACCCTTGGGACCCGCATTGTAAGCAGGATTTTGTTTGTGCAGGAAGGCAAACCTTCCTGCACAAAAGCAATCCTGAGAGGCATTTTCCTCTTTCTATGTGTGCTGCAGAATGCAGCTCACACAGGAAGGGGAAGTAACAAGGAGAAATAAAGACATTTAAAATCATTACGCCTCCCCTGGGGAGGTGTAGCATTATGACGCTTTCCTAGGTCTACCAGTAATGTAAATCTGGGAATGTGCCTAAGCCCATGGATGGATGAGTGGAAACAACTACGCTCCATCCATGGAACTTTTCCCTGTGGCAGAGTATCGTGACGCAGTGATTTGCGCTGCATTGCGCTGCTCTAGATTTATCAAAGCGATACCAAAGGGGATGATGGACGGAGCATTTGAGCAAATCAAACACTTACCCCCAGTCAACTGATCTTTACTTTATTTATTTATTTTTTATTTTGAGAGTTTTATATAGCGCTGTTTAGACCCGGAGGTATCAGAGCGCTTTACATAAGGTTCCACAGAAATTACAAAATTACATCAGTTACTAGGAATCACATTATTACACAGTTAAAAACAGTTACAGGTTACATCGGTTATATGAAACACATTTAAATAGTATGGAGGAAGGAAAAATAGGGCGGATAGGGGTAAGGGGAAAGGATGTAGGTGGAAGGAGGGAGATAACGGCAGGAGAGACAAAGGAAGGTCTGTCCAATGACCGGCTGGGAAGGTGACAGCCGAGGAGGGAATCTACAGTCCATCTCCCCAATAGCTATCAGGGTAGGGGAACATCGTTTACAACGCGGGGATTACATCGCGATGCCATTACATCGCGGTTTTTACAACGCAAGTCGTTACAACGACATGCGCTAGATGGCGCTCTAGGACAAGGAATAGTATAATTTACTATCCAACACCTTCCCTACTGTACGTAGACTGGAGTTGGAATAGTAAATTATACTACTCCTAAGTCCTATTCCTTGTCCTAGAGCGCCATCTAGCGCAAGTCGTTATAACGACTTGCGTTGTTAAAACCGCGATGTAGTGTACCGCGATGTAAATGTATGCGTTGTAACGTCATACATCCATCAGGGTAGCTCCACCGTGCATCGGTCAGGTAGCAAGGTATCAGCGGTCGAGGGAAAGTTCACAGGATAAATGTCCTGAAAGGGTGTGCAGGATACAGGTCGGTTGAGGGCTAAGATCAAGGTCTGGTCGATGACCAGACCTTGTAATGTAATCTAGGTTTAATCCATCATCATTCTTTAGCTCACTCCACCACCCCAGTTCAGACATGGCCATATGCAAATCAGTCTGACCCTGTGCCTCATGGGAACAGTCCAGGCCGAACTGCCAAGCCATGTCTTCCCTGGACTGGAAACAAGCATCCTGGGACTGGTTTCGGGTTCATAACCCTCATCAGCCAGGCTATCTAGAATCCAGTGGCAAAGTGAGCAAGGGCCCCACGTCTGGGCATACCCTGCCAGCTTAGGGCGAACAAAGCGATGCCAAAGGTGATGATGGACGGAGCGTTTGAGCAAATCAAACACTCACCCCCAGTCAGTCAGTCAAAATATCTTTATTCGACTCAATTAAAGTCATACAAAGATATTAAAAACATGTCATACAAAGAGTTACTAACATTTCATGCGTGTTAAAATATGACAATAAAATAATTTACATTAAAACAAGTCTAGGCACACAAAAGTTAAAAAGGAATAACGATGGATCTAATGGGTATGTTTTTTCATCCTAACTGCAGCTACCAAGAAATTGGCTATACAAAAGGTAATATGTATGTTGGGCAATGATTGCAAGAAGAGCAGAGCCGGTCTCACTTGTGTGAAGCCCGCCTCCTTCAAAGCTGATACCAGATATTTTTTCCTTGGCTCTAAATAAAACCCACAAAACATAACAAAATGCATGATGTCTTGGGGTGAGAAATGATCGCAACTGCAGGGTGAGGCTATTTCCGTTTTTTTCCATGTTTTAAAAGTGCCTAAATAAAAATGTAACAAATTAAACCTGAACTTGGTTAAAAGAAACCTATGGGATGGAATTGTAACGAAACCAAGATACGGTGCTAAAGAAAATGAATTAACAAGTAAGTAATGGCCCCTTACTGATGGTTTCACTAATTCCCTTTCTTCACGAAGTGCTCTTGCCCTCCCCATAAAATGCTTTTTGACAAGATCGATTTCTTGGACCTTGATATCTTGAGGGGAAGTAAAGAGCTCTGGTCATCCCAAATCTGAGAATACCTTCAACAGATAGGCCAGCCAGGGGATCTTTTTACAATGGTCTAGGGACAAGACGTCGGACATGATCTTATGGTTCAGTGGGAGGTCTTCATGAATCCACGTCTTTAACCAAAAGATCAGGGGAGCCATATTCAACCCATCAGTAAGGAAATCTAGGCCCACCTCCAAGTGTATTGAGTAAGTTGGTGTTGACTGCGGCACAGAGAGGAGTGTCCGTATGAATCTGTTCTCCGCTCTCTGGATTGGTTCCACGTTTACATAGCCCCAAATTGGTGAACCATATAACGCAACGGCAACAGGTTTACTCTTGTAAATTTTTAACAACGCTTCCATGGGCCTGGCACCTAACCTGCCCGCAAAGCCCATGAGGGCAGACGATGATCTAATAACCGCCAACCTCTTCGCCCTCACT
The DNA here is from genome assembly GCF_964204655.1 of Triturus cristatus. NCBI lineage: Eukaryota > Metazoa > Chordata > Amphibia > Caudata > Salamandridae > Triturus > Triturus cristatus. The sequence goes on along the minus strand of NC_140590.1, from coordinate 336,926,942 downwards.
TGAGGACCCCAAGTTCCTCTCTGGTCAAAAAGTACCCCCAAGTAGGGAAAAGTGTAAACTCTAGAAACCATATCCCCTCTACACGTAAAGGTTATTGTTCTCCTCTTACTACTTTCTCGGCCCACCACCATGGTATGCGATTTACTAGCATTTATTTTTAAATCAAGCTGTTCCATGAATGTGCCAAAGGCATTTAAGAGGCGTTGAAGGCCGACACCCGTGCGCGCAATTAGCACGGCGTCGTCCGCGTACAGGAGCGCTGGGATCTTAACTGCTCCCGCACGCGGAACGTCGACCTCCTTCTCCTCCAAATGTGCACCCAGACCGTTAATATAAATTGTGAAGAGCAGAGGGGCCAATATGCAGCCCTGCCTTACCCCCCTCAGGGATTTGAAAAGGGACGTGCACCTACCCTCATTTGTGACTCGTACGGCCGAAAAAAGCTCCTGGTGTAGGGAAGCCATAAATCTTACCAATGCCTCGTCGATCCCCATTTTCAGCAAGGTCATCCATAACTTAGCCCTGTTCACCAAATCGAAGGCCGAGGAGAGGTCCATGAATGCTAGAAACAAGGACCCCTCCTTGGCCACCGTGTACTTTGATATGAGCAGGTGTAGGTTGGAGCATTGTTCGATTGTGCCTTTTTTCTCTCTAAACCCATACTGGATCTCTGACAACCCTCCACAACTCTCGACATTATCCCTCAGCCTGGACAAAAGGACTCTGCCTAAGTCTTCACTGACGAGTCCAAGAGGGATATGGGCCTATAACACCCGGGGTCGTCCCGCTGGCCCTTTTTAAAGATGGGGACGATGGTGGAAATGTCCCAGGAAGATGGTGTAGGGTTGCTATTAACGGCGGTAAAGACATTGGCCAATACCTCTGCCCACAACTTTGGGGCATGTATGAAAAAATCGGCTGGCACCCCGTCGGGGCCCGGGGCCTTATGCTTAGTTGTGGCCAAGATAGCTTTCTCCACTTCTGTACTATAGAAATGAATAGGAGTGGCGTCTAAAGTGGCCAACGACACATCCTGGGTTGCCTGATCATTATCCCCGTACACATTTTAAAAATGATTCAACCACTTGTCATCTGGGATGACACAGTCCGTGGCCTCGTTATTTTTGGTCGGAAAAGAATGATTGTTTAATTATTTCCCAGAATTTCCGACTGTCCTTCAGGACAGCCACGGATAGAAGATTTTCCCAGGCTTCCCGTTTGATGCTTTCTTGTCTGATTTTTATAGCTGACTTATAGGTTTTCCTCAATCTAACAATCTCGCCCCTTACCCTAGGTATTTTTTTCAAAGCTACCATCAGAGACCTGTGTGCTTTTGAACATGCGGTGTCGAACCAGCACTTCTTATTCGGTTCTCCTTTCTTTGATTTAGCCAGGAGATCATGCGACACCTGCCCACAGATCGACTCAAAGGCCCCTGTAGTTTCACAACCCGGGGCACGAGGGTTCTGGCAAACCTCAACCTGTTCCTTAATTTTCGGGAAAACCTCAGCATAGAAGTTTTCTGGGACCACCTTAGCCCACTTAACTCTCCTACCCTGATCAGAGGTACGCAAAGTATGGTCCGACCTCACTTTCCCCGGATTTGGCCCCATGTAATCTCCCCAAGCCACTTCAAGTAAGACAGGGTTATGATCACTGTGGTGAGATAACACAGTGCAGTAGGAAAGCACCTGGTTTAAAATACCTTGTGTGGTGAAAATATAATCAATTATGGTTCCGGGATTGGTGCCAGTGAAGGTAGCTATTCTTGGGCCCCCCTCTGGTTCGTACAAGTTGAAATTTGCCAGGAAGTCCTCTAGCTCCTCTCCCTCTGTGGTATGCTCAAAGTGAGGTCCCTCGGGACCATCACCCCATTCCTTGTTACTTAAACTGCATGCTAACGTGCAGGGATAAATGTTAAAATCGCCTAGTAGGATATACTCTGTGTCAAGCTGAGTAATCTGGCTGCCTGACCTTAATATAGCGTCTAAAGTGGCGATATTGCTACCGCTGTTGTCCCTATTCCCTGAGTTATAAAAATTGATGTATAAGGACCTCCTAGTGGGGTTAATCTCTCTCTCTATGATAAGTATGTTGTGCGAGTCAGTACTAATATGTTTTAGGGAGCCCTTCAATTCTAGAGAGAATAACAATAACAGGCCTCCCTTAGCTCTGCCGCTGCGGCTAGGAATAGCTGCCTTGGCGAAGCTAGTGAACCCATCCCACCAAAAGTTAGCAGTTGTATCCCAGGTTTCCTGGAGGGCAATAATGTTATGTCTTACGACAAAGCTTGACCGCTCCTTATCATTACGTTTGGAATTAAGTCCCGCTACATTCCAACATAGTATCTTGCATGTTTCTACAGTTCTCTTCGCCACAAAATCGGTCAAGGGGACCCCATCTTCTGCTCGTAGGTGGGGGCTTCCATTAGCCGATAAGTTGCCCACTCTCTCTACTGCATTTAACTGATCATACGAAATATCATTATCATTAACAATAACATTCTCGTTCTCCTTAAGGGAGCCACCAACGATCACACCCACAATTTGGTCACAAGCAGTTTCTCTTTCTGGAGCAACTTGCGCTTTGCGGCCTTCCAGATTAATTGTCTCAAACATGTTTATACCATCTATAAGACCTCTGCCTCTATCTTTGGTGTGGCTTATTATGCATGGGACCCTTGATCCATTTTTTAACGTATTTGGGCCCCCCATAAGTCAATCGCAATCATTTAAGTTTGCCAAAACCCCATACCTATTCACTGTACCAAACCCCCAATCATAGGGTGGGGCCTCCAATCCCCATCCATTTGTCGCTACATTCCACCTTGGTAATGGGGTATTGGGACGCATCCAAAACTGCTCGTCAACCGGCCAAGCTCCAAGCCCATTTCCACAGATCCCGGGGTCATTTCGGTCATTTACCGGGACACCTGCCCCCCACCTATTCATTATATTCCAGTTTGATCTAGGGGTCTTAGAAAATAACACATTCTGATGATCACCTGGCCCTGCAGAGAATCTATTTGCTGGGCCAATACCATGGTCATTATGTATGGGTCCAAAACCCCCACCCCATCTGTTACTTCTTGTGTTCCACCCTGGTCTTGGAATATTTGGATGGATCGCGTTTTGCTGCTCACTATATTTGACAGGACATTTGGGAGCACGTCTGCGTTTGAGAAATTTAACACTACACAGTCCCCCTTGAACTTTTTTTCCCTGTACCCAATCCATGTCATCCTCCTCGCCATTACAATTTCCCCTGCCAACTGCTCTTTCCCATAATGTGCCATCTGCATATTGCTTGACAGCCAGTGTAACGCTTATCAGAGATGAAATAGATTCTGTCTGGCCAGGGGGTAAGATGGGTACATTCGCTAGTACCAGTACCAATGGTGAGGCTTCCACTATAAATTGTAGATGGGGGTGTAGGGGCCTCTCTTGCTGTTTCCTGACTAGGTACAGCTGGTGGTGCCTGACCAGGCGGAATGGTCTCTGATAAGCCTTCATCTGCTACTATATCACCCCCATTATTTCCCAACACAGTGTCTACTGGTTTAGTGACAATGGTTACTACATTCTCTGTTTCTTCTACTAGCTTACGTTGCAGCCCTCCCGACCTTTTCACCTCTGTGGTAAGCTTATCAATTTTTCCAATCAGTGGCTTAATGATAGTCTTTATCTTTAGATCTATCATATCCGCTATCCTGTTAAATAGATCATCATCTATAATTTGTCTAAGGTTATCTCCCTCATGCTCTTGTTTTTTTCCCTTAGACTTTGGTGGGGAAGCGGCCCTTTTCCTCCCTGACCGTGGTCCCCCGTGTTTAGGCTGACTTTGTCTGCAGGTTCTCACCGCCCTAGTTACAGGCACAGAGGGTAAGGATTCCTCTGCTATGAGTTCCGCCTGAGACTCGGGGTCAGACTCTGCGTTTGTCTCTAGGTCAACCAACAGTTCTATGCTTTGATCATGGTTTCCGACGTCAAGGGGGTAGGTGTCAGGGATGTTCGTGCTGGGGTCTTGCGATAATGTAACAGTCATTTGCGCACTAGTGGAGGGGCTTGCTAAGTGAAGGTCAGGGAATTGACTCAAACCTAGCGATTGCCTTCTGTCACTGTTTATTTTATTTACCACCTGAACCAGATAGTTATCTATGGTGTTAAACGTATCTAAAGCTCCAGAGACGATTTTCTTAGGCATGTTTTCTGTTGGTAGTAAACACTGCTATACGACACAAACAAATAACAACAGGATAAGTGCGCGCTAACTACAATCACATGAAAACTACTTTGATAAAATAGGTGGTATAGTCTTACTTCAGCCGACTAGCTTTGATGATTGTGCGGGCAGAGTGGCGGGCCCAGTCCAGGACTGTCTAAGACTGTCCCGCCCTTGTCCCGGGCTTCGCCCGCGCTGCAGTCCGCGCGCGTCCCGCGTACGGGCAAGGGAGCTGGGCTAAATAGGAGAAGGAAGGGGGCGGGAAGAGGCACCAGGTGCGCGCGATGTCCTGGCGCAAGCACCTCTGGGCCTCGCAGTCCCGCTCCCGCTAATCAGAACAGCACAGCAAAGCCAGGAATGGAGCACACGGGCTCGAAGACTCCACCAGAGTTCCTTCAATTAGGGAAATGTCAAAATAACACGGAATTCCTCCCCAGAGCACACTTGGTAGAAGCTACTGCGAGCGGCACCCCACTTCACTCAACGAGGGCACCACGGTCCCCGATTACGTAGATACGCCAAAGGCCAGGTAATGCCCCCAGGGAGTGAAGAGACCAAAAAGGACCACCAGCCGTCCTGCACGGGAAATGAAGGTCGGGAAAGATGCACAAGAATAGCTTGAGTTCGTAGGTAAGTCTCTCACCAGAACAGAAACAAAAGGATTTAATCCTGAGGCATGTTTCTTCACAGTCCCAAGAATTGCATCCAAGGAGATAATGTGTAATTCAAAAACAAAAGGTATTCCACTTCTTTCCACTAGGTGGAGCTGATGTCAGGCAGGTTGTTTTGGCAGCAGAGGCAGACGATCGTTTCTTCGTGGTATTCTAGACCCAACCATCGAGTTTTCACCGTTCTTTTTAGAACAGGTAAGGGCACAGTTCAACCAGCAAGCAGCAGTAAACAAATCATAAGCGCGTTATACTCGCATACAATGATTTTTGTATCCGGATTGAAGGCACGATCTCGCACCTGCAGACAATGAATGCGCAGCTAAGAGAAAAGAATCTTCAAGCGTTTGGGGAAATACGAGAGGAAGGTTATTCACCGTGCATCGCACGGGAGGGACGAAACCAGAGGTAATGCCGCAGCTGAGCTCGGAGGGCTAATTGGCGGGTCACAGAGACGATGGAATAATCAGCGCGACCTCGCGCTAATGTCACCAGGTTGCCCTAGGGTTCTTTCCATGTAGCAAAAAGAGGAAGGTACTTCAGGAGGCAAATTTGGTTCATTCTCGCCCCCAGGGGGTTTCAGTAACCAACATCCACAGGCAATGGGGGTAAGCGAGGAAGCGCTTCCAGGATGGATGAGGTGAAGGAACTCCAACACGTAACGACAGAAAGCAGGGCGTGGTCCTAACTCTCCAGGAGTGGCGTAGAGTAGTGTGGAGTAGAGTAGAGTCCCCCCAGTCAACTGATCTGGGTTTAATCCATTATCATTCTTTAGCTCACTCCACCACCATGCAAGGTGGCCTTGTGTGCCTTGATAAATCTTAACTTAAGAGTTGCGTCGCTCTTGCACCTCATTGCGTTGCAGAAGGGTTTTAATAAATTTGGCCCTAAGTATAGATTTGCTTATGCTTACAACACTCTATGAGCTGAATAAGGCAGATCTTAATCCAGCATCAAATAACTCCTCATGCCAGCCTGGGGAGGGATGTGGATATTTCCCTCCTGCATGTAGCAGGCAGCTTCACCAAACAACTACTGTGTCATCAACTGTGCTCCCGCTAGAGTTTTCAAACCCCTGTTTATCTCTCCTATTCTCCAATGGGTAGAGTTTAGACCACCAAGAACATGCCACACTCTGGGAAGGTGATGTTGGAGCCTGCGACGATTGAGGAGTTGATCCCCACAGTATAAGCCACCATTGTACAGCCGTCGATGGGTGGGATAGCACCACTGGAAAAACACATACCACACTGGAGGCAACGATAGACACAATGGCAATAGATCTGAATCTGCTGCAAGATGATCAGTGTAAGCTGGGAGGCAGAGTCAAATGGAATGAATCCTTGTAAAAGCAGTTGAATGACATTGAGAAACAACCACAATACCTCACTGATCCAGTTCTATCCCTACAGGGCTGGGCAGAAAATGCAGAGGGCCGAGCCAGGTGTAATAATCAACATACTGTGGGTATGCCCAAATACACAGAAAAGGTCAACGCCACATTACACATCGAAAACTCTGTCCCCGCAAAACATATGACCAATGTTCACAGTGGAACTAGCGCACTGTGGCCCTGCCAGTAAACCGCACTCTGGTGCTTCATCCAAGCTGATCGTCGAACAGATCCTAAATTACCGTGATCTCAAAGTCATGGCCCAGAAGGGAGAGTTTGGAACACAACTGATTGTAGGCAACTCTAAAGGTATTATATTTCCTGACTTCACCATGGCCATGTATCAATGTAAAGCCTCCTTCATAAGTGTGAAGAAGCAGCTAGGGACATTAGATAACATAAACACTCCCATTTCCTTCCAGAACAAAAGTAATTTCTGGCCAGCATACCCATTTTGTCCCTGAACCAATAGATGCCTGGGCTTGGTATCAGGAGGTGGTACCCGGGAAAACACAGAGAGTTGAGGTCAACAAAGGAGAAATAACTCTGGATGTTGCACAAGGATGCACAGATAATTGACCACAAGCATTGCTCCATACTGCTTACAAGTTCAAGAGAGATATAGAGCAGCTATTGAAACAGCAGCCTTCATCTGTGACCCAGATTCCATCCATATATGATATAAAGAAGAACTCATAGGACCAGACTTCAGCGACAACTCTAACCTACTCCCCCTCGTGACTCCACAAACAGCAGATAAGCTTCTCTAATATAGCTAGACTGGGTTTGGCAAGGGTTCACACCACTGGTGCTGTGCTATTTGTGGGTTCAGATCAAATGCTACTGATGTGCAAAACAGCCTGCATGGTTGTGACTAAGTCCGTATAAAAAGACTGTCTCGTCGCCTAATGAGGTGTCCAGGCAGTTTGGAAAAATATATAGGCCTCAAGCGTATTTTGTTAATGATCTTAGGTCCCCTATGGATGTAATCCCAGCCAGTATCTCTTCCTTGCTGCACAAACAACTAGCTCACATCATCTGCCCAATACTCAATCTCTCCATGAGTGAAGGCCTACTTCTACTAGAATGAAAAGCTACACAGATAATCCCCATTCGGAAGAAGGCAAATGCCCCAGCAGTGGATTTATCTAACTACCGCCCTATCTCCCTTCTGCCCCTGCTGGGAAAAATCCTGGAAAAAGATATCAATAAATTACTCTTTGAATATCTTGAGTTCTCGGGATGTCTTGATCCGTCTCAATCAGGTTTCAGACCAAGGTACAGCACTGAATCAGCACTGATTGCTGTTACAGACAATATTAGACACTCTCTTGATAATAGTCAGGCGGTACTACTGGTGCCGTTAGATGTATCAGCAGCTTTTAACACTGTATACCATCTCGTCTTGCTCTGGAGACTAAAAAAGATTAGGATCTGTGGACAGGATTTGTTATGGTTTTCCAACTGCTTATCCCATTGTACACAAACTATTAATCTTGGACCTTTTCGTTCTCGTACAGTAAATTCTATAATAACTAAAAGCTGCAGTCTTGGTGAAGATAGTGTCTCACTTGGACACCTACCTGGATCCTAGGACCAACTGAAATGCTCATTTTATATATATATAGGAGATAATATTTCTACCCAAGATGTTTATACCAATTGACTTGATATGTGGACATTATAAAAGAAAGAGTGCAATAAGAATATGATAATAATTGTACACTCTGATGGGAGTGGAGGAGGTAAAGTTGTGTGTGAGTGAGATGTGTGGTTATGCAGTGTGGAAGGAATAGGGAGTAGTAATGCAGTAGATAGGTAGAGGGATTTCTGAGAACAGGCAGGCCATATAGAAGGAGAGAGTTGATGGTGAAGTGGATAAGATCATCATGGGGTGAAATGTAGAGAGGACTGGGTCCATCTCCTGGAGTAGTGTTTCACAGTTGAATCCTGGAAAATTGCAGCTTTGCCCACTTCCTCTCATCTTGCCATATTTTTTGGTCCCACACAGTGTGTACCTCCTAATGCATTGAGGTATGCATGTCCTGCCTTTTCTGCTCCACTGAGGTTTTATGCGAGTAGACATAATAGATCCCCGTAGTAATCCACTACAGAGGTGACTGCAAGGTCTATCTCCTCCCTAGTGAATTTGCTCTTACTCTTGAGTAGGCAGAGTGTTACAGCTCTCATAGTCAACTAACAAAGTCAAGCAATCCATGGGAAATAGGGCAGATTCTGGGGGTGAGCTGCATTTATATGCCTGCATGGTTAATGTTTTTAGATGTGTTTAATTAAGGTCTGGGAAACTCAGTTTCCCTATAGTTTTCCAATCCTAATCCTCAATAGCAGAGGCAGAAATGTCAGCATCCACTGCAAGATCCTCTTCTACACATCTAGATATGAAGTCTAATTGTAAAGTTACTGATGGTAACTTTACAGTTGTAATTTCTGTCCACACCCTCATGTAAGGGCATGGACACTCATAAACCCTACTACTGGGAGGTTATCTAGGTGGAGATTTCTGCTGAGTCAAATGCAGACATTCATGTTTGTGGAGAACTCCTTACGTAGATCTGGATTTGTGAAATAGGCCCCGTGTGTTCATCTCTCTCATGGCTGCTCTTGAAGTTAGATAAACCTAGGGTACCTCAGTCTGCCCAGCCATTATTCAAACAATCTATCCCTCAACTTACTATGGAAATCCCTGTGTCCTAAATGGCCAATTGAGCTCTAAAGTGTTCTTCATGTTGAGGGAACAAATATTCAGACTAAGCATAAGTCAGCAATGATGATGATGGGGTGTCTTTGTTTTGGCAGATAGGCTTCAACCAGAACATTCCAGAACATTCTGGATGATAATTTAGTTTATTAAAAAAATACATCTTTTCAATATATTTACATACAATTCAGTCACTAAAGAGTGAGAAGGTTGAATAATAGTATATTTTCTAGGATGTCAGAAAAAATGGAGCACAGGATCAATTATTAAAGCCGATTTATACATACCAAAATGCATTTGCAAAGTTTTTCAACAATCTTTAGTATGCCTAAGAGCTGAAAATGTAAGAAGCAGATCAATCTGGCTTGATTTTCACATAATTCTTCTCCTGATACCAGAGAACATAATGTACATTATAAATGTTTGGACACAGGGTTGTTACCTCTACGTCTGCCGTGTCATGCTGTTTTCAGAAATCATAGCGCAGTACAAATTGACTGAAGGTATGCTGAGTCGTGAAGATCCGTTCTAGCATTCTTCAATAGATAACTGTTGCCAACTGTGCCATGCGTGCTTTCCGCTCCATCACCAACAGCGATGAAAAGCTGAACCTCTGAACAGGTGGGAATCTATTTGTTTCTGCTGAGGATTGTTTTGAATCACGTTTGGAGAACAGTGTGAAGACTGTCAAATTAAGAATAAGTGCTCAATTCTTTTTTATTGATTTTGTGTCTCAGTCACAGGTTTCCTGACAGTTCCAGAGCCTTCTGTCTTCATGTTATTGCTGAACAAGACAAAGAACATGCTCTTCTTTGATTCTTTTTGTCCATTTAACCACACATTCAAAACAATGTTCACAAACATACCTCATTTGACCTTGAAATACTATGGAGTTTCTCACCTGACATTAAGTTAGAAGAAATTCGCATTTGACCTTCTTATGTTATGCACAACTGCTATTAAGAGGAACCCATCACCTTCACGGCTCAGATGGAGCCCAATGTCTATCTTTTAAGTGATTTGTTATTTCAAATATGCAACTTTCGTTTTAAAAAATGGTATGCAACATACCAGCATATAAATAACATTACCTTAATTATATACATACATTATATAGACGAAAGGTCGCAAATATTCATTAGTTAAATTAGTAATAACCTCCCAAATTGTGTCATTCACATATCAATGACCTCAAAAATATATGATTGAATCTTTCACATGTGATTAATCTCATCTCTCAACAAGTACCTGGCAGCATTTATCAACTCAAATCCAGTTTAAATGACACTCACATCCATGACAAAATAGTGCTCAATGAGCATCCATTGATACAAAACAGTTGTGGCATCTGTTTGCATTCTAGTATGTGGATGCTGCACATAGAATGTATCTTATGAGTGTAGACAGTTGGGGAGAGTCTGTGGAGCAGTCAGGACCTGTCCTCTCCTGCTAGTCTCATATTCTTGTGCAGCCAGCTCACATCTTCCCAGGTCCCATACAACAGAGTTTGCTGGTCTGGCGGCCAAAGAGTGACACTTCAAGATAAAGATGCCTTACTTTTTACTTTGCTTTGGTTATTTCCTTCTCCTACTGCTCCTAAATACGTATATAATAATAATACAATTTAATATCATGCATGAATCACCTCTGCAGGAGTATCTCAGCGCTCGGTCAACTCAAACCTGAGTATGAGATCTAGAACAGTACTGTTTTTGTGCTTTCCTAAAGTTGCTGTGGCCAGGGCAAGTTAGAAGAGAGAAAGGCAAACGTTCTATATGGTGGGAGCCAGATAAGAAAAGGCTCTGCCGCCATATCTAGATCATCTAATTCATGGAGTCATAAGCAGCTCTTTATCACTGGAACGCAGATTCCTAGTGGGAAGATAGTGCTTGAGTTTCTGACGGAGCTATTGAGATCCTTTTCCCTGAAGGGCTTTATAGGTTAAGCAGCAGATTTTGAAGGAAACTCTTTTTTTCACTGGTAACCAATGTAAATATTGTAGAAGAGGAGCCAAGGGCATTCTGGAAGGCTGGTTACATATCAGCCATATGGCTCTGTTTTGCACAACTTGCAATTTGCTATTGAAGACTCATTGATAGAAGCCAGTAGCGCCTTTCCGTAATCCAACCAATTTACCACAAGTGCCTGTATCAAGGTCTTTCTGACTGTCAGAGGGAGAAATTGCAGGGCTTTCTTTAGTAGGCATAAAGTAGAGAAGCAGAAAGAACCTGCTCCCTCATATTTAGTTCCTGGTCTACATTAACCCCAAGGTTTTTTGCTATTTTACTGGGAGAAGGGGCCTTGCTTAGCTCCAGAGGCACCAGACTGGAGACCACAGGTCTTGGGCTTTCCAAAACAGAATAATTTGGGTTTAACCTGGGTTCAACTGGAGAAAGTTATCTAACATCCAGCCAGCAATAGCCTTTATACCAGCCATAAAGCGAGCCTTTGCTATGTCAATGTCTCCATCAAGGGAAATTACCAAATATTGTGTGTCGTCTGCGTAAGACACAGTTTCAAACCGATGGGTGCAAATGACTTTGACTAGGAGTGCCACATAAATGTTAAACAAAGTAGGGCTCAAACAAGACCCCTGCGGTACCCCTTTATCAATTAGCCTGGGTATAGATTTAAAGGATCCCAGTGAGATGCATTGCATTTTATCTTTCAAGAAGTCCTGAAACCAGGCTAGAGCCTACCCCATAATCCCAATCTCTTGTACTCTTAGGAGTAGCTTGGCATGGGACCCCATGTCAAATGCAACAGATAGGTCTAAGAGCACGAGCATGGCTGATACGTCTGCACCCAGTGAGCACCTAATGATATAATTTACTACAACCATGGCCGATATCCTGAATAAATCCTGTTACCTACCTTGGAAGACTCCCCATTTCTTCCACAGCTATTGGTCGCACACGTTCCCTCCCACATAAAAAAACAAAATCAGGTCATAGCAAAGGCGCTAGACAGAATATTGGAAACAAAAATATCATGGAACAAAATATTGTGTCAAGAATATCAAGGATAAAAAATTGTGACGGTAAGTTTCTATAGGTAAACATGGTTTTACTTTATATAACTCCATGTATATGTACCTTGACTATAGATATGTCTTCAAGGTACATAGATGTGGAGTTAAGAATAGTAAATCTATACTTAGCTATTTGCACTTACCTTCTCGATACTTTGGTCCTTGATATTTTTGACACAACATTTGTCCACACAATATTTTTGTTTCCGATATTCTTTTCAGTGATCCCATAGTAAAACATTTGTCTCCATAGGTATGCTCCATCTAAGCTTATTGTACAACTGTCTCAGTATAAATTGCCCAATGAGACCACAACAATTGTTATCTACCAGTATGAGGAGGATGCCTTGTTGGAAGCCATTTATAGGTGTGTGATCATTAAAACGCAAGTAGGTGAAGTAGTATCAAATGTTTCAAAATATTGAATTTGCCATCCCAACAGTGATGGTGAAAATTAGCAGAGTTTGTCTCCAACTTCATGAAGATGGGGGAAAAACATTCAAAAGCTGCCAATTTTTATACTCCAGCAAAGTTTCGGGATGAAGAAATGTAAAAATAGAAATCTACAGTTTTTTTGCACAGCACATTGTTTACTGCTTGAAGAAAGGTAAGAAATTGTTTTAACCAAAAGTTAATATTGTATCCTAAATTAATGTTGATATTTCAGTTTGCAGTTTTAACGTTTAAAAAGCTCGGTTTTAGATTTCTTTACTCTTAAATGAACACGTCCAACCCTTGTTATATGATCCAGAAGCCAGAATCTTTCCATGTGTTGGAAATGGAAATGGTCATGAAAGGTGATACATAATACTCCTCAAGGTTCTAAGATTTCAGAAACAAGTAATCCCTGACACTCAACCCTGGTGGACCTGTATCAGGTACCCCGGCAAGATCACATCCTCTTCAAGATTTGTTCCATCGTCTATAAGGCAGCGGTATCAACTAGTGAACCAACCTACAAAGCTGAAAAAGTTACTACTGCAGAAGGCCATTACAACTAAAATTGAGATGTTTGACATGTACAAAATAAATATCTAAATATGTCAAAAGCAATGATCCAAGTCTGGATTCCACAAAGTGTATTGGCTCAATTCCATACAATGCAATGAGTGCACAGGCTGGATTCCAGAGATTTTGTTGATTGGATTGCATAGACTGCACTAACTGGATTCTATAGAGTACACTGTCTGGATTCCATCGGCTACCCTGGCTAGATTCCATACACTACACTGGCTGGATTCCATAGAGTGCACTTTTTAACTGTGCTACATGTGCTGAGATTCTGAAACTGTTGGCTGTTAGACAAACAAGTAGTGCATCAGATGTCAACATGCAACTCTTTTCAGGAATTACATTGTAAAAATTATACCTTTGGCAAAAAGAGCCTTTTTAGGTCTGAGGTTACCCAAGAACTTTTCAGTTTACTCAAATATTGTGTGTGTGTGTATGTGTGTATATATGTATTATGCACATATGTATATGTTTATATGTGAGTGGCTGTGTGAGTGGTTCTATGGATGATGTCATTAGTGATGTCATTTGAGATGTCATCAGTGATGTCAATGACCATGTCATGAGGGATGCAATATGTGATGTCAAAAGTGGTGCATTGCGATGGCGTAATTTATTGTTAGCTCAGCTAAATATAACCGCTGAATTTCACTGGTTTTGTACGAGTGAAATCTGAGCCTAACTATGACCTCCCTGTAACCTTTGTTTTTTTAAGCAAATTTCTAAGGTTTTTTAATTCAATTTCCTAACTATAACATCCCTGAAAACCTCTGGCCGTACTATGGGTTCAAGGTCCGAAGAGTCTAACTAGTAAGTGATTCAGCGAGAGCTCGCGTTTACTTTGAAGACGCCATTAAGCGCTAGCATGGGAGGTTTTTTTCCCCTGTTAACTTCTATCATCATATACTTAACGGTTAAATTGGTTCTTTATACAGGCACCTACCATAGTGCTTCCATGAGAAGACGCTCGACAACATGGTTCCGTTGTTTATTGACTAAGTAAGAATCATACTAGTAAGTGTTTACATGACAGTCTGCACATATTGTATAGACGCGAACTAGTCTTAGCATGGGAGGTGTGTCCACTGCAAATTTGCCTCATCAGATACTGAATACTTAGTGTCGTTTTGGAGACAGACACCTACCACAGTGCTTTCGTGGGGAACACTTCGTTACAGGGTCCCTTCACCAGTGACCAAGTATCATTACCCTTGTTATTACTTTTGAGGTTAATTCTAACTTTTGTCTACGCATATCGGCGTCTCGTAACATATACTTAGAGTGGCCCTAACATTCTTGGGCGCTGCATCTGCAAACAACTGCTCTTTGGTTCGGAAGTGTGTCACTATGCCATGCTCTCAGGATCGGGTGATAATGGTTTTTTTTTGCCTTATAGATTGTCCATACTTTCCAAAAGAATGTTAAAGTACCTTGTCTACACATACCGTGCATTACCGACACAAGGATGTGTGCTACAATAGCGTGACCTTTTTCAACTATCACATCGAATTGACAGTATACAGAACAGAACCTCTGTGGGGGTAAGAATAAACTTTACTACTACCTTCGCTTGTGAGGGTCCTATGTGCTACTGGAGTACATTGAATCTCCTTTTGTTAAATTTATGATTATACTCTTTGTAATTAAATGTTCACGAATTTCTATGATAAACTATAGGGTAATCTTATTTACAGGTCGTGGCGAACGTCTTTCGTCTTTACTCTATCTACACATTCGACTGTGCGTGAGGGGCACTGCATACTACTGCCGGCCTCACCTCATTGCAAAAAGTGGTTAGTCTCTTTAAAGAAATGTAAATTTTCACTGCATGGATATGGAATAGCTGAGGACCCACTATGTACTCTTTTCTTTCCTTGTTCTTTCCTTACGTCTTCTTTGCCCAGGCACGTACTTGGGGTGCCTCAGAACCACACTAGAAACGAGAACAAGGGTTCGGAGTTTCAGACCCGGGATCTTTGAACTATGCTACTAAAAAAAAACCCCACTCAGGACTACTGACACAAGGTACAAATATGCCAGAAACCAGCTGGTGAAGGCCTAAGCGCTAGGAAACCAATTGATGTCTAGTCTCTAATTAAGCCTTTAACCTTACATGATTTTCTTTCACACGTTTATTTCAGAATACGGATAGACTCTCCTAACTCATCTTGCTCATTTCGATGTATACCTTGCCTAGAATTGGCATCAGACCTGTTAATAATATGGCGTGATACCACCTATTACTATTCGACGAAATTAGATAGAAGGTAAAACTATGAGACTCCTCTTTTTTCTGACTAAACGGGCTATAAAATATCTTGCTAAATCTTACTTTGGGTTCTAAGGGCATTTTTTCACTCTTTCTATTGCGGATTGGACTTTTGGCTCATCTCACTCACTACGATGGGTGACATGGTATTTTGGATCTATTTCTCCTGCTTTCTGGCTAGACCCTAGTATTGGGGTCTTTTGTGAATATTACTGTACCTATGCATGTTTGGATATCTCACCACTTTTGGCCTAATGGGCTCTAATGTTGAGACTAATTCCGATACTCTGAACTGGAAACACTATAAGGAGGGTTTGTGTTTAAATGGTTTTTTGATTTTACCCTAACAGCCTTGAAGAAGTTACATCAGTAACGAAACACGTGTCGGCTGTTCTGAAATTACTACATTGATGTATTTTGCATACGTCTGTATCCATATGTGCTATTTGAAGAACCATGGCACAATATTGAATTGACTCAGATATTTTTTCACTTGTCTGTGTACTCTGATACTTGACAGCTCTTGTACTATGTATGCTTTTCTGCTAAAACAATTGGATTTTGCAATTACATGCTAACTTAAACATGTATGTGCCATTATTTGTTAATTAAACTATGTACATATTATGACTGAACTTCATTGGTACGGTACTGTTTATTTCCGGAACAACTGTGGGGAAAGTTGTAACTGCTAATTATACTAGGTTATATGGTTCGCCTTTCACTTTACTGTGTGACACATGATTTTGGTACTTGGAGTGCCGGGATAGTACCCTGTTGAAAAGCATGTTCTAGCCACTAGCACCATATCCTGGGCCTAGTGGACTTTCGCATCCTAGGTAGTGGGATGCTTCTCTATCCGGATGGGCACCTTTAAATACTGTTCTAGCGACTAGGGAATAGATGTGCGACCTAATTCCATCACTACCTTGTTCTCAATTATTGTAAAGCTGTTGTGGAGGTCTGCACTCTCTTCTTTGCATTGTGTTCGTTACACATAACAATTACCCTTTCTTTTTGATATTTTCTTCCCCCCCGTGTCGTGGGACACCACAATCTGACATGGCAAACTTCGATGATGAAAGAGACAAAATCTTTCTAGAACTGTGTTCCGGGAAAACATTCACGAATCCCGAAGAAAAGGCCACCACTGAGCAGGAGGGCCTTAGATCCAAATTCATCAAGTTAGAGAGACTAAAAAAACAGGAGCTTTCAAGGTGGTGGAATGCCACCACCCTGAAACGGTACATTGAAATAAGGCAAATCCCCAGAGGTCTCCGAGTCATTATTTTTCCTTCTTTTGAGGACTTGGACCCAGACCTGTTAAAGGAATGGGAGGAACTTATCACCTCATCCTCCTATAAAATGATGGATGTCCTCATCCGACATGCAGATCGCAAGCGAAATAAATTATTAAAGGACATTGAAACACTAGAACTGGAGATCAAAAACATAAACCTACCGGAGCCCACTGAAAAAAACTATCAGATTTTGAAAGACATTCTTAGTGGTCACCAGAGATACATTAAAGATAAAAAGATGAGAAAATTTAAACGAGACGAGAATGATTATAAAAATGGCAGAGTATTTACTTTTGCAAAAAAATTTGACGAGGAACGACCCACTAGAGGTCCTAGAAACATGGCGACTACCAGTGCCCCCAGTGTACCATCTACCAGTGGGTCAGATATTTCTAGCCTCTGTAGCGAAACAAGCCACACCACTGAACCGGAATCCGCTGCCCAGGGTACTCATTTGGACCCCACTACAAGCTCTTCTTTTTTAGAGGAGCTGAACCGTTATCGGAAGGGGACTCGGAATATATACAACCGAGACACCTCAAAAAAACTAGAAGGGGCGGGAGGTGGAAACGCAGGGAGAGAAGGGGCAACGAATACCAGATCCTCGGCCCGCAATGTAAAGAATTGATGCAGACGTTTCACAACCAGCTCAATACGGAGACTGCGGTGGCAGAATCTCCTGATCATGTGCAAATTGTTAACCTGTCAAACCATGAGTTATCTAAATGTGAGGAAACGGCTCTTATGAAAGGGTTGAGCTTTTGTCCAACCAGTAAACCGGACTTTGTTAATATTCATGTTGACTTGTACAAATTTGTGAGAAAAATAAAACTTAAAAAATATTTTGAGGAGAATCAGACTCCTACTTCTTGCCCTGATCTGGTGACCACACCGTGCTACAAGACTATTGATGATATTGTCAATGTACATGTTTTGTCTTCACTAAATGATGACTCTATCTCTATGTCTAATGTCTTGAGAGATCTGGGGATAGAAATGAACACTAATTGGGACAGTGGGCTGAGGATTGCCTCACAGTTTGTACCACGACTACCAGCAGACAATATGATTGACGCATTTTACAGAGCTGTGACAAAAGATCTGCATGCTCTTGAGGATAAGTTAAGACAAAAAAATAAACATTACAGATACAATATGTCGAAATCAGAATACCATTCTCTGAAAAAACTCTCGGCCAACACACATCTAATAATAAAAGAGGCAGACAAGGGAGGTAACATTGTCTTAATGCAAGAGATTGACTATGACAAAGAAGTCAATAGGCAACTATCAGATCATCAGGCCTACATTAAACTATCAGGAAATCCCTTGAAAAACATAAACCTTCTGATTGAGTCTAAACTGACAACATGGCAAGGACAGGGTCTAATCAGTGATGGAGAAGCTAGATACCTTCACAATCCCACACCGAAAGCACCTTGCTTTTACGTATTACCTAAGGTACATAAACCAGCCACGTTTCCCCCGGGCAGACCAATAGTTTCTGGTCTGGATTCCCCTACCGAACGAATTTCGGAATACATTGATCATTTCTTGCAACCGTTTGTACTCAACCTTCCATCTTATTTGAGGGACACGGGGGACTTGTTAAACAAATTGGAAGATATTGAGTGGTTACCCGACATGTCGTTTGCCACATTAGATGTGTGTGCTCTGTATACCAGCATCCCATGGGAAGCAGGCCTACGGGCTCTGAAGGATACGTTATTCCAGAGGGATGCTACACTATATGGTCATACATTGATGCTTCTAGAAATGACCAAACTGGTTCTGGAAAATAATGTCTTTATGTACAGAGGGGAATGGTACCAACAAGCAATGGGAGTAGCCATGGGGTGTAAATTCTCGCCATCCATAGCAAACATTTACATGGGCATGTTCGAGAAACAACACATGTGGATGAACGGCCCACCAGAACTCACTGCACACATCATGTATTGGGGGAGGTACATTGATGATATTTTTCTTATATGGACAGGAAGCCAATCCCAATTCATTTCTCTAACAGAATTTTTGAATGACAACTCTTACAACCTTAAATTCACTTCAAACTTTAGCACCACACAGGCTGCCTTCTTAGACATTACTCTCTATGTTAAAGGTAATAAAATCATGTCTAAACTATACAGAAAGAAAACGGCGTGTAACTCTGTGCTACATGCGGACAGTGCTCACCCCATGACACAAATCAATGCCATCCCTCTAGGCGAAATGTTCCGCCTCCGTAGAAACTGTAGTGAGGATGAGGTTTTCATGCATGAATTACAACTCTTACAGGAACGTTTCATGCGTAGGGGCTATACACCAAAGGTCCTTGAAACCGCTAGGAATCGAGCACTTTCTACATCTAGAAACTCACTCCTCAAAAAGAGTGGGAGCATGACGAACAAGAAACATACCAAGACCAAAGAAATAGGCCTCATAACGGACTATCATGTGGAGAGTAGGGCAATAAACAAAATAGTGTCAAAGCACTGGCACCTTCTGTTGTGTGACAAATCAGTGGAGAAATACCTCACTGGTAAACCTAGAATTATACACAGAAGGAACAGAACGATGAGGGACATACTATGCAATAGCTACCTTCCACCCATGCCTAAGACTCTTTCATGGCTACCCGCAAAACCAAAGGGATTCTATAGGTGCACTCATTGTAACATGTGTCCCTTGGCATTGAATGGCATCAAGGAATTCAAATACAATACATGTACGACTCACTACATTAAAGACTTCATGAACTGTGATTCTAAGTTTGTGGTTTACTGCATAGTATGCACCTGTAATCAAATTTACATTGGCAGCACTATTCGTGCGCTTAAGGAAAGGATTCAGGAACACATGAGGGCTATTCGGAAAAAGGACCAGAGTTACCCTCTGGCAGTGCATTTTAATACCTTGCACTCTGATGACTCACTGCATAATGTGAAGTTTCATGGGATTACCCAAGCTTTCAACCACCCTAGAGGGGGTGATCGCATACTCAATCTCAGAAAACTTGAGGCGCAATGGATTATCAGGTTACGGGCCGTAGAACAGGGAATTAACTTTGATAGAGAGTTACAAGTGTTTCTTAGAGACTAAATGTCTGGGGTCTGAATATATTGGATATTGCAAGCTGTAATAATATTCAGGTTGTTAATCGGAATGACTAGATTGCTTACTCTACACACTAATACTAACAGTCTCTTTTTGTTCACACACTGATCTATCTAAGACTGTTCTTCTTTTCTTTTCCCTTGGCCTATTTAGTTCTTAGGGCTTGGACAAGACAGGTTGCGATATCGATTAAGAACTTTCAGATGGTCCAACAAGACGTTGTGAGAAGTTATAGGAAGACGCAGACTATAATTATTTACATGGACTAGATACTCTCCCAAATATGTTGACCCACTCAGGGGTGGTTATTTGATTCCTGGTCACCTCCCATGGGAATGACTATTGATACACGGTACAATGTTCGGTTAAATAACAATTCCTATGCGTGATAAAATTATCTTTCCAATATGGCCGAAAAATTAGCAGGAAGTGTAGTCCTGCTCGCGTCGGACCTGGGAACAGGAAGTCCGTTTAGGATACGAAGTCTGTTTACTCTTTCTAATTTGGATTTCAAATAGAAGGGACGGGACCGTCACAGACTGCCTCCGCGAATACTGGCCGTACTATGGGTTCAAGTTCCGAAGAGTCTAACTAGTAAGTGATTCAGCGAGAGCTCGCGTTTACTTTGAAGACGCCATTAAGCGCTAGCATGGGAGGTTTTTTTCCCCTGTTAACTTCTATCATCATATACTTAACGGTTAAATTGGTTCTTTATACAGGCACCTACCATAGTGCTTCCGTGAGAAGACGCTCGACAACATGGTTCCGTTGTTTATTGACTAAGTAAGAATCATACTAGTAAGTGTTTACATGACAGTCTGCACATATTGTATAGACGCGAACTAGTCTTAGCATGGGAGGTGTGTCCACTGCAAATTTGCCTCATCAGATACTGAATACTTAGTGTCGTTTTGGAGACAGACACCTACCACAGTGCTTTCGTGGGGAACACTTCGTTACAGGGTCCCTTCACCAGTGACCAAGTATCATTACCCTTGTTATTACTTTTGAGGTTAATTCTAACTTTTGTCTACGCATATCGGCGTCTCGTAACATATACTTAGAGTGGCCCTAACATTCTTGGGCGCTGCGTCTGCAAACAACTGCTCTTTGGTTCGGAAGTGTGTCACTATGCCATGCTCTCAGGATCGGGTGATAATGGTTTTTTTTTGCCTTATAGATTGTCCATACTTTCCAAAAGAATGTTAAAGTACCTTGTCTACACATACCGTGCATTACCGACACAAGGATGTGTGCTACAATAGCGTGACCTTTTTCAACTATCACATCGAATTGACAGTATACAGAACAGAACCTCTGTGGGGGTAAGAATAAACTTTACTACTACCTTCGCTTGTGAGGGTCCTATGTGCTACTGGAGTACATTGAATCTCCTTTTGTTAAATTTATGATTATACTCTTTGTAATTAAATGTTCACGAATTTCTATGATAAACTATAGGGTAATCTTATTTACAGGTCGTGGCGAACGTCTTTCGTCTTTACTCTATCTACACATTCGACTGTGCGTGAGGGGCACTGCATACTACTGCCGGCCTCACCTCATTGCAAAAAGTGGTTAGTCTCTTTAAAGAAATGTAAATTTTCACTGCATGGATATGGAATAGCTGAGGACCCACTATGTACTCTTTTCTTTCCTTGTTCTTTCCTTACGTCTTCTTTGCCCAGGCACGTACTTGGGGTGCCTCAGAACCACACTAGAAACGAGAACAAGGGTTCGGAGTTTCAGACCCGGGATCTTTGAACTATGCTACTAAAAAAAAAACCCACTCAGGACTACTGACACAAGGTACAAATATGCCAGAAACCAGCTGGTGAAGGCCTAAGCGCTAGGAAACCAATTGATGTCTAGTCTCTAATTAAGCCTTTAACCTTACATGATTTTCTTTCACACGTTTATTTCAGAATACGGATAGACTCTCCTAACTCATCTTGCTCATTTCGATGTATACCTTGCCTAGAATTGGCATCAGACCTGTTAATAATATGGCGTGATACCACCTATTACTATTCGACGAAATTAGATAGAAGGTAAAACTATGAGACTCCTCTTTTTTCTGACTAAACGGGCTATAAAATATCTTGCTAAATCTTACTTTGGGTTCTAAGGGCATTTTTTCACTCTTTCTATTGCGGATTGGACTTTTGGCTCATCTCACTCACTACGATGGGTGACATGGTATTTTGGATCTATTTCTCCTGCTTTCTGGCTAGACCCTAGTATTGGGGTCTTTTGTGAATATTACTGTACCTATGCATGTTTGGATATCTCACCACTTTTGGCCTAATGGGCTCTAATGTTGAGACTAATTC
Organism: Triturus cristatus; assembly: GCF_964204655.1. Classification (NCBI taxonomy): domain Eukaryota; kingdom Metazoa; phylum Chordata; class Amphibia; order Caudata; family Salamandridae; genus Triturus; species Triturus cristatus. The sequence continues at coordinate 336,904,879 of NC_140590.1, read as the reverse complement.
CGATACTCTGAACTGGAAACACTATAAGGAGGGTTTGTGTTTAAATGGTTTTTTGATTTTACCCTAACAGCCTTGAAGAAGTTACATCAGTAACGAAACACGTGTCGGCTGTTCTGAAATTACTACATTGATGTATTTTGCATACGTCTGTATCCATATGTGCTATTTGAAGAACCATGGTACAATATTGAATTGACTCAGATATTTTTTCACTTGTCTGTGTACTCTGATACTTGACAGCTCTTGTACTATGTATGCTTTTCTGCTAAAACAATTGGATTTTGCAATTACATGCTAACTTAAACATGTATGTGCCATTATTTGTTAATTAAACTATGTACATATTATGACTGAACTTCATTGGTACGGTACTGTTTATTTCCGGAACAACTGTGGGGAAAGTTGTAACTGCTAATTATACTAGGTTAGATGGTTCGCCTTTCACTTTACTGTGTGACACATGATTTTGGTACTTGGAGTGCCGGGATAGTACCCTGTTGAAAAGCATGTTCTAGCCACTAGCACCATATCCTGGGCCTAGTGGACTTTCGCATCCTAGGTAGTGGGATGCTTCTCTATCCGGATGGGCACCTTTAAATACTGTTCTAGCGACTAGGGAATAGATGTGCGACCTAATTCCATCACTACCTTGTTCTCAATTATTGTAAAGCTGTTGTGGAGGTCTGCACTCTCTTCTTTGCATTGTGTTCGTTACACATAACAATTACCCTTTCTTTTTGATATTTTCTTCCCCCCCGTGTCGTGGGACACCACAATCTGACATGGCAAACTTCGATGATGAAAGAGACAAAATCTTTCTAGAACTGTGTTCCGGGAAAACATTCACGAATCCCGAAGAAAAGGCCACCACTGAGCAGGAGGGCCTTAGATCCAAATTCATCAAGTTAGAGAGACTAAAAAAACAGGAGCTTTCAAGGTGGTGGAATGCCACCACCCTGAAACGGTACATTGAAATAAGGCAAATCCCCAGAGGTCTCCGAGTCATTATTTTTCCTTCTTTTGAGGACTTGGACCCAGACCTGTTAAAGGAATGGGAGGAACTTATCACCTCATCCTCCTATAAAATGATGGATGTCCTCATCCGACATGCAGATCGCAAGCGAAATAAATTATTAAAGGACATTGAAACACTAGAACTGGAGATCAAAAACATAAACCTACCGGAGCCCACTGAAAAAAACTATCAGATTTTGAAAGACATTCTTAGTGGTCACCAGAGATACATTAAAGATAAAAAGATGAGAAAATTTAAACGAGACGAGAATGATTATAAAAATGGCAGAGTATTTACTTTTGCAAAAAAATTTGACGAGGAACGACCCACTAGAGGTCCTAGAAACATGGCGACTACCAGTGCCCCCAGTGTACCATCTACCAGTGGGTCAGATATTTCTAGCATCTGTAGCGAAACGAGCCACACCACTGAACCGGAATCCGCTGCCCAGGGTACTCATTTGGACCCCACTACAAGCTCTTCTTTTTTAGAGGAGCTGAACCGTTATCGGAAGGGGACTCGGAATATATACAACCGAGACACCTCAAAAAAACTAGAAGGGGCGGGAGGTGGAAACGCAGGGAGAGAAGGGGCAACGAATACCAGATCCTCGGCCCGCAATGTAAAGAATTGATGCAGACGATTCACAACCAGCTCAATACGGAGACTGCGGTGGCAGAATCTCCTGATCATGTGCAAATTGTTAACCTGTCAAACCATGAGTTATCTAAATGTGAGGAAACGGCTCTTATGAAAGGGTTGAGCTTTTGTCCAACCAGTAAACCAGACTTTGTTAATATTCATGTTGACTTGTACAAATTTGTGAGAAAAATAAAACTTAAAAAATATTTTGAGGAGAATCAGACTCCTACTTCTTGCCCTGATCCGGTGACCACAACGTGCTACAAGACTATTGATGATATTGTCAATGTACATGTTTTGTCTTCACTAAATGATGACTCTATCTCTATGTCTAATGTCTTGAGAGATCTGGGGATAGAAATGAACACTAATTGGGACAGTGGGCTGAGGATTTCCTCACAGTTTGTACCACGACTACCAGCAGACAATATGATTGACGCATTTTACAGAGCTGTGACAAAAGATCTGCATGCTCTCGAGGATAAGTTAAGACAAAAAAATAAACATTACAGATACAATATGTCGAAATCAGAATACCATTCTCTGAAAAAACTCTCGGCCAACACACATCTAATAATAAAAGAGGCAGACAAGGGAGGTAACATTGTCTTAATGCAAGAGATTGACTATGACAAAGAAGTCAATGGGCAACTATCAGATCATCAGGCCTACATTAAACTATCAGGAAATCCCTTGAAAAACATAAACCTTCTGATTGAGTCTAAACTGACAACATGGCAAGGACAGGGTCTAATCAGTGATGGAGAAGCTAGATACCTTCACAATCCCACACCGAAAGCACCTTGCTTTTACGTATTACCTAAGGTACATAAACCAGCCACGTTTCCCCCGGGCAGACCAATAGTTTCTGGTCTGGGTTCCCCTACCGAACGAATTTCGGAATACATTGATCATTTCTTGCAACCGTTTGTACTCAACCTTCCATCTTATTTGAGGGACACGGGGGACTTGTTAAACAAATTGGAAGATATTGAGTGGTTACCCGACATGTCGTTTGCCACATTAGATGTGTGTGCTCTGTATACCAGCATCCCATGGGAAGCAGGCCTACCGGCTCTGAAGGACACGTTATTCCAGAGGGATGCTACACTATATGGTCATACATTGATGCTTCTAGAAATGACCAAACTGGTTCTGGAAAATAATGTCTTTATGTACAGAGGGGAATGGTACCAACAAGCAATGGGAGTAGCCATGGGGTGTAAATTCTCGCCATCCATAGCAAACATTTACATGGGCATGTTCGAGAAACAACACCTGTGGATGAACGGCCCACCAGAACTCACTGCACACATCATGTATTGGGGGAGGTACATTGATGATATTTTTCTTATATGGACAGGAAGCCAATCCCAATTCATTTCTCTAACAGAGTTTTTGAATGACAACTCTTACAACCTTAAATTCACTTCAAACTTTAGCACCACACAGGCTGCCTTCTTAGACATTACTCTCTATGTTAAAGGTAATAAAATCATGTCTAAACTATACAGAAAGAAAACGGCGTGTAACTCTGTGCTACATGCGGACAGTGCTCACCCCATGACACAAATCAATGCCATCCCTCTAGGCGAAATGTTCCGCCTCCGTAGAAACTGTAGTGAGGATGAGGTTTTCATGCATGAATTACAACTCTTACAGGAACGTTTCATGCGTAGGGGCTATACACCAAAGGTCCTTGAAACCGCTAGGAATCGAGCACTTTCTACATCTAGAAACTCACTCCTCAAAAAGAGTGGGAGCATGACGAACAAGAAACATACCAAGACCAAAGAAATAGGCCTCATAACGGACTATCATGTGGAGAGTAGGGCAATAAACAAAATAGTGTCAAAGCACTGGCACCTTCTGTTGTGTGACAAATCAGTGGAGAAATACCTCACTGGTAAACCTAGAATTATACACAGAAGGAACAGAACGATGAGGGACATACTATGCAATAGCTACCTTCCACCCATGCCTAAGACTCTTTCATGGCTACCCGCAAAACCAAAGGGATTCTATAGGTGCACTCATTGTAACATGTGTCCCTTGGCATTGAATGGCATCAAGGAATTCAAATACAATACATGTACGACTCACTACATTAAAGACTTCATGAACTGTGATTCTAAGTTTGTGGTTTACTGCATAGTATGCACCTGTAATCAAATTTACATTGGCAGCACTATTCGTGCGCTTAAGGAAAGGATTCAGGAACACATGAGGGCTATTCGTAAAAATGACCAGAGTTACCCTCTGGCAGTGCATTTTAATACCTTGCACTCTGATGACTCACTGCATAATGTTAAGTTTCATGGGATTACCCAAGCTTTCAACCACCCTAGAGGGGGTGATCGCATACTCAATCTCAGAAAACTTGAGGCGCAATGGATTATCAGGTTACGGGCCATAGAACAGGGAATTAACTTTGATAGAGAGTTACAAGTGTTTCTTAGAGACTAAATGTCTGGGGTCTGAATATATTGGATATTGCAAGCTGTAATAATATTCAGGTTGTTAATCGGAATGACTAGATTGCTTACTCTACACACTAATACTTACAGTCTCTTTTTGTTCACACACTAATCTATCTAAGACTGTTCTTCTTTTCTTTTCACTTGGCCTATTTAGTTCTTAGGGCTTGGGCAAGACAGGTTGCGATATCGATTAAGAACTTTCAGATGGTCCAACAAGACGTTGTGAGAAGTTATAGGAAGACGCAGACTATAATTATTTACATGGACTAGATACTCTCCCAAATATGTTGACCCACTCAGGGGTGGTTATTTGATTCCTGGTCACCTCCCATGGGAATGACTATTGATACACGGTACAATGTTCGGTTAAATAACAATTCCTATGCGTGATAAAATTATCTTTCCAATATGGCCGAAAAATTAGCAGGAAGTGTAGTCCTGCTCGCGTCGGACCTGGGAACAGGAAGTCCGTTTAGGATATGAAGTCTGTTTACTCTTTCTAATTTGGATTTCAAATAGAAGGGACGGGACCGTCACAGACTGCCTCCGCGAATACTGGCCGTACTATGGGTTCAAGGTCCGAAGAGTCTAACTAGTAAGTGATTCAGCGAGAGCTCGCGTTTACTTTGAAGACGCCATTAAGCGCTAGCATGGGAGGTTTTTTTCCCCTGTTAACTTCTATCATCATATACTTTTTTTTTTTTTTTTTTGAAAAGATTTTATTGTGCATAAAAAGGGTTACAAACACGGGCCTACAACCACCAGGGCCGGCCGCTAGTAGTCGAAGTGTTCCAGCATATCAGAAAACAATGACTGGCCCAAAGGGGCTCCGCACTATCACAGTAGATCAGACTGCACATAAAGGAAATCAGCATACACACTTTTAATATAAATAACAACAAAAAAGAAAAATACAAAAATACAACAAACAAGGCGAAACGACTTATGAAGGGCGGCGAACACCAGCCGGGGGAGTCAACACCCAACCACCCAAGGGCGGTCAATAAAAGAAGACCTGAGAGGGAGGGGGAGGGCCACGAGAGAACCAAATCTGTACTCCAAAGTAAGAGATGCACAAGGAACCCTCAAGGATCAGGGGGACGAGGCAACCCCGGACGTATCCACCAAAGGGGGAGCACAGATAGACCCACGATACGCGTTCCACTGCCCCCAAATTTTAACCCAAGCCCCCGGTTTACCACGGGCCACAGACACCGTTTTCTCCCTGAACATGCACCAGTCCATGTTTTCCTTCCAGACGGACACGGTGGGAGGCCGCTGGGAACCCCAAAGCTGCGCAATATCTCTCTTTGCAATCATGTTCCCCAAGGCCGCCCACCGAGCCTGAGCCGCATTGCAGTCATTGGGCTCCCATACATTCAGCACACAACGACGCACCTCCGGCAGCAGAGCGACCCCGGTGACTCGTCTCATAATAACATGCACCCGGCGCCAGTATTCCGCCACCTCGCGGCATTCCCATAGGATATGGAGAAAGGTAGCACTGAGCCCGCAGCCACGCTTACAGAGTCCGTCGTCTGAAAACCCCATCGAGACCAGGCGGGGGCCCGTCACATATACACGATGGAGAATCTTAAGCTGGACCAGGCGGAGACGGGCCGGGATGGCCACCTCCTTAGGGGATGACAGCGCAGTCTGCCAGTCCTCATCGTCCAGCTCCACCCCATCTCCCGTCCATGCCTCCCGAAGACGCACCAAGAGGTCAGCCCGATTGTTTATCAGTTTTTTGTAAATCAGGGAGATAGTACTGTCGGGAACGTGACCATCGAGTATGCGGTCCTCGAGAGGCGAAGAAGAAGGGACCGTGGTCCCCTCCCCAAAGACCGAAAGCAGGGCGTGCCGAACCTGTGCATAACGGAAGAACTCTCTGTCACTAAGCTCATACTCGCGCTGAAGCGCCGCGAAGGATTTAACCGCACCTTTAACCCACAGGTCCCCCACTCTGCTGATGCCGATCGTATCCCAGCGCTCGAAGCCTTTCGTTGTCCAGAGGCTTCCCAAGCGGTCTGAGTCGAATAGAGGAGTGGCGCACGTTAAACGCTCACTCCAGCCCATCGCAACGTTAGCCGCCTTCCATACACGGACCGCAATCCTGGTAGGGCCCGTAAGGGCCCTACCAGCAGACCGCGAGTAAAGCGCTCTGTTATAGTTACCGCCGGGGAGCAGGAATTTGTCCATCTCATATGCCGGGTTCGAACCAGGAGCGTACGTAGCATGATTAATGGCAGACAGCTGGGAGGCCCAATAGTACCGTCTAATATCAGGAAGCGCGATGCCCCCGTCATACCAGGAAAGAGTCAGCTTGGCCAAAGCGATACGCGATCGCCCATCCCAAACCAGTCTCCTCTGCAAACTCTCCACCTCCCTAAAGTAGGCCGCAGGAATGACATCGAAGGAGTTCGGGAGTGCATAAAGGAATCTGGGAAGGGACATCATTTTAAACAGCGCCGCGCGACCAAGCGGAGACAAGGGCAGCTTACACCACCGAGCCGTATCTGCCCTCAAACGCCGGAGTGGAGACAGGAGATTCTGCTCATAGCGGACCGCCGGATCCAACGAAACGTACACCCCCAGGTATTTAAAGCCGGACTGAGATATTTGGAGCGGAAGCCGAGGCGGCAAGAGAGGAAGACCACCAGAGATAGGATACACACAAGATTTGGACCAGTTGATTATCAGACCCGAGTTTTTCCCGAAGGAAGTAAGGACATCAAAGAGAACATTGAGCGACTTCCGCGGTGAGGTGAGATACAAGAGAACATCATCCGCGTACAATGAAACCCGATCCTCGAAGCCCGGGGCCCACCGGAGCCCTCTAATCGAGGGCTCCCAACGGAGCCAGGCAGCGAGTGGCTCCAGGGTGAGAGCAAAGAGCAGCGGGGACAACGGGCACCCCTGCCTAGTTCCCCTCCCGAGAGCGATAGGCCGAGAAACCCGCCCATTGACAACCACCTGAGCCATTGGTCCAGCATAAAGGAGCTTCACCCAGCCAAGGAACCCCTCCCCAAAACCAAACTTCGCCAAGACAGCCCAAAGAAATGGCCATTCAATGGTATCAAAGGCCATCGTGGCGTCTAGGGAAACCAATATGGCCGGTTCAGCGAAGTGCTCAACCCTAGCGAGGACGCCGTGCAAACGCCGTAAGTTGAGAGCGGTTTTACGATGTGGGATGAAGCCACATTGATCCGGATGTATCAAGTCACATATAACGCTCAGCAAGCGATTGGCGAGGACCTTAGCAAGGATTTTGGGTTCGGCATTCAGCAGGGAAATAGGCCTATAGGAAGCACAGCGGTCACGTGGCTTACCCTCCTTGGGAATCACCACTATAGTAGCCAGACGCTGGTCGTCAGGAAGGGAACCCCTCTCGAGCGATTCCTGAATCATATGACGGAGGAAAGGCGCGATTTTATCCGGGCGCAACTTATATAGTTCAATCGGCAGGCCGTTGGGGCCCATAGCCTTGCCCGAGCGGAGGGAGCGAATCGCAGTAGCTATCTCTTCGACAGACAAAGGGGCATCCATCAGCTCGCGGTCCTCGACGGGTAAGCCGGGCAGGGCAATATCCCGAAGCAGAAGACGAGAGTCGTCCTCATCTCTATCAGACACCGGGGAGTACATTGCACGGAGGTGGTCAGCAAAACACTCAACAATCTCACCAGGCTCAGTCACACACACTCCATCCGACACCCGAAGCTCCGGGACCACACGATTCACTCTCTCCTTCTTGTCCAACCAGGCAATCAGCTTACCCGCCTTGTCTCCGGCGTCATACAACCTGCCCTGCTGCTCCCTATACATAGTCTTGGCAGCATCAGTGACGAGAGACTTATATTCAAACTGCTTCAGGCTGAGGGCATGCAGCCCATCCGGGGTGACACCCGCCTCCAAGGCTGCCTCCAGCCCCGATATTTCATTCTCCAGCGTCACAGCCGCCTCTCTCTTGACCCTCTTGGCCTCCACAATCTGGGACAGGGCATGCCTGCGGAGCACTGCTTTGAAAGCTTCCCACAGGGACACCGAGGACAGCACCGACCCCTCATTCTCAGAAAAATATTGATCAATCGACTTAATCAGGCTACCACGGATCTTGGGGTCTCGCAGGTACCAAGGGTTAATAGGAGCGATCCGCCCAGCGGACCGCGACCCGGTGTCAAAAAGCAACCACAGTGGGGAATGATCAGAAATACCCCTGGCCAGGTGTTTGACCTCTCGAATCCGAGCAGCCTGGGCCGCGGGCATGAGGAAATAATCCAGTCTGGAGAGACTCCCATGGGCCCCAGAGTGAAAGGTGTACTGACACTGTGTCTGATGCATTAACCTCCAACAGTCCACCAGACCGAAGGTCTCCAGGAGCCCGCCCAGCCACGCCTGGGCAGCAGGGAGGGCCCTGGGCGGATGACGGTCCAGGTCACCCGAGACAACCGAATTAAAGTCCCCACCCATAAGCAAAAGACTGTCAGGAAGCCCAAGCAACATACGACCCAAGTCTGAGAAGGTGGAGTTCTGGAGGCCCGGGGAAACATAGACCGAGATCAAGGAAAGGGACTGCCCCTCCCACCTCCCAGTCAGAGCCACATAGCGCCCTCTATCGTCTGGGACCACCCTGGTGATCTCCAACGGAAGTGAAGCTCGCAAGAGAATGCCCACCCCTCTCGAACCAGTGGTGAAACCAGAGTGGGCCACAAGTCGGTATCCCCCCCTGTTCATAGCCCGACAAACATTGCCAACCAGATGCGTCTCCTGTAAGAACACCACATCAGGAGTCAGACGACGTAGATATTGCAGCACAACACCCCGTTTGATACGGTCCCCCAATCCATTGACGTTCCAAGACATCAATCTCAACCCGTCCCCCCCCATCCCATCCAGTAGATCAAGGGCCCCCTAGCAAAGAGCTCAACACCCAAGGATGAACCATAGCCAATACTTCGCCTTGAAAACAAAAAACACAAATGCAAACAACCCCACCCACCCACCAACCCCCCCCCCAACTCCAACACCCCCCACCCTGCACCCCTGCGGTCCAAAAAACCACCCCAACTTGCAGTGTGCCTGTCGCCCTACAAACCCCATTCTACGAAAAGACCCCGGAGGAGGGAAGGGACCCGTCCCCGCCCGCTCCCCACACACAACATAGTGAAACAAAATGCACAAAAGAAGTAGAACCCAGCCGAACAGTACAACCTGCCTGAGTCCGGGACCATAAGTCACTCCAAAGGAGACCCGCCACCCTCGGTACCGGCAGAGGGCCCAGTCCGGTCACCCCGGTCTGGCAGCGAATCCAGCCAGTCACTCACAGTCGCAGGAGAGTCAAAAAAGGTAGTCCAATCTTCATGTTCCACTCGGAGCCTTGCAGGATAAAGCATAGAGTACTTGAGACCGAGGTCCCGGAGACGCCGCTTCACCCCCTGGAAGCCCATCCGCTGTTTCTGGACAAGTTGGGTGAAGTCCGGGAAAAAGTTAATGGACGAGTTCTCATGTCGGACCGGGCCATGGACCTGTGAGGCCTGCAGAATCGCGTCTCGGTCTCGGTAATGGAAAAGTCTCGCAACGATAGGCCTCGGGGGGGCACCCGGTCGCGGCCGGCCACCTGGGACTCGATGGGCCCGCTCCACAGCGAAAAACTTACTCAGGCCAGCGGGAGCAAGATGTTCGAGGATGAGCTCCTCGACCAGGAGATCAACCGGGCGGTTATCGGAGGTCTCCGGTACGCCTATGACGCGGATGTTATTGCGGCGGGCCCGTCCCTCGAAGTCTTCCAGCCGCCGGGCCATCAGATCATTGGCCGACTTGAGATCGCCGAGAGTGGCCTGCAGATCCGACACGTCCGTACCAAGGGAGGACGTCCGCACATCCAGCGATTGGACCCTCTCGTTGGTCTTAGAGAGATCCGCCCCGATTAGCGTAATGTCAATGGCCACCGTGTCGATTTTACGGGCCAAGGCCTCGTACTGTGTAGCGATGGTCTCTCTGATGCCCTTAATGGCGCCCATGATGTCCTGCAGGGACAGATCCGGAGAAACGGACGGGCCACCACTGGTGTCCTCCGGGGGGACATTGGCCGTCCCGGGGGATCCTTTACCCTGAGTGTAGCGGTCCATGTTGTTCGTCCGGACCGGTCCCCCACATAGGGATGTTTTGGTCTTACGCCTCTCGGGGTCTCCCTTGCCTCCCATGAGAACCTCGATCGCCGAAGGGGACCACCGAGGAAGCGTCGAGGTGGCACAGGCCAGGCAGACGCGTGTCGCACCACAGGCCGCAATATGGCGGAGCGAAGGGACCACCGTCAATGAGCACACTGGCAGCAGACGAAGCCACCGGCTTCAAGCGAAGGCAAAATGAAAGCCCAGTCGCACTAAGCAAGTCCACAGTCCAGCCCCTCAAAGACCAAAAGTGAAACCGAAAGTGATGTGACGGCCACTGGCACAGCTCCGCTGCCGTTGTTGTTCAACTACGCCCCGGCTCCACAGATCACCCTCGCATCGGGCACAGCCGTCGGGTGGGCCTCAAAAGTGCAAACCACCATAACTCCGGATTGCCAGGTCCGATTTGATTTCCGAAAGGAGTTTCATGTTCAGCCAGCATTCGTCTCCCAGATTCCATCAACCAAGCCAGGATAGATTCAGGATAAATTCCGAGGAGCAGCGAGGGTCCGGGGAGCCCTGTGCTCACGCGACCATCTTGGATGCGCGCTAGGCTCCTCCCCCTATCATCATATACTTAACGGTTAAATTGGTTCTTTATACAGGCACCTACCATAGTGCTTCCGTGAGAAGACGCTCGACAACATGGTTCCGTTGTTTATTGACTAAGTAAGAATCATACTAGTAAGTGTTTACATGACAGTCTGCACATATTGTATAGACGCGAACTAGTCTTAGCCTGGGAGGTGTGTCCACTGCAAATTTGCCTCATCAGATACTGAATACTTAGTGTCGTTTTGGAGACAGACACCTACCACAGTGCTTTCGTGGGGAACACTTCGTTACAGGGTCCCTTCACCAGTGACCAAGTATCATTACCCTTGTTATTACTTTTGAGGTTAATTCTAACTTTTGTCTACGCATATCGGCGTCTCCTAACATATACTTAGAGTGGCCCTTCTTGGGCGCTGCGTCTGCAAACAACTGCTCTTTGCTCGGAAGTGTGTCACTATGCCATGCTCTCAGGATCGGGTGATAATGTTTTTTTTTTGCCTTATAGATTGTCCATACTTTCCAAAAGAATGTTAAAGTACCTTGTCTACACATACCGTGCATTACCGACACAAGGATGTGTGCTACAATAGCGTGACCTTTTTCAACTATCACATCGAATTGACAGTATACAGAACAGAACCTCTGTGGGGATAAGAATAAACTTTACTACTACCTTCGCTTGTGAGGGTCCTATGTACTACTGGAGTACATTGAATCTCCTTTTGTTAAATTTATGATTATACTCTTTGTAATTAAATGTTCACAAATTTCTATGATAAACTATAGGGTAATCTTATTTACAGGTCGTGGCGAACGTCTTTCGTCTTTACTCTATCTACACATTCGACTGTGCGTGAGGGGCACTGCATACTACTGCCGGCCTCACCTCATTGCAAAAAGTGGTTAGTCTCTTTAAAGAAATGTAAATTTTCACTGCATGGATATGGAATAGCTGAGGACCCACTATGTACTCTTTTCTTTCCTTGTTCTTTCCTTACGTCTTCTTTGCCCAGGCACGTACTTGGGGTGCCTCAGAACCACACTAGAAACGAGAACAAGGGTTCGGAGTTTCAGACCCGGGATCTTTGAACTATGCTACTAAAAAAAAACCCCACTCAGGACTACTGACACAAGGTACAAATATGCCAGAAACCAGCTGGTGAAGGCCTAAGCGCTAGGAAACCAATTGATGTCTAGTCTCTAATTAAGCCTTTAACCTTACATGATTTTCTTTCACACGTTTATTTCAGAATACGGATAGACTCTCCTAACTCATCTTGCTCATTTCGATGTATACCTTGCCTAGAATTGGCATCAGACCTGTTAATAATATGGCGTGATACCACCTATTACTATTCGACGAAATTAGATAGAAGGTAAAACTATGAGACTCCTCTTTTTTCTGACTAAACGGGCTATAAAATATTTTGCTAAATCTTACTTTGGGTTCTAAGGGCATTTTTTCACTCTTTCTATTGCCGATTGGACTTTTGGCTCATCTCACTCACTACGATGGGTGACATGGTATTTTGGATCTATTTCTCCTGCTTTCTGGCTAGACCCTAGTATTGGGGTCTTTTGTGAATATTACTGTACCTATGCATGTTTGGATATCTCACCACTTTTGGCCTAATGGGCTCTAATGTTGAGACTAATTCCGATACTCTGAACTGGAAACACTATAAGGAGGGTTTGTGTTTAAATGGTTTTTTGATTTTACCCTAACAGCCTTGAAGAAGTTACATCAGTAACGAAACACGTGTCGGCTGTTCTGAAATTACTACATTGATGTATTTTGCATACGTCTGTATCCATATGTGCTATTTGAAGAACCATGGCACAATATTGAATTGACTCAGATATTTTTTCACTTGTCTGTGTACTCTGATACTTGACAGCTCTTGTACTATGTATGCTTTTCTGCTAAAACAATTGGATTTTGCAATTACATGCTAACTTAAACATGTATGTGCCATTATTTGTTAATTAAACTATGTACATATTATGACTGAACTTCATTGGTACGGTACTGTTTATTTCCGGAACAACTGTGGGGAAAGTTGTAACTGCTAATTATACTAGGTTAGATGGTTCGCCTTTCACTTTACTGTGTGACACATGATTTTGATACTTGGAGTGCCGGGATAGTACCCTGTTGAAAAGCAATGCAATGAGTGCACAGGCTGGATTCCAGAGATTTTGTTGATTGGATTGCATAGACTGCACTAACTGGATTCTATAGAGTACACTGTCTGGATTCCATCGGCTACCCTGGCTAGATTCCATACACTACACTGGCTGGATTCCATAGAGTGCACTTTTTAACTGTGCTACATGTGCTGAGATTCTGAAACTGTTGGCTGTTAGACAAACAAGTAGTGCATCAGATGTCAACATGCAACTCTTTTCAGGAATTACATTGTAAAAATTATACCTTTGGCAAAAAGAGCCTTTTTAGGTCTGAGGTTACCCAAGAACTTTTCAGTTTACTCAAATATTGTGTGTGTGTGTATGTGTGTATATATGTATTATGCACATATGTATATGTTTATATGTGAGTGGCTGTGTGAGTGGTTCTGTGGATGATGTCATTAGTGATGTCATTTGAGATGTCATCAGTGATGTCAATGACCATGTCATGAGGGATGCAATATGTGATGTCAAAAGTGGTGCATTGCGATGGCGTAATTTATTGTTAGCTCAGCTAACTATAACCGCTGAATTTCACTGGTTTTGTACGAGTGAAATCTGAGCCTAACTATGACCTCCCTGTAACCTTTGTTTTTTTAAGCAAATTTCTAAGGTTTTTTAATTCAATTTCCTAACTATAACATCCCTGAAAACCTCTGGTTTTTCCAGTGTGGTGGAGAAACAGGCGGGCCTCCAACCAGCTCTCAGGAATCATGCTGTGTCGGACCTCCTGGAGGTAACAGGAGGGCTTTTGGGCCCCAAAGAACCCTTAGAATGCAACAGAACTTAATCCCCCGACCAGCAGTGTGCCAAAAGGCACGTTTGCAGAGTGGTGGAGAAAGGGGGCATGGCCTCCGAAGATCTCTCAGCAATTTCCCTGTGTGGGACTTGCTTCAGGTAACAGGAGGGCTTGTTGGCCCCCAAGGACACGCTAAAGCCAAGGGGACTTCACCGTCCAACCAGCAGTGCACATGGAGGTGCGCTTGCAGAGTGGTGAAAAAAGAGGCGTGACTGCCAAAGTCCTCTCAGCGAACACGCTATGTGGGACTTACTGGAGGTAAAAGGAGGGCTTGTTGGCCCCCAGGGACCCTCAGCATCCAAGGGGACTTCATCTTGCAACCAGCAGTGCGCTAGGAGGTTGCTTGCAGAGTGGTTGAGAAAAGGGGGTGCAGCTTCCGGAGACTTGCCGGTACAATACAAGAAACAAAGCTCTTTAAAAAAAAATCTCATCAGGAGCCACAGATCCAGCGTGACTCCCGCCAATTCTTTTTATTTTTAATGCATTTTTGGCTCTGCAAGAGTCCTTGGGGACGAGGGTGGGGATTGCAGGGTGTTTCTACCCTGCCCCCTTTTCTGTTTTTTTAAAAAAAATTCTGTGAGTCCGTTCAAGCCGAGTCACAAAATGGCTGCTAACACTTCCTGTTGGCAGCCAATCAGATCTTAGCACAAGATCGGGGGGGGGGGCGCAGATCCTCTACGTTCCTATATACCCAAATTTGAATTTTCTTTAATATTTTGAAAACTACTGAATGGATTTATGCCAATTTACAAAAAGGCACTTCCCTGAACCAACATCTACCTTTCTGCCACATTTGGTGTAATTCCATTCAGCAGTTCAGGCTGTAGCCATATCTAAAGGTCCTAAAGGAATGAATATGGGGAAAATGTGTTTTGGGGCTCCCTCTTTTTCTCGGACCCCACTTGACGGATCACCACGATACTTTCAAGGCAGGAACTAAAGTGAGTGTCACACAAGTTTTGAAAATTTCACAAGGATTCTCTCAAATGACCCCAAAGTTGATGGAAAATGAAAATACACTCTTCCTATCAAAACTAGGTCTTAAATATAAATACCTAATGGTGACCGCCAGTAAGTGATGTCTTCAAACTGGGTGGCAGGCAAATAGGCATCAGAGCAAGGAGCCACTCTATAATGGGCCATCGGTAAACTCTTTCTTTTGCCACTCATGTCCTGGCTAAGAGTAAGTGTCAAAAAGCAAGGGACTTCAAATAATTGTCAAAGCTCCCCCCAATTTCTGATAGAGAATCACATTGTGGATACTCTCAGGTGTTAGGATGCTTAGGATGCCCATAGCATGTTGGCAATCATGTATTTCATTGCATTTTTAAAAAGGATAACTGAACATTACTGCAATGTTGGAATTTTTAAATATGCTTACCTTTATACATTTTATTGAATAATTGTGAAAAAATATTGTCAGTCTTGGAGGTCCTGTGATTTTATTTGCAGGAGGTGGGGCACAGCATTAAAAGTTTTAAAGACCACTATTGTAGCTGCTTCCAACCAGGCCTCTTCATCCATTGTTCACTTAACATTTTCTTCATCCCATTACAGCATACAGTGCTGGACACTGGGTCTGCCCATTGTAGCCATCGGCTACCTTCACTTTGAGTGACAGCATTCTGACCTTTTAAAAGGAGCATATGCTTACTCTAAGTAGTTCCCTCTACTGCCAGGGCCAGGTATGGCAATGTGTGCATTGTAAGACTGGTGATACGCTGTAATTTATTTTCTAAGTTGCTTAACATATTCTAATTTGCATTATATATATATATATATATGTGTATATATATATATCTTATCTACGTGCGGTCGCCAGTAGATGGTTATAGTTAGGACCTATTTTCCATAGGAAATCCGCAACATTCTATTCCCAATAAGTCTGGCGCCGGTTGACGAATCTTCGCGAAATTTTCAAAACTTTTGGCTAGCTCCGCTCCTACCCTGAAAGTTTCGTGGTGATTCATCAAACAAGGGCCGAGAAAAAAGGGGGGTCCCAAAACGCTTTTTCCCCATGCAATTTCCCATAGGATCTGTTGTCGCAGCTACAGCCCGAACCGCTGAACGGAATTACACCAAATTTGTCAAAGAGGTAGTCCTCAGTTCAGACTCATGCCTTTTGCATAAATGGTGTGAATCCGTTCAGTAGTTCCTGAGAAAATTAGAGTTAAAAGTACATATATATCTATGGCCGGGGAGGATCCGCGCACCCTACCCACACCGTAAGCGCACCCTCCCCGAACCGAGCGCGCACCCTCCCGATTGCGCGCTGACTGCTAATTGGCTGTCGAGTGTCTGTCTACATGCAAAACCAGGAACTGTTGGCAGCCATTTTCTGCCTCGGTAGAAGCGAGGCTGAAGAAGCAAGGGGAATAAGTGTGTAAAACATATAAAGGGGGCAGAGTGGAAATACTCTGACCCTCTAGAGGTGCTTAGGGGGTCCCAGAAGGACCCCCTGGGGCCCCCCTTTTTTTTTTTAAATGGCGAAATGCGCGCAGGATGCACGGATCCTCTCGCGTTGGGTGCGCGGATCCAAAAACATGGAAAACAAATATATAAAATAAAGTTTTGAACATATAGTTAAAAAAATATTTTGAAAAATATAAAAAATATAGGTTTGAAAAACCCATTAAATTCAAATAATATTTTTTAATTTTTAAAAGAATTAATTGAAAAAAATAAGTTTAAAAAATGGTGATAAAAAAGTATTTTTAAAAAAACATAATTAATGAAATTGACACACTGAATTTGAAAAATATAGAAATCCAATCAAAATCATTAAACATGATATCTTTAGAGATAAGTTATAGATAGGAATTAGCATTTAAAAAACCTTTGAAATTCACTGAAAAAAACATAGGTTTCAGGGGCGTTATAGTTAGGAATTGGCATTTAAAAAACCTTAGAAATTCACTGAAAAAACCATAGGTTTCAGGGGCGTTATAGTTAGATGGACATTTCCCTCGTACAAAACCCTAGAAATTCCCCTGTCATAGTTAGTTCAGCTAACTATAACTCGCGCCCCCGCAATGCACTGCTGATGACGGCACATATTACATTACTCATGACATGGTCAGTGACATCACTGATCACATCACTGATGACATCTCAAATGACATCACTGATGATAACACTGATGACGTCATCCATGTGATAAATTAGTGCATCTTCTCACACCCTAATATAACCTTTGATACACCGACTCAAAATTTCAGACGGCCATTTTGAAAACCACAGATACTCCAATACCAAATACATACCCACTCATTCACTCTTAGGTCTACATACACCTCCACTCACTCACCTGTACAGTCACTCATACTTACAGTCACTCCGTACAAGAATATCATATGCATTTATACACCTATATAGACACTCACACACCGCCAATCATCCATTGAGGTACTGACACACCTAGTCAGTCATGCAAATAAATAAACATAGTCCAATTTACTCACCTATACAGTTAAACACACTCAAGTTCACTTACTCATAAAAATAGTACCACATTCTTACGCTCTTATACAATCATTGATACAAGCACACACACATCCATACAGCCACTCTCACAATCACACACTCTCACATATACCCACTTATATACTCTTACACACATATATACTGCCTTTCACATATGTAGTTAGTCACACATGTACCACTGAGATATATATTCAATCCCTAACACACCCATACATACACTCACCGAACCATACAGTCCATCACAGATGCACTCTTAAAACCATGCACCCATAGAATCACCCACTCACACATTTATGCATAGAGTCACACACACCCTACCCACACAAACACTCAGGCACCCATACAGATACTCAGACAACCAATCAATAACCCATATAGACACTCCTATAGCTATTCACAAAACCATGCAGCCACTTTTACACCAACACACAGACACATACAGACATTCACACAGTTTAGTCACTAGTCTGCAGTAAGATACATTTAATGACTCACTTATAGAGTCAGTTACGCACCTAGAAAATCATCCATTCACACACTTGTACACCCACTCATTCTTCAACAGACCTTTCCCTATATATATTAAACATATTAAAACTGTACAGAAACACATACTCACTGGATGATGTCATCAGTGATGTCACTGACCATGTCATGAGTGATGTAATATGTGATGTCATCAGCAGTGCATTGCGGGGGCGCGAGTTATAGTTAGCTGAACTAACTATAACAGGGGAATTTGTAGGGTTTTGTACGAGGGAAATGTCCAGCTAACTATAACGCCCCTGAAACCTATGGTTTTTTCAGTGAATTATATATATCTATGTATCCATGATTTCTTCACCATACGCAGTCCCCACTCCAAGGGCATCGAAGACAAACAGCACAGCCAGGTTCAAGTAAGTCCTTTATTTTATATTAAGCCACCGACAAAGCAGTGAGAGAGCTACACGTTTTGGCCTGAGCCTTCAACATTATTATGTGTAGGAAGGTGACCATTTGTAGGAAGTATAAACAATCCTGAAATGTCATTTTGTCACTTCTATGTGTGCTACTTAATGCAGCACACATGGAAGTAACAAAATGTCATTTTTGTCTAAGGATTGTTTATGTGCATGATAGGTCCACTTCCTACACATAAACAATCCTCCCCTGAACGTAGATACCCTTTCACTATAGTGCAAGGGTGCCTGTGTTGGCGCTACACTGCTAAGTGTAGCGCTGGTGCAGGGGGAAACGCAAGGTCACTATATCCTTGTAAATATGGTGAAGCCTTCCTACAGATAAACAATGCCAGGCGTTTTGCTTTTTCCATGTGTGCTGCACAAAGCAGCACACATGGAAAAAGCAAAAACGAGGAGAAATAAAGCATTTCTTCTCGTTTCGCCAACTTAAGACCAGGTTTTTCCTGGTCTTTATTTTGGCGCTGCCTCCTATTTATGCTGCCCTTGTAAATAGGGGGCAGTGTTAACCGCTTTGGTGCTCATGACGAGCCCAGCTCGTCATGAGGCACAGTGGAGCTGTGCTCATGACGAGCTGGGCTCGTCATAACCGTTGCGGTCCGCCCATGTGCGGTTTATTCCCCGCCTATGCGGGAGAATCAATCAGTGGACGGGGTCGTGACGAGCTCAGCTCGTCATGAGCACAGCTCCACTGTGCCTCATTACGAGCTGGGCTCGTCACAAGCACAGCGCCACCGCCGCCGTCCCCCCCCACGCTGCGGGGGAATTACCCCCGCGTGGAAGGGGTTAAAAACAATGAGTGTTGCGGTGGAACACCCACCACAACATCCACTGCCCACCCCTTTCAAGCTAAGCATAGCGTGAAAGGGGGCCTTATTTACAAGGCAGCGTGGCTTAACGCTACCTTGTTAATAAGGAGAGGCATCTATCGCCACTGCCTTGTTAATAAGGCGAGGCCCCTATCACCACCACAATGTCACTGAAAGTGACATGATGGTGATAGGGACTTGTACATATGCCCCTTAGTGAGATAGGTAAATACCTCCTATTTTGAGTTTTCATTCTAAAAAAGGGGACATAATATGTATAATTCGGTGCTTGCTCCAATAAATGTAGCATGTATAACTATAGAAAATTGTGTGCTGGTGATGGGAATGAACACGAGGTGTGCAGCAACTACTATTATTGCACATGCTAGAATCTTACATCTCACTCATGATCGGGGACTTAGGCCCTTTTATGGTTATTTTGGGACACACCTCAGGGGTCGGAATTTATCAGATGCAATAAATAGAACCCAATTACTATTACAGCATAAGAAATTTGGCATAAGGTAGATTTTGGTGCTTATCAGAACAAAATCTGCATGTCCTATTATTTACCGTGAATTCTTCCGTCAGTGAATTTTGCCAGGGTTGACCTGCTGAAATGTATTGGGAGCAAATGAAGAGGTGCAGTACTTATCACACAAATAAAAGTTGCATTATGTGCAATAAAAGATGTTACCACATCTGTGATAATCGGGCGAACTGTAATCAGGGCCTAGGTAGTTTGCCCCGGTGGGCTCAAATATATAACTTAGACAGCCAGGAAAGTGTGAATACTCAGCAACAAACATTGTAGCATTACTAGGCGCTTCAAAAAAATGTTCAAACTCCCTCATGATGCAATGCTTCTCATGAGCCTGAGGCATCAATCAATAGCATTTTCAAACCTATGCCAGTCCTGCCAACATACCGCAGTTGGGCAGAGGGAGACTTAGTAAGAAGAACAGATGGATGCAAGGGGTTGATAGCGTTAGCATTTTTACACCATATTTATCAATGTTTCAATCCTCAGATAACCCAAGGCAGCTATTTGCACTGCTTTGTGTTACTCTAGATACATCAAGCCATGCTTTGTGTTACATCCCCTTGCCTGGCACAAGCGCAACGCTAAACCTAAACATGGCCTAGTTTTGCAAATGACTTTAAGATATTTATAATAAATATAACTGGCGCTTTATGACTTATTGGCCTGAGATAAGTTAACTATTTTATGTTACGCATCACGCATATCTGTCTGTATGTACTGTTATTCTCTGTTTAAGCGTGGATATTAGTACGTGGAAAAACAAAGGCATCTAGGTGAGAGCATTTATGCGTTCAGAAGAACTTTAGCAATGAACATTACAACATAT
Organism: Triturus cristatus; assembly: GCF_964204655.1. Classification (NCBI taxonomy): domain Eukaryota; kingdom Metazoa; phylum Chordata; class Amphibia; order Caudata; family Salamandridae; genus Triturus; species Triturus cristatus. Next base: position 336,884,407 of record NC_140590.1, on the reverse strand, counting down.
ATATGAATTTAAGTTGGTGTATGTGAGAGTGAATGCATATAGAAATCTACTGCCACCAATGAATGTCTTTGTGAGTCTAAGAGCTGATTAGGGTAGCGGAGTGTAACCTGCAGTTTTTATCCTGCTATGTCAATGAGTGAAACTGAGAGATTAATGGCTAACTGGCACATGAATCAACAATGCCATTTGCGATTCCTTATTAGCGAAAAATAAGGATTCGCTAATAAGGAATAGCAAAAGGCTATGCATGTAGGAATCGCTATTCAAATAGCGATTCCTTAACTTTCCTTAATTGCGACTAGCAAATTGCGAGTAGCAATTAAGGAATGCCGTCCCATTCATTCCTATGGGCCTCCTGGCCCATAGGAATGAATTGTAGATTGCATGAGCAATTTGCGAGTACCAGTAGGTACTCGCAAATTGCTCATGCAATTTCAAGGGTGCAAGGGTGTCAAAATGACACCCTATTGCACCCCTGAAATTGATATGTGCACATATGTTGCACACACACATGCTCTAAGGGCATGTGTGTGCGCAACATGACACTTTGAAAAATGCACAAAAGTGCATTTTTCAAAGTATTTGCAAATTACCATGAAGTTCAACTTCATGGTAATTTGCTCCCCCTATTAGCGAAATCGCTAATTTTTTAACTTTAATGCATTGCATTTAAGGAATCTCAATTTGAGATTCCTTCAATGCAATCGCAATTTAAGGAATCGCTATTTAAAGATTCCTTAAATTGCGATTTTTGCATTTGGGATGATGCATCCCAAATGAAAAAATACCGGGAGCAAAGGGTCAGATTCTGAGAATCTGCCCGTTTGCGACCGGTTTTTGTGTTGATGCATGTGGGCCTATATATGTTAACACCATGTAGAACCAACATTTTAGTCTTCAAATCAATACATTATGATATTTAATTGTGATCGTTGCCCTTTAGTTACCACCTTTTGCATCTAACAAGTGTGTGTCTACAAAGGGTATCCCCTCCCACCACGACCATGTGGATTTAACTTTCCCTAGTTAGGTTAAGTAATACCCTGGAGTCTCAGAGACCCCTCTGAGAGAGTCCACAGCGTAAAGGGAGCCACACACAGCGGAGATGTGGGAATAACACAATTTCCACTGGGATCACAGCACACTGGACATTGGACACTGTTTTTCCTCATCTCCCGGTTGTGTTTTTTTCACCCTACCCCACCTCTTTTCCGCTTTCATTCCTTGTCTACCTCCCCTGCTCTTATCCCCGCTCCCCTGAATCTCTCCCCTTACCTGCTTTTTAACTTACGTATATGTTTTTAACGCATGTAACTACGCTCCAGAATCTTGTAACTATGCTCTGAAACTGTGTAACTATGTAACTTGTTAACTATGCTCTGAAACAAAGCTTGTCCTCATGTAAAGCGCTCTGGTACCTCCGGGTCTAGACAACGCTATATAAAACTTTTCAAATAAAATAAAAAAAATAAAAAAAATCACAAGAATAGCGCATGTGTTTGTGTGAATGTGTATACATATACATATATGTATACATATACATATGTGTGTGTGTGTGTGTTCATATATATTACCTACTGGCGGTCGCCAGTAGGTAGTTATAGTTAGGACCCTGTTTCCATAGGAAAACCGCAACATTCTATTTGGAATAACTTTGGCGCCGGTCGACGAATCCTCGCGAAAGTTTCAAAATAGGTGGGGCGCTATGCTCCGCTCCTACCCTGAAAGTCTCGGGGGGATTCGTCAAGCGGGGGCTGAGAAAAAAGGGGGGTCCCAAAACGCGTTTTTCCCATGCATTTTTCCATAGGACCTTTAGACACAGCTACAGCCCGAACGGCTGAACAGAGTTACTTGAAATTTGGCAGAGAGGTAGTCCTCAGGTCAAGGAAGTGCCTTTTGTAGGTCTGGTGTAAATCTGTTCAGTAGTTCCTGAGAAAATAGCATTTAAATCAATATATATATCTGTGGCAGCTTACGGTGCGCTTACCGTGCGCTTACGGTAAGCTTACCGTGCGCTTACGGTAAGCTTACCGTACGCGTACGGTGCCATGCGCGAGCGCGAATCTGATTGGCTGTTAGATCTTAGTAAACATTCGAATTGGTCGAAACCAGGAAGCGGCGGCCGCCATTTTCTCTCTCGCACTCTGAGGGGGGGTGGAAAAACAAAGGGAAAAAACATGTAAAGGGGCTGTTTAGACACCTCCTAACCACCTAGCCTTGATGAAGGTGTCCCCCAAGTCCCCCCAAGGCCAAAAAGTCAATTTTAATTTTTTTTAAAAATTCGCCGATTACGCTTACCGTACGCGTACGGTAAAAATAAAAAAAAATAAAAAATTATCCATACTCTCCCCACCCCGTGTGCAAATGGTGCCCGAAGGGCACCATTTCTGCATGGCAACATGGACGTATGGAAATTTAAAAGATTACCTTTCACAACGAAGCGCATAATATGTCCTCCATGTGCACACGGTGCGCGAAGCGCATCGTGCGTACATGGCCCATCTAGCGTAACGTGGGCACGCGGTGCGCGTAGCGCACCGCGTGCACAGCACTAACTGTGTAAAGTGGGCGCGTGCGCCCACGGAACGAACTGCGTTAAGTGGGCGCGCACGCCACGAATGGCGTAAAGTAACTTAGCATTTAAAAAACCGTACAAATTCACTGAAAAAACCATAGGTTTCACACACGTTATAGTTAGGAATTAGCATTTAAAAAACCTTGCAAATTCACTGAAAAAACCATAGGTTTCACACATGTTATAGTTAGCTGGACATTTTACTGATAAAAAACCATTGAAATTCCCCCTTTATAGTTAGTGCAGGCAACTATAACTCACGCGACCGCAATCCTCTGCTGATGACATATGTGTCTTTATGAAAAAAAAATATTTGTAATATATGTATAGCTAAAATTTAATGGAAGAAGACATGGGCAAATAAGTGTCTAAATACAGTATTAGCATCAGCAGAGGATTGCGGTCGCGTGAGTTATAGTTGCCTGCACTAACTATAACGGGGGAATTTCAATGGTTTTTTATCAGTAAAATGTCCAGCTAACTATAACATGTGTGAAACCTATGGTTTTTTCAGTGAATATATATATATACATATATATGTATATATGTATATGTATATATATATATATATATATATATATATATATATATATATATATATATATATATACCATCTCTGACCCATTACCAGATTGTACTAAGGAAGATAACACCACTAGAGTTATAATGACATACGGATCTGACTCAAAAACTATTAAGAGAATCATCACTAAGAATTGGGACATTTTGAAAAACGATAGTGTGATAGGTGGAAGTATTCCTGACAGACCCAGCATCACATATCGTAGAAATAGGAACATCAGAGATATGCTTGTCCATAGTGATGTAACCATATATCCCCCGAATAACATCCAGGGTCTTGAAGGTTTTTACCCATGTGGCCACTGCAAGGCTTGCAACAATAGCATATCTCCTAAGAAAGTGTCGTACAATGGTATTAGTAGAAACATCACCCAGTTCTTGACGTGCAGCTCTGTATTTGTAATATATGTTATAGAGTGCACTTGCAAATTATGGTATATCGGAAGTACCACCTGTATGGCAAAAAAACGAATTCTAGAACATTGCAGGGCCATTACGAATTTCGACCAGAAATACCCTGTGGCACGACACTTCAGGGATAAACATTTTTCTAATACCAACGAACTACATTACATCCTCTTAGAACAAATTGAGAGAAACCCCAGGGGTGGCAATAGAACTCTTAAATTAAGACAACGTGAATCTAAATATATCATAGATTTTCAGACCAAGACCCCTGGAGGGTTAAATCAAGAGGAAGAATTATCTGTACATCTTAGAGAATGATTAATTTTGTTGTCAGCGTATCATAGAGTTTTTCTCAGTGTTCATGACTGTGCTTGATATTGTGTTGAAAGAATACCACCTATTGGTGGCAAATCTGTGTATTTAACTTTTTTATGGGTTTTAATCCGAATTATTTGTTTTGTTTTATTTTATAGGAAGGAAGTAATGGGCCCATTCATCTGAATCTACCTGCATGGGCAGTCAATTTGTGCTCTCTTTCTTTCTCTGTACTCTCTCACTTTAATTTTTCTAACACTTTATATTTTATTTTGTTTACACCTTTTTTCTTTCTTTCTTTTTACACGAATGCTAGACAATATGCCTTCTACATGTTAACGCTGTGGTGGAGACTTTAAAAAATGTTTTTCATTATCCTCACGTTTGTAATATGGCACTTCCCAGTAGCTGGGATACTTTGACATTTTGATTTCATGTAACTTTATCGATACACCCTAGAAGCAAATGTAGCTTATTGGAACGTGACAGACACGTCACAAATAACTGTGGATTTCCGATTTTGGGATGATGGAATTGCAAACCATTACATTATGCTGAACAATCTTGGAACTTAGGGTGCTGCAAATTTTTCCTACTATATGTGTGTCTTTTTATATCGAAGGTGCTACTTTATTTCAACTTTGAAAGGTGCACAAAGCACATGAGTCATGCAAACCAAGAATTTTGCTTGCTACGTTTGTTCGAGATGTCGATGTATTTTACCGATAGATATTTTTTACAGGAGAGAATTGTCATAGAGTGTGTATGCGACTCTCTTAGACCAACAGTGCATCTTAGACTTTGAGGAGTTTACATTTGTTGCATTAGAAAGAACCACTTGATTTATTATCTTGCAGATTTGCTATTGAGTGTGAGCGGAAAAGTAATAGAGCAGGTACATTGCTGTAGAGCTGTGATATTTATAATATTGAAGATTTATTTTGGCTCAGAGATCCGCGACAGCATGTCCGTTGTTTGTGTTTACTACACGACTGGGATGGATATTACACAAAAATGATAATTATAAATGTGTATTTGTACAACTGTAGTATAACACCGATTATATTTAACAGCTGACTTATTCCGCTTACAATTTATGTTTCAAATTCACAAGAAGAAGATTTTGGTTTAATGTGGTCCTCTTTCTATGCTCATGTTTGTTTCCACTATATACGTTGCGTGACATCGTGATGGCATATACACGTGATCAAGCCCTTCGGCGAAACGCGTTGTGTACGAATAAACAGCAGTTTAAACTTACCAATTTTGGGACCCTGATTTCTGAGAGCACGCGGATTGAGAAAGTGTTTTGTGGATTTATTTAGCCGGTTTCTCCGCCGGCGAGCGTGCCACTCTCCATGGGTCTATGCAAATCCGGAAGGAGCTGTCTATGTGAGTGTATATATATATATATATCTATATATATATATATATATATATATATAGATATATATATATATATAGAGAGAGAGAGAGAGAGAGAGAGAGAGAAAATAAAGTACCTTCTGCTGGTACATTATGAGTATATTGAAAGTCGCAGAGGAGTTCCAAAAACATATGGAGAAACAGTGCTGGGTTCAATTATAAAGCTATGGAACTCCGAGGTAACTTGCCATATCCTTATCACATAGGCCAGGGAGGTACGTACCCCATATAATACATTGTCACACCATTACCTTTCCCGAAAACCCCTTACACCCTTGGTGCATAACTCATTTGAAAGAGAGAGCATGTTTGCAAACATGAAGAATAAAAATAAAACTTTATGTGCAAAATTAAACACATCAAAAACCTCTTAGATATTTGTTGCAAATAGACATTAGAGATAATACAATACTAGTCAGTTAAAAAAAAACCTGCAATAGCTCAAAATTATTGAAACATGGAGAAAGATTCTAACTTTAACTTCTCTATAATTAAGAAGCACAAAAAAATAAACATGTTCTTTCTGCTTGTCACTGAAATCCAACAGAAGAAAGAAAAGCAATGCTTCCTTTTTAGTTTCTTTAAACAGCTGCTTTAATTATGCTCCTACGTCTTTTCTTTACAATCAGCGACTGGGTGCGTCACAGGTAGCTAATTATAAAGAAGATGTTATAGATGGGCATTCATACAGAATCCCATGTTATATAACTATAGATATATGGAATCAAGGAACCGTGGGTATATAGAGCACCCTGCAACACCAGTGACACTCTGAATCTGTTCACCTCAAATATCTGTTTTTTTAGCAACGTTTTCAAGCATAGGATTAGACCAGTGCCATCCACACCGAGATAGAGTGAGACAATGCCCTGTTTACAGAAAGTCTTTAAGCATAGGATTAGCCAGTGCTATCCATGGCGACCTGTAAAATAACAAAAGCCTTTTACCACTCCAGGCACAGTAATACAGCTTTGGATTGGTAAATTAGCATCCAAGCCAACCTGGAATGCATAAAAGCAACCTCTGACACATGTTTACCTCTTGTTAGAGCTTTTCAGAGAGGTACAGCTTTGTCCAGAAATGAAGGAGCACCCAGCATAAATCAATACATTGCCCGTTTGTGCTTTGAGAGACACACAAATTATGCAAATAAGGAAGCCCGGAACTCTGGGATGTTCCCAAGTATAGGTAGAGAGTAGTTCCTAAATAGAGCACCCTACAACACTAGTGACACAGAGTTTAGGCATATGATGAGCACAGTACCCACTATGCAGAGTTAAAAAGGGACAAATCCTTTTGCCATTTTTATAGAAAAGTATTTAGGCATAGTATTAGCCAGTGCCATCCATGCCAAGCTGTAAAATAACAAAAGCCTTTTACCACTCCAGGCGCAGTAATACAATTTTGGATTGGTAAATTACCATCCAAGCCAGCCTGGAATGCATGAAAGCAACCTCTGACTTGTTTCGCTCCTGTTAGAGCTCTTCAGAGAAATATAGCTTTCTCCAGACACAAAGGAGCACCCAGTATAAGTCAAAACAATACCCTTTCAGGCTTAGAGTGCTGCATGAGTTATGCATATAAGGAAGCACAGAACTCTGGGTAGTTCCCAGGTTTAGGTAGAAACAGGTCCAATATAGACCACCCTACAACACCAGCAACACTCAACCTGCTCACCTCGAATGCCTGTTTTTCTAGAAAAATCTTTAAGCATTGGATTAGCACTGTTTGACAAATCTTTACAAAACTTTCCAAAATAAGTCTCCTCCACATCAGTTCCTACCTGGAGAGTTTTGGGATGATCCCTCAAGTGCGAGTCAGGTAAAAGGGAGGATCCCACAACACATTTTCACATACATTTTTCCACAGCCAAAACAGCTGAAATGAATTAGTCCAAATTTGGCAGAAAGCTATATATTGGTTGTGACAGTGTGCTTTCTGTGATTTGATGTAAATCTGTTCAGTAGTGTTTGAGAAACTAAGCCTAAAAAAATATAGATATTTCATGGAGTGGAGAATCCATGGAACCAACAGATGTTGAGATAAGATGATTGGTTGCCACCACATCCACAAAGATGTGGTGGCAACCAGTTTAGGACTCAGAGACTGAGTCCTCTGTCCTGGAAATAAGTGTAAAAAAAGAACACTGCTGTTTTCTGCCCGGAAGAGTGCTGGCATACTCTTTCCGTACTCCCCAAAGCAGAAAACACAATTTTGCTTCTGCCTGTAGGGAGCTGTGAAAACAATTGCTCACTGCCCAGTCAGGAGCAAACTTAGTGAGCCCGCTACCACCAGAACCCAGTATGGTGCTGTCCAGGTAGCCAGCTGGGCCGTGTGGGCAGTGGGGTTCCCCCCTTGGCCCCCAACAAACGTTTGCATATTGGTGCCCCGGATGGGCCCCAGGGCACCCACCAAAATCTTTTTAAATGACCGTCTCCCACCAGGGAAGCCAACAGGGGCCGTGGGGACTCTAGGGGTTCCTCTGCAGCCCCCAATGAAAATTAAAGATGTGGGTTTCCCAGGTGGTTACCGGGGCACCTTAAATGTTTTATACAAAAATAATAATAATAAATGAGCATCAGAACCCACTCACTTCTCAGGCACGAAGCACCCCATAGTGCTCTATGGCATTTTTCAATTATGTATTTTCTTGCTAGTGGCACCCTGGAAGAGGCAGGGGTACCACCAATCATTTGTTTAATGTTGTGGGGTCTGCAGGGAGAGAGACAGTCCCCCAACAACAGTAAAATTACACTAGGTCTGCTGCGTCATTCAATCCATGACCCCAGGAGAGCTTACCATATTTTTTCAAATCACTCCAAGCTGGAGCTGTATGTTCTTCAACAGGAGTGCAGAGATCTCTATTGGTTGGTTTTTATGGAGAACTCAAACACTGTTAATGTTTTTTAAAACAGCTTCATTAAACATTTTTGTCAAATTCAATATTATTAAGCATTGCAAAGCGTGAATTAATGAAATATACATTTGATTATGGTTATTAGTGACTTTTTAAATAAGTCAATACGTTCGCTTTAAATAGGTTACTGTGCTGACTCCTTGATAAAGCCAAAAGACTCTGCCACTATAATTTTGTTTTTTGAGCCTTTGACAACTCCAGTAGGTCTGCCTTACTTAAAATGACAGCTTTTATACTGTTACATAACATAGCCATCCTTGTGGGGGTTGGGTGCAGGACGAAGATAGGCCCTGCGCCCAACATCACACGATGCATAGCGATGGACATCTTACTTTGGTGCCGATTCCGATCCTGTAAAACCCGGGTACAAATGGTCATACGGAGCATTTTCTCCATACGACTCGTACCCGGGAATTCCACCGTACAAACCAGCAAGTACGAATCTTACAGAGATACCATTTCCGTACCATTCGTAAAAAACACCGTACGGCAAAAAAATACATATACAATTCTGATCCTGGACAGCGCGTACGCGACGTCCGCACGGAGTCAGGAAGCGTTTTAAGGACCAGCAAGTACGATTCGTACCTACAGCACTCCGCACGGCTATATTTTTACGGGAGCCAAAAAGTGCCGGAAAAGCGAAGTACGCTGCGATGCACGAGGAAAAGGGGGCCCGCTACGCGACGTACACAAAATCACCCACATCGTACATGTCATCATGTACGTTGCATACCCCAACATGGCATATGTAGGGCCCGTACCCCCCACCCCCCGTATGTACGGCGTGTACCCCCCACCCCCGTATGTACGGCGTGTACCCCCACCCGCGTATGTCCACACCGTACCCCAGGTGTGCCCCCCACCCACGTATGTTCGCACCGTACCCCAGGCGTACCCCCCAACCGTGTATGTACGGTCCGTACATACGCGGGTGGGGGTACGTGCCGTACATACGGGAGGTGGGGGTACGCCTGGAGTACGGTGTGGACATATGCGGGTGGGGGGTACGCGCTGTACATACGGGGGTGGGGGGTACGTGCCGTACCTACGGGGGGTGGGGGGTATGCGCCGTAACTATGGGGGGTGGGGGGTATGCGCCGTACATACAGGGGGTGGGGGGTATGCGCCGTACATACGGGGGGTGGGGGGTACGCGCCGTACATATGGGGTGGGGGGTATGCGCCGTACATACGGGGGTGGGGGGTATGCGCCATACATACGGGGTGGGGGGTATGTGCTGTACATACGGGGGTGGGGGGTACGCGCCGTACCTACGGGGGTGGGGGTACGCACCGTACCTACGGGGGTGGAGGGTACGCGCCGTACATACTGGGGATGGGGGGTACTCGCCGTACATACGGGGGTGGGGGGTACGCGCCATACATACGGGGGTGGGGGTATGCGCCGTACATACGGGGTGGGGGGGTATGGTGCGGACGTACGCGGGAGGGGTGGGAGGCTGGGGGGGCCGTACGACTCGTACCCCGGGCACAAGTGTACTCAGGGTGGGGCTCGTACAAAGTTCGCTCCGTACGGAGCCTTTTCCATGCGCCTGTGTTTTCGGACGGGCGGTACGGATCGTACTTGCGCGCTCGGACTTCAGTTTTACGATTTGTAAGTAAAACTGTCTGGGGACGTCTCTCAGACTTTTCCCGAGGCGATTCGTATGTATTTTCCACGTACGAATCGTACTTCGCCATTTGTACGGGACTTGTACGATTCGTACGTAAAAAAATACGGATACGAGTCGTACGGGGAAAAAAAAAACAGGATCGGAATCGACCCCTTTATGTTTAAAAAACATAGATATTCACTGAAAAAAATAAAGTTTAAAGTGACACCTATAGGTAGGTATTTAAGAAACCTTAGCCATTTATCCAAAGGTTATAGGAACTATGGGGCATATCAACAAGGGCTTTATCTCTGCTTTTTTGGCTTTAAAAGCCAAAAAAGCAGAGATAAAACTAGCACCCTATCAACAACAGGGTGCTAACATGCAAATTTGCATGTAAGCACCCTTTTACTCTACACTTCCCCTTGCATCTCTAATGAGATGCAAAGGGGGCGTTCCAGAGTAAAATAATAGGAGAAATGTCGCTAAGCGACTTTTTTCCTATTATCAAGAATATCGCTAACCCTGTTAGAGACAAAAAAAGCAGTGCTAACCGCGGTTAACGCTGCTTTTTTACGTCTGGTATTTTTCTGACTTAGCCATGATATCCTATGGAAGGAGGATATCATGGCTAAGTTTGTCTGTCCCTATCAACAAGCTAACGTGAGATTATCGTTTCCAGCGATAATCTCACGTTAGACAGTTAGCGTGAGGATTTTTATCGCTTTTGAGATAAGCGTTGCTAATAGCACGCTATCTCAGTGATAAAAATCCACGCTAGGCGGCGATAATTATCCTAGCGCTAAGTGCGCTTAGCGATAATTATCGCCGGTTGTTGTTGATATGCCCCATTATAGTTAGATGAAAATGTTGGTTACTGAAATTTACCAGTTATAGGTATCTCAAGTTATTGTAACTCTTGCCCTAAAGTAACTAAAAGTTGGACCCTCTCCATGCACTGCTTATTACCTCACATATTGCATCACTCATGACATGGTCTTTGACATTGACATTGATAACATCACTGAAACATCTGAAATGACGCCATGCATGACAACATTGCATGAGGGGGGTGGTTAAATTTACAGCTACTTCAGGGCACAAGTTCCAGTGGATATATATTTTACAATACTTAAATCTAATGTCTTTTGGTGTCTATATAGTTTGCCTTTTCAAAGGTAGGAAATTGTTTTATTTAAAAGTCACATTTAAGAATGTATACATTCATTATTAAGTTAGGGATCCTTCACAGCCCTGATGAAAACCTTTTAAATTGTTGGCCATTTATATAGGCTGAAACATGTTTGCACTCACACAGATGCCTGAGTCGTAGCTCTCCATATACAATTATTGTTATATACTTTAATTTTACCCTTACAGAAAACATCTGGCTAATCAAAAACTTGGTTGATGTGGGTATCATTATTGATTCCTAGCACATTTTGTGAATTATTATCCTTAAATTACAGTTAATCAATCAAGTCTACCGGAAAAATTTACCTGGAAGTGGTGGAACTATGAACATGTGTGAACCAATTAAAACTGAACTATAAAAACAGAGATTACCTTGGCAGGATCTGTTTATTGCCAGTGACCTAAAGATTGCTGGAATGCAGTGCCTGGAGATTGTCCCAACCAGTGTGTAGTGAACAATCTTGTGATTCAGATGGACAAGGACCTGTGGCTTAGATCTTTTGTAATTTCCAACTATGGGGTCGATTCCGATCCTGGAGAAACTGGGTACGAACCGTCGGTCGGAGCGTTTTCTCCGTCCGACTCGTACCCGGTAAAAACACCATACAAACATGCAAGCACGATTTGCACGGAAACACCATTTCCGTACGAATCGTACAAAACACCGACCGACACAAAAACACATACAAATGTGATCCGGGACGGCGCGTACGCGACATGCGGACGGAGTTAGGCAGGTTTTTACGTACCAGCAAGTACGATTCGTACCGACAGCACTCCGGACGGCTATATTTTTACGGCACACAAAAAGTGCCGGTAAAGCTAAGTACGCCACGAAGCGTGAGGAAAAGGGGGCCTGGTACGTGCCGGACATCCCCCCAGCCGTATGTCCGCGATGTACCCCCAGCCCCCCCCCGTATGTCTGCGACGTCCCCCCAGCCCCCCCGTATGTACGGTGTGGACCCCCACCCCCATATGTACGGTGCGGACCCCCACCCCACCCCCGTATGTACGGTGTGGATCCCCACCCCACCCCCGTATGTACGGTGCGGACCCCCACCCCCGTATGTACATACGGGGTGGGGTGGGGGTCCGCACCGTACATACGGGGGTGGGGGTCCGCACCGTACATACGGGGGTGGGGTGGGGGTCCACACCGTACATACGGGGGTGGGGTGGGGGTCCGCACCGTACATACGGGGGTGGGGTGGGGGTCCGCACCGTACATACGGTGGTGGGGGTCCGCACCGTACATACGGGGTGGGGTGGGGGTCCGCACCGTACATACGGAGTGGGGTGGGGGTCCGCACCGTACATACGGGGGTGGGGGTCCACACCAGACATACGGGAGTGGGATGGGGGTCCGCACCGTACATACGGGGGTGGGGGTCCGCACCGTACATATGGGGGTGGGGTGGGGGGACATCACGGACATACGGGGGGGCTGGGGGGACGTCGCGGATATACGGGGGGGCCTGGGGGGACGTCGCAGACATACGGGGGGGCTGGGGGGACGTCGCGGACATGGGGGGGTGTTCGGTGCGTATGCGGGCACATGTTTGGACGTCTCCATGGTTGCTGTGGAGGTCCGCTCCGCACGGTGTTTTTACCATACGGTTGTGGATTCGGACGGATGGGATGGATCGTACTTGCGCATTCGGACGTCGGTTTGCCGAGTCGTACGTAAAAACGTCCGGGGATGTGTCGGACACTTTTTCCGACCCGAGGACGTGTCGGGGTATATTCCCAATGCGATTCGTATGGTGTTTTTTACATACGAATTGTACTTGCCAGTTTGTACGGGACTTGTACGATTCGTACGTAAAAAAATCCGGATACGATTTGTACGGGGAATATTTCTCCAAGATCGGAATCGACCCCATAATGGCTAGTCAGAAATTGCAATAGAAATTTTCTTGAATGGCATATGTGAAAGATCACAGCAGCATTTAATTCCACTAAATTGCTTTATTCAAGTCACAGCTATGATGTACAACTGACCCTGGAAAGATCTCAACAGCAACTGCCGGAACAGATTTAATTCCTCACATTCTACTCCTATGTCACAACCCAGCATCAGTTGCTAGGATACCAGCCCACTTCTAAAGCATTATCTACACACATATTGTACTTACTAAATAACTTCCTTATATTAATACACAACAGTATGCACATATATGAGATTGCCAGATTGCCTGGTGGATGGCCCTCAGCAACTGAAGAAGGTGACAGCATTACTATTGATGTACTCACAGAAACTCCTGTATTTTCAGTACAAGCGACCAAGGCCTTGAGTAGGTTGCCAGCAAAGCTATGGATCAGGAGGGTAAAGAGTCAGAATATTGAGTAGGAAATGTAGACATGCACTAATATTGAGTGCAAAATATCGAGATACATAAATATCTACAGCAAGAATATTGTGGTCAAGAATATCGAGTTTCAGGTATGAAATATTGTTTTCTAAAATATTGAAGTCATTAATATCGTTTGCAAAAATATACTTGTAAAAAATATTGTTTTTTTAGTTAGTGTTATGTATTTTAGTATGTATTTTAAATGTATGTGCTCTATTGTTTTTGTTTTTGTCTAAGTATTACATTTGTTTTTTAATATATGTGTTACATTTTTAGAAGTTATTAATTTTATTTTAATTACATTTTGCGTTTTAGTTCCATTGCGGGTTGAGGGTTTATAGGGGAATAGGGTAGGAGGTAATTTAATTATAATTAGTTTATTAATATTTTGTATTAATTAATATTTATTTATTTTATATTTTATATTGTTAATTGTGGGAATTCATGTACAATTAATTATTTATTAATTGGTTGTTAATTATTATTAATGAATTGTTAAAATGTTAATTGTGTCGTTATTTTAGGAGCGGGTTGTGGGTTGATATAAGAAGAGGGTGGGAAATAATAATTAAAGTATTAATATTTTTTATTAATTAATAATTATTTATGTTATATTTTTTTATTCATTATTTATTAATTATTTATTAATTGGTTGTTAATTATTATTAATTATTTAGTAATTATGTTAATTGTGTTATTTTTTTAGGAGCAGGTTGTGGGTTGATAGGGGAATAGGGTAGAAGTAATTTAATTTTAATACATTTATTAATATTTTTAATATAATATTCACTTAATTTTCTTTTATAGTGTTAATTGTGTGAATTAATTTATTAATAATTATTTATATTTTTGCTTGTTAATTGTTATTAATTAATTCTTATTATTATTTGTTTTTTGGTTAATAATTTTTTATTGAAGATAGAAATGCACAGAATTACAAATATGTACTGAGCCAAGAAGGAAAAATATTGCAAAAAACAGGAGACAAAAGCAGGGCTAGTATACATCAATGAATTACAAATATTCTAGGCGGATAGAAAAAAGAAATATAATATTTAAATAGGAGAATAATTTTCATTTAAAAGTGGAGGAGGAAAAAGAGACAAGGAGAGATAGAAAAGAGAAAGAAAGGAAAAGGAAAAGAAAGGAAGAAAAACAAAAGAGTAAAGAAAAAGAAAAAGATAATAGGAGAAGATAGAAATTATGATGTTGATGATAGAAAAGAAGTAAAAGGTAGCCAGAGAAGGCCAGATTTAATTTGTAAGTGAATGGAGGATTGAGGAATAGAAGCAATTCTATGTTCATCACATATATAGTTCCACCAATGAAAAAGGATAATTTAGAATTATCCTTCCAGCAAGAGAGTATAACTTTAAAAGCAGCAGCAAGAAACAAATTCAATAAAGGTGAAACAGGAGGAATTAGATCAAAATCCGGCGCTACAGTGCCTAAAAATACATTTTGAATATTAAGGTGTACATTATAAGAAAAAAATCACTGAACATTTTGACCATATATCATTCCAAAAAGTAAAAACCTTAGGACAGTAGAATAATAAATGTACTAAAGAACCTTCAGCATTAGAACAAGACCAACAAGATGATGTAACAGAGTGGTTGAATTTATGTAACATAAGGGGAGTAATGACGACTCTATTATATATAAAAAATAAGGATTGTGTGATATGAGCAGCTTTGGAGGTCTTGAACAATTTCAGCTAAAACTTATCCCAGTGAGATAACGATAGAGACAAAGAGAGGTCTTGTTCCCACTCCAGTTCCACCTTAGATTTGATCCGTATACAGATGGGAGTAGATAAAGATTTATAGATAAAGGAAGGACTAGGAATAACATCAGGAGAGATTTGAAATAATGAAGAATCGGGAAGAGAGGAAGAAGGAGGTGGAAGAGAGAGGAATTTCTGGAGGCACCCCTGTAGTATTGAAACTAAAGTATCATATTGCTGGATGCAGGAATCAGGAAGGTGAAAAGATTCTTGCAATTGATGGAAAGAAAGAAGCACATTATTAACAATTAATTGATGTACATAAATAATGCCCTTTTCTTTCCAATGTTTGTAGTAGAAAGATTTGTGGCGAAATTTAATGTACTTGTTAAACCAAATTGATGACGCTAGAAAGGATTGGTAGGAATTCAATTCCTTACAAAACAGTGTGTTTAACAAAACTTGAGAATGTTTCAAAATAGGATATTTGGAAATAAAAGTACAGTTAGACATGTGAACAACATCTCGTATTGAAAAGTCATTTAACAATGAGCATTCAACTTTAACCCACGAAGGTTGAGGTAAGTCCCGATAGTCTTTGGACAAGGCAAAAAATTGACGAATCAAAAATGCATTATGGTATAAAATAAAATCAGGAAAACCTACCCCCCCCCCCCTTCATTCTTAGGTCGAATCAGTTTAGGCAAAGAAATACGTGCATGTTTGTTATTCCATAGAAATTTGGTGCATAACGAATTAATCTGAGAGAAATAATATTTAGGGATTTTAAAAGGTAACATAGATAAAATAAACAGTATCTGAGGAACAATCATCATTTTGATTGTATCAAGTCTACCCCACCAAGAGAGGAACAAGGGAGACCAGAGATTTAACAAATTAGTGATTTTAAGTTTTAAGGCAGAGAAATTATGAGATAATGTATCACGAATATTAGGGGAAAACCAAATGCCGAGATACTTAATTTTTTGGGGACACCATGTGAAATTAGACGATTCAAACATATATTGATAACATGAAGGATTTAAGGGTAAAATCTCCATTTTAGAGAAATTTAATTTGTAACCTGAAACCTTAGCCTATGATGCGATTTCCTGCAAAAAGGGGGGTAGGGAAGATGCAGGGTTAGACATATAAATAAGAACATCATCAGCATATGCAGACAACTTAATTTGGTGAGATTTAAGATGAAAACCATTAATGAGAGGATTATTTCTGATACGTTCCAGAAATGGTTCCAAACAAAACAGGAAGAGTAATGGTGAGAGAGGGCAGCCCTGACGTGTACCTCTTTGAAGTGAGAAATAAGGGGAAAAAAGGCCATTGACAGAAATACATGCTTTAGGGTTGGTGTATAACAATTTAACATATGAGATAAACTTCGGCCCAAAACCAAACCATCTCAAAGTATGAATCAAAAACTCCCAATTAACACGGTCAAAGGCTTTTTCAGCATCCAGGGATAAAGCAGCTAATGGGGAAGGATAATTTTTACTAAGACCAAGGACATTGGAAAACATTCTGGCATTATCCGAGGCCAGGCGACCTTTAACAAAACCAACTTGGTCTGAATTAATGAGCAAAGGGACAATTTTCTCTAAGCGAGAGGGCAATATTTTTGCAAAAATTTTACAATCGTAATTAATGAGTGAGATGGGACGGAAATTTTTACAATAGGAGGGATCTTTATCTGGTTTGGGGATCACAATGATAAGGGCTTCCAAAAAAGAACCACAAGCTTGGGAACTGGATATAAAAGAATTAAAAAGATCTAATAATTTGGGCGCAAAAATTGAGGAGAAAGCAGAAAGCAATTCAATTGAAAAGCCATCGGGGCCAGGTGCTTTTGCTTTCTTCAAAGCTTTGAGAGCATCAGTTAATTCTTCTAAGGAAATATCTTCTTCAAGGGATTGGAAATTATCTTGGGAAGTGTTTGGTTTAGGGATATCTCGGAAAAAAGAGGCAAAATCTTCTTCAGAGGGCTTGGTAGTTTCTGTGTATAAGAGATTGTAATATGATTGAAATGTGGCAGCAATATCAGAGTCAGACGAAAGGAGAGAGTCATCCAATTCTGAATGAATGGGGCCAATGGCTTTACACTCTGACTTAATTTTTAGATAATTTGCTAGCAATTTCCTAGCTTTGTTTTGGCCCCCGTGATATTTTGACTTAATCTTGAGGAGAATATTACAGGCATCGCTTGTTACTATTTTATTCAGGGTGGATTTAGCATTGATTAAGTCTTGAAGTGATGAGGGGGATTTGGAGGAATAATACGTATGTTCTAATGATTTTATATGGGCTAAAGTGTCTTTATATTTAATGTGCAGTAACTTCTTCTTCTAGGAGGAATAGGCAATGGTGAAGGCTCTAAAAGATGCTTTAAAAGCATCCCAATTGTTATGTAGGGAGGTATCTGAAGAATTATTGAAAGAAAAGAACTCCTTAATAAAAGAGGTCGCTTCTGAAATAAAGGTAGGATCTGATAAAAGGAAATTATTGAGCCGCCATCTGCCCTGTTTGCAAGTGGTAAGGGATAAGTCAATATGGGTGGAGACAGGGGCATGATCATAGATAAAGATAGACCCAATGTCAGAAGATTGTAGACATGGTAATAGTGGTTTGGATACAAGAATATAATCAATACGGGACCTAGTATGATGTACAGGAGAGAAAAAAGTAAATTCGGAGGAATCAGGGTTACATGTTTTCCAGGTATCAAAAATTGGGCGAGAAGAAATGGCTGTTTGAAATGATTTGTGGGTTTTGTCAGGTTTGAATTTGCACTTGGATTGCCTATCAGTAAACGGGTCCAAACAATTATTAAAATCACCCCCAACCACAATATCAGAAGTGGAAATTGACAATAGTTTCAATTTTATAGATTGCCAAAATTCAGTGTCAGGCTTAACAGGACCATAAATATTGAAGAAAGTCATTTGTCTTTTATTTATGAGAACCTCAACCAATACCCAACGACCATTTGGATCACACTCAGACGATATATTCTGTGCATTAATAGACCTGTGAAATAAAATAGCGACACCACCATGACGATCAATAGCAGGAGAGAAGACAATCTGATTTACCCATTGACGTTTAAGCTTAAGTGATTCTTTATCATTGCAGTGGGTTTCCTGTAAAAAAGCAACCTGGGTGTTAAGTTTAGCAAGATGAGACAGTACCTTCTGACGCTTGACGGGGTGACCTAGACCACGAACATTCCACGAGACGACATTAACCATACTTCTGGATGCAGGGGAACGTACAGGAATAGGACCACAAAACTGCGGGATGGACAAAATAAAAATAAAAATAGGAGGGACATTTTACATTGAGTAAGAGAAAAGACCAAATCTTAAGAGACAAATCTGTACATGGAAACAAGGGTGAAACTGAGAGGAAATGAAGAGAAGGAAAAGAAAAGTAAAGAAGAGGGAGAGGAGGAGGAAAGAAAAGTAAAAGGAAGAAATAGAGAAAAGTAAACAGATCAAGGAAAAACATACAGACCTGTAAAAAGAGGGAAAACTGAGAGCGGAGAGCGCAGTGACACCGAAGGATGCGGACACATTGAAAACAGATGCAGAAAATAATAAATGGGCTATGAGCCCAATAAGAGTACAGAGGGACAGAAATTCAATGGGAGTAAACAAGTAAATCAACCAGAACAATTAAAGAAGAAACAACCCCAACACTATGATTAAAATTAAGAGCCAGTATCCATGCCCTGTGAGGAGAAATTATGAAGAAAAAGTTTGAGCTTATCTGGATCCTCAAAGGAACGTGTGCGACCCTCATGAGTGATCTTGCAAAGGCAGGGATGAAGAATTCCATATTGAATATTAAGCTGACGCAACTGAGATCGAAGAGCAAGGAATTCCTTGCGTCTGGCGTTGGTAGCAGTAGAAACATCTTGGGATATAAAAATGTTATGGCCAGACCAGATAAGACGACGCTTGATTCTCACAGCCTTCAAAACTTGCATAAGCTCGGTGAATTCCAGGAACAACATTATAATACCACGAGGCTTGTTAGACGATGGCTGAAGCCGACCCAACCGGTGCGCTCTTTGAATGTTGAGGGGATTAGATGTGGACTGAAGGTCAAGAAGCTCAGGCAGGAATTTTTGTAGGAATGAGACTAGGTCAGCCCCTTCAACATTTTCCGGCAGGCCAAAAAGGCGTAAGTTATTTCTACGATTTCGATTTTCAAGATCCTCTGTGTGGAGTTTTAGTTTAAGAATTTCCTGCTCAAGGAACGGAATCTTTACTAGGCCTGGGCGGTAAATTCCGCTCCGCTCGCGGAATTTGCGGAATTTCGGTAATTTCGCGTTCCGCGGAGAACGCGAAATTGTCCAAAATGCACCTTTCCGCGACTTCGCGAAATTTTTTCTTGTTCGCGTTCTCAAAATGCGTGTTCGCGAGATATTTCTCCCCGAGCACGCAAACAGCAACTGTGAACAGGAAAAAAGCATCGCGAACAAGCAATTCCGCGTGTTTGCGGAATTTCTGCATGTTCGCGGAGATTTTTTACCATTTCGCGGAGATTTGCGTAACGCGATTACGCAAATTCCGCCCACCCCTAATCTTTACAGAGACATCTTGAATGTCACTGACCCGTTGCTCAAGGTCTAATACCTTACTTTCCATGACAATCCATCGTTCCTCAATTTGTTTGAGCTTGTCGTTGGTAGCAGACATGAAAGGCTGAAGGCCACGAACCTCATCCAAAATGGAGTCCAGAACAGGATTCTGTGATGAAAGGATTGGTGACGGTGGATCGTTTTTGTGCCTTTTCGGTTTTGTACCAGAGACCGATGGCCTGGACATATGGGGATCACTAGCCATCTTTTAAAAACAAAAAGGCAGACACACAGCAATCGCCAAGGATACAAAAATCGCCAAAAATATGAAAACGTGACGGCACTGTACTGTAGATAAGGAGCCACACCACTCCAACAGGGGTATTGCGTCAAATCAATGAGAGATAGTTGAATATGAAGGTAATCCGGAATTCCTGCAAGGTAAAATCTATCCCAGGGTGGACACAGTCATAGAAACCAGTAGAACCACATCTTAGCTGAAAGTGGCCCCGCAGCGGTAGGCAGAAAGCACCTCACAAAAGTAGAAGAAATCAGGAATAGAAGAGGCAGGTCAAGCTACACAGAGCAGGAGAGGAGAAGCACATGATCCGCACCAAATGCCAAGACGATGCATTGTTGTACCAGGCAACGTTGACAGTCCGGTATTAATGCCCCTTGTTGGATTTCAAGCAATGAAAAAAAAAAAAAAATCATAGTAGAGGCAAAGGAGAGCCTCAGAGCAGAAGCCAGCCCGAGTGGACATAAATATGTGAGGGAGTTGCGAGCGCCGCGAGGATACGCATCAAAATGGCGGCGCTCGCATCTCTGAGGGGAGAAAGACGCCGCTAAAAACCATTGAAAGCAATGGAATGCAGCTAACAAAAGCGGCCAGCGGACTCACCGTGACATCACAATAAAAGACAGTCCCTTCTGGTAGAAAAACTGCACAAGTGAAGCTGGAAAGAGGGCTCCGAGTCCCGCGACGGAGCGGAGCTCACTCAGGATCCGCCATGACACTTCGGCGGTCAAGCCACGCCCCAATTAATTAATTATTAACTAATTATTTTACTTGTGTAATGTTTTACGAAATTTGTGGTGGCATTTATAGGGGAATATGGTGGGAGGTAATTTATTTATAATTAATTAATTGTTAATTAATGCTAATTAATTAATTAAAATCTAAATATGCCAATTGTGTAATACTTTTGATGTGTGAGTTGTGGAGTTTCTAGTGGTAAATGGTGGGAAGTACTTTTTTTTAAATTAATTAATGATTTGCTGTTTATTGATATTAATTTATTAATATAAAATTAGTTATGGAAATAGTGTAAATATTTTTGGGTGTGTGTTTTAGTGTTTATTTGGGTAGAGGGTGGAAAGTAATTTAGTTTAAATTAATTAGTCATTACTTCGTTATTAATGTATTAATTGATAAATATTTTTGGTAATTGTTTAGTTTGTACTTCAATTTTTACATTTTTAAATGTGTTTTATAATTATTAATATTTGTTTAATTGATAATTAATTTTGTTAGTTACGGAGGTACACTTTTTTGTTGAATTTAGATGTGTGTTGTAAATTGTGTGGCGTTATAGGGTAGGAAAATAAATATTATGTTTATGTAATTTAAACATTTTTGATTAAGATTATTTCTATTACAAAATATTTATTTATTTGTAAATTGTTAAATTAAAAAAAGTAATATTTTTATGTCAATTTTAGATTTTTCTT
Organism: Triturus cristatus; assembly: GCF_964204655.1. Taxonomy (NCBI): domain Eukaryota; kingdom Metazoa; phylum Chordata; class Amphibia; order Caudata; family Salamandridae; genus Triturus; species Triturus cristatus. The sequence continues at coordinate 336,862,965 of NC_140590.1, read as the reverse complement.
ACATTAAAATATTGTTATATATTATGTTAATTTTTATATTTTTATTGATGTTTTGTTTTTGGGTGTTATATCATATTTTGTATTGTAGTTGATATTTTGTTTGTTTTTAAATTTGAATTTTGTTCTGTGGGAAAAGTAATTCTTACCCCTCCGCTATCCAACACTTTCCCTTCTGTGCATTAGCAAGAGTGGGAATAGTAATTTATACCCCTACGCTGTCCTATACTTTCCCTACTGTTGCACTCATTGGAGTGGGAATAGTAAATTAATACCCTCCGCTATCCAACACTTTCTCTACTGTTGCACTAATTGGGATGGGAATAGTAATTTGTACCCCTCTGCTATCCAACACTTTCCCTACTGTTGCACTCATTGAAGTGGGAATAGTACATTATTCCCCTTCATTATCCAACACTTTCCCTACTGTTGCACTTGCTGGAGTGGGAATAGTAATTTGTACCCCTCCGCTATCCAACACTTTCCCTACTGTTCACTCGCTGGAGTGGGAATAGTAATTTTTATCACTCTGCTATCCAACACTTTCTCTACTGTTGCACTTGCTAGAGTGGGAATAGTAAATTATTTCCCTCCGCTATCCAACACTTTCCCTACTGTTGCACTCATTGGAGTGGGAATAGTACTTTTTACTAAGCCTGGGCAAAGCACTACGCTACGCTCGCGTAGTTTGCGAAGTTCGCGCTACTTCGCACTACGCGAACTGCACGTAGCACAGTGCGAACACGCGTAGCGTAGTGTTGCGTAGTGCTGCGGTCATTTTTTGCTTGCTCGCGGTCCTCAACGTCAAGTTGGCGACTGCGAGCAAGCAAAATGACATCCCGGCGAGACTTTTTCCTTGTTCGCGATCACCGATCAGCAACATCAAGTTGGCGATCGCGAGCATGGAAAATAAACCTCCCGGCGAGATTCCCAACGCGAGGAGGTCAGGTTTCTCATTGCGAGTGGTCGCGTATGCTCGCGACCGCTCGCGATATGAAACTACCAGTTCGCGTTGAGAAAGCTGCCGCTCGAGTAAAACTCTACTCGAGCAGCAGAAAACTACAGCTCGCACTGTGCAAGATGCCATTTTCAATGATTTCACAGTGCCGGTTGCTTGTCCGCACTGTGCAATTATTGAAAACGACATCTGGCACAGTGCGAACAAGGTACTACGCAGTTCGCGAAGTGCTACGCGTAGCTCGCGTAGTGCAAACTGCACTTTGCGTCTTCGCGAACTACGCCCAGGGTTAATTTTTCCACCATGATATCCAACACTTTCCCTACTGTTGCACTTGCTGGAGTGGAAAAAATTTATTATTCCCTTCCGCTATCCAATACTTTCCCTACTGTTGCACTAACTGGAGTGGGAATAGTAAATTATTCCTCTCCGCTATCCAACACTTTCCCTACTGTTGCACTCGCTGGAGTGGGAATAGGTTTTTTTACCCTCAGCTATGCAACACTTTCCAACTGTTGCACTCATTGGAGTGGGAATAGTAAATTATTCCCCTCCGCTATCCAACACTTTCCCTACTGTTGCACTCGCTGGAGTGAGAATGGTGAGTTATTCGCCTCCACTATCCAACACTTTCCCTACTGTTGCACTCGCTGGATTGGGAATAGTAATTTTTTACCCTCCGCTATCCAACATTTTCCCTACTGTTGCACTCATTGGAGTGGGAATAGTAAATTATTCAACTGCGCTATCCAACACTTTCCCTACTGTTGCAATTGCTGGAGTGAGAATGGTAAATTATTCCCCTCCGCTATCCAACACTTTTCCTACTGTTGCACTCGCTGGAGTGGGAATAGTAATTTTTACCCTCTGCTATCCAACACTTTCCCTAATGTTGCACTAAGGGATCAATTCCGATCCTGTATTTTTTTTTCATACGACTCGTATCTGTATTGTTGGATCAGTTGCTGATCCAGTGTGTGAGGTTGTAGGGTGTGGCGGGGGTGTTGGTTCGAGTGTCCCACACAGCTTGTCTGTGGTGACTTACATCAAGCATCTTTGGGGGATCGGTAGCGGGGTGTGGGGCAGTGTGTTGCTTGTTGGAGACATGGATGCAAATGTTGATGGACCAATGATGGATGGTGGTGTGTTTCTCCTCCAGCAAGAAGTTACTGGCCCCCAGCCACATGTAGCCTGTGGAAGTGAGGGCATGCGTGCAGATGTACATGTTGATGGCTTTGCGGAACTGTGGATGTAGGCCTGGAGATCTGTAGATGAGTGCTACTCTGAGGGTTGCCAGGGTGTTGGTGCGAAACTGGATTTGTGACTCTGAGGGTGTACTTGTGAATAAATTGCAATTCATCCTCCGGGATTGTTGGTGCCATCCCTGCGGGTGATCTTGTATCCGTCAGAGATGGCAATGAAGAAGTTGTGTGCTGAGGATGCTTTTATCCAGGTTACTGTCATGAAGGTGATGTGTGGGGCTGTTGTGTTGAGGAGGTAACAGAGTCCAATGGCGTGCTGGTGGACGGAGCGGGTGTGGAGTAGGAGGCACATGACCTGGTTGTTCTGACAGGGTCTGGTAGGTGGGGCAGCGCTGTGTAGGCAGTTGGAGTTGCACACTCAGCATGCGAAGGTGTCGTGTGTGCGCTTAGGGGTTGCCTGATAGCAGGCGGTTGATTGTCTGGTGGACATTGCTTGGAGGGTGGCTGCAGCATGAGCTTGTTTTGTGACGTGGGTCATGCAAGGACCAGAGGGTCGTGCACTGTGCACGTTGCAGGCGCTGACGGTCCTGCCTTTGGCACGGCGTTGGCGGAACAGTGGGCACACATGGTCAGTTATGAAACATGAACAATGTTGGACACATGCAAATTTCAAAGAAAGTCTCTCTGCAAAAATGTGTGGCATGACATCATCACTCGAGTGACACATCAGTACACACATCAAAGTCACTTTGCATTCAGTCAGCTGGACACACACATTGCAACACATGCCACTCAATGCTACAAGCTTGCACACTCATACCCAGTGACTCATCATTATGAGAAGAAGTTGCGTATGAGCTGACTCCGGATATCATCCGCCTCCTCCTCATCACTTGCCTCGTGACCAAGCCCTGGATCCTCCACGGGTGGATGTTGCTGCTCATCAGGATCAAGGATGAGTGGCACTGCCTTCTCAACGGCCATGTTGTGCAGCATGCAGCACACAATGAAGATTTTGCAGACCTTCTCCGGTGCATATGGGAGGGACCCGCCTGTCTTGTCAAGGCACCGGAATCGGCTCTTCAGGAGGCCAAACGTCCTCTCAATCACTCGCCTGGTCTGCCCGTGTGCATTGTTGTACCGGTGATCTGCAGCTGTTCTTGGGTTGCGGAGAGGTGTCATTAGCCATGGCATGTTGGGATATCCAGAGTCCCCTACATGGAAACATCATGTAAATAAGTGGGTCAGGAGATGCCGTAAGAGCCAAAGATACCGCAACACACAGGACAAACAGAGTATACCCACCAACAAGACATGCTCGTTTGTTGTGCAGCCGCAGCATCATTTGTGGCACCCTGCTATGCCTCATGATGTAGGCATCGTGTGCTGATCCTGCAAAACGTGCACAGACATGGGAAATTAGCATGTTAGCAAGACACACCACAAGGGCATTTATTGAGTGGTAATGTTTACGGTTGCGATAGGCTTGCTCCTGTGCCTGTAGTGGTACCAAAGCCACATGTGTCCCATCAATGGACCCAATGACATGGGGCATCCCTCCCAGGGCATAGAAATCACCCTTGACATCTGTCAACTCCTCAGGAGTAGGACATTTGATGAATTCATCAAGGTGCTCCAACATGGCTGCCAAAACATCACGCAAAACACGGCTGAACATTGTCTGTGACATCCCACCAACATCAGCTATGGTCAATTGAAACGTACCTGTGGCAAAAAAATGTAGGGCTGCCATCACCTTCATCTTGGGGGTCAGCGCAGTAGGATACCTGTGTCGCGGTTGGAGGTGTGGTGCCAGCTTGTCGGTCATGTCCTCAATCAACTGTCAAGTGAATCTGTAACGTCGGATACAGGCACGTTCCCTCATGGCAGCCAAGTCTGGCATTGGTCTTGGGACAGGCGGTGCCCTGCAGGACATTGTTAGGAATAATGAAGATTGAGAGTCTGCCAACATCAATGTCAATGAACATAGCACATGCTAAACTGCTACTAAACATCAGGTAACTATGGAGTCTGGTGTGTGCAATACATCCAGGACACATGTGCCAGCTTGCTGGCACTCCTACAAAAAGCCAGATACACATGTTGATTGTCAAGTCTACATGACATGCCCTGAAATGAGCTGGGGGCAAGTCCGAGTGAACAGCCAGAGATATCACCTGAGTGACACACATCCACATAGCTGCATTGGAAGGATGTCATCTCATCCAGACAGTTGACTGCAAGGCACACGCACAGGTCACATGGAATGTCAAATGTACATATGAAACACATTGCGATGAAGGGGTACACGTGACAACTAAAAAACACAGCCATTGAGACGACGCAGACATGTATGCCTGGGAAAATATGATGTCCGATGCACACAGACCCTACAGCCGTGAGAATCCACATGGTGTGTGTAGATGTGTGCCATGCCCATCTCCACACAGACCAATTTTGGATGCACCAACAGCAGATGCAGTTGACGGAACACTTACAGCAAGCTCATGGGAACACATGACACACACCTGAAATAGCGGTACAAAAGGGGGTGGTGATGGACGGAGCATCAGAACCAATCAAACACTCAAACCCAGGCAACAGATCTGGGTTTGATCCATCACCGTTCTTTAGCCCACTCTGCCACCCCAGTTCAGACATGGCCATATGCAAATCAATCTGAACCTGTGCCTCATGGGAACAGTCCAGCCCGAACTGCCAAGCCATGCCTTCCCTGGACCGGAAACAAGCTTTCTAGGACCGGTTTCTGGCATTTCAGCCGTCTTCAGCCAGGCTTGCTTGAATCCAGTGGCAAAGTGAGCAAGGGACTCACGTCTGAGCATACCCTGCCAACTAGACTGGTATGGGGCACAGGGTCAGACTGATTTGCATATGGTCATGTCTGAACTGGGGTGACAGAGTGGGCTAAAGAACGGTGATGGATCAAACCCAGATCTGTTGACTGGGTGTGAGTGTTTGATTGGTTCTGATGCTCCGTCCATCACCACCCCCTTTTGTACCGCTTTGTTCCCATAAGTTGGCAGGTTATGCTCAGACGTGAGTCCCTTGCTCACTTTGCCACTGGATTCAAGCAAGCCTGGCTGAAGACGGCTGAAATGCCAGAAACCGGTCCTAGAAAGCTTGTTTCCGGTCCAGGTGTTAAATGGTAGCGGCAGTTTCAGTTGATAATCTTTCAAGTATTTGCCCGGCGGTAATCGCCTCTCATACCACTCGATAATTTACCAATAAAAGAGGCAGGCGCCGGAGACTGGAAGGCAGGAAACAAAGTTTTATTCCGTCGGAGCAGAACACATCAGATCAGACAGCAAGGTATCGTCACGAGGTGCTCTAACTGCATCTCTGAGACCTGGTCTCTTATACACTGGTTTATTGCTTTATTACATATAGTACATTCTTGAGATTCCCTTGATGCCTGAAAGAACATCCCCTGAAGCCCCGGCTCAGATCCGATCCCACACATAGATACAGTAGAAGTTCCCACCCTACCCGCAGTGGGAGATGGCTATCGCGCAGCAGGGAATTCCGCTAATTCCCGGGGGTGTGTGCAACTGGCCGGGTCTCAGGGGGTAGGGGCTTTGATCTACTGTAATCCCTTTGAAGTGGGGTGTTTCCCTTACAGTAGGGGCAGTAAACTGCATCCGCAGGGCTAGGTGATGGCCTGGGACCAGTTCAGACAATGGGGCGCAGAGGAAGGGGGTTATCAAAGGAGAGGCATGACCATGTATGGGTTGTCGGTTGGAAGTGGTTCCGTAGCCGGGTCGCCCAGAAGGAGAGGGTTTATGGCCTGTATGAGAGAGCGGGGGTGGCCGGCGCGCGGGGGGATGCTTGTAGCGCCAGGGGAAAGCGCTGGCGGTCGAGAGTGAGCGGGGAGAGAGTGGGGTGCCTAAAATGGCGGCTGTGCATTCGCTGCGAGTGGTGCTGGGGAGGGGCAAGATGGCGCAGATAATGTTCAGTTTGCGAGCTAAATTTCCACACAGGGAAGGCATGGCTTGGCAGTTCGGGCTGGACTGTTCCCATGAGGCACAGGTTCAGATTGATTTGCATATGGCCATGTCTGAACTGGGGTGGCAGAGTGGGCTAAAGAACGGTGATGGATCAAACCCAGATCTGTTGACTGGGTTTGAGTGTTTGATTGGTTCTGATGCTCCGTCCATCACCACCCCCTTTTGTACCGCTTTGTTCGCCATAAGTTGGCAGGGTATGCTCAGATGTGAGTCCCTTGCTCACTTTGCCACTGGATTCAAGCAAGCCTGGCTGAAGACGGCTGAAATGCCAGAAACCGGTCCTAGGAAGCTTGTTTCAGGTCCAGGGAAGGCATGGCTTGGCAGTTCGGGCTGGACTGTTCCCATGAGGCACAGGGTCAGACTGATTTGCATATGGTCATGTCTGAACTGGGGTGACAGAGTGGGCTAAAGAAAGGTGATGGATCAAACCCAGATCTGTTGACTGGGTGTGAGTCTTTGATTGGTTCTGATGCTCCGTCCATCACCACCCCCTTTTGTACTGCTTTGTTCGCCATAAGTTGGCAGGGTATGCTCAGACGTGAGTCCCTTGCTCACTTTGCCACTGGATTCAAGCAAGCCTGGCTGAAGATGGCTGAAATGCCAGAAACCAGTCCTAGGAAGCTTGTTTTTGGTCCAGGGAAGGCATGGCTTGGCAGTTCGGGCTGGACTGTTCCCATGAGGCACAGGGTCAGACTGATTTGCATATGGTCATGTCTGAACTGGGGTGACAGAGTGGGCTAAAGAACGGTGATGGATCAAACCCAGATCTGCTGACTGGGTGTGAGTGTTTGATTGGTTCTGATGTTCCGTCCATCACCACCCCCTTTTGTACCGCTTTGTTCGCCATAAGTTGGCAGGGTATGCTCAGACGTGAGTCCCTTGCTCACTTTGCCACTGGATTCAAGCAAGCCTGGCTGAAGACGGCTGAAATGCCAGAAACCGGTCCTAGGAAGCTTGTTTCCGGTCCAGGGAAGGCATGGCTTGGCAGTTCGGGCTGGACTGTTCCCATGAGGCACAGGGTCAGACTGATTTGCATATGGTCATGTCTGAACTGGGTGACAGAGTGGGCTAAAGAACGGTGATGGATCAAACCCAGTTCTGTTGACGGGGTGTGAGTGTTTGATTGGTTCTGATGCTCTGTCCATCACCACCCCCTTTTGAACCGCTTTGTTCGCCATAAATTGGCAGGGTATGCTCAGACGTGACTCCCTTGTTCACTTTGCCACTGGATTCAAGCAAGCCTGGCTGAAGACGGCTGAAATGCCAGAAACCGGTCCTAGGAAGCTTGTTTCCTGTCCAGGGAAGGCATGGCTTGGCAGTTCGGGCTGGACTGTTCCCATGAGGCACAGGGTCAGACTGATTTGCATATGGTCATGTCTGAACTGGGGTGACAGAGTGGGCTAAAGAACGGTGATGGATCAAACCCAGATCTGTTGACTGGGTGTGAGTGTTTGATTGGTTCTGATGTTCCGTCCATCACCACCCCCTTTTATACCGCTTTGTTCGCCATAAGTTGGCAGGGTATGCTCAGACGTGAGTCCCTTGCTCACTTTGCCACTGGATTCAAGCAAGCCTGGCTGAAGAGGCTGAAATGCCAGAAACCGGTCCTAGGAAGCTTGTTTCCGGTCCAGGGAAGGCATGGCTTGGCAGTTCGGGCTGGACTGTTCCCATGAGGCACAGGGTCAGACTGATTTGCATATGGTCATGTCTGAACTGGGATGACAGAGTGGGCTAAAGAACGGTGATGGATCAAACCCGGATCTGTTGACTGGGTGTGAGTGTTTGATTGGTTCTGATGCTCCGTCCATCACCACCCCCTTTTGTACCGCTTTGTTTGCCATAAGTTGGCAGGGTATGCTCAGACGTGAGTCCCTTGCTCACTTTGCCACTGGATTCAAGCAAGGCTGGCTGAAGACGGCTGAAATGCCAGAAATCGGTCCTAGGAAGCTTGTTTCCGGTCCAGGGAAGGCATGGCTTGGCAGTTCGGGCTGGACTGTTCCCATGAGGCACAGGGTCAGACTGATTTGCATATGGTCATGTCTGAACTGGGGTGACAGAGTGGGCTAAAGAACGGTGATGGATCAAACCCAGATCTGTTGACTGGGTGTGAGTGTTTGATTGGTTCTGATGCTCCGTCCATCACCACCCCCTTTTGTACCGCTTTGTTTGCCATAAGTTGGCAGGGTATGCTCAGACGTGAGTCCCTTGCTCACTTTGCCACTGGATTCAAGCAAGCCTGGCTGAAGACGGCTGAAATGCCAGAAACCGGTCCTAAGAAGCTTGTTTCTGGTCCAGGGAAGGCATGGCTTGGCAGTTCGGGCTGGACTGTTCCCATGAGGCACAGGGTCAGACTGATTTGCATATGGTCATGTCTGAACTGGGGTGACAGAGTGGGCTAAAGAACAGTGATGGATCAAACCCAGATCTGTTGACTGGGTGTGAGTGTTTGATTGGTTCTGATGCTCCGTCCATCACCACCCCCTTTTGTACCGCTTTGTTTGCCATAAGTTGGCAGGGTGTGCTCAGACGTGAGTCCCTTGCTCACTTTGCCACTGGATTCAAGCAAGGCTGGCTGAAGACGGCTGAAATGCCAGAAATCGGTCCTAGGAAGCTTGTTTCCGGTCCAGGGAAGGCATGGCTTGGCAGTTCGGGCTGGACTGTTCCCATGAGGCACAGGGTCAGACTGATTTGCATATGGTCATGTCTGAACTGGGGTGACAGAGTGGGCTAAAGAACGGTGATGGATCAAACCCAGATCTGTTGACTGGGTGTGAGTGTTTGATTGGTTCTGATGCTCCGTCCATCACCACCCCCTTTTGTACCGCTTTGTTCGCCATAAGTTGGCAGGGTATGCTCAGACGTGAGTCCCTTGCTCACTTTGCCACTGGATTCAAGCAAGCCTGGCTGAAGACGGCTGAAATGCCAGAAACCGGTCCTAGGAAGCTTGTTTCCTGTCCAGGGAAGGCATGGCTTGGCAGTTCGGGCTGGACTGTTCCCATGAGGCACAGGGTCAGACTGATTTGCATATGGTCATGTCTGAACTGGGCTGACAGAGTGGGCTAAAGAACGGTGATGGATCAAACCCAGATCTGTTGACTGGGTGTGAGTGTTTGATTGGTTCTGATGCTCCGTCCATCACCACCCCCTTTTGTACCGCTTTGTTCGCCATAAGTTGGCAGGGTATGCTCAGACGCGAGTCCCTTGCTCACTTTGCCACTGGATTCAAGCAAGCCTGGTTGAAGACGGCTGAAATGCCAGAAACCGGTCCTAGGAAGCTTGTTTCCGGTCCAGGGAAGGCATGGCTTGGCAGTTCGGGCTGGACTGTTCCCATGAGGCACAGGGTCAGACTGGTTTGCATATGGTCATGTCTGAACTGGGGTGACAGAGTGGGCTAAAGAACGGTGATGGATCAAACCCAGATCTGTTGACTGGGTGTGAGTGTTTGATTGGTTCTGATGCTCCGTCCATCACCACCCCCTTTTGTACACACCTGACATAGTCACATAGGGGCACGCTGATCGTGACATGTCAGTTGATAGAGTGTCCCTGTCCCTGGCATCAGGTGCGGGTGTTGAAGACTGTGCCATCCCACTGCTGCTGTGCATGACACAGTTGGACTACAGACACACATATGGCAAGTGTCAAGGTGATGTGTGCCACATAGTGCCCCATCACACATGACATGTGTACACAGGTCATCACACATCAATTGTGCAACTAGATGAGATGACCTGTGCAATATCACTGGCTGACACACCTAGGGCCTGCACATGAAAGTATGCAATGACAAGTACTTGATGGACATCCTTGTGCGACTCGTAGCCCTCCATTCCTGGCGTGTGTACGCCTCGTATCAGTATTGTACTGGTGCCGTTGGGGTACGTGTGAAACGCACCGTATCCCCGCATTCATTGCGTGTGTACGCATCGTATAACTATTGTACTGGTGCCGTAGGGGTACGTGTGAAATGCACCGTACCCACGCATTCATTGCGTGTGTATGGTCCGTATCACTGTTCTACTGGTGCCGTACGGGTACGTGTGAAATGCACCGTACCCACGCATTTATTGCGTATGTACGGTCCGTATCACTGTTCTACTGGTGCCGTACGGGTATGCGTGAAACGCACCGTACCCACTCATTCATTGCGTGTGTACGGTCCGTATCACTGTTCTACTGGTGCTGTAGGGGTACGTGTGAAACGCACCATACCCACGCATTCATTGCGTGTGTGCGGTCCATATCACTGTTCTACTGGTGCCGTATGGGTACGTGTGAAACGCACCGTACCCACGCATTCATTGCGTGTATACGGTCCGTATCACTGTTCTACTGGGGCCGTAGGGGTACGTGTGAAACGCACCGTACACACGCATTCATTGCGTGTGTACGGTCCGTATCACTGTTCTACTGGTGCCGTAGGGGTACGTGTGAAACGCACTGTACATGTGTGTGGATTTCAAAATTACATAGGGGACACTTAGGGGACAAGTATTAGGGCCAAAATGCATGCTGGTTGTCATGGATACAGAGTTTTCAGTTTTTCAGTTGCAATGTGTCCATCAGGTGTCCTGGAACAGTCAGTTGGCCAAATAATACAATGTTGCAAAGTGGTTGTTGACTTGACATGATGCTCAAAATTTGAACGATGCGAATGCGTGTCATTGGTGTATGTTTAAAGGGATTGGAGTAAACGTATGATGCGAATGAGTCTGACCAATCACTATATACTCCTCTAAATGAATGCCCCTCAGCAAGACTGATATAAGGCAGCCAGAACCCATGAGAGGGCACTTGCCTGCACAACTTTCGAGTCGACCACACTGCTGCTGTCTCTGCTTCCTCTGGACCATGTCGCGTACTCTGGAGAGGGCCCAGCCATTCACCCTAGAGGAGAATGAGGCGTTGCTGGACTGCCTCCTTCCACAGTACCCCAAGCTGTATGGGAGACCGAGGGAGCAGGTGAGTGCTGACTCCACTACCTTTGCCTATGCACGTGCTGTGTGACTGTCAATATTGTGTCCAGGTGGGACAGACATGCTATGTGAAACGAAGCGTACACCTGCATTCATTACGTGTGTATGCATCATACCCATTGTGTAGCTTAGAATCGTATCACTGTTGTAATGTTGCCATAAGCGGTGTAAAACACTACCTTTGACTGTGCACCAGTTGTGTGACTGTCACTTCTGGCATTGTGTCCAGGTGTGACAGACATGCAATGTTGTTTAGAGTGGGTCCCGGGGGGGACATGCTTATGTCTCTCATGCAGAGCATGAGGTAGTTCCTGTGTGCACTCCTCACTTGCATTGTGCTTACTGTGACATTCACTGCATAGTGCATGACACATTCAGCCTGGCAAATCCTTGGTGGCTTTTTTTCCTATTGTCCTGAGGTGATTCAGTGGTTCCCCCCGGTGTGACAGGTGACTGTACCCACAGATGTGTGTGAGTTGAGTGGACCTGTGGTGAGAGTGTCCAAATGATGTGTATGACCTCATGGACATTGATGTGTGTGAATGTTCCTTGTCATGTGGGTGAGAGTCTATGTGAAGTGTTGCATCACAGCTGCATGGAGGAGGTAACAGCTCTACCCATCTGATGTGACAAGTAAGCCGTGCTGTGTGTCTGACTTGCAGAGCTAGCATGACACCTGTGACACCCCACAGGCAAGTGGCACTTGTGCAGAGTGAGGGTTGTATCCGCTGTTGTCACTGACAGCTGAGTGATCTGTGCCTGGGTGTGTCTGTCTAGTCTGCTGAGGGTGCGTCAGTGGAGTGGGACATGTGACTGCTTGGCACGTGCTGTCCATTAGCCTGCTGTTGCATGTGCTGCACAGTGTGTGCCATGAACAGTGAGTGTGTCGCACCCCTTATGCCACCTATTGACTTTCAATGCCAGGTAGTACATTGGGGCTTGCACACAGGCCAATTTCTCATTGAGAACGATGCAATTCCTGTCAGCATCCTATGCCCTGTTCAACATATCAAAGATGTTCAAATGTGTGTCTCTCGGACATGGAGCAGGTGTAGTGATGTTGTCTCACTTTGTCATCCTGACAGGTAAGTGCCTACGAGAAGATGATGATCTGGCAGGACATCGTCAGGGCCGTGAGATCAGCGTGGGATCGGAGTCGGTGCCTACCACAGGTCAGAAAACGGTGGCAGGATATCCGGTGCTGGACCCGGTGGATCGCCCGCGTCCAGCTGGGGATGGACCCTCCTCGCACCCACGGCGGGCGCCGACGCCTGACCGCCCACATGACCCGTGTCCTGGCGGTGGTCTTCCCTGACCTCGATAGGCAGTTACAGAAGAGACTGCAGCAAGGAGGGGGTAGGTACATGGCTGTTTGTTGTGTTATGTGTCACCAGCTTTTGGAAGTGCTCTGTATCCTGGATACACTCCCAGAGTTTATATGTGCAGTGCATTCTCTGTTCCCCAATGTCACCTGGTGCTCTTTTTCATCCCTTCCACTCCTTGACATGTGTCCCCTGGTCTGTGTGTAATCACATTTGCACATGGTCATCTAGGGTGGCAGAAAATCAAAGTGCACATTGCTTTCCGCATCATGTGGGAGGGTGGTCTGTGACATGTGTTGGTACCTTGCCTGTGCCATGACCTGTTCACTATGTTGGGGGTCCATATTTGTTGACACTGATGATGAGTCTCAACATAGGAGTGTGAGGTTTCAACTGAACACCCTTGCACCATGCATGACCAATGTTGTGGCCTCAGACATGATGTGCATGAGTGGGAGATATGCATAGTGCCATGACGGTTGCTCATGGTACAGTCAGCTCATTCCAGGAACACGGAGCATTGTGCCCACTACAATCCTCTGAGACATCCTGGCCTCCTAATCATTAGGGGTGGGCGGAATTTGCGAAAGCGACTTTCGCAAATTATCGGGAAAATCTTAAAAATCTCCGCAAACACGCGGAAATATCGCGAAGATGCGGAAGTTTTTTTCCCGCCCGTTCGCGGTATTTTCTGCATGGTCGCGGCTCGCCAACTTACCCATGCGGTTGCTCGCGGGCGCAGCCATCTTGTTTTCACTCTTCTCGCGGTGCATGATCACGAGAAGAAAGACGTGATTGCGCGACGCATGACGTTAATGCGGGCGCGAACTGTCGCGAGATAGCGCAAATGGCTATCAACAATCCAACATCTCGTGGAGAACGCGACCGGATCGGGAAAACTTGTCGGCGAACGCGGGTATTCAGGTAAGGCGATCGCGCGCACGCGAGAATGTATTATTTTAAAAGCGCGAGCAAGAAACAAATTATCGCTAAGCTGCGGAATGTGGAAATTTTGACATTTTCGCGCTCTCCGCGGAACGCGAAAATTTCAAATTATCGAAATTTCCGCGAGCGGAACGGAAATTTAGCCCAGGCCTACTAATCATGTGTGTCATCCAACACTGTGCACATTCTCTGTGGGTTCAGCATAGGTCTGCCTCTGTGGCTTTGATCCCTGGCCTAGTTTGTATTTTTCCAATGTGTGTTACATGTGTCCACTGGACAGGGATACACCATTTGGCTTGTGCATACTCACACTGGGAAGTGCCTGTGTGGCTATTCACAACAATCTGTTGATGGTTGTTTGTCACAAATATGTGTTGCCAGCCCCACGAGGTATTGTTGTGTCAATTTAGCAATTGTTGCTGCACAGTTTTTGAAACCCTGATTAAGAGGTGTCAGTTCTTGATCTGTATCAATCACCTTGACTCAGGTATGGGGAGGTTGTGCGAGAGAGACCTACATGGGCACCCCTAATTTCTCCTTGCCAGGTCTGACCTGTGTGTGAGAATTGGATGTACAAAGAATCACCGTGCAGTGCCCCTGTGATGGTGGCTAGTGCTTAATGTTCGTGCTTTGCAGCCTGTGTCATTTTTTAAAAAACATGATTACTGCTCATACATTTTTGGCACATGTGTGTGGTTCAGATGCAACGCAGTTTGGTCTTTGTGTGCTGACATCTGTGTGGACATTCTGGCTTGCCATGAGGGTGTCTCCACAGTACAGCTATGCTTTTTTACAACACAATTGCAGGCCCATTAGCTTATGCATTGTCCTGGGATTGGACATGTGTGCCACTCTACATGACAGGCAGTGGGTCATATGTGTAGCCAACTGTGTCATCAGGTAACGGATGGCCATGTGACAACTGACATAATTCAAGTTGTTCGTCAAAAATGTTTGTACCTTGGCACTCACAGCACTTGTCGACAGTTCTTCATGTTTTAAATGTGGTAATTTGAGGATTTGTGTTAAGAACAGTAATGTGCCTGCATGAAAGATGTCTCCCAAGGAAGTGCACACCAAACGACATTTCCACTTTCATGGAACACGCTGGCACCTTTTCAAAGAAGCCACTGTTAGAATTAAATGGTGTTGCAGATTCTCCGTATACATGTTCCCACAGTGGTCTTGATTTTGTGAGACTCCTTTGTTGTTGGTGATACAAACTAACGTGTGTCAAGACATCAAGACCTCCGTGGGCCCATGTATATGTACTTTCTGCAACACCATTTTTTTCTAACACTGGCTTCTTTGAAAAAGGTGCCAGCTTCTTCAATAACAGTGTAAATGTAGTTTTGTGTGCACTTCCTTGGGAGACATCTTTCATGCATGCACATGAGTGTTCTTTTCACAAAATGGCGAATTGCCACATTCAATACATGTCCATTGTGTAAAGTATTGTGAGTCCCAAGATAACAACATTTTTTCGTTTTGTGTTACAAAGTACTTACAGGTCTCTGAGTGTGGTGACACCTTGAGTAGTGAGGTGTGTTAGTTTACCTTGGGTGCACCACTACTGTTTCTTTCAGGGTAAACAAGAGGTGGCATGACTTCATTGTATTGCTGTGCTCACCTGTTCACAGACACTAGCTTCTCAGTGTATTTCTCATTCAAGTTGTGGCCTGGTGTGTTCTTTTTTTCCTTGTGTCCAAGTGGCATAGTGGGTCTACCAACTGGACAGTACAGGGCTTACATATGTGCGGAGTAATCTAGCTGTTACTCATGATCCATTGCCTGATATGCACTGTGACCTATTGTTTTTGTGCTCATGTGTCAGATGTATACAGGTGACTGATGCATTTCTGTTTCTTCTCCTTGCCCACAGCATCATCATCCGAAACAGAAGGAGACACCTGCACGGACCTGGAGGAGGGACCCAGCGACAGTGCCACCATTGCTGGCGAGTCCGAGGGAGCCAGTGGCATGGAGGGCGAGGGGAGTCAGTCCGAGGACCTGTCTGGAGGCGATACCACCTACGACGCCGACGGGTCCGACGCTGACTTCCTCGAGGAGCCGGAGGCTGCTACACCACCTGGCAGCGTCCCCACATCTGTCCTCGCCTCCTCCATTACCAACTCCGCCCTCCCAGTTGCTCCCGTCCCTTCTGTCCGTGCAGAGGCCCACCATGTCTCCTTCGGCCCAGGCCCCGCACCCCCTGCTACTGTCACCCCTGCTTCCCTCAGTGAAGAGTCTGTGGACATACTGCGGCAGTTGAAGGTTGGGCAGGCATCGGTGCTGAATGTCCTCCTTGGCCACACTAAACTGCTCACATAGATGGTGTCGTTCATGGAGGGCATGTCAGCAACAATGTGTGACCAACGCAAGATTCTGCGGTCCATGGACTCTTCCCTGACGGCAGCAGTTACTCTGGTGCAGTGCTCTGTCCCACCCCCTTCCCCGGACCCATCCACACTTCCCTCTCCCATACCTGTCCAACGCACACTCAGACAGTCACGAGCATGCACCCCACCAGACACAGGCAGCACACCCCCAAGTAAGGCGAAGCGCACACCTCCTGGCACGCACACTCAGGGGGATGTAGGCCCACCCACAGGATCTGGGGACAGACGACATACACGCAGCCACAGTTGCAGTCCGCAGTCCTCACAACCCTGTCCCTCCAAAACCACTCCCTTTGGCTCTCCTGCTAAACGCTCACCCAAGCAGCTCTTTCTGGCTGAGCTGGACCTCGCCCCCGCTAAGCCACCACCCCACAAGCGGGCGAGGAAGTCCCCGGGCACGGGAGTTGAGTCCCCCACCACGTCAACCCACTCCCCCAGGAGAGCTGCACCCCATCCCTTGCCCACCAAACCCTCCCTTGACCCTGGGGAATCCTCAGGTGCAGGGGTTTGGATGGACGTACTAGCAGCGGTGTGCAGCACCGATCTCACCTCCACCTTCGGTGCTGCCCCACCGCCTGTGGTGGAGACGTCCACCCCTGCACCCACCACACCTACCCTTCCCCCTCCTGTCCCTGCGGTGCCTGGTACTGCCACAGATGATGCCCCACCCCTGTCCGACGAACCTGAGGTTCATTTGTGCAGGCAAGCTAGGGGTAGAAACGGTCCCCTACGTCCCCCCTTGGACTTTACGTATGGACTGGCCATTGGCCTGTGTAAATAGTCTTTTTTTTAAAAAAAATTGTGCTGAATATAGCCTTTATTTTTACTTTCAACACTATTGCATTTCAGGTACTTGATGTTGGTGATGAGGCTCCTGCAGTTGGTGTTCTGGTAATGTGTTAGGGTTCTGAGAAATGTTTTTGTATGATGGTCATGAGGTGGACCATGGTATCTGTGTGCTATCACAATGTCTCTGCAAAGAATCATTGGTAGTGTGTGTTCATTTTGTTTTGAGACATCCTTCCTCTGTGGCACCTGACATCTTCCCTGCAAACAGTTGCACAATTGTTGTGCTGACCTGTGTCAACATTTCCTTTGTTGGTGACGGATCCCTTCAACAATGGCCATCCCTGCTCACCGATGTCTCCTGCTGAATCGTCTGTGCCATCCTTGCTAGTCACTGTACTTGTGTTTTGAATATGTCGAAATGCCTTCAGGGACAAATTCACCCTTTTCAGCACTATGCATGTGTGTAATCACAGCCTACCACACAAATGGTACTTGTTATGCAGGGTATTTGGGCACCTGACTCACAATTGTGGACATTGTATCTAGAGGAATTCCACCCTATTCCTTCCATGAGAGACAACATCTTGGTGGCTGGACCAGCACCTGGACATTCCTATCAGTCCTGGGATGTGCGTGACAGTGTGTGTTCCCATTGGCTATCTTAGTTTTGTAGGCAGTTACATGACTATATAGTCTTGTGGCATGATATCAGGGTGTGTATTGTGCTGCATCCGCCATGGGTGGGTATGCATGTGTTATTTGTCCTCACACCCACATGTGGTGTGTCATGCAGTGGGTGAAAGACATCCATCCTCCTGGGAGTGGGACCCTGCTGTCAGTGATGTGCTGTTATAGCACTGTCATCATAGTCCAAAGTTAGGGATGCGTACATACCACCATGTAGGTGTGGTCATCTGATAATGATGTACACCCCCCATATCTCTGTCCACTGCTGGGAGTCCTCTGCACCCACCCCCATGTCTCTGTCCACTGCTGGGAGTCCTCTGCACCCACCCCCATATGTCTGGACACTGCTGGTATTCATCTGCACACACCCCTCATATTGCAGGCCACGGCTGGTAGTCCTCTGCACCCACCCCCATATCTCTGTCCACTGCTGGGAGTCCTCTGCACCCACCCCCATGTCTCTGTCCACTGCTGGGAGTCCTCTGCACCCACCCCTCATATTGCAGGCCACTGCTGGTAGTCATAGGCACCCACCCCCATGTCTCTGTCCACTGCTGGGAGTCCTCTGCACCCACCCCTTATATTGCAGGCCACTGCTGGTAGTCATATGCACCCACCCCCATGTCTCTGTCCACTGCTGGGAGTCCTCTGCACCCGCCCCTCATATTGCAGGCCACTGCTGGTAGTCCTCTGCACCCACACCCATGTCTCTGTCCACTGCTGGGAGTCCTCTGCATCCACCCCTCAAATTGCAGGCCACTGCTGGTAGTCATATGCACCCACCCCCATGTCTCTGTCCACTGCTGGGAGTCCTCTGCACCCACCCCTTATATTGCAGGCCACTGCTGGTAGTCATATGCACCCACCCTCATGTCTTTGTCCACTGCTGGGAGTCCTCTGCACCCACCCCTCATATTGCAGGCCACTTCTGGTAGTCCTCTGCACCCACACCTATGTCTCTGTCCACTGCTGGGAGTCCTCTGCATCCACTCCTCAAATTGCAGGCCACTGCTGGTAGTCATATGCACCCACCCCCATGTCTCTGTCCACTGTTGGGAGTCCTGTGCACCCACCCCCATATGTCTGGACACTGCTGGTATTCATCTGCACCCACCCCTATATATTTGTCCACTGCTGGTATTCATCTACAGCCACCCCTATATGGCTGACCACTGCTGGGAGTCCTCTACAGCCACCCCTACATGTCTGGACACTGCTGGTATTGATCTGCAGCCACCCCATATGACTGGCCACTGCTAGCAATCCTCTGCACCCACCCACCCACCCCCTAGGAGCAGTACACTGCTGGCCTGGACCTACACACACACACCAATATGAAAGTAACATGCAGGGCCAGACCGTAACCCCACATTTGTGGCGTGTGTACGCCTCGTATCCCAAATGTACTGGTGCCCTAAGGGTACGTGTGAAACGCACCGTACCCCCGCATTGATTGCGTGTGTACGGCTCGTATCACTATTGTACTGGTGCCGTAGAGGTACGTGTGAAACGCACCGTACCCACGCATTCATTGCGTGTGTACGATCCGTATCACTATTCTACTGGTGCCGTAGGGGTACGTGTGAAACACACCGTACCCACGCATTCATTGCAAGTGTACGGTCCGTATCTCTATCCTACTGATGCCTTAGGGATACGTGTGAAATGCACCGTACCCACGCAATCATTGCGTGTGTACGGTCCGTATCACTATTCTACTGGTGCCGTAGGGGTACGTGTGCAACGCACCGTACACGCCCACTTCCGTTGTTGCAGTACGCAGGGGTTGCTGGACATGCCCCCCCAAGTGACCAGACCGTGGTGGTAATGTATGGGCTCCATATTATAGGTTTGGATTTGGGTATGGGGTATGTTTCCTGCCCCTCACCCCCAAACTGGCCCCTGGTTGCTGTTCTCACCTTCTGCGGCGTGTGCGTCGGTTCCGGTGCACCAAGTCGTAGGCTAAGAGGACCGGGATGACACATACGATGGGGTTCATGGAGTGTACGTCACGTACCGGGGCTCCGTTGCGTAGCGGTTCACGTAGGACTCTGCTTTTCCGGCTGTGTTTGGCTCCCGTAAGAAAAGAGCCGTACGGAGTGACGTAGGGACGAATCGTACTTGCTGGGCCGGAAACCGCTGCTTAAATACGTCCTGACGTCGCGTACAAGCTGTTCCGGATCAGAATCGTTGTTTTTTTTACCCGTACGGTCTTTTGTACGAGTCGTACGGAGAAAATGCTCCGTACAACAATTCGTACAGCCTTTTTCCAGGATCGGAATCGACCCCTAAATGTAGTGTAAAGTGTAGGTTTAAAAAATATTACATATATTAATATTTTAATTGATATTAATTATTTTTATTTTTTATTTTGATGTTACAGGTGTATGTGTGTGTATATATATATATATATATATATATATATATATATATATTTCTTTGTTTTGTAATATATTTCTAACATTTTATAATTAATTAAAATTATCTATTAATAATTTTTAAGTGAATATATATTCAATTCAATTCAATTGTTCTTTATTTCGGTCACTTAGACCATAAAAGAATTACAACGTAAAAAAATTCATAGCATTGGAGTACAGTATAATTTGCAGATAATTTAACAATTTGTAAAACCATAATTCGTTCAATAATTTAATACACTGGGTGCGTCTGCGCCACATTGAAGTTAAAAATTTTGCCAACGCAAAAACAATTGGGGCAGACAGATCACTTTTCAGGATCCTGTAAGCAGGATAATAGCGCCTAAAGCCCAGATTTCTCAGTATTGGGACAAGCCAGTAGTTTCTTGCTTTCCTGTATGCTGGACAGAAGAATATTATATGCAAATCACATTCCCTCCAGTAGTCACAAGCTGGGCATTGAAGTGAGCTCTCAGTATTTGTCCATCGTGCAGTGTGCGCCTTAAAAGGAAGGGTGCCATACCGCCACTGCAGAAAGAGTTTCCTGGAAATGGGGGGGGCAATATTGTCAAAAACATCCTCCTGGAGATATAAGTCTTTTACCGCCAAGAATTTGCCCGTCATAGATCTCTCCTCTGCGTTGGTTATGTTAGTACGCAGTTGATATTCATGATAGACTTTGGAGAGAGACTTTCGTGCAGTTCTAGGGCAGATGTTTTCTGGGTCGGACCATAGATTTTGCCTGCCCAATACCTCGCATATTTGTTTGACATGTCTGAGCCAAGGAAGCCGTACAGGATTGCACAGTCTCAATATTTCCTGTAGCTCGGCTCTGTAAATAGACAGTTCTGGAACCGACCATAGTCTCTGCCAATACAATAGCGGTTTCAGGCTTAATTCTTCTAAAATCGGTCTTAGGCCTAGGTCCAGTCTCAGTGGTAAAAGAGGGGTGCTAGACGGGAGCCCTGCTAAATGTCTAATAAAATTGTTCTCAGTGACCTGAAGAGTATGGGTGGCAGAATGCCCCCATAATTCAGCACCATAAATCACTGCCCCTTTTGCTTGCATCCTATAGATCTGTAGCCGAGAGGAAAGTGGCTGATAGGTCAAACCACGGGACATCCTTGCCAGACCACCTGTCATTTGAGTTAGTTTGAGTCTAGCCTTAGTGCAATGTGAGTCCCAGGTCATGGACTCATTTAGTGTTATCCCTAGGTAATCAAATTTGGAGACCCTTTCCAGCCTGATGGGTCCTAGTGTGGGGTTGGGACGTAATTTCTGGGGGGGGGGTTGAAGATCATGTACTTGGTCTTCGAGGCATTGATCTCCAACCCCCGAATCGCACAGAAATTTGCGAATCCATCAAGGATCCGCTGGATACCCATTGGAGACTTTGAGAGCAACAGGGTGTCATCCGCAAAAAGAATAGCAGGTACCCCTGTGCCTCCGAGTCTGGGAGCATCAATATTTTCCAACGCATTTAAATGATCGATCACCCCGTTGACAAAGAGGCAGAACAGAGTCGGCGCCAGCACACAGCCCTGTCTAACCCCCCTGTCAACGGGGAATCGGTCAGTCAAGGTGCCCCCCCTTCCAAACCTCACCCTTGCATAATTCCCCAGGTGGAGTCTTTTTAGGATGGCTAATATATCATTGGGAACCCCCATGTCGTCCAGGACTCCCCAAAGTTTGTCCCGAGGGACTAAATCAAATGCGGCACGTAAGTCAACGAAAATAGTATACAAAGTGCCACCTTCTATTAAAACAGTTTTCCAATGGATACAGTTTAATCTAAAAATCTGATCAATGGTGGAGACTTTCCTCCTAAAGCCAGCCTGAAATGTGCTCATGATGTTTGATTCATCTATCCACTCTTGTAAGTGATTAAGAATAAGTCTCCCAAATAATTTTTGGGAGACATCTATGAGGCTAATTGGTCTATAGTTGGCTGGGAGCAGAGGCGAACCCTTTTTGAAAATTGGGACGATCTCTGCTCCCAGCCAAGTATCAGGAAGCTTCATGCCCTTTAAAATAGAATTGAATAAAAACACAAAATATGGTGCCCAGACTGCAGGTTCCTGTTTAAACAGGTCTCCCGGAAGGCCATCCAGACCCGGTGCCTTTCCTGACGCCAAACCCATAATGGCTACTTTGACTTCTTTATGTGAGAAGGATAGGTACGAACACAAGGGTATACTTGTTTGTGCTTGGACAGGATCGACCACCGTCCCCTCTAATGGCATATATAGGGACTGGAAGTGGTCCTGCCAGGTCTTAGCAGAAATGTTGGGTTCGACCGCAGAGACCAGCTCTTCTGAGCCTGTGTTTGCACAGCGCCAACATTTCTTTGAGTCTCTGCACGCCAGGTATTTCGTTAATTTCTTCCACTTTTCCTGTTCCCATTCTAGCTTTGCATTCTTAATTAAGAATTTGTATGCCTTTCTTTGTTTGCTGATTTCGTCCCGATCGTGTCCATTCTTTATTAGTAATAGGAGGTCACTTTTGGCCTTCCTGCAGGCGGAATTATACCAAAGGGGGCCAGAGGTAGTCCCACGGGCCCTGTGGGGTTTGCTAGTTAAAATTTCTGACACAGATGTAGTGAGATCTGCATGTAGCTCGCCCAGCTTCATAAATAGACCCATCGTACTGGAACCATTATTTAAGACTTGAGCCTTCTCTAACAAGGGGGTGACTGAGGCGTATAACTTAGGGAGCAACCCTTGTTTCGTTAGTAACGTCTCCCATTTTATTCTTCGCCTATTGTTGGAAAGAAGTAACCCAACATCTGGAGACTCTCTATTCTTTTTCAGAGGTTCAAGTCCCGCGCAAAGAAGCTCAAGCTCCAAAGCATTATGGTCGCTATCCTCTCTTGGCAATATGCGAAAGTCGCTTAGCTTTGCCCATAATGCCAGTGGGACTAGGATGTAATCGAGGTTTGATGTTGTATTTCCCCTATGAAAGGTACATTTTGGAGGTATATCTGATGGTAACCTTCCGTTGCAGGCCCTAAGTCCGTGTTTAAAAGTAAGTGATGAGATTTGCACCGCCAGGGGGGACCAGGCTCTTGGAGCCGGTAACTGGGAGGGGGGTATAGACCAAACAAGATCCTCCTCCTTGGTCAAGCTATCCGATGAGCCCATGAGGGGCTCATAATGGCAGTTGAGATCTCCTCCTATTATATAGGGGACACCTTCAGGGATTGTATTGAGGGCAAGATCAAGCTCATCAATAGTACTTGATTCTTTCGAAAAACGAACTGGCCTTGAATAGACATTTATTACCAAGAAGCGGTACGAGTCTGGCCATTCTAGGAGTACGGCCAAGATATCATCCGAATTTAGTGTCAACGGGGCAGCCCTGCAACCTAGATCTGTGGCTATCCAAATTGCCAGACCGCCAGAAGGGCGGCCCTTGCCGCACCATTTAGCATTCTTCGAAAAAACAGCGAAGCCAGTGCGGGTAAAGTCTTCCCTCAGCCAGGTTTCTTGGAACAGACAAATGTTCCTATTCTCTATAAAGGTATTCCAAGCCGGGCAGTTTAGTTTGTTGGACAAACCTGCCACATTCCAGGATAAAATATTTAAAAAGGGAACTTTGATATTCCCTAGGTTGGGAGATAATGGTATAGTGTCCATGGGATTTGCATTGAAGTTGGCATGGATTTGATCTAGTGCAAGGCTCCCCTGTACCGCACCACTAGGTTCAATAGGAGACACTTCACAGGGTTGCAGATTCGTTTGCGTCTGCTGTGGTCCAATGATCTGAGTAAAAATGTCAGGTGGGGCAACGTGTAGTGGGGGACTGTTGCGGTTCTCCGCCTCCCCTGAATTTTGCCTATCCAGTCAATCCACTCTATCTAAATAGCTAAACCTATTGTATGTTGGAAAATAGTCATCCCTCATGTTTCTAGGGATAGGGTGAATTTTTTGTACAATAGATCTCCGCCTCCAGTTCCTTCTGCTAGACACAAGTTCCCATCCCTCTCCCTCTCCCTCCCCCTCACGTCCCTTTGAGGGATAAAAGAAGGACAGGGGGAGGGTTTGAATTGGCGACCCCTGCGTGTTCCGGGGCCAACTACAGATATACTTAACAGTAGCAGGGTCCCTAAAATTTATCACGACACAGTCTCCCTGTATAGACTTTCTGGTGGAGCCTATCCAGGGGGTTCTTCTAACCATAAGAACCTCGCTGTGTGAGCCCTCTGGCAAGGGTCTGTTAATGGACAACCAGTGAATAATTTTATTTTTTAGTGCGCCCACTGATTCTCCGGAAGAGGTGGTTAATTCCGGAATACCTGCCAGAATCACCACGTATGGAATAGCCTGAGGTGGGAGATTAACTATCCTGTGCTGTGGGGCCAGCATTGGTGTCTCTAGAGGGGGAGGAGCCAAGGGTTCTTGTCGAGTTGTGTTATCGCTGGTTGGATTGGGTGATAGTGGTTTCCCTGATGTGCATGCAGTAGGTTGTTGCGTTAGAATAGGCATGGATAGAGGTAGGCCTCTTCTGGGTGGGTGTTCAAAATTGTTATCCCTCTCCTTACTAGTCTTGCCATTGGAAGACTCCTTCCCCTCTACTGTAGCTAGTAGACCCGTGTGAATTTTCACTAAAAGTGACTCTGTCTTGGAGATGCGAGCCTCCAGGGGATTAAGAATTTCCCTTAGGAGGATTCGGATGTCCAAGAGAGTAGGTACCTCATTCCCTATTGTGCAGTTAGAAATGGGGGGTGGCGCAGGGATATTTTTAACAGAAGATACCTCATTTTGCTCAGGTTGCCTTGATGACTTAGGTTTTGGGATCTTGTAGGACGAATCGTTTTTGGTAGAACACTTGGAAGCGTTCACCTTACGTCCGCCAATGGAGCCAACCTTTTTTGGGGGTTTCTTTTTCGGTATTGCCCCTTCCCTCGACCTCCGTGTTAAATCTAAGGTGGAGATGGGGTTGTCGGTGATTAAGTCACCGGAAGGGAGGGTAGAAGTCCCCTTCAAGGGAAGTGATGGCGTTCTGGCATGAGGGAGAGGCATAATGCTTAATTCCGTGATAGCGGACAACTCGCAGTCAGTGGTATTTGAAATAAGACTGCACTGGTCAGCTAGATCAGGGATAACATTTGGTCCTCCTGGGTCTGCCATGTTTAGGTCGACAGTTTGTTCAGGCGTGGTAGCAAGTGCCAAGGGCCCTAGCGAAGATCTTCTAACCCAGTCAATTTCCTGGGATATTCGCCGTTCAAGAATAGAAATTTCGTCAATGATTAGGGAACCAGCTTTGGCAAAGTAGGTGTCTAGGGGGCCTTTTGGCGCTCCAGCAGCCCGGGTAGATCTACTTCTGGTTTCCCTGGCCGACATTCTCATACAAGTCTTCCAATACTAAATGCTGGGCTTGTTAACACGGTGGGGCCTTGGCCGTATCTCGGCCGTCCTCGAACGGCCTCAAACGGCCCGCTCTTTGCCCGGTCTTCGCTCCGCTCTTCGTTCCGCACGCGTTCCGCTACCGCGGATATTGGTGCGGTATATGTTGCGCTTAAGTGACCAACGGGAGGGGCTTGGAAGAGGACCCAGCTGCGCCGCTGCTTCTCCAGGCGCTGTGGAAGCTGGTCCTCGCAGTCCCGCCCTCCTCGATGTGCTGGTCGCAATCCGGCGTGGAGCAAGATATGGGGTAAGTCAGGGCACAGAGGAATCAAGTGTCCACACCAATTTATAGGCGCGAGCGGCTCCCGCAAAGCGGGGGCCGCGAGCTGCTGCTCCGTTAGTAAGGGGAGGGGCTTGGAAGAGGACCCAGCTGCGCCGCTGCTTCTCCAGGCGCTGTGGAAGCTGGTCCTCGCAGTCCCGCCCTCCTCGATGTGCTGGTCGCAATCCGGCGTGGAGCAAGATATGGGGTAAGTCAGGGCACAGAGGAATCAAGTGTCCACACCAATTTATAGGCGCGAGCGGCTCCCGCGAAGCGGGGGCCGCGAGCTGCTGCTCCGTTAGTAAGGGGAGGGGCTTGGAAGAGGACCCAGCTGCGCCGCTGCTTCTCCAGGCGCTGTGGAAGCTGGTCCTTGCAGTCCCGCCCTCCTCGATGTGCTGGTCGCAATCCGGCGTGGAGCAAGATATGGGGTATATGTATGTTTAATTTATTTTTTAAATTACATTTATTACTTATAATTGGTAAAGTGTACAAATAAATCTAAACAATTTTTTAAGTAAAATGTATTATTTAATTTATTATACATTATTTATAATACATATAAAAAAACGATATTTTGTACTTTGATATTTTTAACAACTATGGGGCCGATTCCGATCCGTGTCAAATTTTCCCCGTACGAATCGTATCCGGATTTTTTTGCGTTCGAATCGTACAAGTCCCGTACAAACTGGCAAGTACGATTCGTATGTAAAAAACTCCATACGAATCGCATTGGGAAAATTCCCCGACACGTCCCCGGGTCGGAAAAAGTGTCCGACACGTCCCCGGACAGTTTTACGTACGAATCGGGAAACCGCAGTCCGAACGCGCAAGTACGATCAGTCTCGTCCGTCCGAATGCACAATCGTATGGTAAAAACACCGTACGGAGCGAACCTCTATAGCAACCATGTAGGCGTCCAAACATGTGCCCGCATACCTGCCGAACACCCCCCCAGCCACCTGCGGATGGAGGTGCCGGATCCCAAGCCCCCCGCGGACGGATGCGCCGGACCCCCAGCCCCCCCGCGGACGGACGCGCCGGACCCCCAGCCCCCCCACGGACGGACGCGCCGGACCCCCACCCGTGTATGTACGGTGCGGACCCCCACCCCACCCCCATATGTACGGTTCGGACCCCCACCCCCGTATGTACGGTGCAGACCCCCACCCCACCCCCGTATGTACGGTGCAGACCCCCACCCCCGTATGTATGGTGCGGACCCCCTCCCCCGTATGTACGGTGCAGACCCCCACCCCTGTATGTACGGTGCGGACCCCCACCCCCGCACTGTACATACGGGGGTGGGGGTCCGCACCGTTCCTTCGGGGGTGGGGGTCCGCACCGTACATACGGGGGTGGGGGTCCGGCGCATCCGGCCGCGGGGGGGCTGGGGGTCCGGCGCGTATGTCCGCAGGGGGGGCTGGGGGTCCGGTGCATACATAAGGGGGCCTGGGGCGTACCGGGCCCCCTTTTCCTCACGCTTTGCGGCGTACTTGGCTTTTTCGGCACTTTTTGGGTGTCGTTAAAATATTGCCGTCCGGAGTGCTGTCGGTACGAATCGTACTTGCTGATACGTAAAAGGCTGACTAACTCCGTCCGCATGTCGCGTATGCGCTGTCCCGGATCACATTTGGATGTATTTTTGTGTCGGTCGGTGTTTTGTACGATTCGTACGGAAATGGTGTTTCCGTACGAATCGTACTTGCATGTTTGTATGGTGTTTTTACCGGGTACGAGTCGGAGAAAACGCTCCATCCGACGATTCGTACCTGGTTTCTCCAGGATCGGAATCGGCCCCGATATATTTTTTGTATATTTTTGTACTTACCATTATGAACATAGGAGGTCGATATTTTTGACAACGATATTTATGTCACGATATTTCTGTAGGTCGATATTAGTGTTGTCGATATTCTGTCAGTGATCCGTCCTGAGGTTGGAAATTTAACAACTTCTGTTGTTTTTTAGTGGTGAAAAGCATCTTGTTAGTGTTAGCTGTGTATTTTATAAGATGTGACAAAACGTAGCATATCTCTCTATCCAGAGTATACTGCTCTTCATCTCTTGTCAACACCAATTCCCTGCCAGCAGGAGGCATGTGATGCTAGTGTGGCTAGTTGTTCAAATAAATGGTTGTTTTATGCAGGTTTTGTTAAGATCTTTAATGAGCCAAAGGTATCCACGGTATCCACAGTAGAATAATGCACTGCTCATACAACATTAATCTGATCAAGTCTTGTGAATTTCATTCCATTACTTGGTTATACTGTGTCTGCAAAACTGGAGTTTGTATTCTGTTAACAAACGTGGTGGCCCTGAGGATCTCCCTGTGATTTGAAAATTAAATTCATTTTCTAATTCTTGTGTCATGGCCTTGAGAGTGTCATAGCGCTTTTCTGATCATATCTGCCAAGTAACATGAATCATTTTGCAATTTAAACAATAATACTGTAATGTACAGGACTATGTTTTCCTGGCATGGGCCAAACTGGTTCATCTTATATTTATATGGCAGCTCAATAATATTCATTGGGTGTTTATATTTCTCACTGACACTGAACGCAGCAAAAATGTGCACTGATGCTTTGTGATGACATGATTTTCTCTAAGCATTCTAGAGGAAACCTTTTGTTACTTTTCAAGGCCCATCCTGTAATTCACTTTAAGCTGTCATTCACGAGACTGTCATTGTTTATGTAAACAGATTTGTTCTGACACCTCTGATGGCTTTAGGTTTGAGATATGTTTTAGGGGGATAATGCTAGGATGGTGCGATTATGTGACGTTTAATAATGCTGTACTGTGATTTGACAATGTGTGATACATTTGCCCACCCTATGCCTACTGTGCGATTTCCATTACTTTTCATTGCAAAATTGATTATAAAAGCTTGGTTTTTGGGTGTGAGGCAGTTTCTCTCTACTAGGAATGCTGCCTGTTTCTCTATTGATTTGCTGCACACTTTGGACTTTATTTTTCATATTTGTCCAATGCTGTATCTATTTAAAGTGCTATGACTATCATGTAGATTATCAAAGACAATAGCTCCAACAGTCTTGGTGGCATGTGCAAAGAAAATCTGAAGATAGTATAAAAGATTAATCTAGAGATAAAACAAAAATTCTATTCTGCAATCTGTCTACATTCACTTGATTTCTGTGATCTGGCCCACTTATTATTTGCAGTGTTCCAGCCTACCAGAGCTGCTTCCTTAGGAAAAGAGTGTGAGTGTTAGTTGGGCAGAATACTTTGTGATGGATTGCGGTACAAAGTAGAGCATTGTGGGATTTATAGTTCAAGTGTGTGTGTTTGTGTGAAGAACCATGAATTATACAGTATGCGTGTGTGTTTTTCATTTGTAGGTCATTAGGTGGTTTGGTTGCTGTGATTTTGCCATATTTGTGAGTTAGAGAATTAATGTTCGTTATGATGTTTATTTAGGTGTTTGGGTTCACAAATATTGGATTTTCACGTTATTGTTGGTTTAGGTAATCAGATCATCAGAAATCCAAGATGTTAAGCTATATTGTTGAAGTTGCATGTTGAAGTGTGTTTTATGAGGTGCCACATACACACGGAAATAGGAACATTTCAAATTACTAATGATTTTGTTGAATGTGTTCTAACCCTACTTAGATTGGTGTTTGTTTATTCTTTGATGCAGTAAACGTGCCAATTAGAGGTAGAGTATTGCTGGAAGAGAATCCGTTTTACTGTGATTGTCAGTGCCAAAAGCATACTGATTGCTTTCCATTTTGTGAGATTTACTTTTATTTTCCTTTCTTAAGCATACAAGAGTGTTTTTGTTGTTTGTATGTGTGATTTGATTGTAGCAGAAGTCATTGAGTGATTTCATTCATAGAGGAGTCACGCTGCGGTTGGCTCATCGTCACTGGAGATCTGTGCTGGGATCAGTTAGATTTCACCACAAGTCGCTTTGTCATTGGTCAGTTACCGTTTTAGGTCTTAGGTTGTACTATGATTGGTTGAACTTCGCCATGACATTGCAGTGATTGGCTGGTTGTGGTTGTGTTTGTTTATTCTGCATGGTTTGTATATGGTTTTATAAGGAAAATAGGTGCCATATTAAGAAAAAGTGTAAAGTTCCTAAGGTTCCTATTATGGAAGGTGAAATTTTCCTCCAGAGGTTTCCCCCGCATATCTGATGATGACGGATGCGGATTTTCATACGTGCATGTGGTTGAAAGATTGGGATTAGATCACCTCTATTTCCTTCAGAGGGTACCTTAATGTTAGAAAACTTGATTATTTGAGATATGTAGGGGCATTTTTACAAGCCCCTATTGACACCACAGTGTCACTTTTCTTGACTTTGTGGTGGTGATAGGGGCTTTGCCTTATTTACAAGGCAGCGTTAAGCCACTTAAAGTGGCTTAACGCTGCCTTGTAAATAAGGCACCCTTTCACGCTATACTTAGCGTGAAAGGGAAGAGTAATGGGTGTTGAGGTGGGTGTTCTACTGCATCACCCATTGATTTTGACGCTGCTCCATATTTGCAAGGGTGGCATAAATATGGGAAGCGCCAATATTAAGACCAAAAAAAACCTGGTCTTACCCTGGCTAAACGAGGAGAAATGCTTTATTCCACTTTGTGTTTGCTGTTTCTATGTCCACTGCATTGAAACAGCAAAATGCCATTGATTGTTTACGTGCAGGAAGGTGTGCCTTCCTGCACATAAACCATTTTGTTTTAAAAAGATGCGTTGCAACATAGGAGTTACAAAACTCCATTGGTGATTGTTTATGTGCAGGAAGGAACACCTTTTGTGCTGGAAGGTACACCTTCCTGCACATAAACAATCTTTCCCTGCAAAGCAGGCACCCTTGCACAATGGTGCAAGAGTGCCTGCGTTGGCGCTAATAACCTGCAATTAGCGCCAGCGCAGAAGGAAACGCAGGGCTGCACTGTATTTTTGTAAATACGGTCCAGCCCTGTGTATCCAAAGTGACGGAATGTAGTGTTAAGCCAAAAGGGCTAACACCACGCTCCGTCACTTTATTGTGAATATGACCTGTAATGTGTTTGGAAACCACAACCTAGAGCTGCATAATTTAAGGCATTGAATTAGTGTTATTGAGTGGCCGCTCTGAAGGAAAGGAAGAGAATGAGGACACAGTTTAGGAATGCAATGAGTTAGATACCAAGTGGCACATTCTGGGAAAGGAATGGAGAGAGGATACAATATTGGGTGCGGGTGTATTTCCTGAAGTAATTAGTGAGACAGACAAGAAGAAAAGTGAGAATAAATCTGCTGAATGTAAAATCGGGAATAGAAAAAGAGACAAAGAAGATGATTCTGATTAGAAGGATAATTTCTTAAATTATCTATTAGATTCGAGAGCTCCCCCTTACACTGATGATACACAGACTCCAAGATCGCCAGCACATGATATGGGTGCAGGAGAACCAAGGATGGGCATGCCCACAGCCTGAGAGTGCACGAGGACCAGCATCACTTGGTCCTAGTAGGGTTACTGTTACACCTATTTTTGATACAAACTATTGGTGATACAGTTGTCCCAGTTGTTGAGGTTATTGGTTCTACAGCATGGTTGGCTGAACCAGAATGGAGAGAAATGAATATTGGAATTCTGAACATTGAGTTTGGAGAAGTTTTACAGTGTACGATTGACCTAGAGAGACCGACCGCGCAATGTGGATTAACTGAAATATTTGATCAAGCAAACAGATAGGTGTGTGCATGAGGCACATGAAAGAATAGCAGAAGAATATGTGATAGATTTATACAAAAGAGGGGTTTGCATAGAAACTTTAGAATGGACTTGAGTGAAAATGGAGTAAAGAACATGGGTCTACTGAATGTGAGCACATATCAGAGAATTCATTGATTATGTAAAAGACTGCAGGGAGTTGAGAAAGTACACAGATATGTGGAAGGGATAGGATGAGGGAAAAGAATTGATACAGAAAGAGAGGTAAGGATCTAACCAGTGAGCCTGAAGTAAAATATTATGTGACCGACTTTCCTATGTGAGAAAAACATGGAGGAGCATACATGCATGTGCCATGGAACAGGTCTAATCTCTGTGCATTTACAACAAATGTTCCAAACCTCAGAGAGAAAGCGGAAATGTGGTACACAGAAGTTGAAAGACTAGTAGCTGTTTCAAAAGCGCTTTGGGTAGATTTGAACTCATTATTTGAGACCATTGTTCCCAAAGATTTTTAGGCTGATTGCATGGCAGATGTTGATTCTGCAACAGAGGAGCCTCCAAGAGTACCTCCTAACAATTGCCTTTCTGATCTAGTGTTGGAGAAGTACAAGTTACTAATAGTGTGCTCCAAAGAAGAAGGTGAATTGGGCCACAATCATGAGGGCTACACAGGACCCAAAAGAGTCATGGCATGCTTAGTATGAGAGCCTTATGCAGATCTATAGAAGGCACATTGGAGTCAAAGATCTAGCTAAAGAAGGCATTAGTAGATTCGTTTCTGATCACATTTTGGGTTTGCATCCAAGCATAGTTCTCATATTCAGCAGAATGTGATGTGTTTGCAGCCCAAAGGTATTGATAAAATACTCAAATATGGAAAACGTTGCAATAATTGCTTTGATGCTCTCTTGCTGCAGGCAAACATTAGAAATAAAAATCCTAATTATCAGAGTTCAGGTCCTTTGATTATAAATGATGATTTTCCTCTGTTTACACAGAATGCAAATAATTCACAATGACAGTACCTGAGCGAGGAGGAGGATTACATGCTTAGTGCAGTCCTAGAGATAGACTAGAGTGGCCCATATGTAGATAGTTACGTGAATAGCCACCCCATATCATTGTTGAGTGATACTGGTGCTACCTGCTGCACACTTCAGTCTATGGAGTTCCCTAACTTACTCTTCTTGGGGAAAGAAGTCAAAGTAATAGGTATCTCCCAGAAACAGATAGCTAATCAGGTATATTTGATAATTGGATTTATAGAAAATGATCACCAATTTACGTAATGTGATTCAAAGCCTTAAATTTTGTTAGTTATGGATTTACTCTGCAAGATAAATTGCAAGAGGTACTGTACACCTAATGGTGTTTCAATTCAAAGTGAAGATGAGGATTTGGAGCGCAAGCAAAAATTTCAAGACTCAAAAGTTCAATTGTTCCCAGTTCTCACAAAAGAAGATCTACCTTTTTATTTAAGACATATAGTGAAAGAAGAGTATTGGATTTCACAGGTAAAGAAACAAGATTTATTGAAAATGCAGAGCCAAGTTACAGTAAAACCAGATGCAGTTTCCATCGAACTGATCAATACAATCTTTCACAAGAAGAATGGTGACAAAAACCACTGATTCACAGTGTCAAGTTTGAATTCACTGAGAGGATCCAGGGGGAGAAAAAGAGAAGTTCCAGAAGGGGTGAAGAAAATGAAAGTGAAAATCAAAATCAAGAAGAAGAAGCACAATTATATCACAAACAAAATTAACAATAACAATACAAAGAATAGGATTAGACTGAGACTCCAGTTCGAAGAAAGGTGTAAAGCTGAAAATTCTAATCTCAAGAACCCCCAAAGAAAAGCAGTCTACAGTGAGGCAAGCTGCTGCTGCTGACGAAAACAGAAATCTAGTGGTGAGTGAAGAAGACAGTTCAGAAGTAGTCACAAAAAAACCTGAATGTGCATTGAGGAGACAATTGACTTTGATCAATGAGAAGAAGTAAAAGATTGTAGTGGAAGAATCAGAGGCCAGAAAAAATTAGAGAATAGCCAGAGACAACTTAAGTAGACACTGAAAACAGTGAAAATGAATCATCTGCAGCTAGGAAACCGACAAGATATAGAGTGCCAAACAGAAAGCACACTTCTCCCAAATGGACTTATTTAGCATAAGTCTCTGTAGATGAAGAATCATGTGTGACAAATTGCTTCAAGTTTTTTTTTTAGAAAGAACCACCCTGAACTAAGAAAAAAAATGAATTTGAGAATATTTGTGATGAAGTCTTTTTGAAACTGAAAGTCAAGAAATTCACATGAGAGACTTCATAATTTGAGTTTGTTTTTGTATCTTAGGTATCCAGTCGAAGACAATGTAAAAAGTTAGAACGGGGTATTCAAAAATTAGGAAGAAATGGCGCTCTGCTGATAAACGTAGGTGATGTGAACTTCAATGTCTGTATGGTGCAAAACAGGGAGGGGAGACCCCTGAAACCCCTCGAATTGTGTAGGACAAATAAAATTTGACCTAAAACCAAACAAAAAGAACAATCCTGTGCACACATACAATTAATTAAATCAAAATTGACATGAGTAAGTACAACTTGACAAAAGAAACATCCGTATATATATTAGTAATTCTGTTTAATATGCGTATCCAGCCGACACGTGTTTCATCGTGGGACGTGTAAACCACGACTCTTCAGGGCTAGAAAGAATACAAAACATTTCATGCTAAGACATGTGCCACAAGCCAAACGATTGCAAAAATTATATTACATAATCCAAACGTAGAATACCACGCCAATGCGGAGATAAAAAAGAAGAAAAACACCACTGCTTCAAGAAGGTACTGAAGTGATGATAAGACAAAGGTATAGAGTAAGCCTGCACGACCAATCGGTGAAAAGACACAAAGAGAGGGAAGGAAGGAAAAAAGAACGAAATTATCCCCAATGCACCAAAATCGAATGAAAGGTACAAAGGCTAAGTTCCCTGTGAATACAAATTCCACAAAAATAAAATAAAACGTCCATACCTGAAGCTAATGCCAAAATGACAGTAGATACTGAAAAATAGAACAGTACGAACAAATAGTAAAACGAATGTGTGTTCATAGGTGCCAAGACAATAATCCAAAAAGCAAGTCTAAAAAACAGTAAACGAGAATAAGATATTCTCGTTTACTGTTTTTTAGACTTGCTTTTTTGATTTAATTAATTGTATGTGTGCACAGGATTGTTCTTTATCCAGTCGAAGACAGTAGCGTTTTTTGAGTTTTATGCACTAATATATATAACATGAACATTTGAAGCAACTGAAGTTTGGGTCCTGATTTTCTACCTTTTTGAAGTTTGTTTTATCTTTTCTTTTTCATGTTTGCTTCATAGAAAGATGGTGAAGTGCAGACAAATGTGATGCAAAATGTTTGGTATACTCTCTTTGACAACTTTAATAATAATTAAGCCTGTTGTTGTGCTTTATTTCTCCCGTTGGATATGTTTTACCACTGCAGGTTGAAATAACCACTAAACATGATCTTATAATAGATATGAAGTTAATACATAAGGATAGCTCTGTAGGTCACTTTAGGGAGAATGTATCCTCAAATCTATTAGAGAAATACACTAACATTACGAATGTGAATAATTGTTTTGTTTGTACCTATTTACCTATGTTAGTAGCAGAAGGGGCAAACATTTCACAATTGGTTCTCTCTTATTTGTTGTGCTTTAATGTTTTTGTCAACTTGCACTGTGGTTGTGAATTCTTGGCTCCATATCTTTCAGACTTCCACACTTCCTTGGAAGAACATCCTAAATCTGAAGACTCTGGGAATTGAGATTTTGTTTCTAAACATTAGAACTGAATTACACAATCTAACTCAAACATTAACAAAACTAAACGTGAGTTTGAATGCAGCTTGAGTGAAGAAGAGCATGAGTTTGTGAAGGCATATAATTACAGAAGAGTGAACATTCTGAGAAATGGGGAAGATGCACATGAGATTAACATGCAAGTAGAAGCAGAAGAGAAATGTATAATTTCAAATGTGCATCCTAGACTGTGAATTGAACATGTAGGAAATGGAGTGTTGTGTATGGTTTGACAGAAGTGACAAAGGACTAATTCAATAGAATTAGTTCGAGAGAGTGAGTAAGTGTGAAAATGAGTTATATCATTAATAATGAGATTTTTTTGATTGGTAAAGAGTGAATACTTAGAGAGATTTGGTATGTTTGTGATAAGACTGGTTATTTAACCTGCTACGTAATTGGGTAGGAAGCTGCTATCTTGTATTTACCTTTCATTGTTTTTCAAATTAATTAAATGAGTGATATTGTTAGATTTAAAAGAGTGAAGAATGGGTTTGGACAAATTGTATTAAATGTATTAGTGGTTATGATTCATTCCATGTATTGGTGTGGCTCTAAATGACAGGAAAATTAGGATACTGTCAACACTGGTAGATTACTCAGATTCCAATACTGCTGGTCCATTAACTCATATACATGAGGAATTATTGGCAATACATAATAGACTTGTTTTAGTTATTTTGCTCACCAAACAGGATGGAGTCGGGCTAAGTGTTGAAGGTACTACAGTGCTGTACTTTTATCCCAGATAACAGTAAGTTTATTGATACTTATATGAACAATGTTACTAACATTTCTCATGAAGCAAAGGCTCTGAAGGAGTATGGCTTGTGGGCATCAATTGGTTCTGGTTTCGTGAGATTGACAATGGATTTTGAAAAGGTAGTGAGTAGTCTAACAGAGTAGGAGGGAGTATGCTTGCACAATAATAATGCCAATAATTATTGTGTTGATTTGTGCAATTGATTTTATTCTTTTGACAAAGGTTTTTGAAGCAATCTTATACAAAATGGACGAAATGGTGGGTGTAAGAAGAAGGTGTCAGTAATGTCTACAAATGAGAGGAAACATAATCTTTATGAAATGAAAGATTTAAAAACACAAGCCTACGATGACGCCAAGATGTGGGAAGCATCAACACACAAGAGACAGAAAGTGATGGAGACTGAATTACAAATGTACCAGTGGGATATTGATGATGATTGTAATCATCAGAGGGGAGCATGTTACAACACTTTTCTGATTAGAATCATATGTGCCTGTCAACATGAGTCATTTTGCAACTGAAATGAAAAAGCTGTAATGTACACAGCTATATTTTCCTGGTATAAGCCAAATTAGGTCTTGATTAGGCTTCAACTTCATCTTGTCTTTGCATGGCTGTCTAATAATATTTATAATATGTTTATAATTCTCATTGACACCACATGCACCAAAATGTGACTGATGCTTTATGATAATATCCTGTTCTTGAAGAAGACCTCCAGAGGAAGCCTTTAGTTACTTTCCAAGGTCCTTCTTCATGTTTGCTCACTTTAGGCTATTCATTAATGAGACTGTTCATTGTTTATGTTAACAGATTTATTATGACACCTCCGATGACTTCATGTCAGTGAGGACATATTGTATTCATTTAGGGGGATAGTGTGAGGATGGTCTGATTACATGACATTTAATAATGCTGCTTTGTTATTTGACAATTTGTTGATACATTTGCTCATCCTGTGCTGATGGTGCGATTAAATTCTTTTGCATCTCTACTAGGGCTGCTGCCTGTTTCTCTACTGATTTCCTTCACACTTGGACTTAGTCCATTTTTCATAGTTGTCCAATTCTCCATCCATTTAAATGCTGAGAGTCTTCTTTTTGTAATCAATTTATAAGCCTTATGACTGATTTATTATGACTACATATTTTCTTGTCTTCTGTATTGCACTTTAATATTTTAATAGAACTTCATGGTTTTTTAATTTTCAGAGCTCCATTCGTAGTATGACTCCAAACATCCTACAACATCCTTCCAGTGTGAGACTCCTGCCTCTTTTAGTGGCTGAGCTACAACATCCAAAAGGCACTCCGGAGTTCCAGGAGAGCGTCACACCGGTGTCCAATCACTCTAGTAGGTATGCCCCAAGCAGTCTCGACAGTCCGACCACAACTTGGCCGCCATACGCAGCGTCTTCAGGCGATTTAAAAAAAAAAAATTTAGGAGAGCCAAATGTATACATAAAGCCATACTCCCCTACCCCATCTAACATGGCTTTGAACATGCTGCCAATCAACGAGTCATCTGGAGTAAGCAATAACATCCTGGCGTTTTTTAATTGGTAAGCCCAACAACAGGACATATCAACAAGGAGCTATAGGGGAAAGAAACGAGATTGGGTCATCCCCCACTCAGATCGGCATTCCAACAAAAAGACCCAATCTACTTGGTACAGAGATACTTTCAACACTGTGTAAAAAAGGGGATTGAGAAGTATCAACTTAACTTCTTCTGACCCACTCCCCACCATATAGATTTGTAAGAGGGGTCCCTAATTCACCAGAGTCTGTACTGATATAAAATCTGCAAGAACCTTAACCAAATGTAGCTGTCACCATGTTCAAAAATCAATTTGTGAAAAGAACCCCGTATAGTCACAGAGGTAGATTACCCACACCGTCAGTATCAGTGAAAAAATGTGTGCAAAACAAGGTAGAACCTCACATGCGCAACACCACAGCGGGCTGACACTGGTTAGATTATCACCAGTACTGCCACGTTTCTCATCATAGGTTACTACCTTGGGCAAAACAAAATGGACAAATGTACCAGAAAAAATTAATCAACAAAGGTGAACATATGTGAACTTCACACACCATAGTCCCAAGTTAAAATTGATAAAGAGCCATGGCCACCATAATTTTATTCTTAGCTCATGGGTCAGTTCAAAAATAAAAAGTGCTGTATCTTCACAGACAAAATGCCATTAAGCCGACATGTTTCATTGCCTTACTCTTATGGCAATTTCTTCAGGGCACCAGGACTTCATCCACCCTATCAGCACACTTGCAGTGAACTATTTGTTACTGCATAAAACAAAAGGACAGGTTCTTGCCATCATGCACTGAACGCCAAAACGGAACACCTCAACACCATTCTGTATTCAAACACTCTTTTATATGTAAAAACATCAAAACTTATCATTACCCGCTGTCAGCCAAGGTTTTTCATACCAGCTCGACACCGCGTCAAACAGGCACTGTCATCTTTTCAGTGATCCTGTGTTTCAAAACCCTTTTGCACTATGGGCATTCTGTAGGGAAATAATTCCAATCAAAGTTTATCCACATAACACTGATGTCGAAAGCTCATCATATGTTGATGACACAGAGAACGTTTCACACTTCCACACCCCTTTTGATTCTATGGCATGTTAACTGTGGATAATTAAAAACCATTACCCTTCTCAACTGCAAGCCCCTCATCAGTTTCAAAACACACTTGTGCCGGTTTCGATACCAAACGGCATCAAATTAATCTTATCGAGCACTCCACTGTCTCTATTTCCAGCCAATGCTATAGTGACCACCTTACTAGCATAACCTCACATTCGAATGCGTATCCACATTAAAAGCAATAGTAATCATTCCAGAATCTCTGACCACTATTGCCTAGATCTTACTGCGAAACAACCGCGTCCCGAGCTTCGTCTCAGCCGCGTAAAGCCTGCCGCGCGTCTCACCATTATACACGTCGGCTCTTACGCAAAGCACGTTTGCCTTCCATGTCACGTGATACATTAAACAAAGAGAATCGCCATCTTTGAACAGGCAGTGATTCATTGCCTTTCTCAAATTCCCACTCGTTCAAGCCAGACAGTGAGGCAAACCTCCCTTATAAAGTGAAAATTTGAAAGTTTGCCAATATACAAACATTTTTTTTCTTCCAAACACAACTCGTGATTGGCATCATCGATTCACCCGAGAAAAGTACTTGCAATCTAGGGATAGGTCAAAGTAACAAACCTTTCTACCTCAATTACCGATTATCTACGCCGTCATAATAGGCATGGCACCCAATGGGCAAAGCAGCAACCCACTTGAGCACAGTATTCGCTGTATTCAAAGCCCAAGATTGTATGCCACAACCCAATCATTTTTACTGAGATGCCACAACCAGGCTTGTTTCCAGGAATACATAAATACTCTACTGACACGAAGGGACAGCTGTCCGTTTTCATAGGGAAATTCTATTCCATTCAATACAATCATTCAATCCGATCTTATCTACTCTTTCAGAGAAGATCCAACGCGCTTCTTTGCTGGCTAGTAATATGTCCATGCTTGAAACCTCACCCTTAATTCTCTCCAATACTGTCCAAGTCAGAGATCTGGCATCATGCTTCTCAGTGACAAAATGCTGAACAAATCTCGTAGTCAGTTTTCCTATCCTGATGGTACTCAAATGTTCCTGTATACGTATCTTGACTTTCCTCGAAGTCAAACCAATGTAATGCAGCCCGCATTTACACGTAATACGATAGATGACGTTGGCTGTATTACAATTGGTGAACTGGGTCAAATGCCAAATTCTACCATCCGTCAATGTTACTCTGTTGGATTTTGAAGTCAGATCGCACACAGAGCACGACCCACACGGGTAATGACCTGCAGGTAGTGTGGATGTTGATTGTTCAACTCTTGAGCGTGAATACACTAATTTATCCTTCAAATTGCATGCTCTTTTAAATGCAAACCTGGGGGGAGGCATCTTGAAGTCTGCTGTTGACAATAAGTCCCAATTTTTACACATCGTTTGTCTGAGTTTACTCGCTAGCGGATCATACGTCATAACAACTGGTAGACACTCACTTTTTGATCTTTGATTCTTTTCCAATAGAACACTACGTGGGGTATTCAAGGCTCTTTTTCTTGCATTTTTTACCACTATTCTAGGATAGTGTCTCTGAATCAATTTATCACACAAGCCCTCAGATCAACTGTGGAAGTACAGTTTCTCCTGTAACGAAGAAATTGGCCCACTGGCAAATTATCTCTGAGGGCCCGTGGATGGAATGAATTAAACAACAACAAAGAATTTCTATCCGTAGTTTTTTGATGGGCCGTCGTTCTTAATTGGCCCTGTTCGGCATGGATATCAAGATCCATATAAGTGACAGACTGGCGGCTGTATGTCCAAGTGAATCTAAGGCTATCGTCTAGCGTATTCAGCCGGTTAAGAAACAACAACAACTCATCCTCTGTGCCTGCCCAAATGCATAGAACATCGTCAATATACCGCTTCCAGAGGAGTATACTCCTCTGGAAGGGATTAGCTGGATGGTAAATATGATGTTCTTCAAACTGGCCTACATAAATGCAGGCCAGACTGGGCGCAAAAGTTGCGCCCATTGAAGTACCGGAGACTTGTAGAAACAAGTCGTTCTTGTAACAAAAATAGTTCCTAGTAAGTGCAATTTCAATGCATTGTAATACAAACGACTGTCGTATGTCGTAGAACCATTCTTGTTCATCCAGAGCACGAGCTGCTGCCACCAGCGTCGCATCGTGGGGAATACAAGTATATAATGACTCGATGTCAATAGTCACTAAAAATTCAGATCGTATATCGTAACTCACAGTCTCTAGTACATTAAGAATGTCTCTGGTATCCTGCACAAAAGAGGTTTGTTTATTAACTGACTGTCTAAGAAAAAAACCGCAAATTGCAAAAGGGGCTCAAGGACTGATTGCACCCCCGAGACTATTGGACATCCGGGGGGGGGGGGGGGCCTTACGGCCTTGTGAATTTTCGGTAAAATATAGAATGCCGGTGTCCTAGATTTGACATTTTCACAGAACTCGGCTTCTCTTACAGTAATCCATTTCTTTTCTTTTGCTGCGGATACCATAGTTTTAATGATCTCTAGTAGTTCATTAACAGGATCACGGGTCAAGGGTTGGTAGTTTTCACGTTTGCTCAAAAGCCTCAGCACCTCTCCTTCATAATCATTAGTATTCATTACAACTATCGCACCACCCTTGTCCGCTGATTTTATAGTGACAAGGGGGTTATCCTGCAGACTTTTAACAGCCACCCAGTCTTTTTTAATCATGCTGTTAAAAGTATGATTGTCAATCTTGTTCTCCAGGGTATTAATTTCATCAAGAATTTTATTCTCAAACGCCTCCACCTCTGGACCCATGCTTGCTGATGGGGGGCAAAAATGTGAAGGGCAACGCAAATCAGAAAAAAACAAAGAGGTAGGATGTTGTATCTTAATGGCAAATCTTTTTAAAATTTTAATCTTTCTCATTGTTTCGTGAAATTCAATGCGGCATTTGAATTTATCATGTGACGGGGTGGGAACAAATCCTAACCCTTTGTTCAAAACTCGTCTTTCATCATCTGACAGATTGTAGTCCGATAAATTCACTACAATGTCATTCAAAGTTGGTTCCGTCCTTGACTCCGTGTTATTCGAGGGGAAAACCCTTACCATGTTTGATCTTGATTGAGTCGAGTCTGGCTTCTGCCCCTCTGGCCACCTCTTCCTCTGTGTCCTCTCTGATTCTGTCCTAAAAAAGACCTCAACAATAAACCTAGATCTTCATTGGATTGCTCAGATTGATTAAATCTTACCCTGTTGGTCTTTTCACCTTGTCCACTGACCTCATCCTCCTCACTAGATGTGTTGTCGAATGTCCAGTTATAGGGTGACCGTTTAAAGGGCTGTCTCCCAACAATAGACCTGAAGATCTGGTAAGCCCATACCTCCTTGTGTTAATTTGTGCCTACGTTTTTTCCAGGACAGCCTAATCCCTTTACCTGCCCAAATAAAAGAGGAAATCTTGCCCTGAATTTTAAGAATCTCAGCTTTTGCAAATTCTATTGGAATATTATTAAAAAGATAGGTATTTCGGAAGAACACACATTTTAATCAGGTTAACCCGGCCATAATGGGGGAGTGGTATGTTCTGCCATTTGTTTAATAAGGCCTCAACCTCCTTCGAAACTCTATCTAGGTTAACTTTTGGAATTTCTCTTGGGTCTTGGGTTATTGTAATTTCAAGATATCTAAGCTCCCTAGCAAAGGACCCCCCCCTGATCGACAATGTTCCACGCCATGATCTCTGTTTTATCTTTATTTATTTCATAGCCAGAACATTTTCCAAAAGTTTGAGCTTCAGTAATAAGTTCCTGGAGTGTAATGTCGACATTGGAAGAGAATAAAATTAGATCGTCCGCATAAAGTGCTATTTTCCGCACAAACCCATCTACTTCAAAGGGAGCGATCTTTTTATTTAATCTTAAACTCTGGGCCAAGGGTTCTATATAAATGTCAAATAGGATCGGGGACAGTGGGCAACCCTGCCTGGTGCCATGTCCTATATTGACGACAGGAGGGAGACTACCATTGACCAGGGTCCGAGCCCCTGGTGATCTATACATTTTTTTAATAACTTCTCTAAAACCGACAGTAAAGCCAAAGGCGTTCAAAGTCCTATCTAAAAAGTGCCAATTCACACGATCGAAGGCTTTGGCTGCGTCAACCGCAATAATTGACAGAGGGAGGCCCTGTGATGACGCCATGTCCACTGCTCCAACTAAAGTATATACCAAATCTAACATCTGCCTACCCGGGAGAAAGCCCTTCTGATCCTCGTGAATTATTGCCTATAATCTTACAAAGCCAATTATTTAAAATCCCTGCAAAGACCTTATATTCGACGTTTAATAAAGAAATTGTTCGATATGAATGGCACTGAGAAGCATCTTTTCCAGGATTCAGGATCAAAGTGATAACAGCATCACAACAGGAGTCAGGCAGTGGAGATGTACCCTTTAGTATTTAATTAAACAGTTTCAGCCAAACCGGAATGATTTCCTCTCTCAACATAGAGTAAACTTCAATCGGGATTGCGTCCGGGCCTGCGGCTTTCCCTTTTTTAGCAGAATCTAACACAGATAATATCTTGCTCCCTGTTATTTCTAGAGAGAGGAATTCTTGACTAGCCTCAGTTATGTTTGGAAGCTGTTTCTCTTTAAGCCACCTATCAATATGTTCCTCTACACCCTGAAGATCTTCCTGGTATAGCTCCTGGAAAAACTGTGCAAAAGCCTGTTCTATTTTCTCTTTCTCCTCTGTAATTTGTGTACCCTCTTTGATCTTGTAGTTATTGGCTCTATCAACCCTGGTGTTCATGGCGAGAAGCTTACCACAGTTCTCCCCTTGGTCAAACTCCCTCATTTTACTTGTCTCCCATTTTTTGTGCAAGATCTCTTCAGACTTAAGTCTGAACTTTAACTGAAGCTCCTCCACTCTCTTTATCAGATTTTCTTTCTCAGGATCAACAGGGCAACTCGCCTTAAGGGCACCTTCTGCCCCCGCTATCTGTTGTTCTAAATCAGCCAGTTCTTTCCTCGCAGCCCTTGCCCATCCCACTACAGCCCCTTTTAGAATCCCTCTCAGCCAGGCCTTAAAGGTATCACATACAATGTGTAGAGGGGCAGACCCAACATTGTGTTGAAAAAAGGTGTCAGTTTCAAGCCCCAAGTAGCCCGGGGTAGAAGATAACAAGAGGAATCTCCTATTTAGGGGCCGATTCCGACCGACACGGACCCGGACCGAATACCGACCGACACGGACCAGTGCCGTACGACCCGTGCAGTACGATGCAACGTGAGTGAACTACAACTGACACGTACGGAATACAAGCCGTACGACTGAGCCGGAGGGAAAATAGGGATCCAGCCGGAAAACAGACGGATTTTCACCGACTGACGATGTACGATTAGCGCAGTACGATGCAATGCGTGTAAAACCAGACCGACTCACACGGAGACCAAGCCGCACGACCGACACGCACAGACAACCGGGCACACAAGCAATAGAGACTGCCGTGAATGACGCGTACCAAACACAGAAGACAGGCAGTGTGAACGAGGAGGAGAAGCCCGCATGAGACAACAGCAGCGTCCGTTTCCGTCACATGAAAGTCTCCTTCATGCCTACAAAACCCAAAGGAAAAAAGACAAAAAAAGGACCAAACAAGCAATGACTAAGCCAATAAAACCCCCCCAAAAAAATTTTGGGACAAAGACACACCCACAACTCCAACTATATAAAGGACCATCATCCCTTGCAAACAGGAGACACAGCCATCAGCAAACACCAGTACACAGCAACCACAGACACACTCTCAACTCACCCATCACACAACTCACACACCATCAGCACCTCATACAAAAGCACACACACATACACACAGCAAAACCAACACCAACGCAAATTCACTTGCACCCTCACACACACATCCCCCACCACCACCACCCATCACCATGCCTTCAAAGAAGAATCCAAAGTTCACAGATAGTGAGTTAGAAGTGCTGGTAGACGAGATCATCAGAGTAGAACCACATTTGTTTGGTACATTGGTTCAAAGGGCCCCCATCTCACAGAAAACCAAGATGTGGGCGAGGATTGTGGACAAGGTGAACGCACAAGCACCAACGTTGCGCACAAAGGACGATATCCAGAACCGGTGGTATGACGTGCGCAGGAGGGTCAAGAAACTCATCGAGAAAGATCACGCCTTGAGTCAGCTCACCGGCGGTGGCCCTCCTGCCAAACCAGTCTACTTCAGGACCTGGGAGGAGAAGATGCAGGACATCCTACCACCAGAGAGCGGCCATGCCCTAACACACATCCCAGAGCCTGGTGAGTACACAAACAACATACCCAAGATTGTGTGGCAAGGGGACAGTGAATCCATGCACCGCAAGCAAAGCTACACTAACCAATAGATAATCAACCCAAGATGAGTATGCCAGTCACACAAACACAA
Source organism: Triturus cristatus (assembly GCF_964204655.1). Taxonomy (NCBI): domain Eukaryota; kingdom Metazoa; phylum Chordata; class Amphibia; order Caudata; family Salamandridae; genus Triturus; species Triturus cristatus. The sequence goes on along the minus strand of NC_140590.1, from coordinate 336,818,176 downwards.
TATCTGCCATCTCATAGTGACTGGGGACTGTGTCATGACATGCACCAACCTACAAACAAATAGAGCAAGTCAGTGGCACTAAGCCAAATACACCCAGCCAGACAGTTTGCCACCACAAACACACCACCTCACAGTGCAGCTGACTGTCAGGAAGGAATAGTGGGGATGCAGGTGAAGTGAGTGTAGCCAAAAGCTTGATGGGGCCTGTAGTCACAGATAATGCCCCCCCCTCCTGATTGGCCCATCAAGACCTCTCTGAAACATGCCCACATCACAGGGAGTGGAAAATGACTGACAAGATGGCTGACACAGGGTCCTGCTGTGGGGAGCACAAGGCCCTGCTAGGGCTTGTGTGCAAATCAGAAGCAGGACACCACTGACTGACATCCTGAAAGACAACTTGCATGCCCTACAATGGAAGCAGGTTTCATGATGGGAAGGAGGACTGACAGCCCTGACCATACTACTCAGCATGGGGAGACACCCCCCCAACACAAACTCCACACAACTCCCCGGGTACAATGCATTGACACACACCTCATTGAAATATCAGCAAAAGATACCCCGTACTGGGTGCTGCTGTGTGAAGCACAGGGGCTCACTTGGGACTTGTGGCCAAACAAACACCAGGATTTCACAGTCAGCTATCTTGCCATTGATGTCACACCCCCTCACAGGGAAGCAGAGACAAGAGGGAGGAAGCATGGGCATGCTGGGAAGGGGGTGTAGCCAAGAGCATGATGGGAGTCACAGTCACAGACAACCTACACCCACCCACATGGCCCAGCAAGATCAAACTGAACCATACTCGCCTCACAGGGAGTGGGAAGGGACTGACAAGATGTCTGACACTGGGCTCTGTTGTGGGGAGCACAAGGCCATGCTGGCAAATGGCCAACATCATACATCAGGACTACACAGTCAGCCATCTTGCCATTGCTGTCTCGCCCCCTCACAGGGAAGTAGAGTCAAGAGGGAGGAAGCATGGGCATGCTGGGAGGGGGGTGTAGCCAAGAGTATGATGGGAGTCGCAGTCACAGACAACCTACACCCACCCACATGGCCCAGCAAGATCAAACTGAACCATACTCGCCTCACAGAGAGTGGGAAGGGACTGACAAGATGTCTGACACTGGGCTCTGTTGTGGGGAGCACAAGGCCATGCTGGGGCTTGAAGCCGAACAAACACCAGGATTTCACAGTCAGCCATCTTGCCATTGCTGTCACACCCCCTCATAGGGAAGCAGAGTCAAGAGGGAGGAAGCATGGGCATGCTGGGAAGGTGGATGTAGCCAAGAGTATGATGGGAGTCGCAGTCACAGACAACCTACACCCACCCACATGGCCCAGCAAGTTCAAACTGAACCATACTCGCCTCACAGGGAGTGGGAAGGGACTGACAAGATGTCTGACACTGGACTCTGTTGTGGGGAGCATAAGGCCATGCTGGCAAATGGCCAACAACAATATTAAACTGTGTCTGTGACAAGCTGGGAAAAAGCAGTGTACAGGCAGGCATCTGTTTGAAAAGTAGAAAATGTCATGTTTGTGAACCAACGATGCATGTATAAACATAAATCACATTGTGTGTCTCTTCCAAACACAGGTCGTGCTGGGCACCCAGCACCAAATGACAAGGATACCCAGTCCCAGACTCTGGTTGTCAGATCCCCACACCGCTTACTGTTTGTTGTGTGGAGTAATCCCGCAGAGGCGACGTGAACAACCCCCTCTGGTACCCTTCACCCCCCCAGACAGGGTGGATACTATCTAGGACAACAAAGGGGACCGGAAGAGATAGCCAGAGGAGGATGGGAACGACTTGGGATGATGCCGGGAGAAGCTTGCCCTTGGATTTACGGGGTTCTGACGGAGGGTGCAACCTAAGGGAAAGAGCAAATGGGTAGCACACACGCCAAACATAAGCCACAAGGACAAGCATACATGACAATAGACGGTATGATAGTCACTCCAAAGTAATGATACCTGGAAAGGAGATCAAGGGCGCTCTAACGCTGCAACTGCAAGTACCAGGAGGCTCTGTGTCTCTGCATGAGCCGTGAAGAAAAGGATAAATAAAGGCGCTCCTGCGCTGAAGGAAAAAGGGTCTTTATCAGCTCCGGGTTGAGTATGAGCTGCACCAGTACGTAAGGCAGGAAACGGCTCCGTGCCACTGCACGAGCCGAGACTGCTACGGGAAAATAAATGCGCACCTGCGCTTCAGAAAGAAGGGACTGAGGACGAGTTACACTACAGTAAGTGTAGAAAGCGGCTTCGTGCACTGCACGAGCCGCTACTGTTACAAGGCTAGGATGCGCTCCTGCGCCGAAATACACTCCAAGAACGTGTCTCTCAGACGCTCCTGCATTGAGGGACACGGTGCTGGCGGCTACGTGCGGGTGCACGCCCGCTCGGATCCGGGAAAGTTGGCGCCCTTGCGCGGTCTGGACTATGTCCGGTTGCTGGGAAGTACGTTCCGACGTGGCTTGGATCGTTAATACGAAGCCCCGATTCAGGCAGCTTCGGGATTGACATAGCCTTGCCCCCGGAAGTGCTCCCTGATTGGTGCCAGGCGGGTCACGTCTAACAACTAGACTGCTGACCTCCCTCGTAGTCGTTCCGAGGGATAGCTCGCGCGCGCATGGGTATACGGGTTTCGCGCGCCAGCCACAACAGCAGGAAGGGACATGACAGTACCCCCCTAAAGAAGACCCACCCTACCGGCTACACAGGGGTAGCAGGTCGCGGCTTCTGGGGATGCAGAATGTGGAAAGCGTGGACTAGACGGGGGGCATGACGGACATGTGACAGGGGTTCCCAGGATCGTTCTTCGGGGCCATAACCCTTCCAATCCACCAGGTAAAAGAGCCTACCCCTAGTTCTGCGGGAATCAAGGATGGCCCGGACCTCGTATTCCTCGTGATCGTTAACGAGGATAGGAGGTGGAGGGGTAGTTGATGGACAGTCAGGGTGAGTGGGTCGCAGGAGGGAAACGTGAAAGACAGGATGGATCCTCATTTGGGTGGGCAAGGTTAGTTTCATGGAAACACGGTTGATCACTTGTGCTATGGGAAAAGGACCTATGAAACGTGGTAATAGTTTTTTGGGTCCCTGTGTATTGAGGTTTTTGATGGATACCCACACTCTATCCCCCACTTGGTAGTTGGGTTCTGCCTGCCGGTGTTTGTCCGTGTTTAGTTTATAGATTTCTTTGGCCTTGGCTAGTTCAAAGCGGGCTTGTTGCCATGTAGCACGGAGCAAAGAGTGATATGCTTGCACGGTGGGTATATTGCATATTCGGTCATCTTCCAAAAGTGTTGTCCGGGGGTGTTGACCGTGGAGACAGAAGAACGGTGACACCCCAGTGGCTGCATGTTTGTTGTTGTTGTACGCATATTCTGCCAACCACAGTACTTCGGACCATTCTTTTTCAATGGTGAGCAGTAAGCAACGGATGTATTGTTCCAAAGATTGGTTGGTCCTCTCCGCCTGTTCATCCGTTTGGGGGTGGTAGGCGGAGGACAAGCGTACCTCTAGGTCCAGAAGGCTACAGACATCATTCCAGAAGCGGGACACGAACTGGGGTCCTCTGTCTGTGATCAGAACGGAGGGAATGCCATGAAGCCGGATTACGTTATGTGTGAAGACTATCGCTAGTTCAGCAGCGGAGGGGAGTTTTTTGAGGGGGACGAAGTGCGCCATCTTGGTGAGGTGGTCCACAATGGTGAGGATGGTGGTGTTGCCTGTCTTGGTTTTTGGGCGCTCCACGATGAAGTCCATCGAGATACTGTGCCATGGGTAGGGTGGAACCGGTATCGGGTGCAGTAGACCAACCGTAGGCTGGGTAGAGGTCTTCCCTTGGGCGCACACGGTACATCGAGCAATGTAAGCCTGTGTATCGGAGGCTAGTGTAGGCCACCAGAAGTGTCTCTGTAGTAGGTCCTTGGTTTTCTGATACCCGGGGTGCCTAGACTAGGGGTGGTCATGGCATAGGAACAAAACCTGTTTTTGGTGACTCTCTAATGGTAGGTAATAGTTCTTCCCCTTGTACAGGTATCCGTTGTTTTCGGTCACCCCCTGGAAGTCTCTTGTCCAATCCTCCGGTCGTTTCTTTTCCAGGTCCCCGCGTAGCTGGGATAGGAATGAGGAAGTGAGCATCACTCCTTGGAAACGGTGTTCCGGGAGAACGGGTACAGGTTCTGTAGGCTCCGGGTTGTTTCCTGTTTCTTCCAACCTGGACAGGGCGTCGGCTTTGGCGTTCTCCTTTCCTGGTTGATAGGTAATCCGGAAATCATATTCATTAAAGAAAAGAGTCCATCGTAGCTGCCTAGCGGTTAGAGCCCTTGTTGAACGTAGGAACTGTATGTTTCTATGATTGGTGAAAATGGTGACTGTATGTTTGGCGTCTTTTGGGTAATGTCGCCATTCCTCAAAGGCTGCCTTGATGGCCAATAGTTCTTTGTCTGATATGGAGTAGTTACATTCCGCTGGTTGCAGTTTCCTGGAATAATAAGCTACTGGGTGTAGTAGACCGGTTCCGGGGTCTCTTTGTGATAACACTCCCCCAGCGCGTTTTGTGAGGCGTCGGCCTCCACAATGAAGGGTTGGTTTGGATCCGGGAGTTTCAACACGGGTGCTGAGGTAAAACATGATTTTAGTACCTGAAATGCTTTTTCGGCTTCTTCATTCCAGAAGAACCGTGTGCCCTTTCGTAATAAGCAAGTGATGGGACTGGCTATCTTAGAGAAGTCTGCGATAAAGCGACGGTAGTAATTCGCAAATCCCAGGAACCTCTGGACTTGCTTTACGGAGTCCGGGGACGGCCATTGCAGTATGGTGTTTACCTTCCGGGAGTCCATCTCGACGCCTGTCGGGGTTAGGATATGTCCCAAAAATTCCACTGTGGTGGTATGGAAAACACTTTTCTCTAGCTTGACATATAATCCATGCTGCTGTAGCTGCTGGAGAATGGCCCGTACATGCGGGATATGTTCTGTCATAGTTGCTGAGTAGATCAATATGTCGTCTATGTAGACGATGCAAAAGCGGTCGATATACTCCCTCAATACCTCATCGATAAAAAACTGGAAAGCAGCAGGGGCGTTGCAGAGTCCGAAGGGCATGACGCAATATTCGAATAAGCCGTACCGTGTTCGGAAGGCAGTTTTCCATTCGTCCCCCTCCCGGACTCTGACAAGATGGTAGGCCCCGCGCAAATCCAGTTTCGTGTAGACCGCCGCGTTCTTCACCTGGTCCAACAAGTCAGGGATCAGGGGCAAGTGGTACCGGTTCTTTATGGTTATGGCGTTGATCGCCCTGAAGTCCATACATGTGCGCAAATCCCCTTCCTTGTTTGCCACAAAGAGAGGAGACGAGACGGGAGACCGTGAATGACGGATGAATCCGTTCTGTAGATATTCCTTGAGGTAGTTGCGGAGGTGTTCATTCTGTTTCTCAGTGAGAGAGTAGATTCGGCTGCAGGGAAGTGTGGATCCCGGGATGATGTCAATCCTGCAAACAAAGCTGCGATGCGGGGGTAACGTGTTGGCGCCTTTCTGGTCGAAGACGTGGACCAAATCCTGGTATTCAGCAGGGACCGCCCCCCCCTGTATGATGGTTCCTACCTCGTGGAGCGGCAGGGCACAGGCCTGTACCGTTCTGATAACGGATCGCTTAGCAGAGGAGTAGCAAGAAGAAATACACTGGGTTGAGTTTAACGTGAGTATCTTGGTTACCCAATCTATGTGCGGATTGTGTTGCGTTAGCCAGGGGATTCCCAGTATCACTGTGAATTGTGGGGCGTCGATGACGTCGAAGGCGATGACCTCGGTATGCGTATTGTCCAGTGTCATTTCTAGATCTTCGGTCTGATAGCGAATCAGTCCTGAGGTGAGGTCCGTGCCGTCCACTGCCTTGACTGTTTCTGGCTTTTTCTTTTCTCTGCTGGGCATGCCCAGGTTGGCCATAAACCGAGTGTCTATGAAATTCCCTGTTGCTCCTGAATCGATTAGTGCCGTGACATGCCAGGATAGACCAGAGGGAGATTGTAGGAGCAGCGGCTTGCCCATATGCTGTGGAACGCCCTGGAAGGTAGGGGTCTGTTTTTTCTCAGCAGACAACCCCAGTAGACAGACCCCATTAGCTACTGGGTTGCCCCGTTTCCCAGCCCCTCTCCTCGGGTTATAGGGAGAACGAAAGGAGCCTTTTCTTTCGGTTTCCGGGGTTTCACCGGACAGTCCTTGACGAAATGGCCGCTCTTGCCACAATACAGGCATTGGTTTTGGGTTCGCCGTTTCTCTTTTTCTTCTCTGGTTAGAGTGCCGCGGATGCCACCTATTTGCATAGGCTCTGAGGTGTCCTGGGTTTTGGTGGTCTCTCTGTAGATGGGTAACCTCTTTTTGCTCTTTCGGTCCGACGCTCCTGAAGGCGATAGTTTTGTTTGACTACCATGTCGATGAAGGGGCCGATCTCTTCTGGGGGTTCACTTATTTGAGAGATTAGGTCTTTCAACTCATCGCGCAAGCCCCGGTGGAAAACTGACACCTGTTTTGTCTCTGGCCATCGGGCCTCAACTACCAACCGGTTGAATGTAGTTATATAATACAATAGGTCAGTGTTGCCCTGTTTCAAGTTGAGTAGTTCATTATCCGCGGCTTGGACGAACGTATAACGAGCAAACATACGTCGCATGGTTTCTTTGAATACCGGAAAGTTGTAGAGTAGAGGTTCGTAATTTTCTACCAAGGGGATAGACCATTGAGCGGCATCGCCTCCCAGATAGGAGAGGACAAAGGCTACCTTGGAGGCATCGTCGGGGAAGGCAGAGGCACGGGCCATAAAGTGGAGATGGCACTGATTGAGAAATATGCTGTTTTTAGAGCTGTCACCGTAAAAGCGCTCTGGTGCGGCTAACTGCGCTAAATGCGGGGCTATGACCTGTATGGACGAAGTAGCTGTGGAGGACGAGGCCCCGGGACTCTCATAGGTAAACAAAGGAGGCCTCACAAACCCTTCCTGCTTGGTCCTAACCATTGGGGTTGGGCCCCAAGGCCCAAAGGGACCGGCGCCCACCTGTCCCTGTAGGGCCGTTATGTCTTGTCTCAAACTACGATTTTCCGCCTGTATACTTGTGAGCATGACGGCTAGGTCCTGTAACGTAACCGTGGGGTTGTCCATGTCGTCCGGGCAGGATACACAACGTGGGCTTCGTAGTCTGTCAGATCCCCACATCGCTTACCGTTTGTTGTGTGGAGTAATCCCGCAGAGGCGACGTGAACAACCCCCTCCGGTACCCTTCACCCCCCCAGACAGGGTGGATACTATCTAGGACAACAAAGGGGACCGGGGGAGGTAGCCAGAGGAGGATGGGAACGACTTGGGATGATGCCGGGAGAAGCTTGGCCTTGGATTCACGGGGTTCTGACGGAGGGTGCAACCTAAGTGAAAGAGCAAATGGGTAGCCCACACGCCAAACATAAGCCACAAGGACAAGCATACATGACAATAGACGGTATGATAGTCACTCCAAAGTAATGATACCTGGAAAGGAGATCAAGGACGCTCTAACGCTGCAACTGCAAGTACCAGGAGGCTCCGTGTCTCTGCACGAGCCGTGAAGAAAAGGATAAATAAAGGCGCTCCTGCGCTGAAGGAAAAAGGGTCTTTATCAGCTCTGGGCTGAGTATGAGCTGCACCAGTACGTAAGGCAGGAAACGGCTCCGTGCCACTGCACGAGCCGAGAATGCTACGGGAAAATAAATGCGCACCTGCGCTTCAGCAAGAAGGGACTGAGGACGAGTTACACTACAGTAAGTGTAGAAAGCGGCTTCGTGCACTGCACGAGCCGCTACTGTTACAAGGCTAGGATGCGCTCCTGCGCCGAAATACACTCCAAGAACGTGTCTCTCAGACGCTCCTGCGTTGAGGGACACGGTGCTGGCGGCTACGTGCGGGTGCATGCCCGCTCGGATCCGGGAAAGTTGGCGCCCTTGCGCGGTCCGGACTATGTCCGATTGCTGGGAAGTAAATTCCGACGTGGCTTGGATCGTTAATACGAAGCCCCGATTCAGGCGACTTCGGGATTGAAATAGCCTTGCCCCCGGAAGTGCTCCCTGATTGGTGCGAGGCGGGTCACGTCTAACAACTGCTGACCTCCCTCATAGTCGTTCTGAGGGATAGCTGGCGTGCGCATGGGTATACGGGTTTCGCGCGCCAGCCACAACAGCAGGAAGGGACATGACACTGGTGGACACTGAGCTCTCTGGTCTGACTCTCTAACTGTCCTCTTCGGATGACGTCGACCAACCTGGCCCCTACGGTGTGAGCCATCATGCAGCACCAGCAGCAGCAACATCTGCCCCCCCTGTACCCACGCCTCCAGCATCTGGACACTGACAGGATACCCCCGCCAACACGGACAGACCAAGAACAATCAACACCCACAGCACAGGGACACAGGACCCCCCGGAAGCTACAGCCAACACCACCAGCAACACCACCCAAGGGGTCCCAGTGTCACCTGTGCGTACCGCCGCTGGTCCTGCCCATGTGGAAAGGGGTGCTGGGAGGGGTGGGAGGAAAAGGGCACGCCTTGCAGAGGGGTCTGGACTGCATGATGAACCCCAACTGGCACGCATCTTAGATGCGTACCAGGATAGCACTGGAGGATTTGGCCAGGTAGTGGGGATCCTCAAGGACATGCAACCCGAGCAGGTCGCCCACCATGCCTGCATAGAGGCCAAGTGGGATGACATCACTGCGGTGCATCGGGACATACTACAATGGCTCCGCCAGATCAACACCAACCTGTCCACACCCCCCTGTGTGCCCATAACATCTGTCGCAACACCATATGCGAGCGCCACAGGGAGGGAGGAGGACTCTGGCGGACAGTCCCCTGCACCGCAGAGGCCTGCACATGAGGATCCCCCCCCCGGAAGAAGAGGGGTCATCCGAAGAAGGACATGTGAGAGGCAGATATCCAAGCACATCCCCCAGGGCCTCCAAACCTGTTCTGGACAATGTTCTTTGTGCGCAACCCGTTCACCTTGTCCAATCGCACACAACTCGCCCACATGACATGGAGGGTTCATGTTGGGCCAATGTATCAGATGACTATGGACTTTACTCTGGACATTTCATCTACCAGCACTTCCAACTCCAATGTGTACTTTGGATTCCCAAAACACTGTACAGCACCCACCATCCTGTGCACTTCACTCACACATGTTTGTAAATAAACTCACCAGTACACCATACTTGCCTCTGTTGTGATTCCAACTTGTCATGTTCAGGGAGATGTCGATCTGCTACACAACACAGTGCATGCCAAATACTGCAATAATGTGAACAACGTAAGGTGAGTCATGGGGATGTGACACATGTGAGGGAGACACACCACTATGGCAACACAAAACATACTCACCATGGCCATGTTACTCATCAAACACAATGATGTTGACCTGAAACACATTGACATGCAGATGTCTCTCAGATGTGGGAAGACAGACAACGCACATAACAAAGCGTAGCACAGGTCCATTACACATCAGCAACACGTTTATTCCACAGTAGTTGCACAGTAATTCTACGTAACAGTGGACACACGCTCACAATGTGTTGGAGAATGGACGTCCAGGGATGTGTAGTACATCAGTTGATGGGAATTGCCAACTTCCACACTGGTGTTGGCTTCTGGGTGTTGGGGGTCAGTGTTGACCACACAACAGGCAAAGGACCCTGGGAAGGACAGGCAAGATACAGTCAAAAGCACAGAAGAACAGGAGAGAAATGCAATACACATGCACAAAACATGTTGCAAAACACCTACACAAACACTAGTTAGCAGTACTACCCTATTGTGGAGTACACACCACCTGAATGGACACATCACAGCACGCATCCAGTCAAGTGGCATACAGACACACTCAGACAGCGACAGAGCTGGCTCAACACATTCCAGGCTACCTACATACATTCACATAACAACACTGGAAACTCACATTCAGGTGAAGAAGTTATTGATGATCTGGGAGCGGACGTCACCATCATCTTCATCAACACTGGCATCTTGGCCCAGGCCGGGATCCTCCAAAGGTGCCGGACGTTGGTCGTCGTCATCGTCATTCTGGATGAGAGGCACCTCCTTCCGCACCGCCATGTTGTGTAGCATGCAGCAGACCAGTATTATTTTGCACACCTTTGCAGGCTCATATGGGAGGGGCCCTCCGGTCTTGTCCAGGCAGCGAAAGTGGCTTTTCAGGAGGCTGAATGTCCGCTCAATCACCCTCCTGCTCCGACCATGTGCCTCATTGTAGCACAGCTCGGCTGGTGTCACAGGGTTCCTGAGGGGTGTCAGCAACCATGGCATGTTGGGGTATCCAGAGTCACCTACACACACAAAAATGAACAAGTAGCTGAGTTTTGTAGGAGTGCGGAATACAACACTGACAAACACACACAATGAGAAACAGTCAGTACACACCGACAAGCCAGGCACGCTGAGCTGGCATCTGTGACATCAGCGTTGCAATGCGGCTACTCCTCATAATGTAGGCATTGTTCGCCGAACCAGGGAACCGTGCACACACACGTGTGATCAACATGTCAGCAAGACAGACCACCAGAGCATTGATCGAATGGTAGTGCTTCCTGTTCCGGTATGCCTGCTCATGTGCCTGTGGTGGTATCAGGGCAACATGTGTCCCGTCAATGGATCCAATGAAGTTTGGCATCCTTCCCAGTGTATAAAAGGTATCCTTAATTTCAGGGAGTTCATCTTGGCTCAGGAACTTGATATACAGGTCGAGGAATTGCAACATCCCCTCCAAGACATCGCGTAGCACCCAACTAAACATCGTTTGCGTCATACCACCAGCAGTAGCCACAGTGTACTGGAAGGTACCGGTAGCAAAGAAGTGCAAGGCTGCCATCACCTTCACCTCTGGGGTCAGTGCTGTAGGGTATGTCCGGCCAGGTAGCAGATGTGGCGCCAACTGCTCTGCCAACTCCTCAATCAGTGGCCTGGTGAAGTGGTACCGTCTGATGCTGTCACGTTCCTGCATGGTTGCAAGGTCTGGAAACGGACGATGGACAGCTGGTGCCCTGCAGTACAGAGATGCATAAACGAAGATTGTCAGTACATCCACCCATGTGGTCATGACCACGATCACTATCACATGCTAGTTCATGACATTACACAATGTACTGAGGTGTGTGCTGTTGGTCATGGACACATATGTCACCTACAAGACCACCACCTCACATCTCAATTCTACATGTCCACATGAGTGCCATGTAGTGCAATGGGCTAATCATCTGGCTGTGTCACCCAACCTATGTGCTGCTGCAACGTTAAAACAACCCACCCCATTTACAAAAGGACTCATGTCTCCCAGGCATCACAGATCTTTGCCATGCAGAAACCCAGGCTCCCAGTATTGCCACATCAACACAGCAATGGACATGGCGTAGCACGTACACACCACAAGGCAAGCGTAAGTCCCACAGGTAGTGGCCACTGTTGTTCCTGCCGGCCCTACATGTATGTCTCGTAGACACACACCCCATCAAGGTTGATGCATATACCACATGGATGTGGAGACTGTCACCCATTGGTAACATGTGATCAGACACATCTGAGACACAACATGCACACAGACTGTGGGTGCACATCAGTATTGGGGCTACAGGTCTCACTGTTACGTACATGCCATCACCCCCAGACCTCAGGGTGTATGTGACATGTCTTAAGCATATCCAACCTGACACTGTGGCCTTCATTCATGCCCATTACTGTCCAATTGCACATCACAGTGGTAATGTGCACAACACACAAAGGACTCTGCCCCCAAGTACAAGATAACAGCCTGGGAGTGGCTGCACAAAGTGCCAGACAAAAAAACAGCTGTGGCCCCCTCAAACACCCAGGGAATGCAGCCTTACATGCCATGGGACACTGTGTGGCCAATGCTATAGTGTAGCAGGTGTGCGCAGGTGTCCATGGCCAGTATATTTGGGGTGGGCGGAATTTGCGAAAGTGACTTTCGAAAATTATCGGGAACATTTTAAAAATCTCCGCAAACGCGCGGAAATATCGCGAAGATGCGAAGTTTTTTTCCCGCCCGTTCGTGGTATTATCTGCGTGGTCGCGGCTCGCCAACTTACCCATGCGGTTGCTCGCGGGCACGGCCATTTTGTTTTCACTCTTCTCGCGTTGCATGATCGCGAGAAGAAAGACGTGATTGCGCGACCAATGACATTACTGCGGGCGCGAACTGTCGTGAGACAGCGCAAATGGCTACCAACAATCCAACATCTCGTGTAGATGTAAACTTGGCGGCGAACGCGGGGATTCAGGAAAGGCGATCGCGCGCGCGAGAATGTATTATTTTACAGCGCGAGCAAGAAACAAATTATCGCTAAGCAGCGGAATGCGGAAATGTTGACATTTTCGCGCTCTCCGCGGAACGCGAAAATGTCAAATTATCGCAATTTCCGCGAGCGGAACGGAAATTTAGCCCAGGCCTATAGTATATGTGTGTTGCATCCGTCTAATAGTCACAATAATGAGGTCCGACGCGGATGACAATGCGTATGCATTGCACGGTTCATGACCGAGCCGTGCGTATGCTTTGTCATTGAATCCAATGAGGTCCGACGCGGGTGACAATGCGTACGCATTGCACGGTTCATGACCGAGCCGTGCGTACGCTTTGTCATTGAATCCAATGAGGTCCGACGCGGGTGACAATGTGCACGCATTGCACGGTTCATGACCGAGCCGTGCGTACGCTTTGTCATTGAATCCAATGAGGTCCGACGCGGGTGACAATGCGTACGCATTGCACGGTTCATGACCGAGCCATGCTTACGCTTTGTCATTGAATCCAATGAGGTCCGACGCGGGTCACAATGCGTACGTATTGCACAGTTCATGACCGAGCCGTGCGTACGCTTTGTCATTGAATCCAATGAGGTCCGACACGGGTGACAATGCATACGCATTGCACGGTTTATGACCGAGCCGTGCGTACGCTTTGTCATTGAATCCAATGAGGTCCAACGCGGGTGACTATCATGCATACGCGTCGGACAGGCATGGTCTGAGACAGGCGTACGCCTTGGCCATTGAATCGTATGGAGATGGGTGCATGTGTATATTCAAAATACGCATTGTACAGTCAGTTGAACGAGCCGGGCGCACCCATTGGCTCAGGACTGTCATGGAGACGGATGCGGATTCAAAACTTGTACGTGTTGTGCACTGAAAAATATAGTTGGATGCCTACAACAATGTTGCAATTTCAAGTGTTCCATGAGGGTGAAGATTTGAACGATGCGGAAGGCGTGTACGAGTCGTACTTTTGAATGGATTGGCCAGATTCATAGAATGCAACCGTGTTGGACCTATCACTTGGGACACATGGCACAGAGTCTGCCTCTGCAGCACAGATATAAGGCTGGATGGCCCCCAGGGAGCTCAGTTGCCTGCACTACATGCTACTAGACCACATCCCTGCTACCACTGCTGCTGTCTATGCATCCTCTGGCTCCTGCTATGACACATACTCTGGAGAGGGCCCCAGCCTTCACTGAGGAGGAGAACCAGGCCCTGCTGGACGGGCTCCTTCCAGAGTACAGAAAGCTCTATGGGACACCAGGGGAGCAGGTGAGTGTGCTGTCCACTGCCTTCCTAATTATGCATGTTGTCTGACTAGCAGTACTAGCAGTGTGTACACCAGTGGCAAGCATTCTCACTGACTACTTTCATCCACCAAAGTGTGTAGGTACATGTAATGAATAGTTTTCCTGCTGCTAAAGTGCATTATTGCAAGCTTAAACTATCCAAGCATTGTTAACATGTCAGACATGCATTTGAGTTTTCATTCACCATGGTTGCACTACCTGTGTAATTTATTTCCCTTTGTGATGATGACATGTATATCCAATTGTGTGCTGCACAAATCTGGGGCATGTGTGTTAATGTACTTTTCACTTTGTCATCCTCACAGGTTGATGCCCACCAGAAGCAGGAGATCTGGCTGACCTTCGCCCGGGCTGTTCGTTCTGTGGGGGTCTACAAGCACCGCATCCGCAACTGCCAGAAGAGGTGGCAGGACCTTCGGGGCTGGACCCGGAGGATAGCTAGAATCCAGCTGAAGCTGTCACCTCCACGCAGGAGGGGCGGACACCGGACCCTGACTCTCCACATGCTCCGGATACTGGCGGTGGTCTTCCCGGACCTGGATAGGCAGCTGAAGGCCAGACAGCAGCAGGAAGGGGGTAAGTCCATGCCTGAGCTGTGTACTATGTCTGACATGCAAATAGCAGTCTTTTGTCCTGGTCACACTTCCACATTACGTAGGTCTTGTATTCCCAAAATCAGGTCTCTCATTTGTGGGATGCACCCTCCTCATCTGTTTCACAAGTGTGGCCCCTACAGTCTGTTGCTTGTGTCACTAGGGCACTGTGTCCCTGCAGTCAGCTATACTTCAGGTACCAGTCAGCATCAGTTCCCGTGACTCTGTTGTGTGTTTCATGGGTGGGTCAATTGTTTACACAATGCCTGAGATCTGACATCTGAACTGTGTGTGCCCTCGAGATGTGTACCAATTGCTGGGCTGACTCTTAACATGTGTCTGGGGTATTCCAAACAAAACCATGCAGCAGGGGACTCCAATTTTTGGGCATCAGGAGTATGTATATCAAGTATGTCACAATTGCTTATCCACCTGACTACTGTCCGTGGCAAAACACTGTTTCACTTAGTCCTGCCCAGTCATGCCCCCTCAAGGGCATTCAGAAACACTCTGTTATCCCAATCCTGTGTATGAAATTGCAGGTTGTGCTTAGTGACAAGTGCCCTCAGGTGTCTGCCTCTGTGTAATTAGGGTGTGGCTTGTTGCTACGTACAACTGAGGTGTCCATGATTCAGAGGGTCAGCATGACATCTGCAATGTGACTGTGGGAGACAAGACCTGTGTGACATATAGGTGTGTGATCATCTGACAGCGCACAATGGTGTATGCAACTGTGTCCCTCATGCAGCTGGGTTACATGCATGGCAGACTGTGATGTGTTAATGTACATGGATTTGTGTTTGCTGAGACTCATATGAATGATTTGCATGATGTGGGGTCTTCTGGGTCCTGGATATGTTGTTTGCATGTGATGGGCAAGTGTGCCGGTAATCTGCAGAGTCTGCTTTACCCCTGAGCTAGGATTGTGAGTTAGTGCATATTGTTGTTGTCTGGATGCCCTGCCCCTGTGACAGGAGACAGTGTTGACTGACTTTCAGGGCATCCCAGTGCCATGGCATTGAACTTGCTATGAGTGAGCCTGCGTTGTGTTCAAGTGTGCACCATGCACCACATTGTGGCCTTGCCCATCAGGACATGAGTACATCATAGTGTGTGTTGCTGGCATGCATCCCAAGCATATGAAATGAGTCTCTGCCCATCCCTTCATCCGGACACCTGTACTGAGTCAGTCGCAAGAGATGTGCTGTGTGTATAGTGACATACTCCTACATGTTCACTTGCATGTTCAACTAATGTGTGGGTGGTGCATGTTGGCACATTGGTGTGTTAGCATCCAACATGCAACGGACATATGTGTGCAAGTCAAGGAGGGATATGTGTGCCATGGTTGATGTTGAGAATGACAATTGTCTTATCCTAAACAGTGTTGGCACTTTGAGCTGTGTTCAGCTGATGATGCCAGGGCTTGCACTGTGATGTGATGTACTCACTGTGGTGTGTGCAGTCGGTGCAGGTGACTGATGTAGTTCTCTTAATTCCTATTCCTATCCAGATACATCCACGGTCACAGAAGGGGACAGCTCCACAGACCAGGAGGAGCCACAGAGCCTTACAGGGACAGAAGGAGAGGAGTCAGGTGGACCCAGTGGCACGGAGGGCGAGTTGAGCCACACAGACGAGTCGTCAGCACCATCCCCCCCAGCTGAAGGCCACAGCAGCTCTGAGGATGACTCCCTTGTGGAGGTGGGTGTCAGCAGCCACCAAACCCCAGCTAGTGAGGCTGTCTCCACCACCGCCACCACCACCCCCCTCCCATCGGCTCCCATCCCAGAGGTCCCTGTGGGCTCCCGTGTTCGTGAGCATGTCTCCTTTGTGCCAGGCACCGCACCCCCTGCCCCTGTGTGAGGAGTCTGTGGACTTACTTCGACAGGTCCATGTAGGGCAGACGTCAATGCTGAAGGTCCTCCATGCACACACAGGTCTGTTGACACAACTGGTGTAATTCATGGAGGGCATTTCCTCGGGCACGTCTGCCCTACAGAGGACCAACCAGTCCGTGGCCTCCTCCCTGACGGCAGCAGTGTCCCTCCTCCAACAGTCCCGCACCCCTCCCACCCCTGAACCACCCACGATTCCTAGCACCCTACCTGTCCCAAGCACAGAAACCCCCAAACCAAGGGCTAGTCGTGCACACAAGCAAGCGCAGGTGACTGATTCCACACTCACAGGGGCTGGTTTGCTGATACACACACAGTCATCCACAACCACTCCACAGTCCTCCGAGACCTCTCCCTCCAAGCCCCCTTCCCTTGCCTCACCTGCAACCCCATCCCCCAGAAGCTCTTCCTCTGTGACCTTGACCACTTCCCCACCGACCCAGCAGATCCTGATTACAAGGGGAAGAGGAAGTCCCCACACACAGAAGGGAGTGCCCCTCATACCCAGACACCCTTCCCCAGGTGCAGTCAGACCGAGACTGCCACCCGCAAGTCCCCCAGGCGCAAGAAGAGCAAGACCCCCCTGCCACCACACAGCTCCAAGGCAACGTCTCTGTCCTCCATCCCCCAGGCCACCACTCCAGAGGTTCCCCCACCACTCCCTGCCCTGGTTTCCCCCACACACAGATACACCATCCCCAAAATGCTAAGGCCATCCCCCCTAGCACTTGCTCCTCCACACCTGGTCACACAGTTGGTGCCACTGATGTGGGGACCGTGTCCCCCCCCGCCCTGCCGACCTCACCTGTCCCCCATTCGCTCCCATGGATGTAGGCACTGCTTTGGAGTCCACAACCATCCCGTCTGACTTGGGCACTGCAGTGGTGAGCTAATCCACTCCATCTGACCTGCCCACTGGAGTTGTGCCAGCACCCTTCCCATCTGACTTGTGCCCCACAGTTGTGACAGCACCCACCACTTCAGTCATCTCCCCTGCAGTTGCAAGTGTCTCGCCTGCATCCCCCACCTCTTCACTGCCTCCTTCTGCTGCGCCCTTATCCTGTCCCTGGGGTGCCTGGCTGGCCCCCATGTATGCCCCTCCGAGGGAATGACCCCGGTCCTTAGCAGTGCAGGCAAGCAAGGTGTGACAGTTGTCACTCTAGTTCAGTCCTTGGCATTTTGACATGGACTGGCCATTGGCCTTTTGGTTGCCCAGACGTTTAGAATTTCATATACTGAATTTGTCACTCTTGTTCACTCCTTGGCATGTGGACATGGACTGGCCATTGGCCTTTTGTTGGAACAGACGTTTCACTTTTCATATGCTGAATAAAGCTTTTATCTTTGTCCCTGTGAACTTGATTTAGCTGTACATCATGTTGATGTTGTTTTACATGCCCTTGCACCTGTAATGCTTGGTTTCCAATGTTGCATACTGATGTGTTGATGTGAGGTACTCCCTGTGGTACATGAGATATGTATCCTATTCTGGTGGGTATCCATGTCATCCTTTGCAGCTACCTGGGTGTGTCTGGATCAACTATTTGTGTACATCTCTCTGTGAGCATTTCATTGGCATGGTCACATCTGTGGCTTGCACCCCTGCACATATGATGTGCTTCCCATTGTCCAAATTGTCACTTTCACACACTTCGTGATCATCAATACTGGACCTACAGGTGTGGGCATCATTGTAATAGGAGCAACTGGGGCCTCTGTGCAACTTGCTAGACATATGTTTTGGGTATGTGCAGATGACTTAGGGGAGACTCACGTACCCAGGCTGTTGTGACCAGAGCCTTCATTGTGTGGTAACTGATGGCTGACTGACCAAGTGTTCTGCAGACATGAGTGGGACTTGCGGTGAATATGTTTCACAGCTGGGCTCCCACAGGAGTTGTGTCCCCTCAAGTTAGTGTGTTGTCCAGTGACATGGCCTGGGCCCATGGTGTGTTTTGTATGTGCATGTGTGTGTGTCCACATCCCTGTTCATACACAGTGTTCCCTTGATATGTTCCTGTTGTTGATGCTTGCTGAGTGGTACTGGGTTCATCCCACTACTTTTCCAATGGGCTACCAGATGTGTCGGTGCATGACACACTACTGTAATTGGCGTATCATCATTGGGATTTGTCAGTTCTGAGTGGTGATGATGTTGTCAGACACAGATGGGACACAGTCAGGGTTCCTCAAGGCACTTGTTTGTTCGCAATATCATGTAGTTGTCCCTAGGTGGTAGTTTTCAGTGATTGAGACATTTGTATGTGTGTGTGATTGCTCCCACTTGTCGGGTTCACGGCTGCGATGCAGGCAGGTGTCAGCATGGGTGCCTTGTGTTTTTCCTTGGCATCTGCATAGTCCTGGGACTGTGGCAGGGATTCTGAAGGTTACATGACCTTCAAGGTCATGGCCATGTACCGCATACTGTGCAGTGTGTCTGTCATCCCCCAGGGTTGTAAACAGTCCTTGTGTGATGTGTGTGTGCACCTTAGTTCCTGCCAACATTCCTGTGTTTGTCATGGGTGCATGTGCAATGTCACCTGTCCATGTGGACCTCACAGATATACATTGTTGCAGTTCAGGTGTGTGGTGTTGAGGGTGGAGTGATGTGAATGTTTGCATGGATGGTCCTCTAGCTCCCATTTGTCCATGAATGAGGGGCCATGCTGAGTGATTTGTGTTTGTCTGTGTGTGATGTACGTTTGTGGCACAGGAAACATGTCTGGGTTTCCCAGTTTGTACGCCATCTGCCTTTGTCATCACAGTGGAGGTGTCATGCATGCTTGTGTAACCCCACTGTCTGTTCCCTTAGGGGTAGTGGTGTTGTGTGTCAGTCTCTTGCTGTGTTAGTTGGTGTTCATTCCAGCTTGTGTCATATGTGTCTGTTGTGCTTCCTCTCATCTCCCAACGCCTGATTGCCCACTGAGGGTGTCCCAATGGTGGTTTACTTTTGTATGGCACTGTGTCCACATCTGTGTCACTGTGGTTCAGCCCCTCTCATGTGTTGTGTAGTTGCCTGGGGATACTGTGACACACAAACACACATGTTGTGTCCGATGTGCAGTGTGAGTTTGCCTGTTTGTGCATCTGCATCAGTGCATTGGTATTGCTGTTGTGGGCCTTGGTCTGGATGCTGTTTCTGTGATTTTGCATGCTGTCCCTGTGAGTCATTTCACATCATTGTGCACATTCATCCTGGTTGTTGCGTGCCATTGCTGGCATGGAATGTGAGTTTGTGAGCTGACACCTACAGTCTACACATGTTGTTTTGATTGGTGTGTCAATTTTCGAGATGTGTGCATGCTTGGTGATGCTCACTTCTGCTGTTGTGTCATTGTACGCTGTGTGCATTGTCAGCCCCCATGTGTGGTGCTTGTCTGCACATGGCCGAGAGTGTTATGTTTTCACAGCACTGTTAGCCTCACATCTCTGTGTATGGGACACAACCACTAATTTGCCCCAGAAGTGTTTGATGTGTTGGGAGCAGGGATCATACATGCTGTTTGTTATTAGCAGCTTTCAACATGATGACACTTACCTTTTGGTCACTGTGATGAGGGGGGTTTGGTCCCCACCCATCACCACAATGCTCCACATCTGCTGCATTTTGTGAGCCCCCACTTAACTTCTGCTCTACACAGTGAGGGAGTGTTCTTTTTACATTGCCACAGTGCTATGGTGATGCTTGCCTTGTGTATGTCACACTCATGTGTTGGTCACACATGTGCTGTTACTTACATTGTATGCTCGTAGCCATAGTCACTGTTGTGGGCATTTGTCACAGACTACACACTGTTGTCATGATGTCATGGGGGATGTATTTTGTGGACATACCTGATGTTTGCGTATGCTGGATGTGTTGCGCATCACCCATCCTATGGCTGGGGGTGGCAGGGGTGATGGGCAACATAAGCACTATGGGTGTGGGTGGCAGGGGTGATGGGCAACATAGTCCCTATGGGTGGGGGTGGCAGTAGTGATGGGCAACAGGTCCCCTATGGGTGTGGGTGGCAGGGGTGATGGGCAACATAGTCCCTATGGGTGGGGGTGGCAGTAGTGACGGGCAACAGGTCCCCTATGGATGTGGGTGTCAGGGGTGATGGGCAACATAGTCCCTAAGGGTGGGGGTGGCAGTAGTGATGGGCAACAGGTCCCCTATGGGTGTGGGTGGCAGGGGTGATGGGCAACATAAGCCCTGTGAGTGGGGGTGTCAGGGGTGATGGGCAACAGGTCCCCTGTGAGTGGGGGTGGCAGAGGTGATGGGCAACAGGTCCCCTGTGGGTGGGGGTGGCAGGGGTGATGGGCAACAGGTCCCCTGTGATGTGGGGGTGGCAGGGGTGATGGGCAACAGGTCCCCTGTGAGTGGGGGTGGCAGGGGTGATGGGCAACATAAGCACTATAGGTGTGGGTGGCAGGGGTGATGGGCAACATAGTCCCTATGGGTGGGGTGGCAGTAGTGACGGGCAACAGGTCCCCTATGGGTGTGGGTGGCAGGGGTGATGGGCAACATAAGCCCTATGGCTGGGGGTGGCAGGGGTGATGGGCAACATAAGCCCTGTGAGTGGGGGTGGCAGGGGTGATGGGCAACAGGTCCCCTGTGAGTGGGGGTGGCAGGGGTGATGGGCAACATAGTCCCTATGGGTGGGGGTGGCAGTAGTGATGGGCAACAGGTCCCCTTTGGGTGTGGGTGGCAGGGATGATGGGCAATATAAGCCCTGTGAGTGGGGGTGGCAGGGGTGATGGGCAACATAAGCCCTGTGATTGGGGGTGGCAGGGGTGATGGGCAACAGGTCCACTATGGGTGTGGGTGGCAGCAGTGATGGGCAACAGGCCCCCAATGGGTGGGGGTGTTAGTGGTGCTGGCCATGTAACCCCTAAGGTGGGCTGTTGTTAGTGGCCAGGATATGGATCCCCTGTGTGTGTGTGTGCCATTTTGCGGGTACGTGTCGTTTGTTTGTGTTGTAGGTGTCCGACATACCGTCTGCGCCGTCGGCGTCGGTCCCTGATCCGGTCATAGATGTAGAGTAATGGTATGACCTGTGCGATGGGATTCATGATGCGTTCGTGTTGAACATGCTGCTTGTTGCTCCGTCTCGTACCCGCTGCAAGCTGGTCCGTCTTGTAGCCGTGGATTGATTTGTGGCGCGAATCGTAGCTGATATGCTTGTTTTCCGGATGTTGTGACGTGCGCATAGGAAGTACGCATCGTACTTGTCATGCCAGAAACTGCTATGGATACTGCTTCCTGGCGACTCAGTTCCTCTTTAGGAGTTACGGCTCGGACGGATAATGGGGCTTGATTCACAGCGTACGTGTCGGTCGTGTTTTTGGCAGTTATGCACATCGTACTTACTCGACAGGACGGAGCGGCTCCGGGTACGTGTCGGTCGCACGGTAAGGCTACGGACAGCTGTCCTACCGGCCATCGGAATCGGCCCCTTAATGTCCATCTCCTTGTAGTGAGTTCTGGGGGAAGATCCATGTTAAGAACTATGGCTCCATGATCCGATAAGTGAATAGGCAAATATTTAATTAGGCTGACTTTATCAAGTTCTGAGTGCTCCAGAAATATGTAGTCAATTCTAGAATAATGAGAATTCATTTTACTATAGAAGGAGTACTCCCTACTCTCTCCCTTTTTTTCCTCCATACGTCACTAAGGCTAACAAAAATTAGGATATTCAAAAGATGTGCTTTAACATGCGGAGCTGCTATCTGTGTACGAGGAGAAGACCTATCTAGCTTATTATTTAAGAGCACGTTAAAATCTCCTCCCAGAATCACAGGGGCCTCAAAGTCAGCCAAGGCAAGACAAAGATTGTTCAGAGGTGTAATATCATCTTCATTGGGCCCTTAGTAACTGACTCAGGTATATTTGACCCGCTTACATTTAATTTCCGTAATAGCCCATCGTCCTCTATCATCAAACCTGTGACTTAGAGAGCTCTACTCAAGAGTTCAATTTTAGTATAATAGCAACCCCTTTTGAACAACATTGCTGGTCTGAAGCTATAATCTTATCGACCCATCTTTGTTTTCCAAATAATGCCTTACATTCTGCTTGTAAAAGAGGGGTCTCCTGAATCAAAAGGATCATAGCTGAACTATTTTTTAAATATTGAAATATCAGGCGCTGTCTTCCTTTGACTCTGAAGCCATTAACATTCCAGTTTACAAATTCAAAGTGTTGATTCCCTCCCTGAATAGGCCTATCCCCCACCATGATCCTGACTCCACCCTCTGCTGTAGCTACTGAAGGTTTATTTTTATTTTTTATTTTATTTTTAGTGTTTTATAGAGTGTGAACTTGACCCGTTGGGGTATCAGAGCGCTTTACAGAGATCATAGCAGTGTACAATAGGCATGGAATCACAAAGTATACAAAATGTAAAGAGGGGTCGGGGTGCTGGATACATAATGGATAGAGGACATGTAAGTACAGTTTACAATTACGTTTCTCAAACTAAGGCCCCAGGTTTTTGGTGAGGTAGCTCGATAAGCTGAAGGGAGGCGCTAGTCAGCAGTTGGTCAGGGTCTCTGTGTTGGTAGGAGGCAACATTTAGGAGAGGAATTTACCCATCAGGAAAGTTTTGGCCTACTTTTGAAACGTGCCAGAGAAGGGATTCTTTTGATGGTGGGCGGGAGAGAGTTCCATATTCTTGGAGCGGCTCCAGAGAAGGCCCGATTGAAAGTTTTTTTTTTTCCGGAACCGTGCTGGTTGGAGAAAGAGGTCTCTGGTGGACCGGGAGTTTCTGATTCCGTCGGATACCACAAGTTTCTGTGCGCGATAAGCAGTGGAGTTTGAGTATAAAGCCTTGTGTGTGATGCAGGCCAGTTTGAGTTGAATTCTGGCCTCGAGGGGAAGCCAGTTCAAAGCTTTCAGGTGTGGAGAGATATGGTCAAATTTTCTTGAGTTTGTGAGAAGTCTGGCGGCAGCATTAAGGCAGGCTTTTAAGGGTGCCAGGGAGATCTTGGGTAAATCTGAGAGGGTAGAACAGCCATACTCCAGTCTGGAGATTACTAGCACCTAGACTGCACTTTTTAGGTTCGGCAGCGTCGAGGAAGGGTTTCAGTTTCCTAAGGTAGCTCAAGTGGAATCTGGCTGAATTGGCCATCAAGTAGATGTGGTCTCGCATGTTCAGATTGCTGTCCAGGGTTATTCCCAAAGATTTTGCTGAGTCCACGATGGTCGGTGGCCAATCTAAGGCTGTGATAGCCTTGATCAATATCTGCATCTCAGGATTGGTTTTGTAGGGGAAATTAGGAGAAATTCTGTTTTCTTTGCATTGAGTTTGAGTTGATTGGAGGTGAGCCAATTGACGGTTGATTTCAGGGCCTCATTCAGGGAGAGAATCTCCTCGAGAGAAGAGGCTTTGATGTAGAGCTGAATGTCATCAGCATACATATGGTAGGAGATATTCGCTGTGCATAGTACTTTGGCAAGTGGTTCAAGGTAAAGGTTGAAGAGAGTAGGGGACAGGGTTGATCCTTGAGGGACTCCGACCATGACCAGAGAGGGAGCAGATAGGTTGTCGTTGATTAGGAATCGCTGTGATCAGTTTTGGAGGAAGGATCTAAACCATTCTAGAACAGAGCCATCCAAACCCATCCTGAGTTTGAGGTGTTCGAGTAGTTTTTCGCGGTTGACCGTGTCGAAGGCAGAGGATAGATCTTGGAGGATTAGAAGGCACATTTTCCCTTGGTCCAGGGCTTGGAGGGCATCATCAACGATGTGGAGCATGGTCGTTTGTACTGTGCCCAGGTCTGAATTGAGATTGGCAGTCATCGAGAAGGTGGAAGTTGTTGATGTGTTGACTTAGTTGCTGTTGTACACACTTCTCCAACACTTTAGCTAGGAGGGGGATGTTGGAGATAGGTCTGAAGTTGTCGGGGAAGGCTGGATCCAGCTACGGCTTTTTCTAAAGTGGGAGGACTTGGCTGGCTTTCAGAGAGTCAGGAATGGAACCCTGCTGGAGCGAGGCGTTAATTATTACAGTCCAGCTAGGAATAATGGACTGGGCGACGGCCGCAAGGCAGTTGGAAGGGAGCGGGTTGTTGAAATGGTTATTCGGGTTTACGGACGATAGGATTTTAGAGACGGAGTCTTCGTCATAGAGATTGAAGTCAGTCCAGAGTGCTTGATTTTTAGATGAGGTCTGTGTGGGCATCGCAAGAGGAGGAGGCAGGTCAGGAAGGAATAGAGAATATGTGGTGGCACTAAGTTCATTTCCTAAGGCTGTGACTTTGTCAGCAAAAAAGGAAGAGAATTCCTCAGACGATATTAAAGACTTGGGGGTTTCTTTCGAAGTTTTGGCCAATTTATTGGATTGGTGTTTGACCAGTTCGAAGAGATTGCGCGGTCTATTCTTGGCATTCTCAAGTTCAGATCTGAAATATTCTTTTTTAGACTTGAGGATGTTCTTGTCGTAGGCATTTCTGGCCTGACGGAGATGTTTTAGATGTGCGGTGTAGGGGTGTTGTCTCCAGATTCTTTTGGATTGCTGGAGGGATCTCCTCTCATTATTGAGGGATCCAGTGAACCAGGGGTTCCTGTTTTTGATTTGGGTTCTTTTTAGCTTTAACGGGGCCAGGTCATTCATAATGTTCGAAATAGTTACAGAGTAGTGATTATTGAGGTCATTGACCATTGTGATATGCGAGGGGGGTGGAGTTCAGATTTGCAGCGAGCCTTCAGTTCATTGTGTTCCAGGTTCTTAGTGTCTCTAATCCAGCGTTTAGGAATCACTTGTTGCGGTGCCCTTATCTTGTGGGTGCCAGGTAGTAGGAATGCGATGGCGTGGTGGTCAGACCAATCGCACGGGTCTCTAGAAACAAGCTTGACTGTTGATTCCTTAGAGATGATCCAGTCAAGGGTGGTCCCTTTCGAGTGCGTTGGGAGTGAACAGGCTTGGGTCAGGGCTTGATCGGTTAGGAGGTCTTTGATGGCGTTGACATGGCGGTCCTTGGGGTCGTTCCAGTGCAGGTTGAAATCACCAAGGAAAATATCTTTAGAGTTGGAGGAGAACGTAGCTGTAATGAGTTCCATGAGGTGGTCAGTGAAGGAGTTGTTCATGCCTGGGGGATGATAAATGATGTAGATTGCACATTAGGGTGGAGTTGCTACAAATGAAGAGTGCGAGGAATTAGCAAGAGTTGGTGGAATCCGCCAGAAGTTCTGTGACACTGAGGTTAGAGCGGTAGATGCAGGCGATGCCTCCTCCTTTCTTGCTAGATTGCCTGTCCAGCCTGGCAATGTTATAGCTGGAAGGGACTAAGAGGTCCAGGCATGTAGATGAAGAATTGTTGAGCCACGATTCTGTTAGAAATGCTAAGTTGAAGTTTTTTTTCAGGATGAGTTCAGCAATGTCGGCGGCGTGCTTAAACGCCGATCGGCAGTTGATTAAGAGGCTAGAGAGAGAGGAATCAGAGGGAGTGTTGGGAGTCGGGTGGACAGGTGTGAAGGTGCTAGGTTGCTCTTGACCACACTTCTGTTGTGGAGGGTAGCCGATCTGTTGGTGTTGATAGCGACCGTGTAGATGGCATGTTCGGCTCTCATGTCTAGAGGGCAAAGGGTAATTGGGGCAGAGTTGTAGTCACTGAGGATGGCAAGGATTTCCTCTTCAGTGAGGTCTAGCGGACTTGGGGTGGCAGGTGTAGAGTTGTAGGAAAGGGCGAGAGGTGGCATGGCTGCTTGCGAGGGCGAAGACGTCTTAAGGGTAGCGGTAGTGAGTGCTTGTTATATGAATTTAATACTTTATTTTTATTTTCTCCCAATGCTCCCCACCAACAAACGTGAAAACCCCTACTACCCCCCACCTCTCCCCACCTCCAGCCCCAACCCACGGGAACCCTCCCAACCTACCCATTGGCAATAATTATTACGTTTTAAGCCGAAGCCCCTAACGGAATCAAAATAACATTAGATGCTGAATACCCTTATTTCAAACACTACACTCTAGAATTGCTTTGTGCCAGAAAGCTGTCTACCTCCTCCGGGAACCTGAAATTATCCATTTTATTTGCCAGGACAACTTTCAAGAAGGCAGGAAATCGCAGCTGGACTTGGGCTCCCTGGTCTCTTAAAGCGTCCATCCGCTTACCCAGTTCCCATCTCCTATCTTCCGTGACCCGAGAAATATTGGACCGGATTCTAAAGGTGGCATCCTGGAACTGTATAGTCCTAAGTTTAAGGGCTGCCCCCAATAGTTGCTCCTTAAGAGTATAAGAATGGATATAAACTAAGATCTTTCTGGGTTTTTTTTTCCGGGCAGGATTCAACTTAAAAGGATCTCTATGAATTCGCTGGATTTCAGCTTCCGAGACTGATGCCGCCGCAATCTTGGGAAAAGCTTTAGTCAGGATGTTGATAACATAGGATTTTAGGTTATCACCTTCCAACCCTTCTTTTAAATCCAAGATCCTAATGTTATTCCTTCTTGAGGTGTTTTCAAGTCTCTCCAATCTCTCTGCCAAGTCCCGGTCTCTCTCTTTTAGTCCAATCACTTCTTGGATGTTATCTTTGACCTCCTGTCCCAGTTCCGCCACTTTATGTACCAAAGCTTCCATCCTATGTGTCAGTGCCAATAAAGTTTCCTCTAAACCAGTGCAGGTATCTTGTATCTTTTTTTGGTTTGCTTCAGAGGTCGAGAAACGAGCTCCAATTTCTATTTCTATTTACAGCTGCCTTAACATCCCATATACTGTATCCGAACTCTGAGCTACAGCCGCTGATAACATTTCCCCTACCACCCCTTGTTCTTCTTGTCTGCCCCCCCCCTGTCGTAGAGGTCATCATGCTTAAGGGAGCAAATCGATTAGACAGTGTAATAGAGGGGGTTACTTCCAGGCTTTCTTCTCCTGCAGCTACTAGCCCACCCTGTTTTAGGAGATCCATATTGCCCTGTGAGTTAGCCAGAAAGTAGGACATAAGTGAGGGAGTCACCTTTATGGGAACCAAGTTCTTATTTTTCTTCCGGCTCTTTGCTGGAGTGAGCTTCACTGGTTTATTGAGAGGCTGCCTGTGCTTGTGCTTCTGCCTACTTTCACCAGTCTCAACAGCTTGACACTGCTGTGTTGCAGAAGGTTCCCCCCCAAAAAAAGGTACGTGATCTTAGTTTATATCTCTTGCCCAATGGTATCTCGGTGATAGGGGCAATAGTAGAAGCCCCAACTCCAGAAATATTTGAGTTTGGCTGACGCTCCTTGATGGCCTCAGTGCGTCCAGGTTGCTGAGTAGCTACCTCCATGGAGTAGAGGGCAGGCACATATCTCAGCTTCGTTGTCTGATTTGACTGTGCACAGCCACTAAGAAACCCTTTCCTACAGCCCCTTTTAACTCTATGCTAAATTCAGTTTCAGGATTAATCTCAAAGTAGGCCTTGCCAAAAGTGGGGGTGGGACTAGGCCTATACTGGTTTGATCTATAGTCAAAATGTTGATCATATAGTGAGCACCGGGCATGACGGCACTCTGCTAGTGCCCCCGCTGCCCTAAAAAGTGTAATCACAGAAAAATCACGCATTTATCGCCAGAAGACCAAGAAACAGAACTGTTCCCCCCTCCGCTTACCACTTTGTATTTCCACGTGTTTCCACAACCGTTCTCTGAGCTCTCTGAGCTCACTCCGCTCTGCACCATACTTTTGCCTCGCCTCCCTGCACTACAGAAGGCCAGAGGCATCAAACCCTCATCCGCCGGCGTCCGATCGAGAGCGAGGAGCACGAATCCGACTCTACGTGCTTCAGAGCGCTCCTGAACAGAACAGAGACGCCACCCAGCGCAGCCGCGGTGACCGCAGAGCCCTGCGATTCACTCCGCAGTTCCCCACAAGATCACCAGATCCCGATCCTGGCAACTTCAAGAAAAGAGAGAAAAACGGCAGTCCAACACAAGGTAAGCATGAAATCAGCAGGGAATTCAACACCTAATCCTCATAACGGAGGCTCCGGGGTTCACAACTCGCAACCGGCTTCCTAGGTGGCCACCATGTTCCCCTCGAGCTATTTGTGAGTCAATCCGTATTTATCGACTTATTTGAAATATTGTTTTAAATCTTATCTTTAGGGAGACATTTCCTCATCTATTCTTGGGGCCAATACCATCCCTCACCCTGCATTGGCGCTATGAATATCATGTAGGTTATCTGAGAGACAGTGCCAGCTAGAGTCACCCTGCTATTATCCAAAATGTCCAGGTTTTTTCTTCTTGTGTATGTGTGTTCATGTGTGGTTATGTTGTCAGTTTCCATGGTATGTGTCTCAACAGCATCATCCTGTAATGAGTAGAAGAGAGTGGTGTTGTGTGGCTTAGTATAGTTTTGTGTGGCAACATATATACAATGGAAAGGATTTGTTTTTTATGGTGTCATACGTTTAGTGTTATGCTATGGCGTAGTGTGTTCTGGTGTTATATTATACAATGTATTGTATTCTAGACTAGGTGTGATTCAGTCGGTGCTGTACAGTGGCTGCAAAAGTGTTGTATGTGTTGTATGAAGTGGAATAATGTAGTGTTACTTTGAATGGTCCATCTAAAGTTATTTGGCACTGCGCAATAAGGTTTTGGATGATGGCATGTGACATTGTGAGGTGGGCTTTCTGGTAAGGCATGGCTTGATGCTATGGTCTACTGCAGATTGCGGAGTGATAGATGTGATTATGACTGGTGTGATGTTAGTCTTGATGATGTGCTGTGATAGGAAACCATTGGGCATATTTACAAGAAATGTCACTCTGCTGTTTTCACGCAGCAGAGCGTAATTTATTTATTGTTTACTGCCAATTTATGCCTATTCCTAACACCATGGTAGAGCCATTCCCAACCCCACGCCATGCTAGTGCCGTATTTACAATACAGAGCTACGTGGCGTTAGGGAAAGCTTGCAGCTGAAAAAAAGACGCTGACGCAAGCGTCATGTCACATCAAAAATACACATTAGTACAAAAAAAGTGACAGTCGGCCAATTAGCGGCAAGAAAAATTGCGTTAGAAGGCCAAGCGTCACACATCTGCATCTAGTGTGAAAAAAAACGACAAAAACGCAGCTGAGGTGGGAAAAAGAAACCTGAATGCAGAATGGTGCAGCCAGGAACCAGCACAGCACAGGATAACAACCCCCTCTAACCCCAGTAACAGCCAGGATGACCAGTCAGAGTCTAAGGGGAAGAGGAAGAGAAAATGCAGCTTCAGTCAGGAGAATGAGATCCTGATTGTGGAGGTGACTGAGCATCAACACCAGGTCTTTGTCAGCTCCAAAGTGTCATTTGAAACAAAAAAGGCTTTATGGCAGTCCATAGTGTACAAGGTTTACTGCATCGCTGAAGTCAAGAGGACAGTGACGGACTGTGAGAAGCTCTAGCACGATGCCAAGCTCAAAAGGAAGCAGAAACTGGCAAGCAATCGACAGGCAACATTGCAGACCGGAGGTGGTAGTCCAGTGTCCCAGGAGGAGCTCGATCCCTTGGGGGAGCAGGTGTCAGTAGTCATCTCTGAGGAGTCAGTGGTTGGAGTAGCGGGACAGGACAGTGCTGACTATGACCAACTATATCAGCAAAAGGGTAAGTACGAACAAGGGACTTTGGGGGGAAATATGTAATGTTGTCCAGTCCAGGCACCTGCGTCTCAGCGCTCTCCCACACTGCGTGGAGGTCAAACGGTAGCCACCTGGGTAATCTATGCGTAGAAATAATAACATTTGAAGACGTGTGTGTTTTGCACAAATGTTTGCATAGGGCAGCGTTACAATGTCACAGTTCGGCTACAATAACACACATTGTAAGAGCAGCCATGTGCATTGTTGTCAAGATACAGTACTACCTTGTAGTAAATACATGTGCTGAGGCACATATAGCAGATGTACACCAAAGCTAGATTCTCTGCACCGTAGTTCAAAAGGCACCTCCGTAAGTCCTACACAGCTGATTTTACACCAGCAGAAAGGAAAGAACAGGGATGCGGTTTGCTGACCTACTCACAGTGCAAACCCGTTCTTCCCTATTCACACACTTTGGGCCAGCATAATCCTTTTTTGTGCTGTGCAGCACACTAACAGGTGTTTTTGAATGATGTCCCTCCATCACACCTGGGCCAAAGCACATCCAGCATGGCTGGTTATCCTGAGAGATACCATACAAATGGTATGTCTCAGGATCAACTACACAACTGAAGGATGGGGGATCGGTGAACCATGGCTAGTACCTGCAAATGGGGATATGGACATTGACACCTCAAAACTCAGCTAGAGCAAACTAGTTGGTACACAGATATCATTCCATAACTGCTCAGGCTATACATTGGTCAGCTGCCATGACAGGGTCAACCTGAACACCTCTCCTCCACAAGGAAAAGACAGGGTGTAGGGATGAATGCAACCTATGAACAACTGTGGAACATAGGACATAGGTAAAGGCAAAAGGGGCAGGGTGTAAATGCATACTTATTCTTTGTGCCAACATGCATCCTTTCACAAATGCATGGAAGGGCCATATACAATGGAGTATGTGTCATCCCTGTGCACAACCCTATGCTGCTGCAAAAAGTTCAGCTGTGCACCAACCCAGCCATCCATGCACCCTGGCTCAAACAATTCTGTGGTGCTGTCCTGTTTATGTGCAATTATGCTGGGGTTCATAGCTAAAGTGCCTGCTGCGCCACGTTTTGTCAAAAGTTTGTGAAAAGGCCCCTCGGTAGGTACATCTCACCATCCCCAAAAACTCTTCCATCTGGGGTGCTGCATGACACATGTCACCCTGTAACAGCTTGCAATATTATCCTGTTGGAGGTAGCCACACATGATGTAAGTAATGTAGGAACAAATCTATGAGATGTCTGACACCCTGCAGATGACCAACTCTGCACATGATGAAATGCGATGAAAGTCAGTGAGTCCTTTTTTACCACTGCGATAGGAATCATCCACTCAGAATTGGCACACAGTGGCATTGGTCATAATTAATCCAGAACTCCTGACATGTCATATTTATAGACAGTTCTATCTGCCATCCACAGCCTAGTGTAATAGGTGTCCCATGTATCACAGGAGAATGGAAAGTGCCAGTCATGTACGTTGAATGTCAACTGCCTAAAAACATGTCAACATCTAGCAGACAGCAGCAATAATATTTACCCTTTCTGTTGCAGAGAACAAACCCTTACCTACTGCTCAGCACCCTGTTCCAGACATCACAGATGATGGTGATGATGATGAAAATCTACAAACCATCAGCCACAACACCCTCCAAGAACTCGTGGACTCCTTTGGAACACCATCTCTGGACCCCACCCAAACTG
The DNA here is from genome assembly GCF_964204655.1 of Triturus cristatus. NCBI lineage: Eukaryota > Metazoa > Chordata > Amphibia > Caudata > Salamandridae > Triturus > Triturus cristatus. The sequence goes on along the minus strand of NC_140590.1, from coordinate 336,786,691 downwards.
GGGGGTATGGGTTTTCGCAGCATTGTGGTGTCTCCACATACCCCACCAAATAAGCAACAGGCAATAAGCAACAGGCAACAGGCAGTTTGGGCTGGACTGTTACCATTGGGTGCAGGGTCAACACTGATTTGCATATGGCTGGGTACCAACTGGAATGGCATGGTGAGCAAAAAAATGATGGATTTAGGCCCAGATCTCTGTACTGGGGTGAATGTATGACATTGTTCTGAATTCTGTCCATCCATTATTCTTTTTGCATTTGTCACCCGAGTGGGACAGGTATGCCCAGACCTGGGTCCTGTGCTCTCCATGCCACTGGAGTCAAGCTATCCTGGCTGACGAGGGCTGAAAGCCCGAAACCGGTCCTAGGATGCTTGTTTCCAGTCCAGGGAGGACCTGGCCTGGCAGTTCGGGCTGGACTGTTCCCATTGTGCGCAGGTTCAACACTGATTTGCATATGGATTGGTACAAACTGGAATGGCATGGTAAGCAAAAAAATGATGGATTTAGGCCCAGATCTCAGTACTGGGGTGAATGGGTGACATTGTCACGAATTCTGTCCATCAATTGTTCCTTTTGTTTTTGTCACTCCGAGTGGAATGGGTATGCCCAGACGTGGGTCCCGTGCTCTCTATGCCACTGGAGTCAAGCTATCCTGGCTGATGAGGGCTGAAAGCCTGAAACCGGTCCTAGGATGCTTGTTTCCAGTCCAGGGAGGACCTGGCCTGGCAGTTCGGGCTGGACTGTTCCCATTGGGCGCAGTGTCAAGACTGATTAGCATATGGCTGGGTACAAACTGGAATGGCATGGTGAGCTAAAAAACAATGGATTTAGGCCCAGATCTCTGTACTGAGGTGAATGTATGACATTGTTCCGCATTCTGTCCATCAATTGTTCTTTTTGCATTTGTTACTCCGAGTGGGACGGCATGCCCAGGCGTGGGTCCCGTGCTCTCCATGCCACTGGAGTCAAGCTATCCTGGCTGATGAGGGCTGAAAGCCTGAAACCGGTCCTAGGATGCTTGTTTCCAGTCCAGGGAGGACCTGACCTTGCAGTTCGGGCTGGACTGTTCCCATTGGGCACAGTGTCAACAATGATTAGCATATGGCTGGGTACAAACTGGAATGGCATGGTGACCAAAAAAACGATGGATTTAGGCCCAGATCTCTGTACTGAGGTGAATGTATGACATTGTGCTGCATTCTGTCCATCAATTGCTCTTATTGTATTTGTCACCCCGATCTGGGCGGATATGCCCAGACGGTGGTCCCGTGCTCTCCATGCTACTGGAGACAAGCTATCCTGGCTGATGAGGGCTGAAAGCCTGAAACCGGTCCTAGGATGCTTGTTTACAGTCCAGGAAGGACCTGGCCTGGCAGTTTGGGCTGGACTGTTCCCATTGTGCGCAGGGTCAACACTGATTTGCATATGGCTTGGTACAAACTGGAATGGCATAGTAAGCAAAAAAATGATGGATTTAGGCCCAGATCTCAGTACTGGGGTGAATGTATGATATTGTTCCGATTTCTGTCCATCAATTGTTCCTTTTGTTTTTGTCACCCCGAGTGTGACGGGCATGCCCAGTCGTGGGTCCCGTGCTCTCCATGCCACTGGAGTCAAGCTATCCTGGCTGATGAGGGCTGAAAGCCTGAAACTGGTCCTAGGATGCTTGTTTCCAGTCCAGGGAGGACCTGGCTTGGCAGTTCGGGCTGGACTGTTCCTATTGGGCACAGTGTCAAGACTGATTGGCATATGGCTGGGTACAAACTGGAATGGAATGGTGAGCAAAAAAACCGATGGATTTAGGCCTAGATCTCTGTACTGAGGTGAATGTATGACATTGTTATGCATTCTGTCCATCAATTGATCTTATTGAATTTGTCACCTCGATCTGGACGGATATGCCCAGACAGTGGTCCCGTGCTCTCCATGCCACTGGAGTCAAGCTATCCTGGCTGATGAGGGATGAAAACCTGAAATCAGTCCTAGGATGCTGGTTTCCAGTCCAGGGAGGACCTGGCCTGGCAGTTCGGACTGGACTTTCCTCATTGGGCACAGGGTCAAGACTGATTTGCATATGGCAGGGTACAAACTGGAATGGCATGGTGAGCAAAAAAACGACGGATTTAGGCCAAGATCTCTATACTGAGGTGAATGTATGACATTGTTATGCATTCTGTCCATCAATTGCTCTTATTGAATTTGTCACCTCGATCTGGACAGATATGCCCAGACAGTGGTCCCGTGCTCTCCATGCTACTGGAGACAAGCTATCCTGCCTGATGAGGGCTGAAAGCCCAATACCGTTCTTTGGATGCTTGTTTCCAGTCCAGGGAGGACCTGGCCTGGCAGTTCGGACTGGACTTTTCCTTATTGGGCACAGGGTCAAGACTGATTTGCATATAACAGAGTACAAACTGGAATGGCATGGTGAGCAAAAAAACGATGGATTTATGCCCAGATCTCTGTACTGGGGTGAATGTATGACATTGTTCTGAATTCTGTTCATCAATTGTTCATTTTGCATTTGTCACCCCGAGTGTGACGGGTATGCCCAGACGTGGGTCCCGTGCTCTCCATGCCACTGGAGTCAAGCTATCCTGGCTGATGAGAGCTGAAAGCCTGAAACCGGTCCTAGGATGCTTGTTTACAGTCCAGGGAGGACCTGGCCTGGCAGTTCGGGCTGGACTGTTCCCACTGTGCGCAGGGTCAACACTGATTTGCATATGGCTTGGTACAAACTGGAATGGCATAGTAAGCAAAAAAACGATGGATTTATGCCCAGATCTCTGTATTGGGGTGAATGAATGACATTGTTCTGAATTCTGTCCATCAATTGTTCTTTTTGCATTTGTCACCCCGAGTGTGACAGGTATGCCCAGACGTAGGTCCCGTGCTCTCCATGCCACTGGAGTCAAGCTATCCTGGCTGATGAGGGCTGAAAGCCTGAAACCGGTCCTAGGATGCTTGTTTACAGTCCAGGGAGGACCTGGCATGGCAGTTCGGGCTAGACTGTTCCCATTGTGCACAGGGTCAACACTGATTTGCATATGGCTTGGTACAAACTGGAATGGCATAGTAAGCAAACAAATGATGGATTTAGGCCCCGATCTCAGTACTGGGGTGAATGTATGACATTGTTCCGCATTCTGTCCTTTGCATTCGTCACTCCGATTAGGATGGGCATGCCCAGACGTGGGTCCCGTGCTCTCCATGCCACTGGAGTCAAGCTATCCTAGCTGTTGAGGGCTGAAAGCCTGAAACCGGTCCTAGGATGCTTGTTTCCAGTCCAGGGAGGACCTGGCCTGGCAGTTTGGGCTGGACTGTTCCCATTGGGCGCAGTGTCAAGACTGATTAGCATATGGCTGGGTACAAACTGGAATGGCATCGTGAGCAAAAAAACAATGGATTTAGGCCCAGATCTCTGTACTGAGGTGAATGTATGACATTGTTCTGCATTCTGTCCATCAATTGCTCTTATTGTATTTTTCACCCCGAGTTGGACGGATATGCCCAGACGGTGGGCCCGTGCTCTCCATGCCACTGGAGACAAGCTATCCTGGCTGATGAGGGCTGAAAGCCCAATACCGGTCTTAGGATGCTTGTTTCCAGTCCAGGGAGGACCTGGCCTGGCAGTTCGGACTGGACTTTCCTCATTGGGCACAGGGTCAAGACTGATTTGCATATGGCAGGGTACAAACTGGAATGGCATGGTGAGCAAAAAAATGATGGCTTTAGGCCCAGATCACTGTATTGGGGTGAATGTATGACATTGTTCTGAATTCTGTCCATCAATTGTTCTATTTGTATTTGTCACCCCGAGTGAGACGGGTATGCCCAGACTTGGGTACCGTGCTCTCCATGCCACTGGAGTCAAGCTATCCTGGCTGACGAGGGCTGAATGCCTGTAACCGGTCCTAGGAGGCTTGTTTCCAGTCCAGGGAGCACCTGGCTTGGCAGTTCGGGCTGGACTGTTCCCATTGGGTGCAGGGTGAACACTGATTTGCATATGGCTGGCTACAAACTGGAATGGCATGGTGAGCAAAAAAATGATGGATTTAGGCCCAGATCTCTGTACTGGGGTGAATGTATGACATTGTTCTGAATTCTGTCCATCAATTGTTCTTTTTGCATTTGTCACCCCGAGTGTGACGGGTATACCCAGACATGGGTCCCGTGCTCTCCATGCCACTGGAGTCAAGCTATCCTTGCTGATGAGGGCTGGAAGCCCGAAACCGGTCCTAGGATGCTTGTTTACAGTCCAGGGAGGACCTGGCCTGGCAGTTCAGGCTGGACTGTTCCCATTGTGCGCAGGGATAACACTGATTTGCATATGGCTTGGTACAAACTGGAATGGCATGGTAAGCAAAAAAAATGATAGATTTAGGCCCAGATCTCAGTACTGGGGTGAATGTATGACATTGTTCCGAATTCTCAACAAATCACTGATCCAGCACTCCACAAGGTCACTTTATGATCATAAAATATGTCTGTCCATTCAGCAGGTGTTGTTTCAAAATTATTTCTTTATTAAGTTCTTTTCTTACATACATATGAAAGACACATACAGCGTAGCCGACGCGTTTCATCCCGGAGGACTTCTTCAGGGCTACAACAAACGGATACAAGAATATTTACAAACATATTCACAAAAATATATCTACATATATATACAATTAAAACATTTTTCATCCCTAATGGTCTATATATACATTTATCATATACAACAAAAGTGCTAAAACAACAATTAATATTCTACAACTTCTTGTACATACATATTTCAGATAGCTAAGAAGGGTCTATAGTTGTTCTAAAGTTCTACACCTGCTAATTCAAAAATCATCAACCTTTGTGTGGAATAACTTTCCAATCTCACACCACTCATGAAATCCTTCTCTTATCATAATATCGTGATCTTAAATGCCACCATAAGAGGGCGTCACCATATTCTATCATTAGGACCTGTTTAAGAAGGTGTTTATTATTATTTTTTTATAAAACACTGTGTTCGAATAATCAATATCTACATAAGAACAATATATCACAACTACATTTTGACGCGTCTTTGAAATAAAATTCCTTAAGTTTACTATTACGTGGGAAATTTAATTTTATATCGATGCTAACTATACTGTTTTAAGATGGCGCCCATTAACACTAAAAATATGCTCTGGTTGAATAGTTATAGTTCACATACTATATGACAATTATTTTGGGACTTACTGTAGATGTGACATAGAAATAACTTTCTAGCCTTATACCACTCTTAAAATCCGACTTTACCATAATATTGTGGTTCTAAATGCCACTACATTATGGCGGCGCCGTATTCTATCACCAAGACCTGCTCATGATGGCGTGTACTTAGGTAAAACGCTTTGATCAAATAATCAATGTTCACATAAGAATTAGGTATCACAATTATATTTAGATGCGTCATTATAATAAATAAATCCCTAAGTTTAATATCACTCGGGCAATTTTAATACAATATCGATGTCTAATAAACACCATCACAAGAGGGCGGCCGCCGCATTTAACTATAATATCGAAAACGCCGCTACAAGATGGCGGCACCACATTCGATCATCAAGACCAGACTAAAATAGCGCTTATTTACGTAAATCACTGTGACCCTAAAATCACTGTCTATATAAGAAAATTGTATGACAATGGAATTTATTCACCTCTCAGGAATAAATTATTAAACCTAACACTACTTGGGAAGCCTTAGTGTCAGTATAATGTTGATGCTAAAAACACCACTTTAAGATGGCGGCCCCGTATTTGTTCAATTACATCCCATTTAAACTTCAACTTGCTACAGGTGAGCGATTAGGAGGTGTATTTAAAGGGATCCATGAGCGAAGCTCATTAATGCATGGACCGCTGGATGGGGTGAATCTGCTCTGCTCTACTACACTGGTAAGCTCGAATCGATTGGGGTGTTTTAGCTTTTCTGGAAAGGAACAATTTCCAATCCCTGTGGTTTACTGCCATTGGCTTTCCTTGGACAAAATTCTGGGTAACTAAGGTGCAACCATGATGTGACGGTATTGAGGGACTTTGTTTTATGGTAAATGACAAATAGTTGAGTTATGATTGAAAAGGGGATTAACACAAAACATATAGAAATTCCTCTTTATATATAATAAAATAAAGATGTTGCATTGACAGGGGAATGTCCTACATTATATTGAGTTTGTCCATCTAGAAGGGCACTGGGTTGATATTGTCGCAATTACACTGCATTAGTGGGTAAATCTGTTTTGCAACTAAAACTGTGTCCTCTTGTTAGATCAGATTAAAATTGTAAGTGACAATATTATACCCTTTCAGCTTCCCTCCTTTGTTTTCTAAAAATTGCAGATATTACCATAACCTACATAGGGGAAAGCCGCATTTGATGAACTGTGATCACCCAAGTATAATATAAATATAGAGAAAAAAGGTATGCATTGCTCTTTATCTTTTTTGAACAAAAGAATAATACAATACTGTTTGATAGCCAGGATACTATGCGTACATATATCTTTCTCCTTTCCTTTATATTAAGGTAATTCACCTATTCCTGGCCGATTAGAGGAAGGCTTAGCTACAATTCGCGATGTTGGAGGGAAATAAGACGAAGCCCTGTATATTTCAATCTTTGGTAAGATTATAAATATTACTTATGACCATTGAAAAATATAGTATCAGAAAAGAGGGAAGTTAATGAGACATTTAGGTGCTTAGATAAACTGTAAATCAGCCATATTATGTCTGATAAAAAGTGTGAGGACTGAAAATAATGTGTTGTTATTAATAAAAAAAACTCTTGCCCCTAGTTTAAAATAAGAAGAGAATAAAAGATTCTGTTCATATGCCTTCATTAGATCTGATAAAAAATGGACCTGGGAAAATGAATTGAATTGACATATTCTTAGAAAGTGATTGTCAGGATGAAATAAAACCACACAAAGGTTGATGATTTTTGAATTAGCAGGTGTAGAACTTTAGAACAACCATGGACCCTTCTTAGCTATCTGAAAGATGTATGTACAAGAAGTTGTAGAATATTAATTGTTGTTTTACCACTTTTGTTGTATATGATAAATGTATATATAGACCATTAGGGATGAAAAATGTTTTAATTGTATATATATGTAGATATATTTTTGTGAATATGTTTGAAAATATTCTTGTATCCGTTTGTTGTAGCCCTGAAGAAGTCCTCCGGGACGAAACGCGTCGGCTACGCTGTATGTGTCTTTTATATATGTAAAGAAGAAAAGAACTCAATAAAGAAATAATTTTGAAACAACACCTGCTGAATGGACAGACATATTTTATGATCATAAAGTGACCTTGTGGAGTGCTGGATCACAGTGATTTGTTGACAAGTTGTAGGGTCTTTGATCCTAAGGGGGTTTAGGGGTATTTAACCCCATGATCCTTAGCACCCGAAGAATATTTAATTTTTTGACCTGACGTATTGACTTGGTGCAATCATTCTCTGCCTTATACCTCGTTTTCTATTGTTCCGAATTCTGTCCATCAATTGTTCCTTTTGTATTTGTCACCCCAAGTGGGACTGGTATGCCCAGACCTAGGTCCCGTGCTCTCCATGCCACTAGAGTCAAGCTATCCTGGCTGATGTGGGCAGAAAGCCCAAAACCGGTCCTAGGATGCTTGTTTCCAATCAGGGAAGACCTGGCCTGGCAGTTCGGGCTGGACTGTTCCCATTGGGCGCAGGGTCAAGACGGATTTGCATATGGCTGGGTACAAACTGGAATGGCATGGTGAGCAAATAAACATAGATTTAGGTCCAGATCTCTGTACTGGGGTGAATTAATGACATTGTTCTGCATTCTGTCCATCAATTGTTCTTTTTGCATTTACCACCTACCACCACAGCCACACCCCTCGACTCTCAGGACCCACAGATCACCTTCCAACAGAATGTGGTTGGTGTCCAGGGGGAGTTGGCAGATCAGGTGTGTGGTCAGTGTGTACTACACTACCTTATCCTATCTAGACCTACCACTACCCTAAATTAGCTTATCTGAACCTACCCTCTTAACACAACATTTTAAACATCAACCCCCACATCCTCCTTGAGTCACATCTTAAGACAGGACATGTCTAACTATACCTAAATATAAACTACCTATGCATTTAACCTAAACAAGTATATATTTTTGGGGCTTTTTCTAAAAATGTCATTGTTTTTGATATTTTTGTATTTTTTACATGAAACTCACTTCAACCTCCCCTGAACAACCCAAAGTAATCCCATATAACAACTACAAAACCCATTGTTATGAAACTCCTGTGTGCACTATCTTAACACTATACTAAAACATATGCAACCTAACCTATCCTACCCATTGCATCAACAAAGATGCCTCTCAAACAGGCAGGGACAGGTGGATTGGACATGGTCTGTTCTAATGTTTGCTCTTCCCCAACACTTTCTTTCTGTTGTGTAGCAGAGACAGGGTCCACCTTGTTTTCCACCACTGCTTAATTTTATGTCTGATACTTCCTTCCGCATGTCCGCCTCAAATTTCCCTGCCCTCCTGTGGGCTGTTGTTTGGGTGGCACTGTCTGTGATGGTCCTCTCCAAGATGTGCTAGGTTTTATGCCTGTGATGGTCCTTCTGTAGTTTGTGAATGGCTGGGCATACGTCCTCTGCTGGTTGATGGGGGTCCCTTGGGGCACACAGACCACTGTCCCTGAGCCTTTTAGGGCTGGTACAGATGCTTCATGGCCCTGTATGATGTTGTTACATGTTTGAAGTGCTGGTAGTGCACCTTTCTCTTCTGGCAATTTTGCAGTTCCTCTGGTGTCATGTTGTTTGTTGAAAAAGATTACGTAAAATGTTAGTCATAGGCTGACTATGTACACATAACAACATAAGAAACACTCATATGTCTAATTACAGCTAAGTCAGTTGCCCCAACAGCCAACAAACACCTTACTGTTTTGATTGACTACACACATACCTACATCTAGCAAATCTGTAGGGCCTATTTGTATAGGTAATATTGTATAGACTGTGCTACCCCAATACCATAGGCAGAAGCGATAATGACCATCTCCATGCAGGGTATTTTTTTAAACATACTTGTTTCGGTACCCATTGTTTCGGTGCCCAATTTGACAATGACTGTGAATTGGTATACCTTGGGCATCCTGCAATGTCCATCATGCCACAGGCATTTTACACTATCAGATGTGTCATGTTTTGACAGCATATTACTTACATGACAATGATTTGGAATTGATGGGACAAGGAGCGATTATGGGACACACTTCTTCCTATACAGATAACCTTGTAAGCATGACATGTTCCAATGGATGCAGGCAATGGACAGCACATCATACATTATCATGTGAACAATTCAGTATTTGACATGATGACACTCTACAGTGGACGATACCAACACTGAATACATGTACACATTTATTAACATGCATATTATAGCAATCACACCTTATTCATGATAATTTGTGCAACAATTACCACATACATTTACACTGTCCGACACTTGGAAAAATGCACACCTCACACACAACTTTCATCTTGTCATTCCAAAAAACACAATGTGAAAGGGTTAGATAGGGATAAAGGAAGATGGCGCTCAAGCGTGTGCACTAAGAGTTTTCACTGGCAAAAATTAAATACGGTGCTGACAGGTCAGGGGTACTAACCCAGAAAAAAGCCCCTGCGAACAAGTGGGTCAGACCCACTCAAAGAAACAGAAAAAGAGGTCCTGCGCACACATTTCGGGATAATACTTTCATTAGAAAATGATAGAGGAATGAAAAAGGCTCAAAGTTTGTAGGATTTCGAAATAACGAAGGTCGACATCAGAAGTCTCAGTGCAAAGTATTTTTTATGTATGTCGATATCTGACCAATACATAATACACAACAAATCAGCCGACACGTGTTTCGTCACACCGTGTAAAGATGTGACTCTTCAGGGCTGGTTGCGCAGATGAGTATGTGCATGGAGACTGATCCTGAGCATGAAAAGCAAAGGGTGCGGTGCGTTAGGATCGACCTCACAACGCGGTGAAGTGGGGGGCGAAATGTACCAACCACATGGGTAAATGGCTGTACAATCGAGTATGTAGAGGATCGTGGGTACAGGATCCACCGTTCTCCAGGATGTGGGAACCGATCACTTCACTGCGTTGTGAAGTCGATCCTAACGCACCGCACCTTTTGCTTTTCATGCTCAGGATCGGTCTCCATGCACATACTCATCTGCGCAACCAGCCCTGAAGAGTCACATCTTTACACGGTGTGACGAAACACGTGTCGGCTGATTTGTTGTGTATTATGTATTGGTCAGATATCGACATACATAAAAAATACTTTGCACTGAGACTTCTGATGTCGACCTTCGTTATTTCGAAATCCTACAAACTTTGAGCCTTTTTCATTCCTCTATCATTTTCTAATGAAAGTATTCTGAAGAATTAGTGATCTTGCTACTAAAGCCATCATATATAGACCTTCCCCTTGAACTTTCATAAATGAGGCCCTAAGTGTGGAAGGAACTAATGTGCCAGGTATAATTCTAGTTTCCGGCGCAAACTCCCATTTCGACTTGATTGGGATTCCAGGGCTGTTTGTAACGAGGGCCTTCGAGGAGCAAGATAATATAAATCACGATAGCGCAGCCCACATGATAAAGCAGCAAGAAGCCTATCAAGAGATTCACAAATTTCTTTCAACAAACATGCTGAAGGTGAATTAGAAATCTCAGCTTGAAACCCAAACTTGGCCTTTCTCATATGTTCCATGTTTAACCCTAAAGCACCCACAGTGTCTGTGAACTTGCGAAAACTACTGCAATAGTATGAAAGGTCTGCGACATATACGACAAACTTGAACTTAGACTCATTGGGACAAAATCCTAACTTTAGTACTCCTAGATGCCTTCTGTGAATACCAAAAGTCGTAAAGTTAGGATTTTGTCTCAGATTACTTTTGTGAATCGGGCCCATAGCACTTGTTCCTCCTTCAGACCAAATCACAATGGAGACCTCAAAAATAATTTAGGATCAGTAAAAAAGCAAATGCCTGGTGTGAAATATTGGAAGATCTCACACGTGATGGAACGATTTTTCTGGTTACTGGCTCATGCCAACCATATTTTATGCACGGTTATGAAAGACTGGTCCAGCGAATCCCCATCTCTAGAATCTAAGGAAAATGAAAAGACTAGATATGGTTTCATAGGCGCTATTAGTGGACACTATAGTAGCTTGCTTTGGCCAAGGAACTTTACTGCATGCTCTGTAGGTTGGTAAGGAGCTGGTGAACATAACCCCACAATTGAAAATTGTTTTTGATTTAATGAATGGAAAAAAGGCAGGCCTTTTCATCACTCCATTCCTTTCTTTCTAAGATGTTAGCGCCTATATTTACTGTTTGAATTCTTTATTTTCTAGCAGAGACTTGGATTAAACAAGGGATGATGGACATGTCTCTAAAGTGGGGCGTATTTTACCTACCTGTTTCTACTAACTGTCTACACACTAAACCTCCACCCAGCTATCTGCGATGCTGTTCTTTTACTTAAAATAGATGTACCTTATGCCTGATTTTCAACATTTTTCTCTATCTGCCCGCAATATTTTTTACATTTTATTTCAATAATATTATCCTATTCCCTGTTAGTTCTCGTTTAAATATACATTTTTCATTTACTTTATTTCACTGATTTTATTTCAATGCAGTTTAATTGAAGTAGCTCTTTCAAATCTGCATCACAATTCATTTAGGGAGAGTTTGCATTGACTTTGCCCTGGAACGGCTGACATTGCTGTTGTTTTTTGACATCTAAACAAGCAGGGGGCACTTTCCAGTCTTACATACTGATGACACTGCTTAATTTTGTAAAAATGAAAGTGCCAGGGCCCTCATCAGGCGGCCACTCCAGCTTGCGCCACCCATTGCCCCCGCCAGTGCAGCCAGTACCAGTAACAACTATTAGCCACCGCACTCCTACAGGTGCGGCAATTGAGATTATTCCATGCCCCCAAAGCTATAAGGACAGCTTGGGCTGCATGAATTAGTAATTTTTAATGTATATTGAACTAATACACAACGGTTTTTGTACTCGCTCCAAATAACACAAACAGCGCCACCATGTGACAGGCTGTCATAAGTGCCCATGTTGACAATTGAGTGCCGGTGTTGAGCACCGGAAACCACCAGCTCAAACTAAGCACTGTTTTGTGGTGTCTGCCGACCACAGTCATGATGCTTTTTCAAAACCCAGCTATCAAGGTGCTTTACAGGTTTCGTGATGCGCACCGATTTTGGTAATGAAACTTCTCAGTGCCCATTTATCTAAAGATTTTGAGAACGTCCTGCTGAAGCCACTGACAGCAGCCGTGGTAATTCAGAGTGCCCCATCCTCATAGTCAGTCATTTTTTTCGGCAGTGAAACCTCTCGCCTCTGGCCATGCTCTAGAGGGAACAGCGCACCCAACATGGCCTGGCAATGCTGGCTCTTCCCCAGATCACAACAATCTGATGTTCATAACTTCTCGTCTACCTCCTCAAGGTGCTCTCTTCTCTGCAGCCTTACTTTGACACAGAGGCTCCTGCAGCAGTCAGTGAGCTCCTTCCCTCATGATGGTTTCAGGCCACTGCTCTTGGCAAGATGAAGACTTTCACAGCTTTTTGCTTCCCTGCCTGTAAGAAGCATTGGCAGTCAGTGACCCCAATTGGTGCACCAAGGTCTTCCCAAGTCTTCAATGGTGTGGTATCCTTTTGTTGATTAATGAGAAATCAGGCCCCCATGATTTGAAATGTTAGCGCTATCTTTAGACCCAGGTCACAGACAGAGTTTTTGGATTCCAGTGGTATATCTCTGAGACTAGTTTCGAGTGGATCCTGGTGTTTCCATATTCCCCCCATACCGGTTCATACACAGGTTTTGTCTCCTAGTCGCAGCAGGAAAGGGGGCTGAGAGCTCCTGGTCAAGGGAAACCAAAACAGAGGCACAAAAGAGGTAGATGCTTCTCTGCTTCACTACCACTTACCCTATTTTGGTAATGCCTCTCTGCAGGATTGGGCAATGGCAGTCCCTGCTCCCGGATCCTGCACAGTCTAGAATTGAGTACGCTACAAGGGACCTTGGGAATAGATTGGAGATTGGAGGTTCTTCTAGCTTCCATCTTGTACGCCACTCTTGCCCAGAGAATTCAAAACTGGTTGCCATACTTAATGGAGATCACAGATTTCGCACTTATGTGACCACCCTTGTATTTGTTAAACGCACATGCATCATTCACATCCCATACACATGTGGTGGAGGGCCCACTTGCAGGGGATTGACTGACCATTTTAAATAGGAGAAGCCAGTAGGCCACTCTACCAGAGCAGGTGACAGACTTGCCCTGCTGCTAATATCAACATCCTGCCATGACTGTCAGTCATCTCAGGCTGATGAGCTGACTTTGCCTATGGTGTGCCCACCCCCAGACGATAGAACCAGCTCTTGGCCTCACTCCATGTCACCACAGACCCTCAGCATACATGCATGATCCTTCTGTGAGCTGAGGCCTAAAAAACCCTCAAGAACTCTTTCTGGTTAACTTGGAGTGAGATGCACGCTCAGTCAGAGCTATCACCCCATCACCAAATACTTTCCATGACTTTGCATCACATGAGCGTGGGTTTATTGCCTCTATATGAAGCATTTAAGAGTCACAATGACTCTAAGTAAAATCTACTGAGAAGCATCTCTAAATAATGGTGTCAGTAGGTCATAAACTCAACCCGTTTATGATATGATGTACTTAGCAAGCTTTGACTGTAATGAAGCTTGAGGGGTACCTGATATCAATCAACTTGACTGTGATTTGAAGTGCAAGATATCTACGAAAAAAGACTGTAATAGAAATAATTGAGAATTTACTTCCATAGTGTAGAACAAAGGAAAGCAGGAGGCCTTTGAATGTGATAAGGAAATTGGATGGCAGAAGAGAACAAAGGTACAAAAATAGAATGTAGAAGTAAAGTATTGGTGATTGAGAAAGGCGGAGGATGCCTGTGCGGTGCACCGCGCACTGCGCTGCGCGCTCCACATAGTAATGAATAGCAGCGGGAACCTGTGGGTGACCCCCGAGCACACATTGCTGCTGATGAGACTGGTACCCTGCACAGCCTGTCTGCATCCTCTGGAGTTGCCTTGCCATCCTTGTGGCTGCATAATTCACACCTATTGGAGAGGGGATGCCAGAGGAAATGAAAAAAGGAGAAAAAAACATAAATATTCATCTGAGCAGAGTGGTTTCTGGAGGCATCCCTGCTTTTCTTCCCACCTCTCTCTGGTGTTCGATTCATTTACTTTCACTGGTAATTTTTGAGGAGGTCTAAGATTAAGACCCTATGGGGCAGATTTATGAGCCACTTGCGCCACTTTTGCGTCACTTTTCCCATGTTAAAAGTGACGCAAAAGTGGCGCAAGGGGCTCATAAATCTGCCCCTATGTTTTTCACTTGAAAATCTCATTATTGACAAGAAAATGACAATTCTACGATGTAATATCCCAACCTATGAACAGCAAATGAAGTTTAATTTGGGGTGGTCTAGATAAAAGGCCTGTCACAGTCTCTTCATACAACACAATGCGATATAGAAATGGGAGCTTGCTGAGTGGGAATTGGAGGATTGTAATGCCTTTGAGTGGCTTTAATCACACAACAACCAAGTATTCCGAGCCCTAAAAGGCATTGCAGGACATTTATTTTTATCTTACATAATTTATTTTGGAATAAAAAATATATGTCAATTTTACGAGGAACGTTTTCATTGAATCTATAAAAATAAGGTAGTAAACTGTTTGGAAGTAAAAAGTCCAAATACTCATAAACTTACTATTAAAATGCAGTTTTGTGAATACTGAAAAAGCTTAAACTTACACAAACGTGTAGGTTTGCCTTTGGGAATCAGGCCCAGAATTAGCTTATCTTCAAGCTAGTAGGTCAAGGTTTGTAGGTGTTTCCTGATTGGTGATGCCTAGCAGTGCCTTGGGGCAAATCTATTGTGGTTGTTTTCTGAAAACAGCTCCTCACACATCCTCTATGGAAATCCCCCCAAGCTTATTTTATGCAGGTGAAAGAAAGGTTCAAAGAGAAGAGCAAAAGGAAAATAAACTGTCCCCCTTACTAGACTTTGTGGCGACCAGACAAAAAAGTGAATTCCCCACACGACTCAAGTTTTTTCCCGTACTAACTGCCAAGGCACTTTTGCTAGCTTCTGATGGAGCAGGATTTCACAAACCAAACCTGCTCGGAACAACACCCCCATAATACGTACTAACAGTAAGCAGAAATAGAAATTATCATGGACCTTACACACACACACACGTGGGAAAAAGCTTTGCGCAAATCTGCACTAATGTGAAATAATATATAAAGGACTAAAACCTACAATTCAGTGAGCTTGAAAGATAAGAGAAAGATGCATGTTTAGGCCGCATGTGCAATTCGTAGTTGCATGTTGCATTTTGCTTCAGAATACTAATTAATGCTGTTTTTCCGCTTAAAGATTATGCTAGGTACTCTTCAAGACTTACAAAGCTGCAAATATCACTCAATGCCTCTTTTTTGTTTATAATAGAGCTGTTATCACAACCCTCCTTCTTCATAAATTCAACCAATCAATCTCTCCTTTATGTTGGTCATGTCTCACAGCTGAAGGTTCGCTGTTACACTTACTTTATTACTGTCCTAAGGTTTATAACTTTTGGAAAATGGTTTGGTCAAAATGTCTATTGATTTTCTCCTATAAAATCCCACTTAATTTCCAAAATATATTTCTGGGTACTCTATCTTCTATTTTTGACCAAATTGACTCCAAATCACGTTTATTTGTTTTATTTATTGCTGTTGCTTTTAAGGTTATATTAACATGTTGGAAGGATAACTCTAAACTGTCTTCTTTAATTTGGTGGAATTTGATATGCGATGAGCATAGGATCGCATCAGTATCTTTTTCTTCAATTCATCCACAGATTGAATCTGATGTTTTTTGGCTTCCGTTCACCACTTATTTATCACTAAACTCTCCTTCTCCATAATTTATCTCTTATATTCCTCCCCTTTTCTTTCTTTTCCTCCTCTTTGTCCATTTTCCCTCTCTTTATCTTCTTTCTCTACTCTTTTCTTTCTCCAACTTTTCTCTTTCTTCCTTTTCTTTTTATAATAAAACCTTTTAAATCATATTTTACTATCATATGTTTTCACGAGTACACAATATTTCTTATTTCACTAGTGCAGTTCTACAATGGGTATGTGTTTTTTTATTAGATGTTTCTTCAGAGATGCATATACTTATTCTTGTATTCTGTATGTTTCTATATTTGCAGCTCAATTGTTTTTGAGCAGATACAATTACTGTTTACATGTATACTCATATTTCCTTCTGTACAACCTATTATATATTGTTCTTGTGTATTCTCTATCTTCAATAAAAAGTTATTTAACAAAACAAAAAGATTATGCTAGGTAATGTTAACTTGGAATAGTACATGGGAGGGGGCTACACAGTGAAAACTACATTGTCATATAATTAATAAATGTTTATTTGCATTTACTGTAGTATGCTGGACGCGAACCCCACCTTGGTTAAAGTCGTTTCGAGTGGGAGGGGGAAGAGATGGGGAAGAGATGAGGAGCGCAACTGAGCTATCAGAAGCAAAACAGGCACGCTGTGCTCAGCAGCAAGAGTGAAAGACATGAGTCCCGGAATGATTGTCAGTTTGTCAAAGAACATGGTCGACCCTGGGATCGGATGTCTCTTCTGCAGAAGATGCTCAAATATTGAATTAATTTTATCAAATTGTATCATTTAAATGTAGTATGAATAAAGAACTTGAAAAACTGTGGGAAAGGAAATTAGGACAAAGAAATGTCCAATGTTTGAGGTGAAGTCACCATAGGGTGATAGAACCACCTACTGAGACGGCCAATCAGCTGTTAGAATAAGTGAGCTGTTGCAATTTAGGTGGGATGGATATGGAGATTTTATGGTATAATCGGGGTGCCTTTAGGGGTGTGGTTTAGACTTGCAGGAAGGAAGAGAAGAAGGTTGGATGTGTTGCTGATCGTCGGTTTGCAGAGAGGCCTAGCTGTTCCTGCCCTTAACCTGTCTCGGGTCCTGTCTACTTTGTTCCCTGATCCTATTTCGGGGGACCCTCACCATTCCCTAGGCCAGGGGCTGGTTTTTCCCACAGACCTACTAAGTTTGTATAATCGTACATGCAAATGTATTATTCTGAAACTTTTGTCTCTTCACCTATCCACTCAGTCATAATATTGTTTCTTGCATAATATTTGCTGAAACATTTGTCTCTTAATCTATCCCCTCCATTAAATGGTTATTGTACATGTTGATGTGAGAAAAGAATGTGCTTTAGTTGCATTTAACGGCAACTTCTCTCCTTTGATGAATTCATTGTTTGTATTTGTGCCACTTTGCATATGAGCATTACAGAATTAAAAACAAAAATTAAGATAAAACTTTATTAATCTTACCGAGAGTCTGTGGTTTATTAATAAAACTGATTAAATAAGTTAGATGTGGCATATCATTGCCACCAACTCTTCAACTAATTGGTCCTTCTACCAAGTGGAAGGAGTGTTGATGTATAGGTAGAAATATATACTAGAGATGTTGACTATGAAAGAATGAACAACATCGAAAAATGAAATCATTGAAACAAAATTGACCCCAACGCATCAGGGATATGGGTGAATGTGTATGGGCCATTGTTTGAGATATTTGTAAGTATTGATCCCTGATCAGATATTGGTTTTGCGCTGGATCACTTCCTTAGCCCTCCTCCAGCCCACAGTACCACTTACTACCTTCCCTGTCCCCCCTTGCACTCCTGCTTGCTTACTCCCCAAGAGGATCCCTAGCATGAGCTGTCGGTGTGGGGGAGAAGAGTATCAGCCTGGAACCACCTGAAGCCGCAACAAGAGTTAAGATGGTAGCAACTAGCAGAAGGATAGTTTGTGTCTGTGTGTGTGTGAATGTATTTGTTTGTCCATGCGTATGTATTTGTGTGTGCATAGCTATTTGTCTATCTATAAGTGTGTGTCAGTGTATGAGAGAGAGGAGTATGTGAATGTAAAGTCCACTACCCACCTGGTAAAATGCTAATGCTGGCACGTTGTGGTAATTCTTAGCAAAAACTGGTGGCATATTGGTCGTCCTGGAACAATGGTAATAATTCTTAACATTTTGTTGGCATTGGGGTTTGGGATTTAGCGGCATGGTGGTAGTTCTTGCCATATTGCTAGTAAGCGTTGCACAGTGCTGTTTTTGGGTTCCTTTTGAGAAGTACATGGGCTGTCAGCAATTCCAGACTCAGATTGTATCAACCAGATCTGTTTACTACTGGTGTTCAGGAATTTCTCTCTAATATTGGACCTAAAAATGGTCACCAACTACACTGATTTCGAACTTGATTCTCGGGGTAGCAAAATCGAGCAGCCCAAAGCTTACTCATGGATGTGGTGTGTGGTTAGAGGCTCAGCACTCAATAAACATCAAGTAACAATCAATAAACTGCTGCCCAGTTATTGCTTAAGGTTAAGAAAACGAGAAGCACTTTTATGCTAAATACACACTGGGAAAATATACTGTACATAAGACACAGGGGGCACTAATTACAGAGTACCAATGGAAAACACCATCCGTGATGATTTGGGGATAGTCTTTGTTAGGAATTGACATTAGTCTTTGACCAATGGGAGAGAATCATACAGTGGTGGCTGGTGCCATTTGAAAATGGTGAGACGTAAAAGTTGTGGATGAGTGTTATGTCGTGAGCAAGCAAAGCGAGTGGACCTGATAGACAAAAGGGGTGTTTTGGAGGGATCCAATCCCCCCCCCCCCAAAGACATTTATTTTTAAAAAGGAGTACCAAATTGTGCATTTTGAAATATTTAGACACATTAAAAAATGCCACGTCTTGCTGCATTAAATATGTTCAACAATTAGTGTAGTGCTTAAAAAGAGAATAGCATTTTCATTGGTATTCCGCTCTATTCTGTCTGTATGAAGACAAAACGGTGTGTGCACGCTGTGCAGTTGTGCTGTTCACCTGCGTCCTGCTGATTCAGGGTTGGTGCGCTATTGGCAGACTGCCAACTACCCAACCACCTGCGCCTGCCGCCATACTAACTGCATGGGGTGCAGCACATCTGCTAAACTCAGTGGTCACAAGAGCCGCATCAAAAGGAAGGCTGCTGAGAATTCTTCCCCGAAGTTTACAGCCCGAGCCCATATGTGTCGTCATCATTCTTTCATTGCCACCACCCGCCCCATAAAACGCAGCCCCATCAAACGCAGCCGTCTGTTACCAAGCCCGTGTTTATGGGTGCACCCCTGAGAAATGCTCTGCATTCCAAAGCCTAAGGCATCACTGGCCCCTTCTTTACTGCTCTTTACTATGCAAAACGTCAAAAGCAAATTGGTGGTCTTTGTTTCAGCTGATTCTGCAGGGCCCTTGAGCCTGCTTCCACCCATGGCTTCTATTTAGCCTGCCTGGACCAGAAGGAACCCCCAGTGAGCAGGGCCCTTTCACAGCTCAGCAGCCTTTCAGAATGGAAATAAAATGCACGTTTTCTGTGCAGCGCGAATGCTGGTCAGAAAGAGTTAATTTTCACAGTACTTCCATGATGATGCCACCATTCTTTGGTATTTATTGTTGCTGGTGGAATGCATTCCATTTGCCACTTTACTCATAGCCCACGACCAGCAGTGCTGCTGCTCTCACGGTGACGGACAGCAGCTCTGAGCTCACCCTTGCTGAGTGGCCCAGGACCGTCGAGGAGCCAGGGGGGAAAGCGTGTGTGTGTGGGGGGGGGGGGGGGCAGAGAGAGGGGGGGCTGCACCCATATCCCAGCAGTTTTCCATGTTAATAAAACGCATTCTTGATCGACTACACAAGGTCTGCAGACCTTCTTAATTCATAAGAAAGTGTTAGTTAAGGAGATTGTTTTCAGGCTGGTACAATATGACAGGTTTACATTTTCTATCATTACAAACCCTGAGGTGTTTAACAGCACAAAACTAGCCCCCGTCGCCATCTTCACAGCTCGCCCTTGTAAAATCAGTGCTTACAGACTCCAGGACACTAGCTTGGTTGTCAGGATCCATTCAATATATCGGAAACATAAACCTTGCGATGACCTGTCTCGGCTTACCATTGACTCCGACAGAGAAGAGCTCGAAGACTGAAAAATATTAGAGCTCTCTCTGTTCCAAAAGTGCCAGGACTCTCTGTGATGAATAACACGAGAGGCGCATGGCGCACCAATCAGAGAGTGACCACTAGGCCTGGGCCAAAATTCCGTTCCGTTCGCGGAAATTGCGATATTTTGGCATTTTCGCGTTCGCGCGAAAATGTCAAAATTTCCGCATTCCGCAGCTTAGCGATAATTTGTTTCTTGCTCGCGCTGTAAAAAAATACATTCTCGCGTGCGCGCAATCGCCTTACCTGAATCCCCGCGTTCGCCGACAAGATTTCCCGACCCGGTCGCGTTCTCCACGAGATGTTGGATTGTTGGTAGCCATTTTGCGCTGTCTCGCGACAGTTCACGTCATTTGTCGCGCGATCACGTCATTTGTCGCGCGATCACGTCTTTCTTCTCGCGATCATGCACCGCGCGAGTATGAGAAGATTGAGATCTCAAACACATCATTCTACATCGCGAGCGAGAGGGTGAGGACGCGGGCACGTCTAATCAAACGCGAACAGGAGAAAGAGACCCCGAACACGTCATATCCAACGCGACAGGGACAAAGAGAACGCGATCATGTCATTTTCGACATGCCGGCGGAAGTAATGTGAAGCTCGAGAACTCGAACATGTAAAATTTTCAATTTGGAGAGGAATATCAGCTCTAGCAGCATGAAACCTTCTGCAAATGCTGATTTTGGATGAAAACAACTCCTTACATTGACATTTGGATGTCCTTTTTTGTGCAAGGAGTCCTTTTTTTTAAAAGGTGGAGAGAGGGAGCAAGTGACACAGAATCTCCAACTTCCTGTTCTTGTCCAGCAGGCTCCTCCCAGTGCTTTGTCCATCTCCTGCTCATTCTGCCTTTGGATTTGGAGCTGGAAAGATCACTCTTTTTGTCTGCTGCATCATTGCAATTGGATTTGAGGATTTTTGGAATAGGATATTTGACAAGTAAGTGGTTGTTGTGTCTGTTTGATTGTGGGCATTGCAGTTGTTGTAACTACAATTTATTTTTGATAATTAATTATCATCATTCCTTTTTTTATTTTTTATTTTGTGGGTAGTAGTAGTAGGCCCGAGCTAGCCATGGGCATGGCCTCATGGGTGTGTGCATGATGAAGCAACTGTTCCTTTTGTTGTTTTTTTAATGTATTTCATTTTCAAGCACATTTAGGGCATGGATGGCATTGGATTGAGTTGGGGAAGTGTGCTTTTTGGGGGTGGCCTTTGTGATGTTGTTGGGCCTGGCCATGTGGCTGGTGGCCATTTTGAAGCCTAGGCCTGCAAGCTTTCCTGGCCTTGTCTGCCAACAGGCCTGCTTTTTCATCCACTAGGATCAGAGCAGGTAGCCACAGCTTTATTAATCTTATGTTTTCTGTGTGGTCTGTTGAATTTAGACATCATTTAGGGCATGGATGGCATTGGATTGAGTTGGGGAAGTGTGTTTTTTGGGGGTGGCCTTTGTGATGTTGTTGGGCCTGGCCATGTGGCTGGTGGCCATTTTGAAGCCTAGGCCTGCAAGCTTGCCTGACCTTGTCTGCCAACAGGCCTGCTTTTTCATCCACTAGGATCAGAGCAGGTAGCCACAGCTTTATTAATCAAGTGTTTTCTGTGTGATCTGTTGAATTTAGACATCATTTAGGGCATGGATGGCATTGGATTGAGTTGGGGAAGTGTGTTTTTTGGGGGTGGCCTTTGTGATGTTGTTGGGCCTGGCCATGTGGCTGGTGGCCATTTTGAAGCCTAGGCCTGCAAGCTTGCCTGGCCTTGTCTGCCAACAAGCCTGCTTTTTCATCCACTAGGATCAGAGCAGGTAGCCACAGCTTTATTAATCAAGTGTTTTCTGTGTGATCTGTTGAATTTAGACATCATTTAGGGCATGGATGGCATTGGATTGAGTTGGGGAAGTGTGTTTTTGGGGGGTGGCCTTTGTGATGTTGTTGGGCCTGGCCATGTGGCTGGTGGCCATTTTGAAGCCTAGGCCTGCAAGCTTGCCTGGCCTTGTCTGCCAACAGGCCTGCTTTTTCATCCACTAGGATCAGAGCAGGTAGCCACAGCTTTCTTAATCAAATGTTTTCTGTGTGATCTGTTGAATTTAGACATCATTTAGGGCATGGATGGCATTGGATTGAGTTGGGGAAGTGTGTTTTTTGGGGGTGGCCTTTGTGATGTTGGGCCTGGCCAGGTGGCTGGTGGCCATTTTGAAGCCTAGGCCTGCAAGCTTGCCTGGCCTTGTCTGCCAACAGGCCTGCTTTTTCATCCACTAGGATCAGAGCAGGTATCCACAGCTTTATTAATCAAGTGTTTTCTGTGTGATCTGTTGAATTTAGACATCATTTAGGGCATGGATGGCATTGGATTGAGTTGGGGAACTGTGTTTTTTGGGGGTGGCCTTTGTGATGTTGTTGGGCCTGGCCATGTGGCTGGTGGCCATTTTGAAGCCTAGGCCTGCAAGCTTGCCTGGCCTTGTCTGCCAACAGGCCTGCTTTTTCATCCACTAGGATCAGAGCAGGTAGCCACAGCTTTATTAATCAAGTGTTTTCTGTGTGGTCTGTTGAATTTTTAGACATCATTTAGGGCATGGATGGCATTGGATTGAGTTGGGGAAGTTTTTGGGGTGGCCTTTCTGATGTTGGTTGTCTTAAAGACATGCTTTTGTTGTATGTGTCTGGTGTGTTGGTGTGCAATGCATGCACCCTGCAGACCTTTTTGGGGCCTGTGAATGTTCGTATTTCCATTTTGTTGCATTAAAAAGGCAGAGCAGTGTGCTTTAGCATGCATCCATTACCTGGCTTTTATAGGCCTTTTGTCAGCTCCTGGTGTTTCCCAGGCCCCCGGCTTGTTTGTGATTTGTGAGTGTCCATGTGGGTGGTGGCCTTTTTTGGTGTTTGGACTGTGAGTTATTAGTGTCCTGCTTTTGCCATAGGCCTGCATGGTTTTCCTATTGGCTATTTGGCTTACTGCTTCCAACCATCCACCCCCTTTGCCGGCAGCAGCTCCATGGATGCTGAGATGCTCAAATAATTTAATGGTCCACCCCACTTTCATTACATTTTTATTTTGGTGGTTATTATTAACTTTTCTATCCTTCCTGAGAGTGTAGTGTGTGGCTGTACACAGTAGTATAACATAGCTCTAGTTAAAAAAAAAGTCATAAATGGCTAGACTATCTCTTGTTTGCACTAGTACAGTACTAAGTAACTGAACCACAACAACAGATGCAACATTTCACTGATGTTCTTCTCCTGTCTTATTTGCTTTTAGGTGCACAAAAGACAGAGTAGGAGGTGTCATCAGCATCACCCGGCTACCTGTTGTACTGCCAGCCAGACAGAAGTCCTGCTGCGCATCAAGTCCACGTGTGACCAGAACTTGTTGTGCATCTGCATCCTGCCTGACATCTGAAGAAGATGGCCCCAAAGAAAGTACCAGGTCCAGTACCAAGAAAGTTGCCGGTGAGAAGAAGGAACAGAAAAAGGAAGTGCCATTAACCACGACTGGTGGTGTGCCGGCCAATGTTTTTTTTGGCACCAAAGCGTAGTCCGGGAACCAAGCTGGGAGCAGCACAGCGGTCCAACCCCACCAACCTAGGCCCAAGGGCTTTAGTGTCGCAGAGGTAGCCAGTCTACTAACGAGCAGCGATGTTGAAGAAATGTCATTACCGCAAAGTAGTACACAATCAAGTTCAACGCAGGCGCAAACTCAGCAGATCAGTGTGCAGCCGCCGCAACAAGAACAGCAGCAGCTGCCGCAACAAGAACAGAAGCAGCCGCCGCAACAAGACCAGCAGCAGCCGCCGCAACAAGAACAACAGCAGCCGCCGCAACAAGATCAGCAGCAGCCGCCGCAACAAGAACAGCGGCAGCCGCCGCAACAAGAACAGCAGCAGACGCCGCAACAAGAACAGCAGCAGTTGCCGCAACAGCCCACCATAGTAGTTGTTGCTCCTGACGTAGGGACATTTCAGGAAATCGAGCTTCCTGCAGACAAAGTGGAGCAAAGTCAAACCACTGTTTCAGAAGAGATATTGTCTTCCAGACCACCAGCAAGGAAAAGGAGGCTTAGTCCATCATCTTCTTCTTCAAGCCCCGCTTCTGATGATCGTGATGACACTTGGGTCCCACCAGCTCGGTTCGAGAGTGATATACGCCACAAGACAATGCTTCTGAAAAGGAAGGTCCCAGAAAAACTTAGAGTTATGGAGGTAGATGTAGAAGAGGGGGGTGATGATGTTGATGAAGACGAGCCAGTCATCACGCACATTACTCCCGCCCCAAAGGGATTGGAGACCAACATTCTCACCCTATCCAGAAAGGCTGCTACTGAGCGGGATGTAGCACGGATCTCACCAACACAGGTTACACCACCACTACCTCCAGCTGCCATATTTTCCAAGGCCCGGCAGGGACCTACATCCAGCTCAACCATCTCAGTAGGTAGTGGTAGTAAAAGTCACAGTGTAGGTGCACAGGATCACACATTTTCAAACACCCCCTCAAGTTCATCTGGTGTTGAAAGTGCCACATCCAGCAGTGCCAGAAAGTTCTCCTCCCCAGTTTGGGACTTCTTTTCTGTTAGCGCCAAGGAGGAGAATGTTGCTATATGCTCAATTTGTCGGCAAGGTGTTCGGCGTGGTAAACTTGGCACAAATTATGGTACCGGAGGACAAGCAAGTCATCTCAGAATACACCACACTGTCGTGTGGGAGGATCACCTACTTAAGTTAAAAGAAAGTAGAAAAAGTCAACCCATTGAAGTTGGTCAGGATGAATCAGAGAGCGATATTATTGCGGTGGCAGGTGAAGAAGAGGGAGGCATTTCTAGCCCTGTCCCCAGTAGTGCAGTGGTGGTAACGCCCACATCCTCCTCAGTAACATCAAAGTGGCACCGCAGTAAGAGCCATACTCAGAGTCTGGGTGAGACACCAAGGTGACCGGCGAGTACCTCAATGAGACAATCTGTGTCGTTGAGCCGTAGTGGGTTAATGAAAACAGCACCACTAAGGAAAGTAAGCCAGCCTACCATTGAGAGCATGTTTAGGTTGGAGGGGCAGTTCCAACGCAACCACCCAACGGCACGATTGTACAATGCGAAGCTGGCTAAAATGTTAGCGCTGGACCTTCTTCCTTTTTCATTTGTGGAAGGGGTGGGTTTCCTTGAATTTGTGTCTGCCATCTGCCCGAAATGGAAAGTAACCAGCCGGTCCTATTTCGCAAGAATTGCTGTTCCGGCACTACATCATGATGTGCTGGAATTGGTTGGACAAGCTTTGCAGAAGAGTGCTGTGCACAATATCCACCTGACAACAGACATGTGGAGCAGTTGCCAAGCCACAGATTACATGTGCATCACTGCACACTGGATCTCTTTTGTGGGGGTTAAAGATAAACTATCTGCACGAGGTGTTGTTGACACTGCTGCGATTTTTGAAGGTACTCGGAAACATGCAACTGTAGCCATGTTCGCCATGGAGAAATCTCATACGGCTGAAAACATTTTACACGAGTTTCGCACCAAGGTTTTGGAATGGCTGCGGCCCAGAGGGCTTCGTATTGGTTTTGTTGCCACAGACAATGGCAGTAATGTACTTAAGGCCATGGAACTTGGCTCCTATTTTAGGGTTCCGTGTTTGGCGCACTGCATAAACATTATAGTTCAAGACTTTCTGAAAAAAGAACCCATAGTCAGCAATTTACTGGCCATCTGCCGAAGAATATGCACTCATTTCAGCCATTCTTTTAAAGCTCGGAAGCAGCTGAGGATCATCCAACGTGAATTTAGGATGCCAGTCAAGGCACTCATCCAGGAGGTGGCAACACGTTGGAACTCAACATATTACATGCTTGATCGTCTGTACGAACCGCACATGTCACTCCATGAATATGTCTGGAAAAGAAGAGGGGATGCTAGTGCTACTGTTAAAGGCATGAACCTTGACATGGAGCAATGGAGCCTAATTAAATGCCTGACTGAGATGCTTTCTCCTTTTGAGGTCTTCACACGTGAAGTCAGCAAGGAGAACTGTACAATGGGCCAAGCTATCCCATTATTGCAAATGCTAGAGTATGAGCTGAATAATGTGTCTGAATCATACAAAGGTGTAGAGGACAGAAGGCAAGCCCATGACTTGGTGGAGTGCTTATCCCGGCGCTTAACTGAAAATGTAAGGTTACAAAATAAAATTTTGTCACAAGAACATTACATTTGTGCCACAATTCTGGATCCACGTGCAAAATTGGGACATTCCTTGCTTTTTCCGACAATGATGTTGCCCGCTACAAAAGTTGTATAGCTGAAGCAGCCAGTAAGTTGGAAAACGAATGGCTGCTAATTAAAAGCCCGCAAGATCAACCCACAACAAGTACTGAAACTGAAGCAGGCCATGCAGAATCAAGTGCAACTTCGTTGGCTAAGGGCAGTGCAGTTGGCTCACAATCACAACACTCATCATCACTATCGACTACAGAAACAATAACTGGATCATTAGGCCGAGTACAATCATTATCATTACAGGATTGGTATGTAAAGATGGGCTATTGTAAGCACAGTGCTGATGCACAGAAAAAACAGCACAAAAGCTTACCAGCAGCAACCCTGAACATTGAGCGGATGGTCCAGGCCTATCTGGATGACCCAACAGAGGTGTACGTTGATCAAAACCCATTGCAGTATTGGTATAGGAAAAGGTCTGAATGGCCACAGCTCAGCAGGCTGGCGATAAGCTATCTGGCTTGCCCTGTCGCAAGTGTCTCTTCCGAACGTGTTTTCAGTGCTGCTGGTTCCATTGTAACATTGAGAAGGACCAGTCTATCTCCAAAAAACGTAGAGAGGTTAACAATGATCAAAATGAATCAGCACTTCATACCACCGAATTACACAATACATGAATCAACGGAGGAAGATGAGGACAGCGGCTCAGTTGACGGAAGTATTGTGTCAGATGATTACCTACTACTGACTGAACCCCCAGAGTTTGAGGACGAGCTATACTTCCCTGACAATTAGGCTCGCACTTACTGTCTTCCTCCCTTTTTTCCCCCTTTGTTTATGTGTCTGTCGTTCCGGTTATAAACTTGTGAATCACAACAAATCCATTACCACCGTCCTCTACTCTTCTAATTTGATATACAAGTTTCCGGTGTCTGCTATTTGACAGTACAGTCCTCCGAATCCAGCTCCTCCGCTCCATCATACTGAATCTCCTGCTCAATTCCATTTCCCTCATGAATGATGATTGGATGATGGTAACAACAAATTCAAACTTTCCTAGTCCTTCCAAAAGAAGTGGACCATGAATCAGATGACTACTATAGCTATCCTCCTTTCATAGCCGAGAGAGACTGGCCATTAACTGAAAATAAGATGGAACAGGTAATGATTGATGCCATGCATTGGACGCAGAGTCGCAGACTGAATGATTTAGATTTTGTTGTGTTTGTTGTGCATGAATTTATGTAATTGTGCACTGCCACTAATCAACTTTCTACAGAACACACTAATTTCCCCCTTCTTGCAAATAAGAAATTGGTACTTCTCCTGCAGCTTGGTGACCCATTGCTTTTAATTCAATACAGGAAGGGGACTCACTCAATCTGCGCAATGAGTATGATTGACACAACAGCACCGTCCATCATGATGATGGCGAAATAGACGGCCCGTTAACTTAAGATGAGAAGGAACAGGTAATGATTGATGCCATGCATTGGACGCAGAGTCGCAGACTGAATGATTTAGATTTTGTTGTGTTTGTTGTGCATGAATTTATGTAATTGTGCACTGCCACTAATCAACTTTCTACAGAACACACTAATTTCCCCCTTCTTGCAAATAAGAATTGGTACTTCTCCTGCAGCTTGGTGACCCATTGCTTTTAATTCAATACAGGAAGGGGACTCACTCAATCTGCGCAATGAGTATGATTGACACAACAGCACCGTCCATCATGATGATGGCGAAATAGACGGCCGATTAACTTAAGATGAGAAGGAACAGGTAATGATGACAATTAATGGCATGCATTGGACACCTGACTCTAAGCTATTGGTCTTTGTGTTTGCGTTGTTTGTTTGTTGTGCACAAAGTGATGTCAAAGTGTACTAGTAATTAGGCCTGGGCGGTAAATTCCGTTCCGTTCGCGGAATTTGCGGAATTTGGGCAATTTCGCGTTCCGCAGAGAACGCGAAATTGCCCAAAAATCTGCGTTCCGCGACTTCGCGAAATTTTTTGCTTGTTCGCGTTCTCAATATGCGTGTTCGCGAGATATTTCACCCCGAGCACGCAAACAGCGATCGCGAACAGGAAAAAAGTATCGCGAACAAGCAATTCCGCGTATTCGCGGAATTTCTGCGTGTTCGCGGAGATTTTTTACCGTTTCGCGGAGATTTGCGTAGCGCGATTACGCAAATTCCGCCCACCCCTACTAGTAATCTATCTTTCTGTACACAATAAAGAATGACTCAAGTCAGTAATATTTATATTTCTACTCTTGTTGTGTCATAAAAATTTTACTTATACTGCAGGCCGATCTTCACAGTCAGTCAGTAAAAGTATCAGAGATGATGATGATTAAGTCAGGACTCAGGAGGACGTTTCATGAGTGGCATAAAACGGAAAAGCCAAAAGGTAAACACGTCAACAACAACAACCACAGCAGACCCAAATGTCTGTGTAGAAGTTGAATAGAGTGTAGCGGTGGGATGACTGCAGTGCATTGATTTTACTAACTTAAACTGTAAAATGCTATGTTTGGAATGGATAATGTGCTTTGCGTTTGTCCAACTCTTTGAGAGAAAAAAAAAGAATTTTAAGTGTTAACGTAGGATGTGCTAATGCTAAGCACTGTGGGCCTGCTCTCTCCTGTTACTGTTGAAGGTCAATGCTGGAAACAGACTAGAGTAGAGATGATGCATAGATGCCACCTCGGAAAGTGTTCTTGTTGCACTACAACATCACTTGTGCATTTGTTTTAACTTTCTTTCTCAATATCCCCTTTGGTTTTCAATCGACAATTACAGGCCGGACCTTGCCCCAAACTTTGTAAAACATTACAATGCATATTAATTACCTTACCAATCAATCACCTTTTTTTTCCCAGCCGGGCAGTGGCGAGTGGCGAGGCGACACACCCAAGATTGATGGACGAGAGGAGCAAGAGGAATGCCGAGATGCAAAAATCAAGCCCACATTTTTGACCAGGATAAGACAGTAACAGTATCCACTTTTATCTTCTTTTAAATAATTTGATTAATATCTTGTATACAATCTTTACAACAGTGTGTTCTTGGAGTTGTTATTATCAATCATCATTAGGTTTGCTCTGTGTTTACGATTCTTCCCTACCAATATTTAAAATTTCTATTTGCTATCTGTTAAAGTATTAAGGCCGGAACAACAGAACAAGAACTAGAAGTGTATGTAATACGGGTCTCTCATCATCATGAATGCATTGCCTTTTTCTCCCTTAACATATGGATATGGTAGTCTTCAATGATTGTTGTTTGTTTGCCTATGTATGCATACTGTTTTTCTATGTCAAACCTTTCCCAAAAACCCCCTTCCCATCCATTCAACAAACCCTAACTCTCTTCCCCCGGGCTGTGTGACTTATTGTCGAGGTGTAACTAAATTAAATGTACACCAATACTTAATCACACACTTGCTGGGGTGGATGGGGTGAAAGCAACACTACTTCAACTTCAAGGCAGAGCGATGATCTTCTTCTGCTTGGCCACCCATGAGTAGGATATTTCAGAGGTTATTTTTTTTAACGAAGGAACATATACCTCAGCATGAATTGCCGGCATTGATTGGATTTGTTTCTTGTCATTCCTCATATACAGCACTAACTGATAGGCTGTAGGCCTAGTCAAGTTACTCGACACACCTATAGTTTGTAACTCTGTCTAGTAGGCTATCCTCCTAACCACCATTCTGTTTTTTTGTCAAATATTTGAGCATATTATTGTTGCTCGGTAAATTCTGTACTGTACTTCATTCAACTACTCCTAACAGTCTCTCAAAGGCGATTGACTGTCTCCTTCTCTTTTTTTGCAAATGCTGCCGCCCTGCCAGTGTCTACTTCTACTACTATGCTGCTACCACCACCACCACCCCAATCATGGCATCTATGAAAAAGGAAACCATCTTCACCATGCAGCCAGTGCTGTGCCACAGTTGGACATAAACATCAAGCACCAGTAAGAGACAAGTTTGGGGGAGGCAGAATTAATAATGGAAATGTTGTCAATGATTTCATTTTCACACACCAGTACAAAGAATGCATAGACTAGAGGACGGACTGAAAGTACTAGAAGGACCAGTCAATGAGTGAGGTGTGTCGCATCTATCTGTGTCTTATACAGTCAGCCAATTATTGAAATCAAACACAGGCTATGGGCGGCCATGCACCAGCAAGGAAACAGTGTGATGTAAAACAGTTACCCCACCTACAAAACATTAACAACATTGCATGTAACATAGAAAAATATATTTAATTTACCCTAACAAATAAACTAAACCCACAAAAGCTGACCCACCCCCCTCCCTAACCCCAACCAATGTCAATAGAAGTCCGTAACGCCCAAACAAGTTCCCACCCACCCACCCAAACAAGAATTAAAAAAGGGGCAGAACAGGATGACAGGGACTAAGTGGTGAGGCGGGACCCCAGGAGGACACGCATCTGGCGCATCTCGCCCTCTAAACGGGCGACGCGGCGTCTAAGGGTGCGGCAGTTGTAGCCACAGTGGAGGGGGGGCACCGGAGATGGAACGGTGGCGGCGGGCAGCCGCCAGACGGTGGCGCCGTACCGCTGGAGGGCGGTGGCTGGGGCCCGGGCCACGGGAGGAGGCTTCAACAATTGCAGCCGCAGTCTCCTCTTCCTCCTCGGCTAAGACCACCAGCCGCCGGTATTCTCGCTGGATTGCCTCCAGCTTCCGGCGCCGTGCCTTGGCGGCCAACTCCTTCCGATTTTGTTTCGGAGTAGCTGTGTATCAAAAAGAAAAAAACAAGAAAATTGTAAAATATAATCTTAGAAAAACAGTAGGACAAGGTAATTATTTATACACATAGTGGCAAGGTAGAGTAGCACAATAAAGCACAGTAGTACATAACATTTTAAATGTCGCCCGTCCTTCTTCCTTCCACCCGTCTTTCAATTTTTAGTTGAACACTGCACCAGGTGCTCTTCTCCATAAAACTTTCAAAGCTGAGTTGAAATCAGATAGATGAGGCCACTGGTTACTCAATACTCCGGCTCCTATGCCAATTAAAGGGAATTCTAGTCTTCTAGTTCACTCTTCAAACGTCCCCAACAACTCATACTTACTTTGTCCGCCCGCCATCCTCATGCTAAAAAGGGTGGGGGTCCTGTGAGGACAATTAATTAGGATGATGCGCCCGGCACAGTGGCAGGCGCATCCTGTTTTTTTTTTTTACATTCTGGTTGGCTTTGCTGAAAGCAATGCTAAAATGTTGTGCTGCTTTTCCAAGCACAACATGACGGGCCCCGCACGGAGCCTGTCACGTTTTGCTTTGAAAGGCGGGGGTACCATAGCATAGGTGGGTACCCTCCATGAGGGCCCCCAAGCATACTCTGCAATGTCTGCATGCCTTTCCGTGGCGGACGGCAATGCCGCCACGGAAAGGCATTCCAAAATGCAGATTATATGGCTGGCGGTGTGTTCAGAGAGACACCACCGCCATATTGAACGCTTTTCCGCCTGGTCGACATGTGGGGGGTCTGAATATTTTCTACAGGGATGGCGGGAGGTTTGCCCCATGCGGTGTCGGCAGTGAATTCCAGCCGGCCCGGCGGGGGCAATACGCCCACCATCCTAATGGGGCCCTAAGTCACAACTGTACAGTATACATATACATACAGTACACCCTTGCAGTGAGTGTACTGTCAAGTTCAACAATAGTTAAGGATTATGAATCTAATTTACCACCGCCTGCCACTGGTGCTGCCACTCCCTCTACCGCTCCATCGCCGGTATCGGCAGCAACTGCCGCATCCTCACCCACCGCGTCGCCTTGTTCGCTGGCCCCGGCAATGGTGGCCGGTAGTGCGCCTAGAAAATCAGGTAGTAGTAGAGTAGACACTAATAGTTATATATGATCATTGTAGCCTTTGCTTAATTAGCCCTAGCCATGCTACCATTTTACCTTTGTGTCTTTTATTTTTGCACATGTGACGTTACCTTTACCTTGCAGCTTAAGACACCTTTGAGCCCACATGACCTGCCTCACACTGCTACTGTCTAGTCTACGCGCTGCGTACAAGCGGTCAACAAACATTAACAAGCCACTTTTTTAGGAAGTACTGGTGTACTACTGTTACTGTTAGTCCATATTGCTTATCCATAAATGCTACACTTTTTGGCACGGCTGAGAAATGCTTGCAAGTTGCAATATACTAACGCACACCATTTCATTTTTCGCATTACAAACGCGAGATTCCCTTCTACGAACCAGAGCTTCTGAATGATGCAACAACTACCAGTACTAGGTTCTTCTAAGGTGAGGGGTCCCTTCACTCACATCTTCATTTATGAATTTATATAAACTAAATTGCTATGGGATGGTGGTGCTGCCTTCCACCACTGTTCAGTTATCATGATTTAATTCCCAACTGTATAAGTGTAACAATTTATATTGTTTTAATGTTATTGATTTTCCGGCTGGTGCTGCATTTATAAGAAAACAGTGTACAGACCTTCTCAAATTGAAATAAACATTTTGAACTTACATAGACTTGGTGGTATTTGGTGTGGACTAACTTACACGAGTGAGCAAATTAAAGTAAGGGTGTGCATGTGAATTGCTTCCACGACTGAGAGGTTGGGTGTGCTATGTTCTGGGTTGTCTACTTGTTGGGTATCTTGGGGGGAGGGTTCCGAGACCTAATAGTTATGACAAGACAGTACTATAGTCAAGCAGTGGAATTGTGGTGGGTGCGGAATTTCTGATTGAGGTGTGCAAGGAAGGTCCAACCTACCATCACCAACATCCTATTTCCCGGTGCAAATGTCTGTGTATGTGCAAGATGCCTACAACAGTAGTATGTCCTATAGGGTATCATATCAAAATAGTAATAAATCTGGTAGGGCTGTTGCTGTGAATTTTCAAAGCCTCAAGATCTATAAGAGTAAAAGTAGTACAAGACAACGGCCCAACGGATTGGACTCAATGGCTCGAGCTACTGGTGAATATGAGTTTTATATTACAACCTTTCACAAAGAGTGGCACTGGCCAACTGGGCAAGACTAGCTACTACAGTACAGACAGACTGATAGTATGTATTAGTAGTAGTACTCAGAGTCATCATAGCGGAGGCAGGGATAAGATTTTTGAAACCGTACAGATCGAAGGAT
This sequence comes from Triturus cristatus, assembly GCF_964204655.1. Classification (NCBI taxonomy): domain Eukaryota; kingdom Metazoa; phylum Chordata; class Amphibia; order Caudata; family Salamandridae; genus Triturus; species Triturus cristatus. The sequence continues at coordinate 336,753,046 of NC_140590.1, read as the reverse complement.
AATTGGTGGTAAAAAAATAGCATTTGGAAACAAACAATGGGGCAGTACAAGTTATGGAATAAGAAATATTATTAAAAACAAGAAGACTTACTGGGGCCAGCAGAGGAGCCCTCAGCGGTGTCCTCCTGGTGGTGTTCTGTGTGTCCCGCCGACTGCCCAGTCCCTGTCGGTCTGCCCCTGGGTGCTGATGAACAGGAAAGATATAAGAAAGAGACAAACATTGATGGATGGTGTCAAACAAATACAATATTTTTCAACAACGGTCAAAAAACACTTATGTAAACAACAATTGCAATAACTAAATTGACCGATCTCATCTGGTCAACAAGTTATATCGGGGGATTCGCAGTTCGACTACTTAAGTTACTATTTATCAACAGTAATCCAGTCTTCCATTCTGATTCCAGAATACCAAGTTACAACTAAGCCTAAGTACAACGTACCACCCAACCTAGCCCACCTATTCCAGGCATGCCAATTGTACATTAAGTATGCATTTCCACTGTATTCCTCAACAATGCATATGGTCAAATCATGGAGGACACATGAACATGACTACATGTTTTGTATACACCAAATTTGGGTTTGATTGATTGATGCTGATCTGCTAGTGCTAAGTAACTGCTAAGCCTACCACCACTCATTGAACAAACTAGAAAAGGTTCTAATAAAGACAGCCGTGCTACCAGCACGTCACGTAACTGAGTGAGGGGGCATCACGCATACCACTAAAAAATTAGAAGCTCATACAAAGTACCTAAACCGAAGTATCAATCCGCCCCTATCTATTAGTGACAGGACAAAGTAAGGAGTGGACTAGAGTCACTGTAGCATTACGTAACTTAATTTCTCTAAAATAAACTCATAAAGAATCACGCTAAGCAAGCGCAAATGCAAAGCTGCAAACAAGTAAGATTAGTAGTAGCGCAGAAGAGCACCTGTGTCAAAAAAATCACAGACTTTTAAACGTAATTAACCTGGAATGTAAGCAGCAACATTCTAGCTGGTTGGAAGAAAAAAAAGATATTCGCAATATATAACACAGAGCAGAAGAACAGACACAAAGTAGTAATAATTAAATAGGTACTCACCAAACCCCGGGACCTCCACTCCCAGCAGGTCCAGCAGGTCCTGCTCACGGTCCAAGATGTCGGACCACCGGTGCGTCAGCTGCGCCTGGGTGCACCGAACACCAGAGAAGCGTGACACTGCCCGGCGCACCGTCCCCCACCGCTGCCGACGCTCCCGGAGGCCGTACCCGGACAGAGGCCTGCCACCTGCTGCCAGGGTTGAGGGGAGGTGGCGCTGCACAAAGAAAATTAGTGCAGCCAACTCCACCTCCCCAAATAAGGCCCGTGCCTGCACCCCTTGTGGGCACCGCCTTCCGCAAGGAAGGCGGTCGCGGCTCTGGCTGCACCGGCGAACAGCCCTACCCTTGGACATGGTTCTGGGGACGGGGCGGAAAAGAAAAGGTAAAATAAATAAAGGAGTAAAGGAAATAAATAGCAGGCAATAGAAAGTGAAAAAGTAGCTAAAAAACAAAAAAGAAGTTGACAAAAACCAAAAATATAGAGGCAGGAAAATAGTTAGAGAAATAATAAGTAATAAAGATCCAAAAAAAGTGGCTATAAACAAAGGATTGAAAAGATTTTGGGAGGATTCAAAATCAGGCCTCAGAACCATGCAATAGAGTGAAAAACAAGATGGCCGCGCCCATTGCGACCACGTGCGCAAGTTCGCACGATATTTTCTCCCGAGCAAGCAAAAAGCAACGCGATCATGTAAAAGCGGTCGCGAACAGGAAATATCGACCGCGAACGGGCGCGAACATGCATTGCGCGACCCGGAACAGGAAGTAAGCATCGCGAGAGGGCGGGACAAGTAAAAACGAGATGGCCGCGCCCGTGAGCAACCGCATGGGTAAGTTGGCGACCCGCGATCACGCTAAAAATACCGCTAACAAGCAGGAAAAAAACGTCCGCGTCTTCGCGATATTTCCGGCGTGTTTGCGGAGATTTTCAGCATTTTCGCGATAGTTTGCGAAAGTTAATTTCGCAAATTCCGCCCACCCCTAGTGACCACCTGCCTGTACCAGATTACGGGGCAGTCTGGGAGCCGACACTGCACAGTCAATGGCCCTTATTTATGAGAAGTGTTGCATTGCTGAGTGAAAGCAGCGATGCAACATTTCTCAGTGTGCCCTCCTTGGGACACAATGGATGCCTCATATTTACTGTATGATGTATCATGTCACAAGGAATGACAGATACGTCAGTATTACTGACGTATCAGTTTGCGCACTAATGATGGATTGCTGACGTGTGTCACAAAATTGATGCACCTCCGGCAATGTGTCCTTTCACATGTGACAAGCCCGGTGTAAAAGGGAATGCATCAGTCTTATGCCTGCTGTGGGGCAGGCATAAGATTTTGACGCAGTTGCGTCCTAGAAGTAGTGCAGTGAAAACTCATAGACTTCACTGCGCCACTTCTACAAGTCTTTTTGTGGGGGAACACCCACCCTGTATACATTATACATGACACAGGTATAATCTAGCACAGGGCTTTACAACATGACACATCTACCTAAATGCGTCACGTTGTGAATGGGCTGCAACGCGGCACATTGTTTACGCTGCTGCTGCGTCACAAAAAGTGACGCAATGGCGGTGCAAAAGTGTTGTAACGGGCTTGTAAATCCACCCCAATGTGTTTAAGCAGCAGAGTGAAGGCAAACGGACTAAGCTGCTTGGGTCCGTTGAATAGGAAATACAGACTGACTGTGGCACCAGGAAGGATATTTCTTAAAGAAAAATGAGCAGGCTGAAGGCACACCCACCGTCCGGTCTGTCACGGTCACAGAGACGCGTGGCTTTGCCTCCAGGCATGCATGAGAGCTCACTGTTCACCAGCACGGCTTACCAGTACCACTCCCTGTGACCCCTGAGACAATCTAGATGTAGCTCCCTTGCAGTAAACAGCATGTGAGCAGCCTGAGGATTGTCTGAGTCAGGGGCTGCCAATGCTTCTTTGCAGACTTAGGGGCTATGAATATAATCCCCCAGGCTACTAGGGCTCCTAGCATTGCAGGTAGGTGAGGATTAAAGTGAGCATGTCAGGTTGGTCAGAGCAAGGCACGCATCCATTCTGACATGCACACTTTACCCCAAGTAAGCCCAGCTGTGTCACACTCAACCTTTCAAGCTCCACGCTTTGACCCATGTCTGACTCCGCCCACCCTCACCTGACTCTACTGCAAACGGTAAACTTTAGCTGGGTCATGCCACATACTGCTGTTGCTAATAAGCAATGGAATCAGCTGGAAACCATTAACAGTTAAGTAATGATTTAATTTGGGACCTGTAGGATAATGCCCCAATGCAGAAACTACTGTTGGAATCATAGTGGGCTCACTGAAGGGAATCTTGTGGGGTTTGTTCTTTCCTTTAGTCACAATTTCATGGAATGGAACCCACAGTGGTTGCAGCCACATGGGCTATTTGATCTCAACATGCATCCTTCAAATACATGCAACACGCGCCCTGCATCATATAAACACACCCATTCTGAATGCAATGCAACATTCATACATGTCATAGATAGCGTTAAAACCCGGTGGAAGGGGACTAGAAGACAGGAGAGACCACTTAGTTGCTTTTCTACACAGGTAACAGTGAAAACGCCTTGCCTGCCCTATAATCACTTCGCTGTCACTAAAGTCATTCTGGGGAGATGACAATAGTAATTCTTCTAAGAGAGGGAGGCACATATGCTGGCTTTTCCTAACCAAAGAACCCATTTTGGGTCTCGCTCCAGATCATGGAAGGGCCTCAGTGCACACACATGATTGTCATGTGTGCGGAGGTGAGGGTTAAAAACACTACAGGTTACTATGGAGACCTTGAGGCAGGAGTGCATGTAATCCATACCCATGCATGGGACCTTTCTTCATCCCAACAGAAGTAGTTCTTGACATACTGTAGCAACCGTTGGCACCTATACCTGCAATAAAGCCTGCAATTGCATTAAGATAGTAATTCATAGCATAGTGTGGCTATTCCCGGCATGATAGTGCCCAACATAGTATAATGTCTTATTGGTAGTATTTTCTGGTATATAGTAATAAGCTATGACATGATGATGAAAAAGCATATATTTTTTAAGACATTAAAGTTTAAGCAAGCTCTTTACCACAGTGAGGGGATTCACCTCTATGGCAGCAAACTACATCAATGAAGCCCCCTCTGTAGACCTCAGTACCCAGCTGTCCCTATTTCTGGCAACAAGATCACCAGCATCTACAAAAATGCTCAGCCCCAACCGGACCCTTCCACCCTTGCAGCCTTCCTGCCCATCTCTACCAACACACAGAGGACCAACCTAACCACCTGGCCCACCATCATCACTCAGGAATCTGCAATGACCATACAGCTCCATACACTCCGAAGCACCCTCTAACCCCTGCCTCCTCACAACATCGTTATCAAAGAAATGGACACCATCAGAGCAGCCCTAACCCCAATCCTAAAAGAATGAATCATCACAGTCACCTACCCAGACACGTGGAAACATACCTCAGTACTCCCCCTCCTCAATAAACCCTCAGCAGACCCAAGGACACTAGACAACTACCAACCTATCTCCCTCCTACTCTACCCAGAAAAGTGTTGGAAAAGATGATAAACAAATGTCTAGTTACCAAGCTCACTGACAACCACTTCCTTGACATCCGTCAATCCGGATTCAATCCGGATTCAGGTCAATTTCAGTAGAGAATGCCCTCACTGTCGCCATGGCTGACATCCAGATGATCATGGACAGAGGTGACACTGCAGACCTCCTCCGACTGGATCTTTCTACAGTCTCCAGCATAATCTCCCACCTTGTCCATATCCAATGACTGCTTGAAGCCAGATTCTAAGGGCCTGCACTTCACTGGATTTGCTTCTTGCAGTCTGGCCCCTTCACCTCGGAAGCTGTCAGCCTCATCTGCGGAGTTCCACAAGGGCCCTCATTCAGACCCTCTCTCTTCAATGCCTACAGGACCATACTTGCCATTTTCCGCCGCTCTCACAGGCTCAACATCATATCCTATGTTGACAACACCCATCTCTGAGATTTGAGAGAGCAGAAGTGAGTGATATCTTAGTAGATAGGGCACATTTCTGCTCTCCCTTTCACGCAATGCAGCGCAGCAAGTTGTGATGCATTGCTTGTCCTTGCATTGTGTGCAGGAATAGTAAATCTGGGAATTGATGTCTTCCTCTTTAGTATGAGCGCTATAGGATGTTCCCAAACTTTCAGTATAAAAGTAGAATCTCCAATGCAAAATGAAACACAACAAAAAGCAGTCAGTAGTAGTAAGTTTATTTGCATTGTTAATTAAAACCATTGCATACAACTGGCTATAATAATCATTTTTACAGTAAAAACAACATAACCAAAATATACATAAAACATACAGGTTGCATGCGCAAGTAAAATGACAATTATTAAGAATTTTGACTATTACGTTTCTTGTGAATGGATCTATTGGAATCCATACTTTGATCAGTTCTTATTTTAGCTCTTTGTGGGCTCACCCTTAAGTTGTGCAAAAAGAGCATTTTTATCTAATCTTGACTTGGGACAAAAAGTGCCTTGTTGACTAGCTTCTGGGTTTAAAGTGCAAGTGGTTTGTGCAAGGTGCTCCTAAAGTCCATACTAGCCTTGGCCATGCTCTTTCCCAATGTCACTAAGTTTCTTAAGTACCGGCTTTAGAAATGTTGTTCACTTGCAAGCTAAGGGGAGGGAGGCTCCAATCAACTCGGCGGTTACTGCTTGTCGGCAGGTGTGAATACCCAGTTTAAAATTGTTTGGTTTCAGTAGCATTTTCCTTTGGGCCATGGCCACCGGGCATGAATAGAGAATATTTGCGAGTGTCTCTGTTTTGTATCTGCAGAGACGTCAATTTGAATTTTGCAACTGACCCTTCCAAGTAGGAGTAAAATCTTTAGCTGAAATATGCCCAAAGCGGTATAGCATATACTGATGCTTTAAGGCAGACAAAAATGGTCTGAGATGTACTCCTGGGCTCTCAGGCTTTTGTAAGTGTTACTGTCCAGGTGTGCTGTCTTTTTGCAAAGTGATTCCTATCATTTAAGTGTGACAAATACTTGGTTGAGGAGATAGTTGCTTAGAAAAAGGCTGCTTTATCCATGCTGCTGGCCAATACATCTCGGATACCTAGTTCATCTATTACCAGCCAGTCCTAGATATTCTTCCCAAGAGTGTTTTTGTTAATTCTTCTATTGTTCATTAATTTCCATCCAACAAAGGTTGTTTAAGGAGCATGTGTCAGAGACACGCAATCTCCAGCATAATTTAACGAAGGCATTCATTCTTTGAAGTTTTTATTATTTAAGCCGAATTCCAGGCGGACCTGGGGTGGGGATGATGATTTTGGTATGAAGAATACTGATTTGTATGCTTTTATTTTGTTCTTGTTGAGTGTTTCTCTTTCCCCTCCGTGCATAATTTCCATGCCATATTGCCATGTTGGAATGAATTGAGCTACCATTACTGTGAGTAGATGGTTGAATGTGGGGCAGCTAATTTACTTTTTCAACAGCTTAACCCTTTTGTGCTAGGCCTCCCCCGTGCTAAGCCTTTTTTTGGCTATTTGGGGTAGTTCACGCACAGGCCCCTCTAACTTTTTGTCCACATAAGGTATGTTCCAACATCATAAGGATTTTAAAGGTACCCAGGGATTGTGGATTCCCCTGGAGGGGACCCAAAAATTAGCCAAAATACAGCTAAATTTAGTTTTATTATTGAAAAATTGGGAAAAAGTGATGCAAAAGAAAGTGTCTGGTTTTCCCCTGCAAATGGTATCAAAAAGGGTCTGTGGTGCAGATATCATCATCTTCCCAGCTTTCAGGGAGAAGCAGACTTTTGTCAGAAAACCAACATTTTTTACACAGATTTGACATTTTACTGGGACATAGCCTATTTGTGCTACTTTTTGCGCTTTCAACCTCCTTCCAGTTAGTGGTAGTAATGGGTGTGAAAGCAATAATGGATCCCAGAAAGCTATACATTTCTGAAAAGTAGACACAATTCTAAATTCAGCAAGGGGTCATTTGGGTAGATCCTTCAAGATTTATTTTATAGAAACTAACAGTTCGAAATCAGAAAAATTGAAAATGAGTTGAAAAAAACCAGTCATTTCTTCCAAAGTTTTCACTTGTATCTTCTTCTAAGTATGACAGATGTTTGAAAGCAATATTCTGTTACATCCACTGAGCCTTCTGGTTGTTTGGATATATAGGACTTGTAGGTTCCCTCTGTCACCTCCCCCCCTGGCAGCCTGGGCTGGGACAGCTTCCTGGGCACACACACAGCCACACCCCAGTACATCACAGGTCTTTCATGGAGCATTTACTTGTTAACTATTTTTTGTTGTGTTTCACCTCTTGGTGCACATGCATCTCCACTCTGTCTATCGCTGGGCCCAGGGCCAATAACTGAGCAGTGTCTTGCAGTGGTTTTTCATTGTGTACTGGGAATACAGCAATTCCCTTGGTAAAATATAAAGAGTGAAACATAGGTATCAAAGACACCTATGTATTTATGAAATGGGAACAAAATATAGAGTTTAGAAACAGTAGATATTTGCAAATCTCCAAAATTGTGGTTACCCATACTAGCCTGTGAATTGTAAGACATTTTTCAAAGTGACTTCTTTTTTACACATTGTCTTACATTAGGAAGGCAGAAATGCATAGAAAGTCAAAAGGTATTAACAGTTGCTCTACAAATCTGAGTTACCCTAAGACTTCCGATAAAAATGGTACCTCACTTGTGTAGGTAGGCTAAGGGCCCGTGACAGGAAACGGCCCAAAATGCAACATGGACACACCACATGTTTTTTTTTTTTTATAACTTTATTCATCATTGATTATCAAACAATCAAAAATAGCATTTCTTTTGTTGCATTTGCCCATGGTACATAATAACACATCTAACAATGGAGCACATACATCTCTCCTCTTAATACATACTGGTGACTCATCAGATTATAAACACATCATGTCATGAATATAATACATGCTGTCCAATTCTAAACAGCTCGATCTGTGTGAAAAAGATCCCTACTGTTCTATCTAAGCCGCAGATCCGCACCCTTTATCTATTAATGTCTTCGTCTTAGAGTACTCGGTGATGTGGGATAGGCTTGAGCGATGTGGAGCGCAATACTCCTATGCAGCACATTGTCGTGCATGCATGTCAGTGTGCAGCCCGAGTGTTCTATCCGATCCCCGTGGGTACTATCCCTGAGTGAGGCTGTGAGAGGGAAGAGGTGTTCAGGGTGGCAATATACGCTTTATATGGGCCCCAGATAGCTTTAGGGTGTGCTGCGCTGGGAAGCAGGCTAGAAAAGATTTTGCTATTTGTACTACAGAACGCTAAACTATTCAGCCAACCTTGTGTCGAGGGAGAGGTCCTGCTGTCCTAGTGCAATGCTATTTCACGTTTTACCAGGAGGAGGCCGATGGATGCTAATTTACGGACTGCTTTAGGAAAGTTGACTGTGTAGCCCAACAGAGCCACCTCAGGAATAAGCACCAGTGTGAGCCCAAGAATGTCCCCTAACGTTTTGTGTACCTGGTCAGAGTATACGTGAATGCGGGGGCATGTCCAGGCCAGATGGGCGAAATCAGCGTGTTGCATGCTGCATTTCCGGCATGTGTGAGGCCTTTCCTGGTCTATTTTATGTAGTTTAGCCGGTGTCATGTAAATTCTATGAAGGAACTTGTAGTGCAATAGTTTATGGCGACTGTTTAATGACACGTTTTTCGAACCTTACAACAGGCGGACCACTGGTCGTCCAAAATAGGATGCCCCAGGTCGGTCTCCCATTCCAAACGGAGCCTGTCGTCCACACTAGGAACTCGTGCAATGCATAGTTTGTAAAGTTTAGAAATTATGTGTGTACCCCTCTTCTGCTCAATGAGTAGAGTCAGCGGCTCAAATGAGTCCGGAACCAACGGAAATCCAACTATTGTAGCTCTTAATGTTGAATAAAGTCTTCTGAGGACAAAGTGATCCATGAATGTGGCATTATGGAAATGCGTGTCCTCTGTGGCAGAAAATATGTGTCCACCGGTATACAAATCGCCTATTTTGGCAATATCAAATTTAGTCAGTGTACGTTGCACGAGCTTCTCTCCAGTTCTGGGGATGCAACAAGCTTTCGGCAGTGGAAGGGCCAATGAGTATTAAATTGAATAGCCCAGCTAGTGGTCGAAACCGTTTTCATGTCGACTAGACTCCTGGGTTCACCCTTGGGTAAGACAGCCCTCAATCGCTCAGGGAGGACAAAGTCGGCCTCCGGTCGCAGAAATGGGATCCGTGCATATGGGTGGTACCAAGCATAGGCATAACTACATTGAGCCACCAGGTAGTATAAATAAAAAATCTGGCACTCCGAATCCGCCTTTATCGTATGGAAGAGTGAGTGTCTCCCATCGCACCCGAGGCTGTCTACCCCCCACATGAGTCTGATAAGATGGGAACGCAGTGTTGCAAAGAGATTCTGGGTGAGGGGGATGGGGATATTATTAAATAGATATAAACATTTGGGGAGAACCATCATTTTAATTATAGCGATCCTACCTGCCATGTACAAAGGAAGGCGCAACCATTTTTCTACCTGAGTCTCCAGTTTCGCAACTGCCTGACCATAATTAAGGCGTATGATTTGGTCTTGCTTCAGGTGCACGTGAATACCCAGATATTTAACGGAATCTGAGCACCATTCCAGTGGAAACTCACATTGACACACCACATTTTTACAGTGAAAACAGACCCTTTTTTGCACAGTGCCTAGCTGTGGATTTTGAACCCTAGCTCAGCCGGCACCTGGGAAAACCTAGCAAACCTATACATTTTTTAAAACTATACACCCAGGGGAATCCAGGATGCAGGGACTTGTCTGGCTCTCACCAGGTTCTGTTACCCAGAAACCCTTGCAAACCTCAAACTTTATCAAATAGAAGCACATATTCCTCACATTTTTGTGATGGAAAGTTCTGGAATCTGCATGGATCCACAAAATTCCACCCACCCCGCAGTCCCCAGAGTCTTCTGATAAAAATGGTACCTCACTTGCGTGGGTAGGCCTAGTGCCCGCCACAGGAAACGGCCCAAAACGTATTGTGGAGACATATCAATTACCTAGCACAAAATGACCTGGTTTGGCAAGAGGGGTCACCTGGGTTTTTGGTCCTGAGCTCGGTGGCCATCTAGGGAAACCTACCAAACCCACGCATTTCTAAAAACCCAGGGGAGTACAGGGAGGTATGGCTTGCATAGACCCCTCCAACATTTTTCAACCCAGAATCACCCGCAAACCTCAAATTTAGCTGAAAAATTACATTTTTCTCAAATTTCTGTGTGGGAAAGTTGTGGGATCACCGGGCTGACACAAATTTCTTACCATCCAGCGTTCCCCCAGGTCTCCTAATAACAATGATACCTCACTTGTGTGGGTGGCTAAAGTACCTGTGACATGCATGGGCCCAAAACGTATTGAGGTGACTTCAAAATTACCTATCACAAAATGACCTGGTATTGCAAGGGGGGGTCACCTGCGTTTTTGGCCCCGGGCTCGGCGGCCATCTAAGGAAACCTACCAAACCCACACATTTCTGAAAACTAGACACCCAGGGGAGTCCAGGGAGGTATGGCTTGTGTGGACTGACCAAGGTTTTCCTACCCATAATGCCCTGCAAACCTCAAATTTAGCTGAAAAAAAACATATTTTGGGAAAGTTGTGGCATCACCGGGCTGACACAAATTTCCCACCATCAAGCATCCCCCCAGGTCTCCTGGGGGTGCAAATCAGGAGCTAATGCCCCATCTGCCTCTGGGGGGGCAGAAAGACTGTGGGAATTTAGGGGGGCATTGGCATGCCCATTTTGGGCAGCCACCGGCCCTAAATTCAATGAAAAGAAATCCCTGGCTTCTAGTGGGCTTTCTACCCCTCCAGGGAGGCAGATGTTAGCCGACACCTGGGTATGGCGCTCATTTTGTCCACCAAGTCAGGCAGGCAGCAACCCCAGTGGGAAAGTGCTACCCCTACAACTGCTATAGAGTGACCACAGAGGAGGGATTGCTCATTTCCATAGCCATACCACTAAAGTTGGTCCAAGAGCTTTGTACAGGTGAATAATGTACTGCCATCATGGCTTTAGATAAAGGGGGCAATGTGGCATTGCTTGCAGCAGGGCACACAGGAACTGCTGCAAACGTGGGTAGGGTTAACCCTTGGAGCTTTTTCCCTATTGGTTAGGGAGGGGCCATGAGTCACCCCCACCACAGGCATAAATGATGTAGCACCACAGGCATAAATGATGTAGCACCCTAGGGACCCTCTGCTGGACCTGTGGAAAACAGGAAAGGATTGCACCTGCTGTTGAGGCTGGACCTGCTCTTGAATGTGTCCAGAAAAAAGAATTGGACTCCAAGTGCCAATTGGTTGACCTCTTGTTAAGCTACAGGGACACAACAAGCTGCTAGAAACCCTTTTTCTGGAGAGCCCAGCAGACAAGTTCCACCTGCATAGCCCCTGAACCCTGCTGGTGTTAGTCTTGACCCCAAGTGTGTTTTCTGAGGTCCTGGAACCCTTGGCTGTGTCAAAAGGAATTCCTCCTGAGTAACCTGGAACGTAAAAATGTTTAACCTCTAGAGGACCGCGGCAAACCAGCCAAGTCAATTAAACGGAGGTGCATTGCCACTGGGCCAAGGATTCAGGTTGCTCCCACTCTGAGCTTTTCCACAGTGCCAAATCTGTTTCAGCTGTACATCACAGAGAGGGTATCTGGCCTTGCAGAGCTCTGTCCACCTTCAACTTGCAGCCTTGCCCTTCTGGAGGAAAGGGAACATTGACTCTTTCAATGTGGGACCCATAAGTATCAGACATATGACACTATGAGATCCACAGTCATGAGGTTAGGGAGAGGAGGCAGAGAGGTGAAGACAGGAGATTCGGACGGATATATGAGGCCTAGAGGATCGGTGTTATGAGGCCAGATAAGGGACATTATGACATCCAAAGAGTTGGGGGTCTTGATGTCAGGTCATTTTACATGATGAGGCCTGGTGAGGTAGGTTAACTTGCTTCAGTTAGATGAGATCATGATGTCTGTGGAAGTGTATTAAAATGGGGCGAGGGAGGTCTGTTGGGAGCAGAAAAGTGGGATGTGGTGTCAAAGCAAGGGAACATTTAGATCTGAGTTTAGGGTTAATTAGTTCACCCAGGCCCCTATTAGAAGGAGCCCTATACATTCTGGATACATTTTCCCCCAGCTAGATTTGTCAGGTAAAAATTGCTGAAATTTACCATGAAAAAAATTCCGGTAGTTATCTGAGCATACAAATTTCAATGTGGCAATAACCAGTATGTGCATGTTATTCCACAAAAAATATGCTAGGTTCTATTTATGGCACCTGAAACACTTTGATCTAAATTTTTCAGCAACACCAGACCACTCCTTATACCAGCCTAAGAGGCATGTAAGTAGGTTTCAGTTTATTTCTGCATTTGTACATCATTCTAAGCACAGTTAGGTAACCTAATAAGTAAATTACCATAGCGAGGCTGGATAGTCAGTTAATTGCGTGCTCGTAGCTGATGCACGCAGTGACCTTCAAGTCAATATATGAGCTCTGCAAGGCCTTCTGAGATGGATACATTGAGTATCTTTAAATTGGGTAATGAATTATATGTATAGATCTTAAAAACAATAAAAGCGCGGCAGTGCTTAATTCGTAAAAAAACATAAGTGCCACGCCGGTCTTCAGGAGGTCACTGCAGCGTGTGCTACCCATTTCCCCTGCCAGCACTACTATTGTCATACCAACACAACTACAGATCATCGCACTCCTACAAATGTGACAGTTCAGACTATTCCTTGCCCCCAAAGCTATACGAATGGCTTGGGCAGCAGGTATTAGTCATTTTTAATATATATTTTATTAATAAACAACTATTTTGTTCTTATCTCTAAATTAAACAGACAACGCCACCATATGGCAGACTGTCATAAGTGCCAGCGGTGCCAATTAAGTGCTGGTGCCGTGCACTGGAAATCACCTGCTCAAATTAAGCACTGAAGTGCAATATGAAGCATTATTTAGAAACAACAAGTTATATTTTTTTAGAACTTTTTTCAACCTGTTTCCTTCACATTTTTAAGAATTTGTCTGAGGTGGTGCGGTCTGTCTCAGTGGACATGTGGGGCGTTGGCCATCCTTGGACATAGGGCACCCCAGGCCCTCCTGCTCTGCAGGAGTGTTCCTCTTGCCTACTAGCCGAGGTAGCGGGTCTTATGTCTTCCAGACAGACAGACTCTCATCACTTCACTGTAATCCGACAAACCCATCTGCTGCTTCCGATCCAGCCAACTCTCTCAGCCTGGTAATATGTGTTTTCATTTCACGTTCTTGTGCACCCCCCTCGTCTCAGCACAGGAACATATGCAAATGTTTTGGTATGCGAGCAGAAAAGAGCAAAAAATGACTTTTAATAACTGTGCACATCTTCGTTCCTGTGCCTGTTGAATAAATAGCAGTTGCTGATTGCGCAATTAAAAAAATGTGAGCAATTTCAACATACTGAGATTCCGCTGAGAATAAAACGAGGTTCTGTCACTAAGAGTAAAGTCCTCCCTTGTGACCAACCCTTTCCCCAGAGTGGGATCTTGCATGGTTGTCTGCTGCTCCCCCGTAGTGTAGCAGGGTTGCCAAATGTCCTCATGCAAGCAAAGAACCCGGTCCCTCCGCCCAGTGCTTCGTCTGTAAAGACATAAGTTCTGGGACCTACAGTTTTGCTTAGGTACCCACTACAGGCACTGACGATAGTGGGATGTCGCACACCAGGGGGCAGATTTATGAGCCCCTTGCGCCACTTTTGCGTCACTTTTAACATGGGAAAAGTGACGCAAAAGTGGCGCAAGGGGTTCATAAATCTGCCCCCAGGTGTGCACAACTGAATATCAAATCAACAATATAGATGGACACAATATTGAGGAAAACATATGGAAAATAAAATATCAACAGGTAAGTAAATCTAGATTTTCTATACCTAACCATATGTACCTACGTGGTACATATGTCTTCAAGGTACGTATATGTTGAGTTAGGAATAGTAAGTCCATTCTTCTCTATATACACTTATCTTTCAATATTTTGTCCCTCGACATTCTGACTTGATATTAACATGCCACAATGTTGTTGTTGTTGTTATGCAGTAGTATACAGTCACACATCAAGCAGCCTACTTTTGATCCTGCTTTTTCCATTGTCTTACTGTCCTATCTCTTTATTTGTAGTGTTGCTAGCTCACCCATTCTGCGCATGAGCCCAATGTTAAGACTTCGTTGGCACTTAGGGCTAGGAAGGTTATGGTTTGAATGTGGAGTCTTTTTGGCCACACACTTGGAGGGTGTAGACAGTGGTTGAGGAATAAAGGTCTTTTGAGCCTACCTTGGATGCTTGCCTTCATTTGGTGAAGACTACATTATCTCACTCTTGCAGGCATTTTACATCTATGATTTCTCTCTTTTTCATTGTTTTCCTTTCTTTTACTTCCACTTTATTTCTCCTTCTCCAGTCTTTCTCTCTGTTGCTCTGTGACAATGTTTGATAGTGAAAAAAATTCCTGGTTCCCAAAAATGACTGTTGATGTCCACCACCTGGAATACCTGGCATAAATTAAGTCCTTCCATCTCATTGACACTTTCCTAAAGCAAACTCAGAGCTCAAATGTAATGGTGAAGCAATGATTCCAGAACTATCAGTGGCAGCTCCTCCGCTTATTTACTGATCCAACTTTGATTTGTAAAGAAATGAAAAAAGCGCTGGCGTCATTTTGAAGGTACGCACATGCATTTGTTATATCCTGGTTTCTATGTGTTCATGCTCTGCCAGTGAGTTCCTCCTAGAATGATGTAATATGGAATGTTGGGGGTCAGAGACTACATTTGGAGAAGGGCTGAGCAGCATGCTGGCTGCTCCTGGTGGGGCTAGTCTTGGACTGAACATCTTTACTTGTAACTACTTAATAAATACTCCTGAAATAAAACAACCTGCGTGGAGTTAATCACTACAATTTTATGGCGACGAGTTGACTCAAGAAACTGCGTCTGCTACCTCTCAAGATCAAGTGGGTGTAGCTGGTAATCTCCTGTCAAGCTGAAGCAACTCTTCTAACTACAGCTGCGCTTACACAACTACTGGCACACCTCAGCCCCACCAGGGACCTCTCATCATCACCCTCTATGCAACAGTGCCAGCTCCTGTCTCAACTGCAGCTCAAGTCTTTGCATGCTGTCCCTACAGAGTCTGTTTCAACTGCAGCCCAAGCCAGTTCCTGCTGTGTCTACAGAGCCTTGACATGAAAGGCAATCAGCTGCTGCCTGTTTGTGTATCCAGTGAGGTACTTCTGTTTCTGCGCAAACCCGTTTTCTGCATGTGCCTTACTAAATCAAGTTGGCTCGGGACTAGTTTTCGTTTGCGCACTGTTTGGCTCGCATCTACATGCTGTCCACTACCAGCCTTCACACAATACGTCTGCGCTGTCACTACATACGACTACAGTGGCTCTAACTGTGTTTTTACCCCAGTGGGAAGTGTAGTGCTTCTGTTTTATTGGGAATGTACTGTGAGCAACTCCAATCATCTTCAGTCCATGTGTTTTCAGCATCACCGAAACTAATGCACAAGATATGTGCTTTATTCACAATTGGATAGTTTCATTTTGGGTCATTAAGTCAAGTAAGTGCTATTTAATTGACTTTGCCACTGCCCTTCATCGGGATGTCTCTACGAACTGCGTGGTGTGGTTTCAATTACTGCAAGACCCAAAATAAAGTCATGTAAGGGGCAATCCAGGGCTCGTGGATGTATCTTACACTCGCAGCGAGGGGCGTACATTCTGCATTGGTTCTTCATATTTAGGTAATACAAGGCAGGACATTACATCTCATGCTAAGAACTGGTCTAGGTAAGACACTTATGGTCTATCATTTTTTCCTTTACTTTAGAAACTTTTATAGATTTGGACAGTTCAACCGCCGCTTTACCTTTTTGAACGTAGCATGAGCCGTGCAGAGCGTGCACACAACGAGCGCGCGCCATCCTACCTTCATTTCTTTCCTGCGTTGCCCCAAGGGATCTTTGGTTCTGCGCTGCTCTTCGAGGGATCTTCTATGACGCATGTTCCCTTCTGGGGCCGTCTTTGACCTCCTGCATACCGTGAACCATTCTGTGCGGTGCCAGAAACGTGCCGCCATCTTACGGTTGGTGGTCGAACACAGTAATTTATCGTGCTCTCCTCTCAAACTGTCATTTACCAACCATGTTTTTTTTCTGGCATAGCTTGAAAGTACTTCATGGTGTTCGGCGACGTCATGTCATCGTGTCAAGATTTCCTTTCCGGTTTTCCTGGTGTCTTCATTTCGACGACTTCCATGTTTTTGGAGGTACTTTCTTTGTTTTTGGTGCACATCTGTTTGTCTTACCACAGTGCACAGTCATGGGTGCCAAGTGTTCTTCCCATCTTCAACTCATCTCTCCTGACTCGCCGCAAAACGTTTTGATTTTCCGTGTTTTGACCTGTGGACTCCAGAGCCATTAGTGCCCAATGAGACAGTGTACACATGTTATGTTGCAGTTATGTTACCTTTACTTTACAATGAAGTCTGCTTTTGTGGGCTTACTGCTTATTCACCATGTGTATTTCATGTAACTACTGTTCTGCTGTTTCCACAGTGCGATTATTGGGTGAAATGTTCACAGGTCTAATAGATAAGTCATGGGTTCCTACCTTCACATATGGGTTTTTACCTATTTGTTCTACCTGACCACAGCCATTCTACCTCTAATTTTGAGTCAGTTGGTTTCAAGTGCACAGCAACAGACCTTCACACAAGGTCGTCGTGTCTCGTTCTGTTACCCTACACAGGGTGTGTCTTACGGGCTCTACGCCCATTGTTACAGTGCACAATGTTTTACCTCAAAGTACATGAGGTGTGTTGCATAGGACTGTAGTCCCGCTCCTACAATGCACTACTCTTGACCTATCCGTGAGGTGTGTCTGTTGTGTCTTCTCCCATCGTTATGTGCATAACACATGACCTCCACTCGAGATGTCTCGCATGGGTCCTATTCCCTTTTCTCAGTGCACGTTGTCTGTACCTCTCCATGAGGTGCGTCCTTACACATGGTGCACAACATGTGACCTCAATTCGAGGTGTGTTCGTTTATGTACTTACTCACATTCATTTATACCCTTTTCTCTTATTGCACAATTTTACCTTTCTTAAGGTGTGTAGTGTGAGTTGTACTCTGTTTCTAATAGTGCACAACATATTAATCTCCACTCAAGATTGCCTTTGCACATTCGAATTGTTACCCTTTTGGGTGTGTAGTTTGGGTTCTAGTCCCATTTCTACAGTGCATGGGTTACGCCACACTGGGTGTTTTATGCTTCATGTCTCGCCTTTAACTCTTTAACCCAGTGCTCTTTATAATTTAGTATTCATTTTTCTATATGTGATGGAGAAGTATGTGTAATTATTTGTATTTCTCTGCTTCTCTGTCTTCTTGTTTCCTCCTGCTCTGACTTGCTTCTCGCATACCTTTCTGGCCAATGGGTGTGCAGGTGGTAGTCATTGATGGTTTTTTCCTCTTTCATTGTTTTTTTTCTGTCTCTTTCTTTTCTTTGGTTATATAGAGAAGGGAGGATGGGTAATGGATTATCTTTATCTGTTTTGTTCTTAACTCTATTGTCTCCCACTGCTCTTCTTGTCCCTCCCTGCTCGCTCTACTCTCTTCCGCTTATCTAGCTTCTGTTTTCTCCTTTTATGGTGTTCTTTTCTGTTTTCCTTTTTGGAAGAAAGGGGGATATGATATATATCCTGGTTTCTATGTGTTAATGCTCTGCCAGTGAGTTCCTCCTAGAATGATGTAATATGGAATGTTGGGGGTCAGAGACTACAGTTGGAGAAGGGCTGAGCAGCATGCTGGCTGCTCCTGGTGGGTCTAGTTTAGAACTGAACATCTTTACTTGTAACTACTTAATAAATACTCCAACAACGTGCGTGGAGTTAATCACTACAGCATTGTGTGCGTGCCTTCAAACGTTTGCAGCCAGCAGCCTCACAGGATTTTTTTATTCTTCTTTAGCCATGCTGTGCCCCATGGCTAAAAAATAATAGGCCTCGAATGTGAGACCTATTGCCTTTGCCAATGCTTGTTTTTATTGCAGTCATTGTGACTCAAAAACTATGGTCTGATGACGCTCACAGGTGTCCATTGATGCATTCACAAATCTTTCTGTAGGATTCCGTAGGAGACTCCTACCCCATTGAATTCACAGAGCAAAATTTTGCAAATCCTACCAGGTGGCAATTTTTATGTTGTGATGAATTATCAGATCTTGTCCAGATCAAAAATATTTTCATTCTGTGGGAAAGTATTCATTGCGTCACTTTCCTTGCTCCACTCGAAAAAATGCTTGCGCCACCATGGATGCGCCGTATTTACAATACGGCGCCCCATGGAGGAAGGATTGACAGATGCGTCACAAATTCTGACGCATCTGTTGGGGCAAAAGTCACGCATTGCTGGAGTCGTGTCGCAAGCACGACGCAACTCCAGCAATGCATTTTGTGGCCTATTTCCACTACACTGCGTTATGCCTTACACCTGCTTCAAGCAGGCGTAAGGTTTTGACGCAGTGGCGTACTAAATATGGCACCGTGAAATCTTGTAGATTTCACTGTGTCACTTTTACGAGGCTTTCCTGTGTGGGAACGCCCCTTGCATACATTATACCTGACGCAGGTTTAATGTGACGCAGGGCTTTACAATGTGACGCATCTCCCTAGATGCGTCACGTTGTAAATAGAGAGCATTGTTTGCGCGGCCGTTGCTTCAAAAGAAGTGACGCAATGGCGGCGCAAAGAGGCGCAAGGGGCTTGTAAATCTGCCCCCAAGCGTAAAACTTCAGAACCGTGGGGCAGATTTATGTTTCCTGGCGCATCCCTGCAAATCAGCAGGGATGCGCCAGGAAAGATGCGTCACGCAAGTTTACCCTTGCGCCACCACAGATGCGCCGCATTTACAATGCAGCGCATTGTGACGCAAGGATAAACAGATGCGTGACGCATCTGATGGCGTAAGGGCGGCGCTTTGCTGGAGTCGCGTCACAAGCACGACGCAACTCCAGCAATGTTTAGGGGCTGCCCATACCTAACATGCTGCGTCATGCCTTACGCCTGCTTCAAGCAGGCGCAAGGTTTTGACGCAGCAGCGTCGGAAAAGTGACTGAGTGAAATCGTGTAGATTTCACTGCGTCACTTTTCCGAAGCTTTTTCCGATTGAACGCCCACCCTGCATACATTAAACCTGACGCAGGTTTAATGTAGCGCAGGGCTGTACAACGTGACGCATCTCCCTAGATGCGTCACGTTGTAAATAAGGCGCAACATGGCGCATGGTTTACGCCGCCGCTGCATCACAAAAGTGACGCAACGGCGGCGTAAAAGTGGCGCAAGTCTAACATAAATCTGCCCCCGCATTTTCTATTTTACATTTTTTTCAACCACTGATTTTTAGTGGTTTGAGGTAGTCTTGAAGAAGCATGCCAGAATAAAATCAAAACAACAGTATATATGTATCCATGAAAAGCAGTTGTAGGGAGATATCCCTGCTAATACATACAGAGCTCTGAAAACACGGATATTATATTATTATAGAAATACCGAACGCACGAGTCAAACAAAATTACCGAATACGATGTAGTCGCGTGAAACATTCAAGTCCCTGATGAAAAATCAGTTGCTAGGAAACCGGCGTAATAGTAAATGAAAAGAAAGCATGAGTACATGGAAAAGTATCAGCTGCTAATAATTATTCAGCTCTCCACACAGAGCGTGAGATGACTATGAAATATTCAAGGGATGCAATCAGACGTGGAATAAATAGGGAAAGGTGTAAATCACAACAGGACATGTATCGAGGAACCTCCCAGCAGGTCCAGGCCTGCTGCTTGCAGGAGTCCCACCAGGTGAGCACCGAATAGAGCTTATGTTTTGTACTGAAGCAGCACTAAGAAGCGAGTGCCTGGTAATGCTGGTCAAGGTCGTGGCATGTTTAAAAATGTTTAAAACGAATTTCGTAGCACGCGCTGCATCGCATTTTGCGATGCAGCGCGCGCTCCGAAATTCGTTTTATTTATTTAATTGTTTACTTACCTGCAATTATCCATATTCCGGTTTTTAGAACCCCCCACCCTGCCCCTCCCCCGCCCCGCCTTACCACCCCACGGAACTCCCTCCACGGGCCGTGGCTGTTAAAACCTGAGAACACTAGGTCAATGCACAGAAATCAACAAATAGCTGGGGAGACTGTCGCATACTTGTCCCTGGGCACTTTTCGAAAATTGAGGAAAACACTGGTAGGTTTCGGAACTTTTTAGACTAGTAAAATTATGGTATAAAATACATGTACATCATTTATACAAATATATACAAAATATAGTTCCAAACAAATTGAAAATTGTCTAGGTCAATTCATTACTATAGCCTTATAGCCCGCCGTAGCGGGCTATACCGGCTATTAAAGGCCCGCTGCAGCGTTAAAGGCCCGAGCCGAAGGCGAGGAACTTTAACAAAAGCAGCTGGACTTTAATAGCGGTATAGCCCTGCTACGAAGGGCTATAAGGCTATTAGAACATTCTGCCACTAGAGGGCAGAATGTTCTAACAAATTAAACAAAGGCTTCTCGAAGCTCGAGGAGATTTAAATCCCCTCGAGCTTCGAGAGGCTTTTGTAAAACATTGGAATGTTGCTCTGCGGGCCTTTACCGGCCCGTAGAAGCACGGAGCACTCCATTGTCTACAATGGAGTGCTCCACATTCCAATGTTCTAATAAACAAAACATGATGCTCATTATGGAGGACTTGAAAGGTTTTCACTCATTATCTAACCTACCTCTAGAAAAAAAAATATTTTCACGCGGTCTCCCCAGATCTTTCTCTTTTATTGAAATGGATGACCTGGCACTGTAGGAGTTTCCTTTACTAGCCAACTTGAAAGCATGCCCTGAGTCTGGTGCAGGGTTTTAATTTCATTTTACCTGCCTGTCTCCAGGGGCACTTCTATGTGAACGCGGGCTGCGTTCTCCCTCAGTGCACTCTTTTGGCTCAGATGTAAGAGCTCCAATGTGAGTGGATCATCAATACGTTGACCACAGAGCGAGGTGTATTTAATTGTGGTGATGACATTGAACACACAATATCGATGAACTCTGCAAAGATCTAAATATAAACTAGACAACAAATAAGCAGATGTAGATTCAATCAGGTGAATACAAGAAGAGAACAAAAACAAATCAAACTATCAGTATCAAAATATCACAGCACACTGATAACAGATACCAGAGGAGGATAATAGTGCACACTGATTCATGGATTTCAGAAGTTTAAGCCATTAGTGTGAGGGATCCCATACTAGCATGCTCTTGAGACCTCTGCCCTGGGGAGGCATAGGATTCTGACGCATTCCCAGTTTTACGAAATGTTGTAAATCAGAGAATGCGTCAAGTTCCATGGATGTTGCATGGGAACACCCACAGCAACACTCATGGAATGCTCCTTTCACGCAGAGTTATGCGTGGAAGGGAAACATTTACAAGACCTTGAAAGGTCACGCAGGGTGAATTTACTTGGCGTTTTAAATATGGGGAAGCCCATTGTGCGGCCAGTGCGTCTAAAAAAGTGACGCATCGGCAGCGCAATGGGCTTGTAAATAAGCGCCGTGGTCTCCTCTGAGCTTATGGCTATCGGGTATTTTATGAACAATTCAATATTGTCTCTTGGTAATGTAACACCTTTAAAGTTTAAAATGTTCAGTAGTTCGAAATATTATATATTTGAAAATGGTTTAAAAAATAAAAATATAAGCAATGACCAGAATAACACCACTTCCCATGATACAAGACAGACAGCAGAGAATGGAGACCTGTAAAACAACGAACGGAAAAAGAGAAAAAAGTGGGTATAGGGGGTACTTCCCGGTAAGGAGATGAAACGATGTGAGTATGGAGGGATTCCTCATTAGTACACAGTATTAATAGGAAAACAAAAAATAAAATGCAGCCATCACTAAAAGGAAAAAAGAAGGTAGTCCAAGAAGGGAAAAGGGGAAGGGAAAATTAAAAAATGACAGGCAAACATGGAAGTGGGAAAAACATTGGAGAAAAAAAATTGATCTTAAGTGTTTGAAGTAATGAAATGAAACAAAAATCATAGGTAAAACAAATACGAAAAAAAAAATCGGGTTTATAAGGGACATTTTATCATGTCACTTTTGATATAATCCATGATGTGCCAATATAAAATGGAGACTCTCTCCCCTGCAAAATTGTGGTGAGGGACCTCTGATTCCCGGAGCTCAACGATACATAAGGTCCTCGGCTGCAGTGCCTGCATTACGCACTTTAATATATGCTTTACGAAGAGGGGGATAAGAAGCGAGCACGCTCAGCGTGCACACGTCTCTGTTTGGCGCCGTCTCCGACCCCCCCCCCTCAAATATTCCCATTATAAACTCTTCGCTCTATAAGCCCTATCCTCCACGAAGTGATTCTTTCTCCCTGCGCCATTTGAGAAGATTGCCTCCCTTTCATTTTTTCACTTTCCTCTAGAAAGCCTCTCATTACCAACCTCCTTTGTTCGCGAGACAGGAATGCGAGAGGGACAGGAACAAATCCCGTTATTTTAAAAGCGCAGCTAATCTCTGCAAGAAATGGGTTTTATACACTGAAACCCGCCGCTCGCCTGAGGAGAAAACACCTGCTCACGGCTGAGCAGCTCCGCGGAGCATCGGTGGGGCCGGAGCTTTACTGACCTGTGGTGATAGGATGGAGCAGAGCAGGTGGCCTTCACGCACGTGCTTAGAAGATTACCGACGATTTCCTCACTGGTCGCTACCTCCAAAAAGCCAGCTAAGCTATGACAGAGTCTGCCACGAAGAGCTTGATGCGACCAAGATTGATGACGCTGTCATGAAGCTGAGAGAGAGACAATGACCATGCAAGCGGGCAGGCCAGCATACCTGCCGCTGACCGCGGCCCCCGCAGGGGGCCACTCGGCGGTCGGCGCCTTAGTGGCCCCGGGGCCCCGGTCACCCCTCCCCACTCCATACTTCGGGGGGGGGGCGGGGGCAGGGTTCCTGATTGTGCCCCCCTCCGTGTCAGGGGCCGGAAGTGACGCGAAAGGCGCGTCACTTCCGGGCCCAGGTGTGAGGGGAAGGCTATTTAGCCTTCCCCCACCCTCACTGGCGACCTCTTTGTCGCCCACCTCGCCTTTTCGCCGCATCTGGGTCGTCGCTTTGTCGTCGTGCTTCTTTATTAACGGTGAGTCTTGCTGCACCCACTCCGCCCCGGCCCTGTCCCTGGGCAGTACCAGGTCGACGGGGCCCTGTGGCACGATTGCCACGGGCGGAGGGGGCACAAGATACATGCTTGTGCGGCGGCCAGAGAGGGCGGAAAAGTTAAGCAGGGGGGGGGAAGCTCGAAACGCACTCGGCAGCCGCCGTTAAACACGGTGCTCATGCACAGTGCTCAGAGTACCGGCGGGTCGAGCTCGCGTTGTGACGCTGGCCGATTCATGTAATCTCCCGTGCCTGACCATATAAGTAAATACAGTGCTCATGCACAGCGCCCCAATACCTTCGGGCGAGCTCGCGCTGTGATTCCGGGCAAAGCTCTTAACCTCCCCGTGCCTGGAATTTGATGGAAAAACGGTGCGCTGGGCGAATCACTTAATCTCCCCGTGCCTGAACATATACGTAAATACGGTGCTCAGGCACAGCACCCCAGGACCTTCGGGCGAGTTTGCGCTGGGATCCTGGGCAAAGCATTTAATCTCCCTGTGGCCGGATTTGATGTAAATACAGTGCGCACGCATAGCGGTCCGGTTACCATCGGGTCGTGATCGCGCAGTGACGCCAGGCGAATCACTTAATCTCCCCGTGCATGGACATGTACGTGAATATGGTGCTCATGCACAGCGCTACAATGCCGGTGGGCGAGTTCGTGCGGTGACGCCAGGCAAATCTTTTAATCTTCCCGTGCCTGAATGCAGATGTAAATACGGGGCGCATGTACAGCGCTCCAAGGCCTTCGGGTCGAGCTTGCGCTGGGAACCGGGTCAAATCACTTAGTCTCCCAGTGCCCGCGTGGGTATGTAGTTACGGTGCTCGGTACAGCGCCCCAAGTCCTTCGGGCGAGTTCGCGCAGGGGCTCTGGGCAAATCCTTTAATCGGTGCGATACTGTGGGGGGGGGGGGGGCGCGAGGAGGTGTCGTCTGCTGCACTAACGTCGCAATGAGGGGATGTAGCTCAGGAGTAGCGCGTATGCTTTGTAGGTACAGGCCCCAATGTAAACACTGTACTATGTAAAGCGCTCCAATACCTTCGGTTTGAGCCCGCGCTGTATAATAGGAGCAAATTATTTAATTTCAAGAAGCCTTCTCTTTATCGGTGCCTGAATCGGTAATGTAAACACGGTACTATGTAAAGCGCTCCAATACCTTTGGGTATTGCTTGCGCTATATTATATGAGCAAATTACTTAATTTCAAGAAGCCTTTTCTTTATCGGTGCCTGAATCTGTAATGTAAACACTGTCATATGTAAAGCGCTCCAATACCTTCGGGTTGAGCCCGCGCTGTATAATAGGAGCAAATTATTTAATTTCAAGAAGCCTTCTCTTTATCGGTGCCTGAATCGGTAATGTAAACACGGTACTATGTAAAGCGCTCCAATACCTTTGGGTATTGCTTGCGCTATATTATATGAGCAAATTACTTAATTTCAAGAAGCCTTCTCTTTATCGGTGCCTGAATCTGTAATGTAAACACTGTAATATGTAAAGCGCTCCAATACCTTCGGGTTGAGCCCGCGCTGTATAATAGGAGCAAATTATTTAATGTCAAGAAGCCTTCTCTTTATCGGTGCCTGAATCGGTAATGTAAACACGGTACTATGTAAAGCGCTCCAATACCTTTGGGTATTGCTTGCGCTATATTATATGAGCAAATTACTTAATTTCAAGAAGCCTTCTCTTTATCGGTGCTTGAATCTGTAATGTAAACACTGTAATATGTAAAGCGCTCCAATACCTCGGGTCGAGCTTGCGCTATATAATATGCAATTATGAGCCCTTCTCTTTATCCTGTCGTCGGAAATGGCAGGGGTTGAACTAGGTGTCTTCACGGGTTGCAGTTAGGCGGGAACCCTAGTCGCGATATCCCCCATTTGCCCGTGATATATACGTGTTATATTCCCGGTCTGAACTGGCTGCATGCTCTGCTGCTGCTGTCTTAGTGCATGGCTTCCTGATTTAGTATTGGTCAGTACTACGGCAAGCCACCCACCAATACCACAAAGGTAATGCGGTATAGGTACCATACAGTGTACGACGTGTCTGTTGGTGCCACGCTTACTGGCCCGTGCATGGTATCACGGGAAATGGAACCCTGTCA
The DNA here is from genome assembly GCF_964204655.1 of Triturus cristatus. NCBI lineage: Eukaryota > Metazoa > Chordata > Amphibia > Caudata > Salamandridae > Triturus > Triturus cristatus. The sequence goes on along the minus strand of NC_140590.1, from coordinate 336,727,450 downwards.
CTTATGCCAAATCACCCCAAAAAGTTTTGAGTGGCCTTTGATAGACAAAAGACTCGAGGAGGTGCATGGTGTCGCTGGGGAGGCAGTTCCGTTATGGCGGAGCACTTGCTCGGCCCGCGGGAGGTGGCGGGATCGATGCCCGCACTCCATTGAAGTAGTATTTACCGCCACTGCTATCCACCTGTCTGATACTTATACGCAATGAAATGCACTCAATGGATTGTCAGGAAATGACGTCAGGCCAGAATATTATCACATTTGGAGATAGTGCTTATCCATGTGTCCTCGCATGGGTTTTACTGGCTAGGGTTATAGAGCTGGGTATGTCGCTTCTTCAAGGGTGCCCCGTGGAGAGGAGTTCAGCTTTACCGAAAGTTACGAATCGATAAAGATGTAGTTAATAAATAGTGATTATTTGGCATATATCCTTTGTAAAGACCTAACTAAAACGTCAAAATGCAAACCTGGTAGCTAGAGGGCGTAGTGGTCAAACACTAGTACCATCAAACATATAAGGCGCTGGAAGGGCTGTGCAAAGGGGGTGACCAAGGGTTGCCTGCATAGAAGGTGACATCGCTGTAATCTTTCTTGTCAACTCGGAACCCAATACACTTTAAATCTGCATCTGCACATGCATAGTATTTAACTTTTATGATGCGATGGTTGGACGCTAAGATGTACATTTTTGGGTCGTGGGTGAAATCAACAGTCTCTACTTTGTGATTTAATGCAGACTGTTGACGAGTCAGCCTGCAAAGGGACTAGTAGAAGTAGCACTCGATCACGTAATATTGTATTTTGAATTAAGCGCCCAGTGCCTGGATGTGTAACGTAAATAGGGCATTCCTGTAAAGCGCTCCAACACATTCAGGTCGATCTCGCGCTATATTAATATGCAACATGTAATTGCGGGCTGCCTATATAGGCAGATCCATGATACCAGTGCATGCATTGCTCGCAAGATTTTGCTCCATATACTCGAGCACGTAGGAGACTAGCGGGGTTCACGGCCCCAAAACACCAGCACTGCACGGCCGGGAGCTGCCTGGGTCCCCGCTGATCGCGGGAGGTGCAACACATGTGGCGCTCCCTGGTTAAGGTTATCGCCCCCCTCCCGTCGGCTACGCTGCCGTTGAGGGTGGGGGGGCAGGCAGTGGGCTGCGTGCGGCAGGCACAATGGATCTGGCACGGGGATTGTTTAGTATGATACGAATCTTGTATGCTCCCCGTGCTTGAATGTGTAATGTAAATAGGGTGCTCAGGTAAGGCGCTCCAACACCTTCAGCTTGCGCTATATAATTATGCAACATGTATTGCTGGCTTCCTATAAGGCAGATAAATAATACAAGTGCATGCAATTTTCACATACGCGATTACTGGCATTAATAAACCCCCCGCACCTCAATGGAGAATCTGGTGCGGGACTCGCGCGGTTCGGTCGGGGAGCGGGTAATATGGTATGAATGTCGTAAACACCCCCTGCCTGAAGAGGTAATATAAATACGGTGCTCATGTTAAAGTGCTCCATTGCCTTCCGGTCAGGATCGCGCGATATAATTATTCATCATGTAATTGCAGGCTTCCTATAAGGCGGACACATGATACCAAGACATGCACTGTCCACATCACGCGATTACGGGTATTACTAATCCCCCCCGCCCCGCACGGGTTAATCTGGTGCGGTGCTCGTGTGGCCTGGCACGGCGATCGTGTTATATGGTACGAATCCCCTATTCTCCCCGTGCCGGCTTGTGTAGGTTCGGTGCTCATATACAGCGCTTCAATACCTTTGGCGTCAAGTTTGCACGACACAAATATGCAGCATGTATGTGCTGGCTTCCTATAAGGCAGATACTTGATACAAGTGCAGGCATTTGTTCACAAAAATTTGCACCAATACCTTCCGGTCGAGCGCGCGCTAGATAAATAGGCAACATATGGTGGCTGGCTTCCTATGATGCAGACACATGATACAGGTACATGTATTACTCACAAGAAGTTGCTCGTGCCCACATTCGCGCGCATTAGGCGATCCCGGGCATTACGACTCCTCCTGCACCTGAACGGGTTATTTGGTCGGTGCTTGTGTCCGGCGCTCTAATTATTTGGTGCGCAGTACGGTTTGAGCTAATCACTAATCGACCGTGCCCGAATAAGGTATGTAAATACGGGGCTCATGTTCTGCACTCCCAACACCTTCGGGCGGGTCACGCGGTGACTCTGGCCAGATAATTATTATCCACGTGCCTGATGATGTATGTATATACGGTGCTCATGACCGGCGCGCCATTACCTTCGGGTCGAGTTCGCGCGACATATAAGGGCTAATTACAGTAAGGGTCGCGCAGTCCGATCCTGACCACACGTGACCACGTGTCGCTCGTCTCCAACCTTTTGCTGAAAGGGGGCGTGGGTCGCTTGTCATTGTTGTCTCGTTACCCACCCCCATTGCTTACGGCCTCGCCCTCCCAGGTGCATCAGTCCTTGGGCAGGGCGGACCAGTGTGGGGATAGTCCTAACGTAGAACTGTCATTGCCATGTTAGTAACAGTTAAACACGGGTCGCTGCCGACAGTCTTAAAGAGGTATGCTTAAGCCCGCAACTGGCCCCGCCAACATGCTTATGTGGGCCGCCTTCAACGGTCACTGACATGGGGAACTCACACATATCTAACTGTAACCTAGACACCCGGGTGGGTGCCTAGTCGGGCAGGGCAACGCAACCGAGATAGAATGGTAGTTATTATCTAATGCTAAAGGAAGTCTGGATTGAGCCACTAGATGGTGTAGATATGGGTGCAGCTCAGCGCCCCAATCCCATTGAATTCGGGGACGCACTGGCATAGCGGAAAAAGAATAAGTGGTCACCACATAGCGCATCACTAGGGCCTAATCACGGCAAGGTTACCGGCGTGATTGTCCAAGTGGTTGCGGGTGCGCCGCTCGCGAGCGGATTGCAACCCGTGGTTTTCCTCTGTCTCAAATCGACCGATAGTTCATGGTTAAGCCGTTTGGCCTGCAGAACACTGAGCTGGGCTCCATAACCAAGAGTTAGGCCTGCAGGAGGATTAGCTGAAGGAACCATATAGGAATAGGTCCAGATGTACTTTGGGGGGCATTCCCCTGCAACCAAAGACAGATTTCGGGTTGCGCGATGAAGACCTTCCACCCGGCTGGTGGGTGGTATGGTTGTTATATAGCAAGTGTGCGGTCGTTCAAAGTTTGGTAAAGACCACGTAGAGCCCCAGGGCATCAGGGCATTATTGACCGTGCAGCACTCGCTACGTTCAGAATAGGGCCGGTATTTGCACCAAAGTCTCCGGTTGGTTCCCACAGACTTGTCTGCTCCCAAGGTTATCCTCCAGGGGTAGAACTTGACCTAAGGGGGTATTGCCTGCTTCGGCGGCACAAATAAGCGATAGCTACGCCGGGATGGAGTTACCATGCAGGTCCTGCCACCACTGGGTTCCCCCCAGGTGATGGGATCAAGTTAGGTGGGACCGCGAAGTCTACGGTTCTTGGGAAACTTCCTGCAGTAGGGCATTTAGCAACAGATAAGATACCAGCTTGTGAGTATCAGATATCTGCTTTCCAGCAGCTCCGTGCCCTGGGAGCACACGCGTTGCCCCAACCCTGTGGCCCTCCCACAAGGGAGCCGGGTAGCAAAACAAGTGAATAGGCTCCTTAGGCGGGCCTCTGGCCTTCAGCTGGGTGTAATCACCATCAATTGAAGAGAGGCCCAGGTAAAAGGGGCTTTCCGTAATGCTTGGAGGACCATTGCGGTTGGTGGCACCCCCCACCGGAATCACTGGTCGCGTACGGCAGCTGCAGGAGACTGGTGCTGCTGTCCCAATATCTGGGGTGTCAGCGGGGCAAATACAAGGGGACATTATGACAGCGCGCAACGCTTAAGCCAAACAGATTCCCGAAGCTGGTATGCCTATGGGATCATCACTGAGCGATCCGTAGGGGCATAATTCCTATAAGGTATAAGGGATGGGGGGCAGGGGCAAGAGCCGCCCCTTGCCCATGGTCACGCGCTGGCAGTAAGGTGCACTTCTGTGCCCCAGGTTAACTATCTGAGGGGACTGTACAAATGTTAAGTAACCCTTCTCGTCATAATAGTCAAAGCGGGCAGGCCCAGGATTGTGAATAGGTGTAACCTTCCCGCTGGGGGGGCGAATAGTTATCGCACATCTTCACAGGCCCCTCTATTTCAACAGACCCCATCTGATTGGGATAGCGTCTAGGGATTGGGGACATAGATGGGGCCATCTACAATCCAGGAGCTATAGCTCACTGGTATGTCTTGGGCCTGTGGTTATAAGGGATCTCACAGGGTTTGAGTCCCGCCCAAAGGGGTTTGGGCTTTATTCGCCATGAGATGATCCGGGGGAATGTAAAGGGGTACTTCGACTTGGATGGAGTACACCTCTCCCAAAGAGGCATGGATCTGTTTTATTGGATTTAAGCGAAGCATTGGTGAATAGAGGGTGCAGGTAAAGAGCTAGGTTGGTGGGGGGCCCTGGCTGCGACGGTTAGCCGCCTCCAGGGCTGTGGCGGAGTTACAGGGCGATCTGGAAGCAGGCCGGTACAAAGGGTACCTCTGCGCGGCACCACGTGGTGCCTGAGCCAAAACGAGGAGCCTCCAGAGAGGTCCCGGAAGCCGGTCGGCGCCCCGCTAGGCCTGTGGGCGGTTGTGGGCCTGAACAACCGGGGGCTTGCTATGCGACGCTCCGCCCCGAGAGGGGGGGTGTGAGTAGAATCTCAACGGCACGTGATCGAAAAAAGAATCACTTGGGGGGCAGCACTTGCGGGTCGTTCCCGTGCTGCCCGGCTCATCAGGCGGGGCAGGTGAAGTAGATGGCCGCCTGCCCTTGGATCGCCCGTAAGATAACCCACCTATTACATATCCTGGAATTATGTAATAAATCCTGCAGCATTTGTTACCCAACTACAACTGTTTCTTGTGTCTTCTTTGGGTAACCTAATTTGGGGGAGGGGGGTAAGCGGGGTGCCCCTGGGGGTACTATGCCGCTGACCGCGGCCCCCGCAGGGGGCCACTCGGCGGTCGGCGCCTTAGTGGCCCCGGGGCCCCGGTCACCCCTCCCCACTCCATACTTCGGGGGGGGGCGGGGGCAGGGTTCCTGATTGTGCCCCCCTCCGTGTCAGGGGCCGGAAGTGACGCGAAAGGCGCGTCACTTCCGGGCCCAGGTGTGAGGGGAAGGCTATTTAGCCTTCCCCCACCCTCACTGGCGACCTCTTTGTCGCCCACCTCGCCTTTTTACCCTCCCTACCGCTTACCCGGCGTGGTGTGGTGGGGTGGGGTTTTTGGCTGAACGTTTTAATGTTTTTCTTTTCGTTGCAGGCGGAGTTACAGGGCGATCTGGAAGCAGGCCGGTACAAAGGGTACCTCTGCGCGGCACCACGTGGTGCCTGAGCCAAAACGAGGAGCCTCCAGAGAGGTCCCGGAAGCCGGTCGGCGCCCCGCTAGGCCTGTGGGCGGTTGTGGGCCTGAACAACCGGGGGCTTGCTATGCGACGCTCCGCCCCGAGAGGGGGGGTGTGAGTAGAATCTCAACGGCACGTGATCGAAAAAAGAATCACTTGGGGGGCAGCACTTGCGGGTCGTTCCCGTGCTGCCCGGCTCATCAGGCGGGGCAGGTGAAGTAGATGGCCGCCTGCCCTTGGATCGCCCGTAAGATAACCCACCTATTACATATCCTGGAATTATGTAATAAATCCTGCAGCATTTGTTACCCAACTACAACTGTTTCTTGTGTCTTCTTTGGGTAACCTAATTTGGGGGAGGGGGGTAAGCGGGGTGCCCCTGGGGGTACTATGCCAACGCACATGGTGCAGCCCTCGGACACATGCTATCGACTCCCATCACAAGGTCTCCCGGTGAGGAGCTCATATCACACAGTGCCAGGGACAACGTGCTGAAAACCACTGTAAATATGGGCTTTCCAGCTCGTTTTCGGAGGCTTTGAACTGCCCACGTCCAGTAAGGGGTGTGGAAACACCCCAAGACATCAGCAACAGCCTCAGCAAGCTTTCCTTTGGGGAGGAATGGGCTTGGGGGCAGAGCGGGGTTCAAAAGTGCCTCGTAGGTACTTCTCGGCATGATGCCCCGCCCCCTCCTGACACAGTGAGATTGTTCTTCAAGTTGGCAGGTATAGGCCAGCGCAAGGGCAATTGGCAAAAAAATATGGACCCAAGTGGGGGAGACATGAGAGGATGTAGGAAGGACATAGGGAGGTGCAGGGGTCGACAGGCCAGACACCACCATTATCATATACCTACCAAAGGCTACCATAGAACTGCAAATTAAAAAAATTGTCATTGTGTGAGTTTGGGGTGTGTTCATGGAAGGAGAGTGGTCTTATTTCAAGTACTGCCTCAGATGCACCTCTGTCCACTCAACACCCATAAAAAAAAAAGCTTGCTGGTGCTGATTTTTCACACACCGTAAAGCATCCAAAGATGAGCTGGATACCCACTCGTTGCAGGTGATTCAAGCTCGCCTTCCCAGTCACTGTGTTACCATTTGAAGGCAGCCAATTTTGTGTGGCATTTGGTAGTACTGTGTAAGGTCGCAGGTTTACTGTTGTTGCAGGGATTCTGCTCTGTAACAGAACTATGCTTGGAAACATAGAATATTAGTTTGTAAGGAAAGTCACCATGCCACCTCAATGTCCATGGGTCTGAGTCTGACTAGCTATAGTGCCTCACCTGCCCTCCTAATCTTACCAGAGAAACAAGTGCATTGGCACCCCCAGAACACACTCGTCCCTCTCAGGAATCGCGGTAACAGGACTCCCCCTATTGCTCTCTCACTCATTTGTGTCCACAATGAGATAACCAGGAGACATGAATATCTATAATCCATCTGCTCCACCTGGTTACAGGGTGGGAGGTCACCAGGGAGATGCCCAGTTGTCTTTTGGGCCAATTCCTTTTAGTAAGAAATAAAAGCTGAGCAGGAGATTACTCATCATCGGGTTGGCATTGGCTAAACGCAAAATCGTTATAGGGTGGTTGTCTCCCCGAAGCTGGAAAATAGATGACTGGCTGAAAGACATGGCGGAATGGATTAATGCCGAGGGGCGTCATATGAAACTAACAAGGAGGGACGAGAGGCTAGAGGAGGACATGAAAGCATGGGCAGCGATGCTCACCAAATTGTTGACCCCACCAGATGAACTACCTCCATAGGCTATAGGGTCATTCGCTCCATCTGAGTCCTCTGGATAGTATTGGAACAGGACACAGAAAGACAATGACTCTGGGGTAGGATCTGGGGGGCCTTTGATTGCCGGAGCGCTTGCTCTGTTCTCACCATGATACTGTATTGAAATGTGAAACTCACTCATAAGGGGACCTGAGCAGGGGGGAGGGAAGGGAACCAGGGGTGAGAGTCGAATGATTAGCAAAATGTACAAACTAGGTGCGCTTGCACCATCAGCTACAGTTTGTTGTCTAATGCATGATGTATTTTTCACGTAAATGCTCATAAAAATTATAGTAAAAAAAAAAGAAAACCAGGAGACTTGAATAAAGTTTAGGTTATTTATTTAAACTCTCGTGCTCTGAAATGCAGAATACGTGCCATAATTAGAAAAAAATGCATAATAAAAATACGGTAAGCATGGTAATAATCCATGATGGGGTGGGGTTCCACGTTCTAGATTTATTCGGGAACCACTGAACGACAGACCATTGATTCCTGTTTGAAAGTGTAGAGGGGAGAAATAACTTAACAAATTATTTTTTTCAATTCAAATAAACCACGTCTCCGAAGAATCACAGACTCCCGGTTCTCAGCTTAGTTAGTTTATTACAAAGCAAAGAATAATTGGATATACAAACACCTCAGAATGAGGGTGTAGAAATATGTTGGAACTAATACAAAGCCAAACCTACGTCAGAAATTTAGTCTATGAAGCATGCAAAGGATAACCACTTTGAGAATAAAGACACAAAAAAATAACAGCCTTCTTCATTTGTGGCTCGTAAGTAAAAAGCATTAGTCTGTCCCTACACTACCACTAACATGACATCCCTACTTAATATTCTGCCCAGGCAAGATCAGGAAAGATGACTTCCTAAGAAGTACACTCACGTTAGATAGGTCAAGTGGCATAAAACTACAGAGCTCGTTCTAAGATGCTCTGTGTCCTCTCTCAATCAGGTCTCCTCTCCTAACTAACTTCCCCGGGGCACTGTCCCTAATTCCAAAAGCAAAATCTCAAGACACACCCCTCCTCGCATCAGGCGATGACATCATGTAGATGGACACCTCCTCATAGGTAACTTTCCAGTCGTCTTCGATCCTCCCAGCCTCTGTCTCGATGACTTTGATTCCCAGGCCTTCTCCGGTGAGAAAGAACACCATCCTGTATGATCAGCACCTCTTGTTCAAATGTATCCTCCCTAAGCCTAACTCCTAAAACAAAAGCGTTATTCTAACTAACAAAGATTCATTTTTCCACCAGCAATAAAACCTTGAGAAATGAAAGATTCTCGTCTAACATAAGAATCACCATAGATCTTCGTTAAACACACATATACATGAACATTATTACTGTGCACTTTTATATTGCATTACACGTTGATAAATTAGATGCTCATTAATCACTAATAACGTTAAACTTTACCATTTAAGCACAATTACAACATTATTTTCTCCATGTTATGGAAAAACAACTTCTACTTTACTTCACATGTTATTACATTACACATTGTAATAACCAAAGGTTAACACAACAATGAAATATATGCAGGTGCAACCTACTCATGATTATAACGCACCCATACAAATGAAAGAGCACAATCTCTCTAATAACCATATACCATGGAAAGGGCTGTCATTTTATAGGACAGAATGACCTAACTCCCTCCGTTGCTGAAGCTAAATGATTATATGAAAGTTCTCGGGGATTACCAGCAGACCCCGAACCTTAACATGACAGATGGATGCTCTACATCTAAGCAGACTCGGTGCTTTATGTCAGAACTCTAGTTCCATGTGTGTCTGTGGCTCATGTTCTCATCTATATGATAGGGCATGTGTGCGCATAAACAACAACTGCATTGTTGTGTTTTGGCTAGGTGCTAGTGCTTGGCTAGAAAGAATAACAAGGAACAATGTTATTTGTCCTTGTCAGCAGTGTTCAGACTAAATCCCAGGAAAAGAACAGAACACGAAAACATATGCAGGTTCCATGTGAAAGTACAATGTGGCACAAAGGAAAGCGTGTTTATATAATAACGTGTGCAAAGGAAAATTAGGCCAACAACATGTACAGTTAGGCTAACATAGTGAAAAGTGCAATTGGTTATGCCAGAAACACACTGTCACAGCACCTAACTCTTGTGGCCCTTGTACACAAAATTTTACATTTGCATAGAAAGTGCAATTCACTTTATGAATACAATGTCCGAATTTGCAATGCATAAAAATGCTTCTCGACTCTCAAGGAACATTATGAACCACAGTGCACATATTGTGATTTATTGCAGGGGCCAGTCAAAGGACTTTCCTTCCCACTGCGATTCTCAATGATATGCTCAAATGCTGTGCAGCCGTTTTATACAGTCACAAAACATGTAATGCTCGGCGCTTTCAGAGGGCAGGCAGTAACCGTTTGCAAAGTATAAGCTCTCAATATTTCACAGCTCAGACTGTACTTGTGCAGGATGAGTACATCATAGGAGCAGCCAGCAGGTCCCATGGAATGCTCAGTGTGCAACTGTGTGTGGGATTGTGCCCCTTTACCCTTAAGGAATACAATGGTCACAATGCTGGCATATTACGAATGTAAATACTGGGACGAAGGCTTTCTATCTCAGTATCTGAGTCCCACTTCATCAATGTTAACAAGAGTGAAGCAGTGCTTTAAATATGGAAAGAGAAGTGCTGGCACTCATAAGATTGACTGGGGGGGGGGGTGCTTTTGGGTCTGGTAAGGGTGTGTCTGAGGGGCGTAGCAGTGAAGCAGGCATGTAACAATAACAGCATTTTCTTCTTCTATGTAAAGCGCCCTAGTGGCCCTCAACCAAGATCAGCTTATATGTGCAGGATGTATTGGCATTTTTTTGCAGTTTTATATCATGAACTTGACCCGAGGGCATTAAAGCGCTTTACGTGCAAAGAAAAGGTTTTACATCAAGCATACATTTTTGTTTCTATGGCACAGGGAGATTAATGATTTGCCTAGAATAACAGGATGTTGAGCCAAAGAAAAATGTATGCTTTCATGTAGAACATCAGCTTGTCATGTAAAGCGCGGGCCAGGTTTGTGCTAAGTAAAATTGCAAAAAAGTACCAATCACACACTTCACAGATGTGCTGAAGTGCAATGCAAGTGTATCCCATTGCTGGATTGCTGCTGGAACCTTACTGACACTCTAATTAACAGCGCAAAAGTTCCAATGTCAGGAGCTCTAGCCGTCAGGCCCAGTGTTTAATTTGTAAATAAATAGGTGCCAGGTCTCTTGTCAAGTAGCCAAGGCACCTTGTACCACCCATTTCCTCTGCCAGTGCTGACAATGACAGTATCAACCCTACTAATAACCATCACATTCCTACAAGTGTGACATTTCAGACTGTTACAGCCCCCAAAGCTATAAGAATTGTTTGTCAATGTCAATGTCAGATATTCCTATCAAGTGCACTATTCACCGGGAGGTCTCAAGGCGCTAGCAGCAAAAATGACAGTAAAACAGACAGTAGCCTGATACCTGAAGCGAAAACTTATTGCGAAAAGAGGCAGGTTTTCATCCTTTTACGAAAACATTTATGATCAACTATGGATGAGAGATCTGGTGGTAGTTTATTCCAAAGCATGGGGGCAAGGTAAGAAAATGAACGGCCACCATTACGAGAGGTTCGAATTCGCGGCTGAGCATGGTATGATTTAGTACCTGACCTTAAGGAACGTCCAGGTACATACCATTGCAATTTTTTTGCTAGGTAGCCTGGACCGGTATCATACATTGTCTTGTGTGTAAGACTTAAGATTTTAGACATGTTTGGGCTACATGTGTTAGCCATTTTTAATGTATATTGTATTAATAAACAACTGTTGTTGTGCTGATCTCTAAATGAGATAAACAGTGTCACCATGTTAAAGAGCATTGGTCAGGCCACATCTCCTCATTCCATTCACGCTGTGTCAGGGTGTAATACGGCGTGTAAGGCTGCAGCAGCATCCCAGCGCTGTAACACAATCGCCATTGTCTAGCAGAGCTCCTCAAAGACAGGCTCCATCTCAAAGCCTTTGTGTTCAGCAGCACCTCCGTTACACGTACCTATGCATCAGAGTCTGACCTCAGGGAGTTCTAGTACTCTCGTAGCACAAAGAGAAGTTCTGGTACTCAAGGGGAGAACGTTGAGAAGTGCAGTACTCAGGACCTGTGAGCACCAGTCCATTTAAAGGACTGGATAGAAGGTTTGCAATTTTTGAGGAACGTACATTCCCTCGGGGGTTAATGGACTGGAAGAGGGTGTGTGTGTGTGGTAGAGAGAAAGGTGTGCATTGGGTGAGCTGTGTACGGTTCTGGGCACCTGAACCTCCTGGCAAAGGCCGGGAACGATCTCCAATTACATCTCCGATCCACAACAAATTGGTTCTCTTTTAGGAAGGCCTTGAAAACCTGGCTTTTCTCTTCTTAATCTTGTGCATGGTCTCCCTCCCGCGGGTCTCTGTAGGACTTTATATAGCGCCAGGACACCCTTGAGTAGCAGTTGCGCTCTATAAATTGCACTAACATAACATATAAATTGCACTAACATAACCTCAGCAGTTACTTTATAAGGGCAAAGGGGCGTTGACCCGCTACTGCTGCAAGCCATTACCTCGCTGGCTCATTTTCACGAGTAAATTAGCCACTTACCCCCCATCCGGGTGTGCTGGATTACAGACGTGTGTGCGACTCCCAGTACTTGAATGGCAGGGTGTGCCGGAGTACAGACGTGTGTGTGACTCCCAGTACTGGAATGGCAGGGTGTGCTGGAGTACAGACGTGTGTGTGACTCCCAGAATGGCCGGGTGTGCTGGAGTACAGACGTGTGTGTGACTCCCAGAATGGCAGGGTGTGCTGGAGTACAGACGTGTGTGTGACTCCCAGTACTGGAATGGCAGGGTGTGCTGGAGTACAGACATGTGTGTGACTCCCAGTACTGGAATGGCCGGGTGTGCTGGAGTACAGACGTGTGTGTGACTCCCAGAATGGCCGGGTGTGCTGGAGTACAGACGTGTGTGTGACTCCCAGTACTGGGATGGCAGGGTGTGCTGGAGTACAGACGTGTGTGTGACTCCCAGTACTGGAATGGCCGGGTGTGCTGGAGTACAGAGGTGTGTGTGACTCCCAGAATGGCCGGGTGTGCTGGAGTACAGACGTGTGTGTGACTCCCAGAATGGCCAGGTGTGCTGGAGTACAGACGTGTGTGTGACTCCCAGTACTGGAATGGCCGGGTGTGCTGGAGTACAGACTTGTGTGTGACTCCCAGTACTGGAATGGCCGGGTGTGCTGGAGTACAGACGTGTGTGTGACTCCCAGTACTGGAATGGCCGGGTGTGCCGGAGTACAGACGTGTGTGTGACTCCCAGTACTGGAATGGCCGGGTGTGCCGGAGTACAGACGTGTGTGTGACTCCCAGTACTGGAATGGCCGTGTGTGCCGGAGTACAGACGTGTGTGTGACTCCCAGTACTGGAATGGGCGTGTGTGCCGGAGTACAGACGTGTGTGTGACTCCCAGTACTGGAATGGCCGGGTGTGCCGGAGTACAGACGTGTGTGTGACTCCCAGTACTGGAATGGCCGGGTGTGCCGGAGTACAGACGTGTGTGTGACTCCCAGTACTGGAATGGCCGGGTGTGCCGGAGTACAGACGTGTGTGTGACTCCCAATACTGGAATGGCCGGGTGTGCTGGAGTACAGACGTGTGTGTGACTCCCAGTACTGGAATGGCCGGGTGTGCTGGAGTACAGACGTGTGTGTGACTCCCAGAATGGCCGAGTGTGCTGGAGTACAGACGTGTGTGTGTGACTCCCAGTACTGGGATGGCAGGGTGTGCTGGAGTACAGACGTGTGTGTGACTCCCAGTACTGGAATGTTCGGGTGTGCTGGAGTACAGAGGTGTGTGTGACTCCCAGAATGGCCGCGTGTGCTGGAGTACAGACGTGTGTGTGACTCCCAGAATGGCCAGGTGTGCTGGAGTACAGACGTGCGTGTGACTCCCAGTACTGGAATGGCCGGGTGGGCTGGAGTACAGACTTGTGTGTGACTCCCAGTACTGGAATGGCCGGGTGTGCCGGAGTACAGACGTGTGTGTGACTCCCAGTACTGGAATGGCCGGGTGTGCCGGAGTACAGACGTGTGTGTGACTCCCAGTACTAGAATGGCCGGGTGTGCCGGAGTACAGACGTGTGTGTGACTCCCAGTACTGGAATGGCCGTGTGTGCCGGAGTACAGACGTGTGTGTGACTCCCAGTACTGGAATGGTCGGGTGTGCCGGAGTACAGACGTGTGTGTGACTCCCAGTACTGGAATGGCCGGGTGTGCCGGAGTACAGACATGTGTGTGACTCCCAGTACTGGAATGGCCGGGTGTGCCGGAGTACAGACGTGTGTGTGACTCCCAGTACTGGAATGGCCGTGTGTGCCAGAGTACAGACGTGTGTGTGACTCCCAGTACTGGAATGGCCGTGTGTGCCGGAGTACAGACGTGTGTGTGACTCCCAGTACTGGAATGGCCGTGTGTGCCGGAGTACAGACGTGTGTGTGACTCCCAGTACTGGAATGGCCGTGTGTGCCGGAGTACAGACGTGTGTGTGACCCTCAGTGCCGGAGTAGCTCCGGGCTGTGTTTGAGGTGCTGGTTTATTGCACGGACTCCACCGCGGGATAATGAACCACCTAAGCAGATCTGTTCGTCTGGTCTTCTTTATACTGGTCTAATGGGACTGGAAGCAAGGCCTACAAGGGATAATTGAGTGTGCTGGTTAATAGCACCCGAAAGAAAGAAAAACAACAAAACTACCCCGCTTAGCAACTGCAATCCGAAAAAGAGAAAGCACCGCTGAGCACCAGAGTGGGTCCGATTCATAAAGCCATTTTCTGCCATAAAGGTTTGTTTACTGCTGAAAATAGCCCCACTTATGCCAGTTAGGCACTCACAGAAGGATTCCTGAGAGGCATTAAGGGGTTTTTCAATGAGAAAAAAAGATTTTCTCTATAGAGGAAGAAGAAAAATGAAAAATTATGAACAACTGCAAATTACGATGCATTTCAACAAAGCACAAATGCACAATTTTGAATTAGGAAAATATGAGCTCATGTAAGCTCACATTCTGCATACATTGTCTAGCAGTTGTCTGATAGAACATCGGTGCTAAAAATATTGCGTGGGCAGAATATACTGTCAAAATATCGAGCACCAAAATATCGAGAAGGTAAGTTCAAATAGATAAGTATTGATTTACTATTCTTGACTCCACATCTACATACCCTGAAAATATATATATAGTGCTGGCACCAGCTGTCTCAGCTTGAACTGCTCTTCCAAGGAATCGGATCAACTCCTGCCCGCCCTGGGGTCTGGCTGAGCAAAGGCTTCTACCAACGGTGGCTCGTGACTACACGAGGATTCGAGTGCACTGTCACCTCGTCTCAGAGCTTGGCAAAATTCCTGCGCCCAAGGCTGGAACGTTAAGGGGACCCAAGGGAGCCTGATAACATCGTACCTGGATGTCCAGTGCTTACATAACGCACCTTTTTCCTGCTACCTTTCCCCACGTACCATCGAGCCAGAAACACTGATTTCTGGGTAATGGAGTCCACTATGGATTGCAGTGGCAGTGTGACCAGGTGACTAGGGGTTATTAACTTTTCCTCCAATGAGGTTGTTGCAGGACATATAAAGGTGGGGGCAGAGCTACATTCAAGGAGCAGCCGCATCTGAGGAAGGCCATTCTGGCCGAAATGCATTATGCACACGCTGTTTTTAATAAAGGATTCCTTGTTTTCCCCGAAGTGGCCTCTTCTCCTTGCTTACCTGGAGGGGATTTGTTCATGGATTCTGCGCGTCTGCCAGTGGCACTTAAAGAGGCCCTGTTCCTGCAAGTGGCGGGAGTAGTGCTGGCACCAGCTGTCTCAGCTTGAACTGCTCTTCCGAGGTATCGGATCAACTCTTGCCCGCCCTGGGGTCTGGCTGAGCAAAGGCTTCTACCAACGGTGGCTCGTGACTACACGAGGATTCGAGTGCACTGTCACCTCGTCTCAGAGCCCGGCAAAATTCCTGCGCCCAAGGCTGGAATGTTAAGGGGACCCAAGGGAGCCTGATAACATCGTACCTGGATGTCCAGTCCTTACATAACGCACCTTTCAAGGAGCAGCCGCATCTGAGGCCGAAATGCATTATGCACACGCTGTTTTTAATAAAGGATTCCTTGTTTTCCCCGAAGTGGCCTCTTCTCCTTGCTTACCTTATTTGTTCATATATATATATATTGTCAAGTGTTGGACAGGCCACACGAAGGGCTTGCTCCCTCCCCGCACGACAGGGCCCGAGCTCCGGACCACCAGGCATAACCCACGAAAAGCACCTGTACCCCGTCTCCCGACGGATCTTCTGCCCTCGGACCTCTACTCATCACGGGGCCCAGCCCCACCGGCTCCCCCGGCCGGTTCAAGCCGCCATCTTGGGCCCTGCACCACGAGGCCGCGTGGCCTCGCCCCGACCCTAACCCCGGGCCTGGCCGGCCCCGACATCCCGGCACCACCATCCACCCAGGAGGTGAGCGGACCACTTGGCAGGTCAATGGGAGAACGAAGTGTCAAGAGCTCTTTCCCCGCCAGGTGCCGATCGCCTCCAGCTCCCCCAGGCGCTGGCTCCACCCCCTGCTGGGTGTCTGGACACCTTCATCCCGGGCCCTCCGACCTCCAAGTGCGAGGGTCCGGACATCAAAGGGCGCCTGCCCTATAACTGGGGCAACTCCGGAGCAGGAAGGCAGTTGTATCCTGGAGTCGAGAGACACCGAGAGAACTCAGCCTTGACGGACTACTGGCGCTGCCGTAGCCCGCTCTTGTGAACCATCGTCCTGCCTGCTGGCGCTGCCGCGGCCTTCTGCAACATCCATCCTCGTCGGGACCTGCTGCCGCTGCCGCGGCCCGTTGTAACGACCATCCTCACCGGGACCTGCTGGCGCTGCCGCGGACCGTACATCGACCATCTTTCCGGGACCTGCTGGCGCTGCCGCGGACCGTGTACCGACCATCTCGACCGGGACCTGCTGGCGCTGCCGCGGCCCGTACCAACTAAACCACCAAGCTCGAGGATTGTGAGCTAGTCATCATCTCATCCGAACTACCTGACTGGTAAACAGACTGTCCCGCTACCCCTTACCCTGCATTGAGAGACTTGAATCGAGGGGACCCCTGAGTCCAGACCTCCTTGTACCATTCAACCGTACCTTAAGAAGTGCTTATAAAGAACACTGAACCTTATCCGTGTGTGGTATCTGTCTGTGGGGGGGGGAAGTTACTTGTATGTACGATCGCTGGAGACGGCTCTCCCCGGAGACCTCTCCTCCTGACCTCGGCCGACCCTCCCGGTCCGTCTACCCTGTCTAACATTGGTGGCCAGCGGCGCGATCCGAATCAACGCGTAATCGTACAGAGAGTAGCTCACCCCACGACAAAAACACGATGTCAGCCAAAGATAGCAGCTCCACCGAGAAATTCCAAATGGATAAGTTAGAAGAATACAACCACCGCGAACTGAGACAATTCTGCATAGAACTTGGCATTGCTACCACCGGCCTGAGTACCAAGGATGATATAAAGCACGCCCTAGAGTCGTGGACAGAAACTGGGGTCGCCGGACCCTCCGACCAAAGCAGCATCACACCAGAGGGGAACGCCACGGCTCCCGAGGAGCGGGGAACGGGCCTCTCGCAGGAGGAGATCCGAGAAAGAGAAAGAACCAGATTGCACGAGTTGGAAATGGCACGACTCAAGATGGATGGGGAACTCAAGTTAGCTGAACAGAAACTCAACCTCGAGCATATGCGGCTCCGAGAAGAACGAGAAGAGAAGCAGAGACAGAGAGAGCTGGAGGAGAAAAAAATAACGCTCGAGCACGAGCGCCAACTAGCGGAGATAGAACTTCGGAAACAGAATAAAGAACTGGGGGTGCCTGAGCGACCACACACCCAGGGGCCAATCGAGAAAAAAGTCCACATCCCCAAGGATGTTGTCCGCGAGTATGTCCGAGAAGACGACATACAACAGTGGTTTAAAGCCTACGAGATCGCCATGACCTCCCACCGGATCGACCGGAGTGATTGGGGAGCCGGACTTTGGGGGAGGTTTATCAACGAGGGTCGCGATGCCCTACTGCAGCTCCCAGATCACCAAATGTCGTCCTACGACCACATGAAGGCTGCCCTCCTCACCCGCTACGGCCTCACACCCGAGATGTACCGCCAGAGGTTCAGAGATTGCACCCGGATCCCAGGTACAACTTGGGTAGAATACGTGAACTATTTCAGCCGTGCCTTCGAGGGTTGGATCAAGGGGAGCCATGTCACCACCTACGAACAACTCTTTAACCTTATGGTATGGGAACACCTGTCGAACAACTGTTTCGTCGAGCTCAGGCAGCACCTCCTCGACAGTAAGCTGACTGACCCCCGGCAGCTCGCCGCCGAAGCTGACCGATGGGAAAGCACCCGAGTGGGCCGGAGGGGGCCACACGAACAGAACAGAAGCAACCAAGGCCAGCACCGTCCTCGGGGAGGAGGAGGGGGCCAGGGGCGAGGGAGAGACGCCTTGCCAGCAACACCCGTGGCCAGCACCCCGCCTCCGGCCGGCCGGGGCAACCCCCCGTGGCGTCCTGGGTTCCGAGCCAACGTCACGTGCCACCGATGCCAGCGAGTCGGCCACTACGCCAATGACCCGAGCTGCCCGCAGAACCAAACACCCAAGCCCCGCCAGGTAGCTGCCGCCGCCCTGGGGGAAGAGCGATTATCGGAGGAACCAGAAGGGTATGAGCCGGCCCAGCAAGAGTGGGAACCGGCCGCCATGGTCCTGGCGTGCTTAGGGGGAAGAGACATGGTCCCGCGGGCTCCCCTACCCGCTAACACCAGGAAATACGGTCAGTGGGTGACCATTAATGGACAGCGAGCCGAGGCCTTGCGTGACACAGGCGCCAGTGTGACGGCCGTCCGCTGTCACCTGGTGAAGCCCGAGCAGATCCTGCCGAACATTCTCTGCCCCGTCCGCTCGGCAGACAACTCTGAGAGTATGTGTCAAATGGCCTGCGTCCCATTCGAATGGGGAGGGGTCTCCGGCCTGTTGAAGGTGACGGTCCGGGACGATGCCCCCGTGGACTGCCTCCTGGGGAATGACCTCGAGAGTTCCCCGTGGGCCACCGTTGAGAGAAGAGAGCACCTGGGGATGCTGGGCCTCCCGGACTGGGCCTGCATAACCACCCGGTCCATGGCCGCCCGTGCCGTCCCCCGATCAGAAGAACCGGAATGGCCAGCACCTCCGCCCCCGGTCGCCCCAGTAGAAGACAACGACGAGGCCAGCCTCCCAGACCCGACGACCGAAGGGGACGCGCAACCCCAGGACCTTCCTGACCTGGCTCAGTGGCGTCCAGAAGGGGGGCCCACCCAAGAACAGTTCCGCCAGGAACAAAAGACCTGTCCCTCCCTCGAGGGACTCCGCCAACAAGCCAGCGCCCAGAACGCAGGGGACTCCACCGGAACTCACTGGGTCTACTGGGATAACGACCTGCTATACAGCGAGCAAAGAATCGCCGAGCTGGGGGCCGGTCGAGTACTGGTGGTACCTCTCCGCTTCAGAGACTTTCTGCTCAACCTGGCCCACGATGTCCCCCTGGCTGGACACCTGGGCCAGGACAAAACGTACAGCCGCCTAGTGACCCACTTTTTCTGGCCGAAAATGAGGAACGACGTCCTGAACCACTGCCGATCTTGCCCCACATGCCAAGCCAGCGGGAAGAGTGGTCGGAAGCTGAAAGCCCCTCTGCAACCCTTCCCTGTGGTCACCACCCCGTTCGAGAGGGTGGGGATAGACATTGTGGGGCCTCTGGACCCCCGCACGGCACAAGGACACAGGTTCATCTTAGTACTGGTGGACCATGCCACCCGCTACCCCGAGGCGGTGCCCCTACGGACCGTGACAGCTCCGGTGGTTGGCCGGGCCCTAATGGGGATCTTCTCCCGGGTAGGCTTCCCCCGAGAAGTCGTCAGCGACCGAGGCACGAACTTTATATCCAAATACATGAAGTCCCTCTGGCAACAATGCGGGGTCACCTACAGATTCACGACCCCCTATCACCCCCAAGGGAACGGACTAGTGGAGCGTTTTAACCGCACTCTCAAGGGGATGATTGGGGGATTGGAAGAGCCCCTCCGTCGCCAGTGGGATGTACTACTCCCGTGCCTCCTCTTCGCCTACCGAGAAGTTCCCCAGAAGTCCCTCGGTTTTAGCCCTTTCGAACTCCTGTACGGGCACCCTGTGCGAGGGCCCCTCAGCCTAGTAAAAGAAGGTTGGGAGATGGCCCCCCTAAAGACCCCTCCAGACGTCTTCAAATACATCCTGGCCCTACGCAATCAGACCCGGCGCTTCAGAGAGATGGCCAAGGCGAACCTCGAGGCCAGCCAGGAGGACATGAAGAGGTGGTATGATCACAATGCCTCCTCCGTTGAGTTCGAGCCTGGACAACAAGTATGGGTGATGTCCCCCACCGAACCATGTGCCTTGCAAGATAAGTGGACGGGGCCCTTCAAAGTGGTCGAGCGCAAAAGCCCCGTCACTTACCTCATCGACCTGGGGACCTCCCGGAACCCCCTTCGGGTCCTCCACACCAACCGACTCAAACCACACTTTGTGCGCTCAGAACTCAGCCTCCTGATGGCTACGGACAGTGGGGCAGAGGAAGACTCCGAACCCCTCCCGGATCTTCTGAAGACTCAGGAGAATGACGGCTCCGTGGACGGGGTCCGGCTCTCTGACGCCCTCACTTCGGAGCAACGCCAGGGCTGCCGGAACCTCCTGCTGCAGTTCGCTACCCTGTTCTCCCTCACCCCCGGGGTCACCCCTTGGTGTTTGCACGACGTGGACACCGGGGACAGTCCCCCTGTCCGACACCGGGCCTACCGCGTACCAGATCGGGTACGGGCCTGCATACAGGAGGAAGTGGCCAAGATGCTCACAATCGGGGTCATCGAGCCCTCGGACAGTCCCTGGGCCAGTCCGGTTGTATTGGTTCCCAAAGCCGCTGCCCCCGGCACCGCACCTGAACTGAGATTCTGCGTCGACTACCGGGGCTTGAACGCTGTCACCCGGACCGACGCTCATCCGATCCCCCGAGCAGACGAGCTGATCGACCGGCTGGGGGCCGCCCGCTACCTCAGTATCTTCGACCTAACAGCGGGCTACTGGCAGATCGGCCTCACACCCAGGGCTCAGGAACGGTCAGCCTTCTCTACCCCCGATGGCCACTACCAATTCAAGGTCATGCCCTTCGGCATGAAGAATGCCCCCGCCACGTTTCAACGCCTCGTGAACCAGGTCTTGGCGGGGCTCGAAGAGTTCAGCGCTGCCTACCTGGACGATATCGCTGTATACAGCCGCCACTGGCCCGACCACCTCCGTCACCTCCAAGAGGTCCTACAGGCCCTCCAGCGGGCCGGCCTCACAATTAAGGCCGGCAAGTGCCAAATTGTCCAAGGGTCTGTGACCTACCTTGGGCACCAAGTGGGAAGCGGGCTGGTGGCCCCGCTACAACTTAAGATTGCTGCCATCCAGTCCTGGCAGCCCCCCGTCACCCAGACCGAGGTCCGAGCCTTCTTGGGGCTCACCGGCTACTACCGGCGGTTCGTGAAGGACTACGGCAGCATCGTGGGGCCCCTCACAGGTCTCACGTCCAAGAACCAACCGAAGCGGATTAACTGGACCCCCGATTGTCAAGCGGCCTTCAAGAAGCTGAAGGCTGCCCTGTGCACCGCCCCTGTGCTCCAGGCCCCCGATTACAGTCGGGAATTCGTGGTACAGACCGACGCCTCCGACCACGGCATCGGAGCCGTCCTTTCTCAGTTAAACCCCGAAGGTCATGACCAGCCGGTGGCCTTCATCAGTCGACGTCTCCTGGCCCGAGAACAGTGCTGGAGCACCATCGAGAGGGAGGCCTTCGCAGTGGTGTGGGCCCTCAAAAAGCTCCGGCCCTATCTCTTCGGTACCCACTTCCGGGTACAAACCGACCATCGACCCCTGCAGTGGCTGATGCAGATGCGGGGGGAGAACCCAAAACTCTTGCGCTGGTCCATTTCCCTGCAGGGAGTGGACTTCACTGTGGAGCACCGACCAGGCCAAGACCACGCCAACGCGGATGGCCTGTCCCGCTTTTTCCGCCTCGACGAAGAGAGTCCCCAAGGAGATGGGTGACTCTCCCCGCCTTCAGCTGGGGGGACGCATGTTGGACAGGCCACACGAAGGGCTTGCTCCCTCCCCGCACGACAGGGCCCGAGCTCCGGACCACCAGGCATAACCCACGAAAAGCACCTGTACCCCGTCTCCCGACGGATCTTCTGCCCTCGGACCTCTACTCATCACGGGGCCCAGCCCCACCGGCTCCCCCGGCCGGTTCAAGCCGCCATCTTGGGCCCTGCACCACGAGGCCGCGTGGCCTCGCCCCGACCCTAACCCCGGGCCTGGCCGGCCCCGACATCCCGGCACCACCATCCACCCAGGAGGTGAGCGGACCACTTGGCAGGTCAATGGGAGAACGAAGTGTCAAGAGCTCTTTCCCCGCCAGGTGCCGATCGCCTCCAGCTCCCCCAGGCGCTGGCTCCACCCCCTGCTGGGTGTCTGGACACCTTCATCCCGGGCCCTCCGACCTCCAAGTGCGAGGGTCCGGACATCAAAGGGCGCCTGCCCTATAACTGGGGCAACTCCGGAGCAGGAAGGCAGTTGTATCCTGGAGTCGAGAGACACCGAGAGAACTCAGCCTTGACGGACTACTGGCGCTGCCGTAGCCCGCTCTTGTGAACCATCGTCCTGCCTGCTGGCGCTGCCGCGGCCTTCTGCAACATCCATCCTCGTCGGGACCTGCTGGCGCTGCCGCGGCCCGTTGTAACGACCATCCTCACCGGGACCTGCTGGCGCTGCCGCGGACCGTACATCGACCATCTTTCCGGGACCTGCTGGCGCTGCCGCGGACCGTGTACCGACCATCTCGACCGGGACCTGCTGGCGCTGCCGCGGCCCGTACCAACTAAACCACCAAGCTCGAGGATTGTGAGCTAGTCATCATCTCATCCGAACTACCTGACTGGTAAACAGACTGTCCCGCTACCCCTTACCCTGCATTGAGAGACTTGAATCGAGGGGACCCCTGAGTCCAGACCTCCTTGTACCATTCAACCGTACCTTAAGAAGTGCTTATAAAGAACACTGAACCTTATCCGTGTGTGGTATCTGTCTGTGGGGGGGGGGAAGTTACTTGTCTGTACGATCGCTGGAGACGGCTCTCCCCGGAGACCTCTCCTCCTGACCTCGGCCGACCCTCCCGGTCCGTCTACCCTGTCTAACATCAAGGCATATATATGTAGAGTTAGTAAAGGGTTTCGGACTCATAGAAACTTACCTTCATAATATTTTTGTCCTCGATGGTCTCAACACAATAGTTTGAAACTATATTTTGTTTAACCCCCTTCTCTAGCATGGTTTTGTACAACAAATATAAAAGTAGAGTGAATCATACCTCTCGGTCCCCTTTAGTTTGCTGCGGTTCCATTACAATGCAATTTATCTCACAGAAAACAAAAAAATGTGCACAGGTGAAGGAAGACCAGGAAACTTTGCCAAATTCATGAAGGGTGACAATCAGGGTTAGACACGCCTTTTATTCCACCGGACATGTCAACGGTGGGCTGCAGTCCGGTTTTGAAAGCCCGTGGCCGCTTCTGGTACTTCTGTCACATTCCCTGGGACCATTAGGTTAACTTCATGGCGCTTTAGGGGGTGGGGGGTTTAAAGATAAAGAGAGAGAGCAAGGGGACAGGTAGACAGAAAGTGTTCAGAGAGAGAAAAGAGAGGGGGCGAAAATGGATAGAAAGATAGAGTGAGACTCATGAACTTCTCAAAACTTAATAGGTGAACGAAACATTCCCAAGTGTAGAGGGCTTCGGTATATCTCACCTGGTGATGGCTACGAGAAAGGTTGACAGGGCTCAGACAGAGCAATCAGACACTGAGAGGCATATTTACAAGGAGTTAACGCCACAAGAGCATCACTTTTTGGGATGTTCTGGTGGCGTTAACTCCTTTGCCTTATTTACAAGGCGGCATTAAGCCACTAAAAGTGTAAATAATGTCTCTATTCATGCAGCACTTAGCGTGAAAGGGCTGTGCAATGGGTGTTGCAGTGGTCGTTCCGCCACAACACTAATTGCTTTTTGACACTGCCCCATATTTACAAGGTATGGGGCAGCGCCCAAAATACCACTAGGGAATACTTGGTCTTAAGCGGTGATACGAGGAGAAATGTTTTATTTCTCCACGTTTCTGCAGCACACATTGATGGAGCAAATTGCCTTTAAAGATTGTTTATGTGCAGGATGGTGTTCCTTTCTGCACATAAGCAAATGCTCCTGCACCGCAGGCACCCTAGCAAAATGGCACTAGGGTGGCTGCGCTGGCACTAGGCAGCTTTATTAGCGCCAGCGCTAGGGGTAAGTGATGGGTAAATCATGGGTGCGTTGCATTCTTGTGAATTCGAGGCATCCCTTTGTTTTGAAACAGTTAGAGCGCAGCATTACAAATGTTGCCGTAACATCATGCTCCACCAGGTTCTTGTAAACATGCCAATGAGAGCCTCTGGCCAAATAATATGTGGCACAATGCCACATGTTATTTGCAGAATTGGCCCGTTTGTGGACGTAAAAAGGCCTCTTGCTATGTATGTAACTTTTTGCTATCACAATAAAGGTAAACACAATTTTTTGCGATTACCTAAATTGCAAATACATTTAGGGAATCGCAATTTGCGATTCTCTACATGCAATGCATGTAGGATTCGCTAAATCCGACTTTGTGTTTAGGAATTGCAAATAACCATAAACTTCAAGTTGATGGTAATTTGCTAATTCTTTGAAAAATGCCCAAAAGTGCATTTTTCAAAGTGCCAAGTGGCGCACACATATGCCCTTTAGGCATGTGTGTGCACCATATGTGCACACTTACCTTTTTTGGGGTGCATCAGCGGGTCCTTAGACCCCCCTAGCACTCTTGGATTTGCATTCGCAAATTGCGATTACCAATATGGTAATCACAAATTGCGAATGCATTCCCTAATAGCGAATCGCAATTTGCGATTCGCTATTAGGGAATGTTAAGGAATTTAAAAATATTCAGTGATTCCTACATACATTGCAGTTTGCGATTCCAAAATAGCGAATTGGTAAAATTCTCTATTTTAGAATCGCAAAATCATTGCTTGATACATCTGTCCCTATATTCTAGGAGAAGATTCTCTGGAAAATATACTGTCAGTCATATCTGCAGGCAAAATATTCATAAGAGCATATCCCCAAGCGCTTTAAGCATGTCACTATTCTCAAGCATATTATTCACAGGTCTTATCATCTTGCACAACAATTCGAGGTGATGTCCATTTGGCACGCTCAACAATGTTCTACTAGCACATTATTCTAAAATACTACTCTAGTGCTGTTCTAATGTATTATATTGATTCTCCTACTGTAGTTTTTGAAGGGCACTTTTTCAACTGGCACAATATTGTCAAAGGGGATACACGACAACGTTTTGGGTATATCCAAAAGGTATAGGTTTGTGTGTGGGTGTTCTCAAACTTCCTGAATGAACTGCTCCTTGGAACAACCACTTTGAATCTCTTGAGTGTGATTTTCTGATGCGGATTTCACCACACTGGTAAAGAAGTAATATGAAGTAGTAAGTTCAGGGCACGAGTCAGGGGTACACGCAGGCAGACGGCGACCACCCACTATTTTCACATGGTGAACGCCCTCCACCCTGCCAAGTAGGTGGGCCCCACTCAGGGCTGGACTGGGAACCAAAACCGGCACTGGCAAACTGCTCGGGCACCCCCCCTGGGGGGGCTGAGAGGGTGAGACTGAGCTGTTTGCAAGGGGCGTTTTCTACTGATTTTGTTACAAAAATGGATCCCCAGGGGTCCAAAACCGGCCCCCACCCTGACGGCCCACCGGGTAAACGTCTGGTGCCCGCTATGGCCAGTCCGGCCAAGGCTCTACTAAATAATGTGCTGAACTCGTCTTGGTGTAATTTCCAAACACCGGGACACTTTCAGCAGCGCCTGCACGTTGTCTGCTTTCCATCTGCAACAAGCAACAACGTGCAGGCGGGGACGGGACTTTCTTACTTTCGACTCCTGCTGGGCCCATAACAAAGGTCCAACTTGAGAGGTCATCAGCCCTCCTTCTGTTTGAGTCTCCTGGCTGGGAGCAGTCATGAGCCTCATACCTGATGCACATGCAGCAGAGGGGAAACAAAGGTTAGCACTTCACACATACTTGAGAGGTAACTTTTCACTTTGTTCAGTCTCTGTTTACTAGACATGTATGCACTGCAAGAATGTCAGATGTGTTGGTCTCTCCCAGTAGTTACATGATACTAAATGTAATTTATATTGCGCTTACTACCCCCGAGGAGGCGTTGAAATAATGTAAGTACCACTATTTGTTCTTGTATAGCGCTATTCATTCCAAAGCAGAGTGTCACAGCGCTTTACATCACACGTACATATTAAAGTCGTGGCTTGTGATGCTACTTCCTATGATGTCAATTCCTGTGATGCCACATGTAATGTCATGCGCCGTGATGTCATGCACTGTGATGTCATGAGCCGTGATGTCACGCATCGTGCTGTCACACGCCGTGATGTCACTTGCATTCTGCCTAACTAGGTTAGTTCCCCCACTTCTCTTTTTAGGACTTGTGCCCTGAGTAAATTCTTTTACACCCACCAGGAATCCCTTTGTGAATTCCTGGCAGGTATACCTGAGGAACTTTCAACCATGAAATTACGTGTACTGTTGAAAATATTTATGTGAACAGGCTCCATAATTTCTGCAAGTATTACGCGTGTTTGGCCTGTAAAAAATTGCTCAGTTTCGGCCGAACTGTACGTTTTTCATCCCATAGGGCTTGCAAACACTGTCCACCATGAGCTGAGACGCCCTTTCACTCTGAATGCATCCCTGAGTCCTCGCACTATCCATGCACGTGCCCCAGGCCCGCCCAGCGGGTGTAAGGCAGGTGCGACGGACCTCTCGACCTACTCAGTAGACCGTAGCCCATTCACCCCAGTAGGCCTATGCTCTATTCACACCTTTAACTGGCGGTATTTTTATTATACTATATGTGAATTATTACAACTATATCCGCCTTTGTTTATTGTTGGAATAGAAAGGCACCAAATTGAATTTCTATATTTTTCATGTATTTTCTATTTTAGTGAGAGTGCTCGAGACATCAGAGCGGAAAATTAGCCAACGAGGTGGCAGAGATACGTCGCCCTTCTGAAGGGCAGTCATTTCACGGCTGGGGGGCTCTGCAGATTAGTGTCCCCTACCCATCCAACCGGGACTAGGCTTCTCCCGAGGCCAGGTGCGGCCACCTGTCTGGCTTCGGGATGCAGCATGGGAGCCGATCGTAGGCGCTAATGGAATAAGACCCGGGGCGCTCCACAGAATGTCACCGAAGAGACTGCTGAGCAGCTAACAGAGAGCGAATTAGACAGGTCGAGGAGGGTTTCCATGCGCATGTACCATGCACCAAGTAGCACACTCAAGAAGCCACAAGGTGTCATGTCAGCATGTGACAAAGCACCGTATTAAAAACACGAACACGTGTATAAACAAGCATTGGCAAAGCCAATAGGTCTGGGCAACCCGATTGCTTGTGGTGTTGTCAATGTCAATATCTTTTTAGCCACCGCTGAATAGCAGCACGTTCAGCATGACTCAAAGTCATGTAAAAATCCTAAGCATATGACGGCCACTTCCCTGAAGTAACACACGAGCGCGCACACACGCACCAAAGCCCCAGCGCCGCTGTTTTTGAAATTGTGAGAGGCAAAGTAGGCGGAGCTTGGCTCAGGCCGGATTTATATTCTGTTTAGCAGGCACAAAAGAGCGTAAAAAGATACATGAAAACAGGTCTCTATCTGCCATACCAACAAAATGAGGAACTGTGCAGCTTATATCTTGTTAAGAGAGGATGAGGCTAATGGCTAGAACTGCCGACTTTGAAGTTGGGGAACCGGGTTCGAGTCTTGGTGGGAGGCTTAACGTCCTGTGATTCTGGGTAAACCACTTTCTGGGTGAAAATCATATATATAATCCAGTCCTTTGGCTCCAAGCTATCCCTTTTGCTGTCTCAAAAATCCCAACATCTTCCCTCACTATGGGGCATAATATCTAGCAATGGTGATAAAGCTCGCATGTGCAAGCTATCCTCATTTTTTGTATCGCATAGTTTCCCGGATACTTATCGCATTGTTTTCAACGTATTATCAACACGTTGGTAACATGCGATACTTTCCGGGAAAGGACGCGAAAACTCCCGCTAACATGCAATAGGAATTCATGCGATAGCATGGATCAGTGCGTTAGCGGTGCGTTAGAGGCGATAGTATTGCAGCTAACATGCCAATAGCATCCAATATGACCCATTGAACACCCTGTAAGACCAAATCTGTGGCACAAGATCACTGGCACAATTAGTCATACACTATGCAGCAGTAACACATTGTGAGGACCTGTTATGTGATGGGGTGGCGTGTTTGTTGTAGTGCACCCCCTTACAACACCACGCCACCTTCTTGTACATGAGCAGCAGAAATAGGCTGGCTTACATGCTTAAGGGCTATTAATGCTGTACCTTTTTGGTGTCTGTGGCTCCTCAGATGGAGATCAGGCCTAATGTCCCTTATGTACCCCCATGTATAACCATGTTTAGTCCGGTTTTTATCAGGTGTTAAAACCTGCGATCTTCGGGGATTAGATCAACTTTTTTTCATCACAGCACAACTTTGGTAATACAGCGAAGTGGTGTTAGCGAGTTTTAACGCGTACATTTTGGTTAGAAACGCCTACCTTTCATGTCATTAGCGATAAATATCGCTGACATGCAAGGCGATAGAAAATGCGACAGCTAACGCCTGAAAGCTTGCGCTAACGCATGTTAGTGCAGGCATGCTAATAGGGCGATAAAAATATCGCAGCTTTATCATCAAAAAGTGCCACAAAAGCGGCAATATTGCCCTTGATAATATGCCCCTATGAGTTGTGAATACAATTAGTGCACACATTTCTTGATGTTATGAGATATATCAACAATATATTAGATGAAAAGTGGATGAATGTATGGGTATGGATGAAATTCAGTATGTCTGTTGTATATTATATATACTGCTTATATAATGTGAATGCTCCAAGCTTTCCCAAGCTGTAGGCTGCACTCCAACACCAGCATGAGACATCAAGCCTTCACTAGGTACAGACAGCGAGTCTGCCCCTGATACCTCCACAGCAGTTCCGTCAGCTCCCGCCTGGCGCGTTTCGAAGGAAAATCTTCTTTTTCAAAGGCTACTGCTGGCGGAAAGAATAGCGTGCTTCCGGTCTTCCTCCTAAAATACTGCCATGTGCCACGCCCCCAGATGGGCTTGATTGAATATCATGTGGGGCATTCTGGGTATGGAAGTCCTGGAAAATGATTAGCCCGGTTGCTGTCGGTAACAAATTAAAACCCCTGAATGGGACTCAAGGGTAGATGCTGTCCTGATCCTTAACAGGCGCTTCCAAAATTCGGCTAGGTTGGATACCAAACCATTTGGCCCCCTGTTGTGGGGTGGTGTAGACCCAGCGGCAGGGACAGCCGCCTAAAATGAATGCTCTAAGCTTTCCCAAGCTGTAGGCTGCACTCCAAGGCCCGCATGAGACATCAAGCCTTCACTAGGTACAGACAGCGAGTCTGCCCCCCTGATACCTCCACAGCAGTTCCGTCAGCTCCCGCCTGAATTGTTTCGAAGGAAAATCTTCTTTTTCAAAGGCTACTGCTGGCGGAAAGAATAGCGTGCTTCCGGTCTTCCTCCTAAAATACTGCCATGTGCCACTCCCCCAGATGGGCTTGATTGAATATCATGTGGGGCATTCTGGGTATGGAAGTCCCGGAAAATGATTAGCCCGGTTGCTGTCGGTAACAAATTAAAACCCCTGAATGGGACTCAAGGGTAGATGCTGTCCTGATCCTTAACAGGCGCTTCCAAAATTCGGCTAGGTTGGATACCAAACCATTTGGCCCCCTGTTGTGGGGTGGTGCAGACCCGGCGGCAGGGACAGCCGCCTAAAATGAATGCTCCAAGCTTTCCCAAGCTGTAGGCTGCACTCCGACGCCCGCATGAGCCATCAAGCCTTCACTAGGTACAGACAGCGTGTCTGCTTATATAATGTGTACATTTTTTCCAGACAAAATTATTCCTATTGTTATTGACATTGTTAAATATAAAATTTAAATGATTTTTCCATTTTTGTGTTGACATGATTATATTGTAGGGTGTCCCTGATTGTGCCCCATCCCTTATTTCATAGTTACTTGTATGAGATTTTTTTTTTAATTCATTGGAATCACTTAGGGGCAGATTTACAAGACACTGATGCATCTCTGCATCATAGCAGAGATGCGTCGGTTTACTTGCGTCTTGCAAAAAAACCCTTTCGCCACCATGGATGCGTTGCATTTACAATGCGGTGCACCATGGCACAAGGATTGACAGATGCGTCAAGCATCTGTTGGCGCAAAGATCAAGCAGTGCTGGAGTTGTGTCGCAAGCACAACGCAACTCCAGCAATGCTCAGGTAGGCCTATACCTATTGTGCTGCATCACTCCTTATGCCTTTTTCAAGCAGGCGTAGATTTCACTGCATCAATTTTACGAGGCTTTCTTGCATCGGAATGCCCATCCTGCATACATTATACCTGACGCAGGTATCATGTGGCGCAGGGCTTTACAACGTGACACATCTCTCTAGATGCATCACATTGTAAATGTGTCGCAACGTGGAGGATTGTTTACACCGCCGCTGCGTCACAAAAGTGATGCAACAACGGCGTAAAAGTGTCGCAAGGGGCTAGTAAATCTGCCCCATAATCTCGCCATGTCTAAAAATAAATGTTCCCATCTGTAATGCAACTGGTGCTCATTTCAAGCGCTTCGATACCTTTGGGTCAAGTATGCGCTATATAACACTACAAAAAAAAAGTAACACCAGCTTGCAAATGTGCTGCTTTACCTTTATTTATTTATTTTTATTTAGGTCATTTATATCGCGCACGAATCATCCCCAAGGGGATCTCTCGACGCTAGAGAAAAAGACAGGCAGTCAGTGAGGGGCGGCTTACAAGAGCCATGTTTTGAGCAGTTTTTTAAATTGGGACAGATTTGGACATTCCCAAATTTGTTCAGGGAGGCCGTTCCATAATTTGAGAGCCTGATGGGAAAAGGAACGACCCACCATTTTTGCCTTCCTGATTCTTTGGCAGCACAGCATCTTACGATTACTAGATCTGAGCTGACGTGTAGGTTGATACCATTTAAGTTTGTTGGTCAGATAGGCCGGACCCAGTCCGTGCAGGGCCCTAAAGACCAGACACAACATTTTAAAGGTGGCCCGTTTCTTGACTGGAAGCCAGTGTAATTGGCGTAAGAGAGGCAAAGAAGGGGTTCGGGCTGGTTTGTCAAGGGCGAGGCGGGCAGCTGTATTTTGCACAACCTGTAATTTGGATAAAAGGTCCTCCCTAATTCCTACCAATAAGGAATTTCCATAATCAAGGCGGCTTATTAACAGCGCCTGAATGAGAGTCTTTCTGGCGCTCAGCGGGATCCATGGGAAGATCTTACTCAACATCCGCATGGTCCCAAAACAGGAAGCTGCAAGCGTCTTCACCTGTGTCTCCATTGAGAGCTGGTTATCTATCTTTATCCCCAGGTTCTTCACCCAGCTTTTCGGGGAGGGGGCCTCTCCCAGTTCTGATGGCCACCAGTCTGGGGACCACAGATCAACAGCCTTGCCAAACAAGAGTATCTCAGTTTTAGAGGAATTTAGTTGTAAAAAATGCCCCCTCATCCAATCTGCTATGTTGATCATGCACTTTGAAAACATAGCTTTCGTTTTGGCAGGATTCTTATCTATATGTACAATCAGCTGCGTATCATCAGCGTAAGATATAGTTTCAAACCCACAGTTCCTGATGATTGAGGCCAGGGGGGCAACATATAGATTAAATAATGTGGGACTCAATATGGAGCCCTGCGATACCCCCTTGTCCACTGCAGCTGAAGATGACACATAGGACGCTAATTGGACAGATTGAGTTCTATCAGAGGGATAACTCTGAAACCATTTAAGGGCTGGGCCTCCAACACCAATCTCCGGCAGCCTGTTTAACAAGATATTGTGGAAGATGGTGTCAAAAGCCGCCGACAGGTCCAGCAGCACCAACATAGCTGGAGAGTCCCTATCGAGCAACATCCTAAGGGTATCCGTGACTTCAAGCAAAGCTGCCTCCATGCTATATGATGCACGAAAACCTGACTGAGAATCAATCAATCAATCATGTAATTTGTAAAGCGCACTACATACCCGTAAGGGTTTCAAGGCACTGGGGGTGGAGTACTGCTGCTACTGGTCGAAGAGCCAAGTCTTGAGTTGTCTCCTGGAGGTCAGCAGGTCTTCTGTTTGTCGTAGGTAGAGGGGGAGGGTGTTCCAGGTCCTGGCGGCGCGGTAGGAGACGGACCTGCCTCTGGAGGTTGTTCTACGGATGCGCGGGACCGTGGCCAGGGCATGGTCAGCAGAGCGGAGTTTCCTGTTGGGTACGTAGAAGGAGAGTCGATTGTTGAGATAGGCTGGTCCGGTCTTGTGGAGTGCCTTGTGTGCGTGGATCAGGAGCTTGAAGGAGATTCTCCTGTCGACGGGGAGCCAGTGCAGGTTCCTCAGGTGGGGGGTGACGTGGTCACGGCGCGGGAC
The DNA here is from genome assembly GCF_964204655.1 of Triturus cristatus. NCBI lineage: Eukaryota > Metazoa > Chordata > Amphibia > Caudata > Salamandridae > Triturus > Triturus cristatus. The sequence continues at coordinate 336,695,325 of NC_140590.1, read as the reverse complement.
GTCGAGGATCAGGCGTGCATAGGCGTTCTGGATTCTCTGTAGTCTGTTGATGAGCTTGGACGAGGCTCCGGCATAGAGGGCATTTCCGTAGTCGAGTCTGCTGCTGACTAGGGCCTGGGTGACTGTTTTCCTCGTGTTTGTCGGGATCCATCTGTAGAGCTTGCGGAGCATGCGGAGGGTGTTGAAGCAGGTGGAGGAGACTGTGTTGACTTGTTTAGTCATGGTGAGTTTTGAGTCTAGGATGATTGCCAGGTTGTGTGCGTGGTCGGTGGAGGCTGGGTGGGTCCCCAGTGCTGTGGGCCACCATGAATCGTCCCATGCTGAGGGGTTGGGCCCGAGGATGAGGATCTCCGTCTTGTCTGAGTTCAGCTTAAGTCAGCTTAAGTCAGCTTTCCTTCATCCAGTCGGCGATTGCCTTCATTCCCTGGTGGAGGTTGGATTTGGCGGTGAGAGGGTCCTTGGTGAGGGAGAGGATCAGCTGCGTGTCATCGGCGTAGGAGACTATGTTGAGGTCGTGCTGTCGGGCGATGCGTGCTAGTGGTGCCATGTAGACGTTGAACAGCGTCGGGCTGAGGGAGGATCCTTGAGGGACGCCGCAGATGATCTCGGAGGCCTCGGACCGGAACGGGGGGAGGCGGACTCTCTGAATTCTGACGGAGAGGAAGGAGGTGTTCCAGTCCAAGGCCTTCTCCCGGATCCCTGCATCTTGGAGTCGCGTGCGTAGTGTGCGGTGGCAGACGGTGTCGAAGGCGGCGGAGAGATCCAGGAGGATGAGGGCCGCCATCTCGCCGTTGTCTAGAAGGATCCTGATGTCGTCTGTGGCGGCGATGAGGGTGGTCTCGGTGCTGTGGTTGCTGCGGAATCCTGATTGGGACGGGTCCAGGATGTTGTTGTCTTCGAGGTGACGGGTGAGCTGGGTGTTAACTATCTTCTCGATGACCTTTGCTGGGAACGGAAGCAGGGAGATGGGTCGGAAGTTCTTGAGGTCGCTCGGATCCGCCTTGGGTTTCTTCAGTAGGGCGTGGATCTCTGCGTGCTTCCAGTTCTCAGGGAAGGTGGCGGTCTCGAAGGAGAGGTTGATGATGTTGCGCAGGTGGGGTGCGATGGAGTTGCTGGCTTTGTTGAAGATGTGGTGTGGGAGAGGGTCGGACGGGGATCCGGAGTGGATTGTGCCCATGGTCTTGATTGTGTCCTCGATGCTCACGTTGGCCCAGGTTGTCAGGGTGTCGCGGGCGGTGGGTTGCGGTGGGTCCGGTGCGGCGAGGTCTGCAGGGGTCGTCCGGGGTTTGAAACTGTCATGGATGTCGGTGATTTTCCGGTAAAAGAAGGTGGCGAGGGAGTCGCACAGGGCTTGCGATAGTGGAATGTCGTTGGCACTGGAGCTGGGGTTGGACAGTTCCTTCATGATGGTGAAGAGCTCCTTGCTGTTGTGTGCGTTGTTGGCAAGGCGGTCTGTGAAGGAGGTTCTTTTGGTGGTCCTGATGAGGTGGTGGTGATTGCGGATGGCGTCTTTGTGGGCAGCACGGCTGTCTGGCATCTTGTCACTGTGCCATATGTTCTCCAATTTCCAGCAGGTGCGTTTTGAGTCGAGGAGTTCCGGGGTGAACCAGCTGACTCTTTTGCTGGTGTCTCTGTTGGTGGGTTTTTTCAGCGTGGCTACGGTGTTGGCGCAGTCGTTCATCCAGCGATCGAGGGTGAGTGCACCCTCATCGGGGTTGGTGGGGTTGGTTGGAGGGTTGAGTGCGAGGCTTGTCTGCAGTTGTTCTTCAGTGACTTTGCCCCAGCAGCGGCGGGGGGTCTGTGGGGTGCGGTGGTGTGTGAGGGGTTTTCGGAAGGAGAAGTGGATGCAGTGGTGGTCTGTCCAGGTGAGTTCGGAGGCGTGGGGCTTGAGGAGAAGATGGCATCAAATGTGTCACCGGTAATGTTGGTCGGCGTCGTGACGAGCTGTTTCAGTCCGAGGGTGACGAGGTTGTCGATCAGGGTGGAGGAGTTGTTGTCGTTGTTGTTCTCCAGGTGATAGTTCAGGTCTCCGAGGAGGATGTAGTCGGTGGAGGTCAGCGCGTGTGTGCTTATGAGGTCGGCGATGGAGTCGCAGAATTGAGGCCGGGGTTCTGGTGGTCTGTAGACGAGGGTGCCTCTTAGGGTGGTCTTGGGGGTCCATGTGGTGTCGATTTATTATATTTTCCATGATTTTGGACCAACATGGGAGAAGAGAAATAGGTCTATAGTTTTGCGCGTCTGTAGGATCTGCTAGTGCCTTTTTCAGCATAGGTTTAACGCGCGATACTTTGCAATTGCGAGGAAAAGTAGCCGTAGCTAGGGAGATATTACATATGTCTGCTAAAGTATCTGCCAGGATAGGGGTAAGCTCGTTGATAGCTCTAGGAGGCAGAGGGTCTAAAATCGATCCTGACTTGGCCTTGGCCAATAAGGCACCCACCTGGTCTCCCATGAAAATGGGAAAGTCATTTAGGCTGGGTGAGCCCGGGATTGCCTTAGAAGCCTGACTGTCGTAGATATCCTCTGTTGTCCCGAAGGAGCGATAAATGGTGTCAATCTTATTGGTGAAATGGGATGCTAGATGATTACAAAACTCCTGTGTTGCTGGCAGGAGCGGGTTATTGTCCCGTGGGCAAGTAAATTCTCTTAGAATAGTGAAAAACTCCTGTGATGAATCCTTAGCCTCCATAATCCGACTAGATGAACTCTTCTGGCAGTATTGCAGCTATTTAGATATCTTCTATGGCCTTCACGATAATAGCGTTCGTCTGCTGCTGAGTGACATATAACACTCTATACATAGTTCAAAATTAAGCCTGAGTGGTAGGAGAACAAGGGGCTTGTAATAACACGAGCCCTCATGCAGAATGCTCAAACACAATGAAAAAGGTTGCTCCTAAAATGTAAGCAGTAAATGGACACAAGTACTTGGTTCATGCTGTGGGGGAGGACTAAACACAAGAAGAGGCATCATGCATGCATGCCATGGACAAATGGGGACAAAGGATGTGAGGGTGATGATGGAGCAAGAAAATGGTAAACCTGTAGGTGGGCTGAAGCCCACAGATTGAACACCATATCAGATGCGCTGTTTACGTGAGACCTAAAAAAGAGTAGGCAAAGCCTAAAAAAGAGCAGGCAACTGAGATAGATGACAATGCCATCTAATCATGAACAAGGGGCTGGCCCAAAGCCCACTTTACATATTTTGGAAACAAACAAACCTAACAAATATATATGTGCTTCCTTGCAGTATACTAATGCCTTTGAAACTCTGTGCTCTGTGCTCTGTGGGTACTTCAGGTCAGAGGCCACAGCAGTTTGTGGATATTCATAAACCTTTAACAAATTATTTCTCAATCTGAAAATGGTCACAGATTTACTCCTGTCAAAGGAAGCCATACATCTTTTTTTCAGAGAGGAAATTAGGAAGGGGGAGATTTTACCAAGAAAAAAATATATTCTCCTTGAAGGGCAACAAGTTTAACACTGAAAATTCACTTGTGCAGCACATTTAAGCATGTGCAAATCCTATATTTATGAAGACAAAAATAATTATGACTTTGTGTAACCTGGATACACAAATTAATTAAGAACTACTTCTGACAATTTCCAATCATTCAATATCCCAATTAGCCATGGACATCATTTAGGGGTCTCCCAGGGATGCAAGGATCGGAGTTGCGACCCCCTAGCTTGCCTCATGCGACCTCTGGCGTTGCATTTCTGATCCCTGGCTTCAGAGGTAGCAAAATCAGTGCCTGGAACACAGGGGCAGCTCGTCCTTATGGACATCGGTTGGGGCACCAATCTCCTTGATTTTTGTAATTTGTTTTATTACACTAATAGTAAATAATAACACATTGTTCACTAATAGTGTAATAAAAAAATGGAACATGACCCTACCTGGCAGCAGAGGAAAGTAATAAATGCTTTGAAGTATATGTTGTGTGAATACGTGCAGGTGAGAGTGTGTTTATGTGAGAGAGAGAGTGTGTGTGTGTGTGTGATTCTGTGTGTATGTGTAAGTATGTGTGTGGGTGAGTGAACCTAAAGGTCAAATGGCTTGTGATGTCACTTCTGTAACCGCTGGCCTTTTGGTAAATTGACGTTCATGGAATTAGCACTTGAAACCTTTCACAATTTCATGATAGTCGAAAATGTGATAAACAAAATGTAGGCATACATATACAGAAGTAAATGTCTTCCATATGTTGTTAATAGGTCTAATGTTCATATTTTGGGCAGAAACACATACTTGATAGTATGTTCTATGCCTCTTAATGTATTAGAGACAGGATATGATGAAAGGCGATCCCTTGTACGTACTCTAATGTAGGTCAACATGTGTAGGATAGGGGTGTATGAAATAAAATAAAAAAAAATCATGAAACGTGTAATTTTAGGAACATTTATGCAAAATTACCAATATTACATGAAATGCACTTGACCAATGTGTGTATACTTGGCTTGTGGCTTCCATGAAAATTTCACTTGAGTTCCTACCTTGCATAAAATAAAGCCCGGCCTGATACTGACAGGCGAGTGGTTTGAGCAGAAAATGTCTCTTGACAGCCGTTTTGCTGTTCCTTTCAAATATTTTCTGCATGAGCCAGTCTCCTGCAGACAACAATTTTGCATATTTCATATACTGCAAAATGGAAAAACTTAAAAACATTTTACATAACGCGAAATAGACACACTTAATGAGTATTTCATCTGTGAAATTAAAATTTTCACAGGCAATTGAGGTGCCATTTGACCTGTCACATACCCTTGAAAGATGCTAACTTTTGATGTCATGATTGAGGTGAGTGGGAGGAGATATGGTTCTGCATCTACCAATAACCAATGAATTGCAGTAGGGTTTAGGCTTTGAATCTTTACTACAATATCCCGTCAAATAAAGCCGAAGAGATACCAGGACGTTCTTTCATGCTCCACAGTGCCAATGGTATGATATCACTGACAGCACTCCAATAAGGCAGGGTGTCTATAGACTGACCTGGGGGAAGTACATGAAGTGATATTAGAAGTCCCTATGCAGCCTGAGACCTCCCTCCACTTGGATCTGTTCACTGAGCGGTGCCCACCCACAGCCCCGGGCAGCAGCGGGGGAAACCTACAGCGCTGTTGAAGGGGAGTCTCTGACATTTGTCAATGTGGCCTTCTGCCAACCTTGGAGAAGTGGTCTGTGTTATATTATTGTGTTATAGCATGTGTACAGTGTTTTCCTAACTCTACATCTTACAGGGCTTCTAAACCCTTCCTTGGAGATCGAACATGTAGCTATCATGTATGTTGTGAAAGGTTGGTAGACATTTTTATAGAATGGCCTTTTGCAGGAAGCATGTTGGTGCCATGGGTGAGGTTTGGAGTTCAGCTGCAGTGACACTGGGGCAAACTTGGAGCAGTACTTCAGCATGGCGTGAAACCGAGAGTTATGAGATGAAGAGAGTGAAATTTGCATTTACTTATCATACTTATCTTAATGTTGACCACCGTTATGTGTCATGAGACTGTGTGAGAAGGCGCTCTTGTGACGGAGCCTGGTAAGGGTGGGGTTGTTGCCTGGTCTACATAGAGTGTGCAATCCAAGAAAAACCATCAGACACCTCATGTGCGTGGATCTTTTCTGTCTGCCCAGAAGCGTTTATGGTGCAGCTCGAGTAAATCAACAGACACTGAACATGCATATATCAATGGGATCCACCCAGCACCACAGGTAGAGTGACCCAGATTACTATTAACAGAACAGAGGAAGTCAAAACACCAGATTGGCATGGGTTCCATGGTGTCCATCAAGGAGCTGATCAAAACAACACATAGACATGGGTCAATGGGGTGCCTCCAGGAGCGATGGAGGTGGTACAAACATTAATATTTATATGTTTGAGATTTATATAGCGCATCACTGCCCTGAATGAGGCTTCCCACCGCTAGGAGACTGTCCAAGAGTGTGGCTTCGAGGGGGAACAATTAGAACAACCAAGTTTTCCGTAGCTTCCTGAAAATCCCTTCAGTGGGAGTCTGGCAGAGGTAAAGCAAGTAACTACTCCACAGTTTATGGGGAAGATATCTAAAAGAGTGACTTCCCTGTCTGGCTCTTTAATTCTAGGAACAGAGACCAGCATTTAATTGGAGGACCGAAGAGCCCGAACAGAATCGTATGGCGGAATCAAATTCTGACAGTAGTGTGGACCTTTGTTGGAAAAGGCTCTATGTGCAATACAGAGAATCATAAATTTGATGCATCCATTGGCTGGCAACCAATGCAGGTCTTTCAGATGGGATGAGATGGAACAATGCCTAAGAACCTGCATGCCCAAGAGGGCAGTCGCATTTTGTATCGTTTGAAAACGTCTCATTAGTGTCTGGGAAAAACCAGAGTACAAGACATTCCCATAATCCAAGCGGAAGTTAATAAGGGCCTTGACCATTGTTTTTTTAGCAGAAGGTTTAATGAACCATAGGATTTTCCTAAAATACCTCAGGAGACTGAAACAGCACACTGTCAGAGTCTGGAGGGTATATTAACAAGAAGATTGCGCCACAAGAGCGTCACTTTTAGTGACAGTCTGGTGGCGCTATGCCCTTCTCCATATCTACAAAGCAGCGCTAAGCCACTTTGTGTGGATTAAAGCTACTGTGTAAATACGTCTATTTTACATGCATCATTTTGCATGAAAGGAGCGTGCAATGGGTGTTGCTGTGGACGATCCACAGCAACATCCATTGCATTTTGCTTTTTCTATGTGTACTGAATTCTGCAGCACGCATAGAAAGAGCAAAACATCATTAATGATAGTTTATGTGCAGGAAGGTGTCCCTTCCTGCACATAAACAATCATTAAATAATGACGATTTGCTAAGTAACAAATCACCCTGATTGATTGTTTATGTGCAAGAAGGGACACCTTCGTGCACATAAACAATAATTTGCTGCAACACAGGCACCCTTGCATTATGGTGCAAGGGCGCCTGCATTGGCGCTAGGTCGCTAATTTTGGCGCCAGTGCTAGGGAAAACAAAGGGGTGCATGGTATTATTGTAAATACGTTGCATCCCTGCAGTTTGGAAATGTTGGAGAGCGGCGCTGCCAAATTTGGCGCATCTCTACGCTCCAATATTTTACTTGTAAATATGCCCCATAAAAAGAGCAAAACACCACTTATGATTGTTTATGTGCAGGAAGATGTCCTTTCCTGCACATCAACAATCATTAAAAAATGAGAATTTGCTACTTCTAGGTGTGCTGCAGAATGCAGCACACATATAATTAACAAATCACCATTATGGATTGTTTATGTGCAGGAAGGGACACCTTCCTGCACATAAACAATCATTCACCGCAACGCAGGCACCTTTGAACCATCGTACAAGGGTGCCTGCATTGGCCCTGGGCAGCTAATTTTAGTGCCAACGTTAGGGGAAACACAGGTGCGCAGTATTGTTGTAAATACGGTGCATTCCTACATTTTGAAAATGCCGGAGGGCAGTGTTGCCAAATTTGGCTCAAATCAGCACTCCCACATTTTCTTGTACATATGCCCCTTAATTTGATGGTCCATGGTTAGATTATGGTCTTGCCATAAGCTCAGAATTTCAAATATTGCTTGGAAAGAAGGAAAATGACCCAAGGAGTCCAACCACCATAAAGTGGACCATAGATTGGGCTGGTTCCCCACCATGGGTATTAGTGGGAGCTGTTGGTCAATAATATTGATGAAAGATTTTTATTAGAGATGAGAGGGAGCTGAGAGATGTAGAAGGAAACATATGATTTGGGAGAATTACTATAACAGGTCATTAAAGGGAAGACAGCACAGAGTAAACACCCTGGACCTCCCCACTCTTTACATGGATGCCCTGGAAGGGGGGATGTGGACTCTTAAGGCAATGAGGGGCTAAACTACTACCAACCAGCACTACCCAGAACCACTTGCATGCCATTTGCCCCACTAGAAAAAAATTATTTTTCCTAAGTCCTATCTAATTTTGGGAATGAAGCAGTGCTATCTTGATAATTTTCAGTATCTAATGAACCAAGGCCAGGGAAAATGATGTGCAGTGTGAGTGTTAAATGTCCAAGTCATTGTAATTCCGCTATCGACTATCATTTCTTCACCTCGCTGTGAACAGGCATAACCGTCAAAGGACAGAAAAAGGAATAGGTCCACTTAGACTCAGTGTCATTGGTACTTGAGTGGACAGAAGCATGCTTTACTTTCCTGAACAAAATCCTCCTTCTCATCTGAACCAAGCCCTAGGACTAGAGGCTGGAATCGAAGGCAAAGCTTTTGTAAGGGGCAATAAGGAAACCGATAAATCTGAGAAAAGCCTCCTTCTCGCCACCTGTTAACATACAACAAGAATCATGAAGCAGGCTTCTTCAGCACAGGCCTACCCCAACCAGGGCTATACCTTTGAGATACACAAGGGACCCATCAGCGGCAGCTGCATAGGCACCAAGGTGTGCTGGACCCTTCTGGGCAGCTTGTTTCATTAGTTATTGGACTTCTGTAAAGGGGGGGCCGCTCGGCCCTCCCGCCCACATGGCGGTGCGGCGCCCCCTCCTCCCCCGGCCTCTCGGTGGTGGGGGTGAGTCGCGGGTATATGACACGCGCGGTGCACCCCCACCACCGATAGGCTGATGCCTCCCCCGTGACCCGGAAGCAGCTGTACAGCTTACGGGGTAGGGGGGCGGGTCGGCCGGGGGGCGGGCCGGGTGGGCCGGCGACCCCCTGGTGGCACAGTACCATAAGAGGCCCGGGGAGCGAGCCGGGCGCCCTCTTGCCCCTGGCTCGCTCCCCGCATACCTCGTGTGCCCCACGCTCGGGGCGTTTAATTTTCCCCACCCACCAGCCCTAAAAAACAAGCTACTAAACAATGCTAGTCGGTGGTACTACGTAAGTTTGACTTAGGCCTTTTTTCCCGTTACATGTGTAGGAGGTTGACGTGATTGTATGGTTGTAGATAGGCCCCCTTTTTTCTCTTTGGTCATATCTGAATTTAGGCCTTTTTTCCCGTCTTTAGCTGTGATTGGTTGTGATCAAATAAGGATGTTGTGTGTACTTAGGCCTTTTTCCCGTTATAGCTGTGATTATGTTGTCATTAAAAGTGTACTATTGTGTGTATTTATGCCTTTTTTCCCATTAGTACATCATGCTTTGTATTACTATGGTCTGGTTTTTAGTTTAGTGTAGTTGTCCTTTAGCAAGTTCTTTTCCCTTTTCCCTAGGTTCATCGTCGTATTTATTAGGGTTGGTCAGGCGGTAAGGTCATGATCGGTGAGCAGCAATTTAAGGTCCTAGGGGGGGCGTCACCATCCACGGAGGGGGCGGCCCAGGGGGAGGGGCCACTGGTCCCTCCTAGAACTTCAGGGGCAGGAATATCCGCTAGCTGCTAAAGATGCGGGGGAGGAAGTCACGCTTTCCTTAGGCTAGTAGCCACCCCGCACATACATCATGACGTCAGCAAATGACGCAGAGTGTAAGGGCCCTGCTTGTTGGTTAAATGGAGTTCACGATGCCGACGGGGTAGGCGGTCCCCTGTCGCGCATGCGCACCTTTAGGTAAGGGCGTGGCTAGTAGGACTTGACACCGGTTAGCGACCTTGCCGTCGGGCCAGAAATGTTAGAATGCAAAATTCAGGCAGGATGTTAGATTCGGATAGGAAACACGCTGTATTAGACTTTTGTTAAGGTTAGCCTTTGATATTTGTCTTCAATACTGTAGATCTAATGTTATGAATTTTGTGTTTCTTAACGTTATTGATGTAATGTTGATATTCATCCTTTATTGTTTTTGTATAATAAATACGGCCGGGGGGTCCCTGACCCCCCCGCCCTCCAAAGACAACTTGCCGATGTCAATCCTTCAAGGTGTGGTGTGGGAAGCTGGGAGGGGAGGGTAGCCAGTCACGGACCGTGTTCTATCTGGCTCCAAAGCAGCGCACCGTTTCAGCAAACTCCATGGCCCATATCACGACTGACCCATTCCTTTACGAATTCCTGTGCAAAATACTTGCAAAGGAATCAGAATTACACCTTTTATGGCAATTTCCACATCCCTTAAAGTTTTCCTCAGGTACATTTCTGCAGGCGAAAATGCCCAGTAAACACCAACACATTTTGGTTTTGATGTGCAAAATGCCAAAATTCACATTTTATTTCCCATTTTAAAGGGCACAACTTGTAACATGGTATCACATTTTAAAACGTGCGCTGATTGGTGCATCCCCGTCTGGGCTGCTCGTAATAAAGGCCTTAAGCTTTGTTAGGGAAGCATTCTGTCGTACTTCATTGATGGTAGACCATATAAGCTTTTATATGCATTGGTTATTTTAGAACATATGCCACTGATATAGTTAGGTGTGCATGTGCAATTTTCTTTTTCACAAGCATGCCTAGATCTCACACAGTTTTATTTAAGACACTGGTGTAGCAAGAGGGGGGGTGGGGGCGGTCCGCCCCGGGCAGCACGAGTTTTGGGAGCAGTGGCGCCCCCGCTCTTACCTGTACCATTGCATGGTGGCAGACAGTCGCCACCCCCCCACCCCCCTCGATCTCATCTGCGGCCATTGCGGAGCAGCAAACGCTCCAACCTCACGGGTGCCAAAAGGTATTGCTACGCCACTGGTTCAAGAATATTTTCTCCAGTGCACAATTGTACTTAGTACACATCTGCAACAAGAGGATACACTCTGGGGCTGTTGATCTGTCACTGAACCACTGCTCTCCTTGTAGGCAGCAAGAGCCCAGAGGAATGCAGGTACCTATTCTCTCCTGAGTCACTGGAGAGGGACAGGCACTTTAAAAGGGCCATCCAATGTAGAGGAAAAAACACGCTTTTGTTTACCCAGCCCTTCACTGTTAACACTCACCAGAAATAGTGAGGCAGATTTATGAGCCCCTTGCGCCTCATTTACACCGCCGTTGTGTCACTTTTGTGATGCAGCGGCGGCGCAAATCCTGCGCCATGCTGCGGGGTATTTACAACTTGACGCATCTGGGAGATGCATCACGTTGTAAAGCCCTGTGCCAGCAGTAGGCGTACCTGTGCAGGGGGGGGCGTTCCGTCGCAGGAACGCCTCCTAAAAGTGGCTGAGTGAAATCTACAAGATTTCACTCAGTCAATTTTGAGCCCATGCTGCGTCAAAACCCTGCGCTTGCTTGAAGCAGGCGTAAGGATTGACGCAGCATTGTAATGATAGGGCACCCCCGAGCCTTGCTGGAGCTGCGTTGCGTTTGCGACGCAACTCCAGCAATGCGCCGCCTTTCCGACAGGAGATGCGTCACGCATCTGCCCATCCGAGTGCCACGGTGTGCCGCATTGTAAATGCGGCGCATCAATGGTGGAGCACGGGTGGGCAGATGCGTCGCAATTCTTCTGGCGCATCTCTGCTGATTAGCAGAGATGCGCCAGACGTCATAAATCTGCCCCAGTCTTTCTAAAATGTTGCTTTGTTTGATGACGTCCGCTTGGGTTTAGAGATGCATTGCGACACCAGTTACTTGAAGGATTGCTGCATGACGTCAGCACTGCAGGCAGGTGTCCTGTTACTAGCAGGATGGAAGCCTGACAGGGTCAGCCTAAGACAAAGTGAGGGCAAACAGAGAGAGCAAGAACGCGCCAAAATTAAGGAAAAGAAGCAGCAACAAAGGTAGAGGTGGGTGTAACTGATGTACTTCTCTTTAGTGCAATTATTTGTAATTATCACAAAATTACTTGTCATTATTTGCAATTACGTAAAAAGCATAATCCAGCATTTAGCACTTCTTTCTTTGTGCAAAGTCCACCTGCTCATCCAAAATGCGACAGTGAATGCATTTTGCACTAAGACAATAGCAGACCTGCCAACTCACATGGTGCCAGTGCATGTCACACGATTTCAACTCCATTCACAGTCACTCGGTGAGGAGCCGAAATCAAACATTGGCGGGGAAAACAAGCTGAAGACCAGTGTTAACAGTCAATTTTCACTTCGTTTTTGGAGGCTGTAAGCAGCCGATGTCCATAAAAGGTGTGTAAACACCCCAGCACATCTGCGACAGACTCGACGACCCTTTGTTTTTCGTTTTTTTTGGAGGGGGTTTAGGGGCTTGGTGTGGGGCAGAGTGCCTCTTAGTTAGGTCTCGGCACCAGCCCCGACCCCTCAAAGACCCAGACCCCTCCTCACACAGTAGAAATATTTTGAGAAGGTTGGCAGGTGTGCAGGATCACTAAATGCGACAGGACATAAACAGCAGCCAGCAGTCACCCACTAGTGCTTAGTTCGTTTTTCCTGTGCTCCTGCTGTAGAATATTTGCCAAATATTAATTTTCATTACTCAAACTGGCATAATCACATAATTTTGGTAATGTCGCTTCACAAGAGTAATGCGTAATTACTGTAATTCCTCTGAGTACCTCTGGTCCTAATGTAAAGGAGGAGGAGACAGTGGCTGCTTTCACCCCTGCTGCTTCTCTGGGTGACCTGAGCGGCAGGGCCTGGAGATGGCAAAAGTCTGTCTACTTAACCTGATTTGGAAGGAGAATAAAAGTCTGTTCGTTGTGTTTCCAAGAAGCACGTGGCCATGTTCTACTATTTGTAAAATATTTTTTGAGTGCCAACGTTTACCTCTCCCAAGGGACCAAATGACGATGCGCCTCCTTTTGAGTCACTGATGATGGCACTAAAACCCTTAATAATACACCACAGTTTTAAAGATGGAGAGGAGAAGAAATGGGTAGAGACTGGAGCTGATTAGGATCCAGCTAACCATTACATGTTATAAAGAATGCTTCACACTACATTTTGAAATAGTAAGTGCCTGGTATTGATGCACGCAAGGCTTCTTCAGACAATAAAAAGTTTGGCATGGGCACAAACAAGAGTGTAAAAGAGGAGATGCCATGTTTGGCTTTGTATGCAATCAAAAGTCGTTATTTCGATCCTAATTTCCCTCTCAAGCCAGGAAACATAACTATAAATAGTTCAACAAGTGCAGTGGCACCAGGACTCAGTGGCTCGAGGGACCCACATCCTAATTAGTAGCTGTATTTTTTATTACCAAACCAGGTAATGAGGGGAGGGGGCAATTTCCTTTCTTGCATTAGGGTCTTTAGCACCCATGTTATACCACAGCCACTAGCCTAGGTTAGGCTCTTGTGCGCTCACCACATATTAATATGTTTGTTTCTAGATTTGTTTCTAGAATGTATGTGTGTGTTTGATGGTAAAGGGACAAATGTCCTGCAGTATCCTGTGGCATAACATAGAATGATGGGGCACCCCTGCAGAATGTGTAGAGGGATCCTGGAGTCTCCCGTATCTCACAGATACTCATTGGCCTTGGGTGGGATGGGTCTCTCCTCAAAGTTTGCATGTTGAGGGCCTCGTGCACTCCAGGGGCCTGCGTCATCCCCCTGGCAGTATCCTAGAAAGTGGTGTTTGTTGCAGCTAGGCAATGCTCGAAGTCAAACCGGTGCCATCTTCTAAAATGCTGTGATATTTGCTAAACAACCTTGCCATTCCTGAAACAACAGCTGCCATAGCAGGAGAACCCGTGGTCAACGCAACATTCTGCCAGCCCACGTGACACCCACTCCCTTCAGCATGCAGCTCTCCACGTATAGGCACTAGAATACGTCCAATGCTGTGGAGCCACAAGGAAACAGGAACTATTCTGCCCCATGGCGTCTCCTCTCACTTTTTCATTGTGACCACCACCCGTAGCAGAGTGCCACCACAGTGGTGGGGCTTTCATGCAAGATGAGCAGCAGTTGAAGCTGGCCAGTCCTAGAGATCAGCATGCACCTTCACCTGCAGTTTTCCATAGGCTTGGGGGCCCCTCTCCTAGCCTATGAGGCACCCTCCCCTACTCCAGCGTCTCCCAATCACCGCTCCCTCCAGTGAGTAGCCAATAGGATATAGGGGGAGCTAGAGCCTCCAGCATGCACTGGTCACAGGAATCCATCCTGCAGCGTACTGCGTCGCCTAAAAACAAGGCACCTGCCATGTTCATGCTCTCATATCTCCCTTCGGGCACCAAGCCCCTGGTCTCAGCAGCCACCAGAAGCCCATGGAATCAGGTGTTGCTGCAGCCAGGTAGTCTCTGTTCCTACAGGGACATCTTAAGGATTTTGGGGGCCCTGGGCCAAACATATGTTGGGGTCCCCTGTTCAGAACAGCTTTGAATTGATCCAATTCCAGCTTTTTCATGCCCTCTTTAGCCAGGTCACTGAATTGCACGGGCAGACTGGTCCAAATTCTAAATGTCTTTCCTTCTGAGGGATACAGAAGTGTATATTGAATATTCTAATATAGCAGCAGCTTACTAATATGATTGCAAATAAGCGACCCATTGCCATTTCTCAAATTTGAGGTCCAGTTTTGATCTAAAATAAACTTTTTTTATAGATGTTGCATGGCGCTGAAAAACATAAACAAGCCTTTTCTCTACAAAATATCTACAATTGACTCCTACACATTAGCCATATTAAAATAAACAGAAGGCAAATGGTATTTAAAACAATCTATGTTTAAAAGTCATTCAGGGTCATCAGGGCAAGACTGTGTGGAGAACAGAACGGGATCTATCAAGAGGCCTCCTGCAAGGCCGGGGCCCTGGGCCAGAGCCCACTTTGCCCATACTTTAGGCATCTCTGTGATCCTGCACATGGCTGCTTGCTCCCGGTGGACGTCCTGCTCGCAAGCGAGTGGCGGCCCTTTTGGATTGATTGGGCCACAAGCACCGGCGAGGCTTCCTACTCTCGCCAGAGCCGCCATCATCTTGGTCGCAGCTTTGTTTATAAGTTGTTCCCACCAGGCAGCTTTGCCTCTAGGAGTTCCCGGCGAGAGCAGCAGCATTTCTCAAGAGCCCAGAATACCAGAACATGCCCTCCGGCTCCTGGCTGAACACGCCGTTTGCTCTAGTCACGCAGAAGCGATTGAGGGATCACAGCAGCATGTGGAAGGGAAGAAATCAGAATCTGCTGCCTTTATTTGTCACTGTTTGTATACTTCTAGATATCCGCATTTAATGTGTAACAATTACAACTCACTAAATATATAAGCAGAACTACAGCAATTAAATACATAGTCATAAGGCTTACTAATGTGTGAAACAGCTATAGTCTGCTGCAACACTAGCACAGACAATAATGTGACGTAACACCAGTGCTAAACACTAAGGCCCAGATCAACAAAACCTTCACACAACGCAGTACAACACCCAGAGTTGCACGAGAGGGAGAGTGCAGGAAGCGGCATATCTGCAAAGATTTGGCACTAACCTGCTCTCCGACTGGCACCGGCGAGGAATTAGGCTGCCTAGTGCCACGCAAACACCTTTGAGCCATAGTACAAAGGTGTCTGTGTCAGTCTAGCATAGGTTTCATACTGGAAGGGTGGACTTACAGAACAAAATGCTACGACTAGACAATCTTTGAAACTTTGCCCATTTCGGATGTGTGCTATACACTGAAGGAGGGCGATACCAAAGGGGATGATGGACGGAGCGTTTGAGCTAATCAAACACTCACCCCCAGTCAACTGATCTGGGTTTAATCCATCATCATTCTTTAGCTCGCTCCACCACCCCAGTTCAGACATGGCCATATGCAAATCAGTCTGACCCTGTGCCTCATGGGAACAGTCCAGCCCGAACTGCCAAGTCATGTCTTCCCTGGACCGGAAACAAGCATCCTGGGACCGGTTTCGGGTTCATAACCCTCGTCAGCCAGGCTATCTTGATTCCAGTGGCAAAGTGAGCAATGGACCCACGTCTGGGCATACCCTGCCAACTTAGGGCGAACAAAGCGATACCAAAGGGGATGATGGACGGAGCGTTTGAGCTAATCAAACACTCACCCCCAATCAACAGATCAGTTGACTGGGGGTGAGTGCTTGCAATGTTCAACACTCCGTCCATCATTTCCTTTGGTTTTGCTTTCTTCGCCCTAAGTTGGCAGGGTATGCCCAGACGTGGGTCCCTTGCTCACTTTGCCACTGGATCCAAGCTAGCATGGCTGATGACGGCTGATTAGCCAGAAACCGGTCCCAGGATGATTTTTTCCGGTCCAGGGAAGACATGGCTTGGCAGTTCGGGCTGGACTGTTCCCATGAGGCACAGGGTCAGACTGATTTGCATATGGCCATGTCTGAACTGGGGTGGCAGAGTGGGATAAAGAACGGTGATGGATTAAACCCAGATCAGTTGACTGGGGGTGAGTGCTTGCAATGTTCAACACTCCGTCCATCATTTCCTTTGGTTTTGCTTTGTTCGCCATAAGTTGGCAGGGTATGCTCAGACGTGAGTCCCTTGCTCACTTTGCCACTGGATTCAAGCAAGCCTGGTTGAAGATGGCTGAAATGCCAGAAACCGGTCCTAGGAAGCTTGTTTCCGGTCCAGGGAAGACATGGCTTGGCAGTTCGGGCTGGACTGTTCCCATGAGGCACAGGGTCAGACTGATTTACATATGGCCATGTCTGAACTGGGGTGGCAGAGTGGGCTAAAAAACGGTGATGGATTAAACCCAGATCAGTTGACTGGGGGTGAGTGCTTGCAATGTTCAACACTCCGTCCATCATTTCCTTTGGTTTTGCCCTATACACTGAAGCACACATGCAGAGTGGGAAAAGTTAGTTGTAATAAAGACATTTCGCCTCTTTTTAATGCTTGCTTTCAAGAGGTGTTATTTGTTGGCACACAACCCCGTTCACTATTGCAAGTAGATAGGGTTTTGTGTCAAGAACTATGGAGGATTGCATGGGAACGCACATGTACCACACATGGAACACCTCCTCGACACAGAGTAACACTAAACAGCACTTCGTACTGCTTTGCGTTACTTTCAAACAACGTTCGAGCCCAAAACAAGATTTACGCTGGAAAGTAAATCCCAGAAACCATTTTGCGCAGGTTTCTGTCTGTTATGTGACTCAAACCCAGTGCATAATGTTTGGTAATCTGGGCCTAAAGTGCAGTTTTTATTGACACTTTGTACTAGTGCAAAGTGATCAAAGGTGACACTAAATGACGCAACGTGCTAACACAAAACTTGCTTTGCACTGGAAGGTTGATTAAAAGTAACACTAAGCAGAATTTACTTTCCATCAAGGGGGTGCCCAATGGGTGGTACATAGACATTCCTGTGCACCCACCCATTCCCTTCGATACAAAGTCCTTTCTACTAACATTTGCATAACAGCTTTCAACAAAAAATAGTTCTCCTTCAGGCAGGTGCAAAGAAAGAGTATTCCTGCAAACTCTTCTAACGATGAAGGTGTGCTGTACTATACAGCACAGAATACTGTACAGCACATATAGGATGTGGGAAAAGTTTAAAAGTAACTCTTAGCATAGCATTTTGTACTGAAAGGGAACCCTCACTATATAAATGTATGTTAGATTCACTTAGTGTTAAGGTGGATATGTGGCAGCAAGAAAGTGCACCTGTGCTTGGGAAGACAGAAACTGCGCCATATCTCTGTAGATACTGTAATTCCGCGCTCTCTCCCATTGCATACCATTCAGTGCAACAACTTTGGCTCCTGCGATGTGTTGTGAAAAATAGTAAATTTGTTCCAAAGAGAACACTGAGAAAACACAGAGGTGATCAACAAGAGAGAGGTGGGGTATTGCATGTTAAGCAGTCAGTTGCATATGATTGGATTAATTCTAATATCTGTTGTGTCTGCATATTAGTATGAGACTATCAAAGGGAGATTCATGAAAGATCACTCTCTTCCAGTTTATAAGAAGGCACTGGCAAAGCCAATAGCTCTGGCTTTTTTATGGATAGCACAGACTGTGCCATTCAGATATACCTTCATTACTCTTTTACTTTCTGATACAAAACAATAACAATGCTTTTTAACACACAAATGAGAGTATTGTGGTGGTGGTACAAGTGGTAATGTTGATAGTAGAGGTGATGGTGATAGCAGTGGTCTTACTAGTGGTGGTGGTAGTGGTGATTGTGGTAGCACTGTTGGTGGTGGTGGTAGTAGTGGAGATGGTGATGATGGTGGAGATAGTTGTTATGATGGTGGTGTTAGGGACAACAACGATTGTAACGTTGGCATTAGTGGTAATGGCTATCTTTCAGTGGTGATGATGATAGTGGTAGCAACTGTGGTAGTTCTTATAGTAGTAGGAATGGTGACAATGAGAATAGTGGTAGGAATAGCGGTGATGGATTTGTTGATTATGGCAGTGTTGGATTACTAAGGACATGAAAGTAATACTGGTGATTGCGGCCATGACAGGGTTAGTGTTAGTTATGGTGAGTGCAGGGATAGTGGGGATAGTTGTGGTGATGGTGGTGCTTGTGGTGCTATATTGCGGGATAGAGAGTTGCTACTTGGGCACAAGACTAGAAAAGCAGTAGGTGGTTATTAGCAGAATAGACGGGTGGTGTGAGAACCCCAGAAATGGAAAGCAGGAGGTGCTCCAAAGCAGAAATTAGGTGCATTTAGAGACGTATGCACGGGCATTTATTAATTGAAATCGAGTAGTTTGCATATAAGTTCCTAATGTACTAGCTGGAATGTAGTGCTGTAATTAGGTACTTTGGGGCCGATTCACAGAACTAATCTGAGATAAAATCCTAAACTTACTACTTTTGGTATTCACAGAAGGCATTTAGTAGTAGTAAAGTTAGGACTCCTAACATTACTACTACTAAACTGAGACAAAATCCTAACTTTTTTACTTTTGGTATTCACAGAAGGCATTTAGAAGGAGAAAAGTTAGGCGTCCTTACGTTATTACTACTAAATGCCTTCTATGAATTCCAAAAGTAGTAAGTTTAGGTGTTTATCTCAGATTAGTTCTGTGAATGGGCCCTTTTGAGAGCTGTGTGCAAGTTCTCATTCTAACTGTATCATAAGGGTGTGGCTGCCGAAGAGACCAGCTCTGGCTTCATTTTCAGCCAAATCCCAGTTTCCTGTCTGAGAGGTTCCTTTGCATCATGGTGAAGAGCAGTGCTTAATTTGAGCCGGTGGTGGCTTAATAATCAACACTGGCGCTTTTCATGAGCCCCAGTTAAGGACACAATTATTTACGGGGACATTACGTTATTTGCCCAGAATCACAATATGTTGAGCCAGCGCCGAGATTCGAACCTGGTTCCCCAACTTTGAAGTCGGTAGCTCTGGCCATTACGCCACATCCTCTCCCCACTTTCATGGTCAGTAATTGGTTCTGCTTTAGGCGGCACTAACAGGAGATAAGGGCTGGTGCAAGCTGCCTCCTGACGGGAGCCCAGGTACTTATTTTTTTACAAATTAAACACTGGTGAGGAGTGTCAAAAATAAGTGCAGCATCATCTCGGCCTTTGATGCAGATGTGTTCAGTGCACAACAGTCACCACCAGCTGCAATAGGTAGGATGTTTTTTCTCAAAGAAAAGCAATAAAAGGTGCGTGACGAAAAGCACCCACAGTGTCACCTGTCCGAATCATAGTTTCTAATGTGATGTATTGCCTCTTTCTGCTAAGAACATGCCATACAATAAATAGTCCTGGCTGCACTTGAACAGTAAACCTTGCAAATAACAGCTGGGTGTTATTAATGCTTAACTTGAGGTGCTGGTTTCGGGTGCTCAGCACTTTTAACAGTTTGCCACATGGTGGCACTGTTTGTCTAATTTACAGATGAGCAGAACAACAGTTGTTTATTTATTCAATATACCTTAAGAATGACTGAGACCTGCATTCAAATACATTTTAAAAGCTTTGGAGGGCCAGGAACAGTCCGAATTGTCCCACTTGCAGGAGTGTGATTGTTAGTAGTTGTGTTGATACTGTCTTTGTGAGCGCTGGCAAGGTCAATGGATGGTGCAAGTTGTAGTGGCCTCCTGATGAGTGCCCTGGCACTTTTATTTTTACGAATGAAGCAAGGGGTGTCATAAAACCGTAGGTCACACACACTGGGGGACAAGGGGTTCTGTCAATATATAGTTGTAGTTAATTGAAGTTTTGTTATTTGTCATGTATGAACATTTGGAATATATCAAGAGTCAGAGGTGTACATAGACAGGGTGTAGTCATTTTACTGACATACTGTGCACACAGTGAAGACTCTCTTTGCCATAAATGAAAGGTTCACTATCTTCACCAATCTTTTTTGAAAATGTGTTGATACTTAATTTCGGAAAAAGGGCCTTAGGTGAGGTCGAACCACAAAGATTCCAGTAAAAAGATAACCATTTAAACCATGTACAGCACAAAAAACCTAAACATTCCTGTTTGTTAGTATGTATTTAGCAGTAAAGAATTACATTAACACCCGTGCATGAACAGTAGAAATAATTCAAGAGATAGACAGTAGGGAAAACGTTGGATTTGAGAGCTGTAAAATTGGCTATTCCCACCCCAGTCTATGCAACAGTAGGGAAAGCGTTGGACTTCCGAGCAGTTACATTTACTATTCATACTCCAGTCTGTGCATCAGTAGGGAAAGCGTTGGACTTCAAATGGGTAACAATTACTATTCCCAATCAAGTCTGTGCAACAGTTGGGAAAGTACTTCACTTTAAAGACATAACATATATCAAACATAACCCTATTAATTTCTAGCAAATATAAAACTTGCGTTATATACTTTAATAATTAACCAAACTATATATATATAAAACAATTAGCATGATTAGAGACAAATTAATTATCAATTCAAACAATTGCCATTTATTTATTACTTAACTTACCACACTAGGCCCCCCACAAACCTACCAGCCCACACTTAAAATATAACTAAAATAAATAAATGTAACACAATTACCATAATTGACAGTCAATTAAAAACTAATGAATTAGCAATTTAATAATTCTTTCTTTATTAATTAATAATTAACTTCCAGGGCCGGACTGGCAGTAGTGGGCACTGGGCGTATTCGCGGTGGGCTGCCAGGGTGGGCGCCGGTTTTAGGCCCCCTGTAACACAATTGGCCAAAACCAGCCCTAGCAAACAGCAGCGGGTTCGGTTTCCAGTCGGGCCCTCTTACCTTCCCACCTCATACCCCTACAAATCTATCAGCTAATATATAACTTTAAAATGCTATTATTACACAAGTTACATAATTATTAATCAATTAAGTAATTAATACTAAATTGTTACTGAAGTATTAATTAATGATTATTTAATTATCTTTCTACCCTATACCCCTACAATCCAACATCCTGCATCTAATATATAACTTGGAAAATATAATTGCACAGTTTACATATTTAATAATCAATTAAATAATTAATAATGAATGAATAATGAATTGTTATTTCATTATTACTTAATTAATGTCCTACCCTAACTGTACCTCTACTAACCCAGCAGCCTGCTCCTAATATATAACTTAGAAAATTGTTAATTAATTGTAAATTATTACTTAATTAACTTGTCTCTCTATACTCCAAAACACCCAGCAGTCTGCACCTAATATATAACTTAAAGAATATAATTATTAGACAATGTATATATTTATTACTCAATTACATATTTATTAATTAATTATCATTTCCTTATAATTAATTACCTTTCCACCTACACCCCTCAAACCTAGCAGCCCACAACAACAATATGTTACTATTAGCAATTAAATAAAAAACGTATAAATCACTTAAAATGACAAACTATATTTCAAAATATTAATAAAAAATATACAAACAATAGTAACACATGCATTTAATATATGAATGAACACACATAAAGATAAATCAAAAACAATATTTTTACAACTATGTTATTGAAAAAGATATTAACAACATCATTATTGAAAAAGATACTTCTTACCTGAAAATTCAATATTCTTGGCAACAATATTTCTGCATCACAATATTTTTGTATGAAAACATTATTTTTCCAATATTTCGGCAACACCATATTTCTGATCCAATATTTTGTCCAAAAACCGCCTTTTTCAGCACAGGTGTGAGTGGGTAAAACCTGTTTTGCTTACCCACTGATTGTGCACACTCCTTGGGATGGTCTCAACACATTATCCGGATCACTCATGCTTCTCTCAGACTCTCATGACAGGTTTCTAAGTACCAGGACTCTCTCCAGCCAGGGTCAGCCCACAGTGGTCAGCTAGCCCTTGTTAGTCAGGTTTCTCCTTTTTGTAGCCCAGTAGCAGGTAACAGGATTCCAATCACTTCACCCTTGGAGAACAGGGTGATATCAAGAGTCACAAGTCATTGAGCCGCAGGGGTAATTTGGAGCGCAATATCTGCCTGTTGGAGGAGTGTTCTCCTGGGGTGGCGGTAGTGTGTCATCCTGAAGTTTGTCCCCAGAGGAGCCGGAGGACCAGTGAAATGTCAGAGAGCATGAGCTGCAGCATAAGAAGCTCAGAAGGGAAATGGAAAAAATACATTGGAATTGAAAAGCAAATGGAGAAAACGCAGCAAGAGGAGGATCAGGCCCTTCCTCTGGAGGAAAGGAAATTGCTTTTGGCTCATGAGTTGGGTAGGAAATAGCTGGACGTCAAGGCCAAGCAGGCAGAGTCCAGCACAAATGGTGGTAGCATATGGCCAGTGCAGGGAGAGGGTTTACATTCACAAAGATTTACTAAAGGATTACAAGAGCGAGGATGACATACATCTGTGGTTTCAAGGGTATGAGTCAGCCCTCCACATGCACTAGGCCCCTGACATACATTGGGGGGAGGATCTGTGGAAGTACTTTGAGGTAGAGTGGAGGGACATTTTGACAGCCCTAGGGCCAGCATAGAATCTCACCTACCCTGCCATGACGGATGCCCAACACTAGGTATGGGCGCACCCCAGAGCAGTACAAGAACAAGTTTTGGTCTTTCAATAAATCTGATTCCCATACTTGGAGTGAGTGTGTTGATCTTTTGTTGATCACTTTTGCAGAGCACTGGATAGTTGGGTGAAGGGCAGCCACGTAACAGACTATCAGAGATTGTATAATTTGATTGTATGGGAGAACTTGTATAGTCTTTGTTTTCCATAGCTGCGCCAGCGCTCAATGGACAGCAAGCTGACTGACCCCAGGAAGCTAGCTCAGGAGGCCGACCACTTGTTGAGTATCAGGTTCCACAAGAGGCATGAGGGAGACTCAGCCAGGGGAGGGCAGGATGCCCCGCAGGACAGTGGGGGGCAAGGACACGGGGAGTTTTCTAAAGGTCCACAATCTAGTTCCCAGGGTAAGGATTTCCATTCCCAAGGTGAAAGAAAACATTGGATCTCTACAGGAAAGCCTGTAGAGAGGGGTCCCTGCTGGTATAATGCATGTGATCAGGAGGGTCACATGAAGGGGGACCCCAAGTGTCTCAAGCGGGCACTGCCACCCACTGGTTGGGAGGAGTTGGTTGCAGGAGAAGGGTGGGAGCCAGGTGCGATGCCCCTTCTCTCACTAGGGGACAGTGAAATGGTCCAGAGAACCTTTGTATCTGAGAACACTAGGAAGTACAGGCAGTGGGTGACCATCAATGGACAGAGGGTGCAGGCTCTGAGTGACACAGGAGCCAGTGTGACTACCGTCAGGTGTCACCTGGTGTCTGAAGAGCTGGTGGTTCCTAGTGTGTTTCACCAAGTAGTTGCAGTGGACAACTCTGAGTGCCTGTACAAGGTTGCCATGGGGGGGAGGGGGTCACAGGTTTCTAGAGGATAGCTGTGAGTCCATCCATGCTTTTTGATTGTCTGCTGGGTAATGACCAGGCATAGGGTGGGTCTGCTTGAGTGGGTATGCTTGACCACTCGTTCTATGGTAGCTGGTAAGGGTGGTCAGAAGGACCTGGAGCCTGAAAGAGTGGTCCAGGTGCCTGGCAGGAAGAGGAGGTGCAGGGAGAGTGGGTAATCCACCCTAGAAGTTCCCACGGTCTGGGAGGAGTATGACCCTCAGTGGGACGACCCGGAACCTACTGGGGAGCAAATGGCCAAACCAGGATACTTGCCTGAGCAGTCCCATTGGCAGAAAGAAGGGGGTCCTGCCAGGGAGGAATTATGCAAGGATTTGAGAATCTGCTGCAGATGGCCGCAAACCAGGCAGCTGGTAAGAAGTTTGGATTAGACTGGATATACTGGGAGAATGGTCTCCTGCGGAGTGAGCCTAAGGTTGCTGCCAGTGTTACCCCTGTGCTTCAGATCCTTCCTACTGGGTCTGGCTTATGATGTGACTTTGCCAGTATATTTTGGACAGGACAAGACCTTTGAACGGCTTGCCACCCACTTCTTTTGGCCCC
The DNA here is from genome assembly GCF_964204655.1 of Triturus cristatus. Lineage (NCBI taxonomy): Eukaryota > Metazoa > Chordata > Amphibia > Caudata > Salamandridae > Triturus > Triturus cristatus. The sequence goes on along the minus strand of NC_140590.1, from coordinate 336,671,138 downwards.
AAATGCGAAAGCACTCTGATGTACATTGCAGGTCAAACTTGCAAGGCAAGTGGCAAGAGTGGAGGGAGATGTAAGGCTCCACTCCAGCCTTTTACCTATCCTAAGTATCATTAGCCTCCAAGACAGCCTTGGGAAACAGGTTTATCCTGGTCTTGGTGGCCATGCCACCCGGTACCTGGAGACTATCCCTCTGAGAACGGTGAATGCACCCGTGGTGGGCCAGGAACTGATGGGGATTTTTACCCACATGGGTTTCCCCAAGGAGTTGGTATCTGACCAGGGTACCCAATTTCATGACCAAGTACATGACTGCTATGTGGGAAGTGTGTTAGGTGAACTACAAATTCACCACACATTACCACCCCCCAAGGTAACAGGTTGGTTGAAAGGCTCAACCTTACCCTGATAGGTATGATTGGTGGTCTGTCAGACTCTATGAGGCATAAGTGGGACATCCTCATGCCATGCCTTAGCTTTGCTTACAGGAAGTACTGCAGAAAGGGTTTGGCTTTAGCCCCTTTGAGCTTCTGTACGGGCACCCTGTGAGGGGGCGTCTTATTCTAGTGAAGGAAGGCTGGGAGCAAGCTCCTAGGAAACCCCCCAGGATGTATTTAGCTGCATGCTGCCCTTCAGAAACCAGACTGCTTGCTTCAGGAAGCTCGCTCAGGCCAACCTAGATGCAAGCCAGGAGGAGATGAAACACCGGTATGACCAGAATACCACTCTGGTTACGTTTCGGTCTAGGCAGAAAGTGTGGGTCATGGTCCCACTGGAGCTACAGATCAGTAGTCGGGGCCTTTTGAGGTGAAAGAGTGCAAGAGCGAAGTCACCTACCTGGTGGACACGCAGACTCTAAAGAACTCTTTAAGGGACCTACATGTAAACCGCCTCAAACCACACTTTGAGAGGTCTGAATTGACCATGCTCTTGGCAACAGATGACGTTTGTGGCCAGAAGAACTGCCGCAGCCAGAGCCCAGAGCACAATGTCTCTGACGTCCAAGACCCCCGCTCTGATTCTGATGCAGGCTCTGCAGTGTGGCTGAAAGAACCGATCGATACAATCTGGTCCGAGGCTGGAAAAATTAACACAGCACATGTTTCGCCTCCGCCGCATCAATCCCAGCTCATCCGGGTTTCCACCCAAGGCACCTGTGTGCCATGTTTCCAACGCATCACGCCGCAGACCAGAACTATCTTTGGATTTTGATGCATCGCTTCTCCTTGCAGTAAGGAATCGATACAACACTTCTGCTGCGTGCAGCAGAACTGATGCCTCTAAATACCCTGGAACTCCAGTACAGACGCATCGCTGTGTTTTCTGAGGCTTCTCTTCATTCTGGCTGTATTTTGCCTTGGATTTTGATGCATTAAAGTTGCTTTGTGCTAAAACGAATGCATCCATAGAGTTCTATGGACAGAATTTCTTGAACCTTAAAAAACGTATATCTTTAGTTCTGTATGTTGGAATTTTTTTGTTTTGGTCTTGTTTGGTTTAGATAAAGATCGTTTATTTTCTTAAACTGGTGTGATCTCCATTTGTAGTGTTTTCACTTTTGTTTTCACTTTGTTACAGTGTGTGTATGTACAAATGCTTTACACATTGCCTCTGAGATATGCTTGACTGCTTTTGCCAGGCTACCAAGGGGCTAAGCAGTAGTTATCTTGGGTTTCTACCTCCTTTATCCTCACAAGAAGGAAGGGTCCCTACTTGGACAGGGTGCACACCACTGCCAAAAAGAGATCCCCCATTTCTAACACGGTGACTATCTTTTTTGCTCCATTCATTACTTTCAAAAATACTGCAGCCCTCCTGGTATGTAATTTTCCTTCAAGATCCTCACCAACTGGCATCCTTAGGATGTTGCATCTGCTACCTGCTCATAAACCGGTTATCTTTAAGCTTCTATGCTACACACACAAAGCCCTTCACCTTTCTGGTCCTCTACATCGGCAAAACAGAATCTGGTTTAATAAGATATGCAAATCAGGCTTTAGCATATGCTTGCTGAATTACTTGGGTAAGAGCAGGGGTATGCTTTTTCTTTCATGGTGGTCCACCATTGGAATTCAATTCTCCTACACATCTGTAGAAAAATCTTTAAAAATGGGTTAATGCCTCGCGGTCACCTTAATCTGTTACAAACATAGTATTACAAGTTTCCCATGCCTGGATATCGCCCTGGGGGGTGAAATGGTGCTCTATAATTAATAACATAACATAAAATGTCATTATTTAATTTTAAATGCAGAGACACAAAGAACTTCAGCATATTCTGTGGTAGTAGTGTTGACAAAATAGGGTGCATTATGGCTCAGAGACTTAAGTCTTGAAAAAAAATAATCAAATCTGTAATAAAAAAAGTCCATCAGTCAGCATCATTATAGGCGTTTTTAGAGGAAATGGTCATTCCATGCAACTCAAACAGAGGTAACATTGAATACAGGCAGGATACTCCGATCTTAAAGCAATTTCTCTTGGCAAATGGTTTAAAGGGGGACCTTATATTTCCATACTTATATATTCCATTATTTAGAAGAGCAGCCAGCTTTTCCATCACATCTCTATTTCATATTTTTGTCCACCATAGTGATATCAGAGTGGAGGATTATAACTTCCAAGCATGGGCTAGATAAGTCATGAGGCCAGTAGTAAGCATACATATTAGCGAAGATACCACAAAACAGGGAGCTAACAAAATAATAGACCTTATTAGCAAATGGATTCAAGATTCCATACATCTAAATCCTTTTCTTTTGAGACCTTAAAGTCTTGCCATTTACTGAACACAATCATCAAATATGGGGTTTTGAAGGATTTCCAATTACCGAGTATAATGAACTTTGCAACTGTCCTTACTATGGAGATTTAGTAAGAAAGATCCTTGTCTGGTTTTAGTGGTAAGAAGGTTGCAGATTCCATGATAAATTTCATGGTAGCATTTGAAGATAAAAAATAATTATAGAGCTTGGATAGGGGGTTCATGTAATTTCTCTTGATATGCTTTTTTAAAATGATACTGAGAACCAATCAGGTCCTGAGGCTTTAGAGCAAGACTTTCAGTTCGCCACAAACATGATGGGTGTCCCACCCACCTTATTACAAGTGCCATAGATATAAATAGCCTATAATAAGGTGGGTGGAATATTCAATACGTTTGTAATGAGTAACCTCTCTGTCAGACTCTAAATTGTGCCCCTATTTCTTGCTAAATCTTTTGCAAACGCATTTAGTATCAATTTTTCAAAGTTATAACAATCAGAGCAGTATGCATAGAATGTAGCTACTGAGAAATCACTGCTTAATTAGAGGCAGTGGTTTCCGGTGCTCAGCACCTGCACTTAATCATCAACACAGGTGCTTTTCATGTGCACCAGTTAAGGACACATTAATGTATGGTAGGCACAAGGAGATTAAGTGAGTTGCCCAGAATCACAGGATGTTGAGCGGATGCGGAAACTCAAACCTGGTTCCCAAACTCTGAAGTCGGCAGCTCTGGCCATTACATCATATTTTCTCTCCACTTTCACATTTAGGGGCAGATTAACATCTTGTTAGGAAGGCCTCCAGACGGGTTCCGTAACGAGCAAATCCGATTCGGAGCCTATTTTTCCGACCAAATCTTTCCCCGTTACGAACGATCAAGTACAATGCAAAGATCTCGTCCGCGTAGACGAATCGTTTCTGAACCCGATCCTGTCAGTCTGACTCGTTCGCAGCCGAATTGTGCTACACAATGGAGCCAGCTTCCAAATGAGCGAGTAAGATGCACGAATCGAACAGCCATATCGACTCAGTCTCAGCGAGACGAAACGGCTGTGGGAATCAGATTTCAGGGGGCTGTAGAGGGCCTCTCTCTACCCGGGGCCCTCTGAATCCATCCCATGGGGGTACCCATGAGTCCCCCCTTTCCATGCATGCACCATGGGTTGGGCACCATGGGGTATCGACCACAGGGTGTACGCTTTTCCCCACCCATCTTTTTTTGCTATGGGAGCCTGTGTACACGTTTAGTATACAGGCTCCCATGGAGTTCAATGGGAGTCTGAGCAAACCAAGTCCGTCACCATACGGGTGCATCGGAACCAGTCGCTCAGACTCGCGGTGTGCAATTCGCTAGGAAAGCCTTCCGGATCCGAGTCATATGGAGGGCTTTCCTAGTGAGATCGTACTAGGCCCTTAAGTAGTTGGTTCTGTTTTAGGTGGCGCTAACAGGAGAAATGGGCTAGTGCAAGCTGCTTCCTTACGGGAGCCAAGGCATTTATTTTTTTTATAAATAACTACTGTCAGGAAAACAGCTGCAAGTAACACTGGCTCCCTCATCTCTTCCCCAAATTTGTGTTGATCTTTAGTTCTCCAGTTCACTCAGTTTCCTGTGAGCTAGACTTAAACGTATTCTTGCTTGTCATCACTTTTGTGATAAAAGACCCAGCACTCGCCATCTTCTTGGAATTACCAAGGATAGAAAACCTTTGGACAGGTATTTTAGCAGGGCCCCCCACTGTGCTTCAGAAGAGAAATGTAAGCTCTTCATGTTAATGACTACTCCAGCTCCAGCTCAGTGCCCATAGTCTCCGATGCCCTTGTGAGGCTGCTGGAGATTTTAGTTATTTGACTGAAATGATGTCCTTGCAACTCCCAGGCATTGTATCACAGGCTACCACTCTAGTTTCAAAATATGATCATGTGATGAAAAACTCCAGGGTAGAGTGGTAAGGGATACCCCAGAAAATCATGCGTTGCTTCAGCCACTTCTGTTCAAAATGGCACAATCTTAGGGTAGTTACATTAAACACGCACTGTGTCTTCCATTTCTCTGCAGCCCCTCCAGATTAATTGTGAAGCAATCGGAAAAATGTGGTGGATTGTTTTCTAGGGGTTTGTGTCAGTTGTGGTAAAAACTCTCTTTTTGTATGGTCACCCTCATTTTTCCTGGACTGATGTTGCTGCCACAGATTTTGTGCACTGAGACACTGCTAACGAGGATCCAATGCATGTGCATACATATCGAAATTGGCTACACTCCTGCTTAGCATATTCTACTTACCTATATGTAAATGTTACTAGTGGATTGCACCACATACTTTGCCGACATTAAAGTGACAATGAAAAACATATCTCCAAGCCTGCCCATGCTGGCTGAGTAGGCCGTTTTAAAACTGCCAATTCTACCTGGCAAAATAAACCACCTGCTAGGCCTAAACCTTCGTTTTTAATATGTATAAGTAACCCCTGAGTTAGGCCTAAAATGCCCATATACCAGAAATGTAGGACATATGCTGTTATGTTATGTTTTACATGTCCTGGCAGTCAAAAACTTCCAAAGTCATATTTCACTGGGCAAGGCTTTCTTCCCCATATCAAAGTACCGTTACATAAAAACACCCTATAATGCTTAACTTAAATTTGGGAGTAGCTAGAAAAATTATTCAAGGACTCATTTTAATGCTAATTTAAAATCCAACTTAGTGGTCATATCAGATTTTAGACCACTATTTTTTAAATTTACACTTTTAGAAAGTTGTCATTTTCTTGCCTGGGTCAGATGTTTGTTTCTGACAAGGTTCACTGTTGCCCAAGAGCTGAATGGCTCCTTAATTACATGTGAAGTGGGTGGCTCCCACAGCTGAGACAAAGGGAGAGGAGCTGATGTTTCCATGACAGGATGGCCATCTGGGCTGTGCCCAGGAACTTAATTTAAAGGGTGCCTACCTTTAACAAGCAGATGGAGCTCACACCTGTGCCTGCCCCCTTTATTGTCAGGCTAGCCAGCCAGCCACCAATCCCAGTGGGACAGGAGTTGCTCCAGAAATGGATAGGAGCGACCACAAGGGAGGGTTTTCATATTATCATAGCCATTCCTATGGGTTAGTACAAGGAGCTCTGCATAGAGGAAAATATTCTGCCATCTTCGTTTTAGGTAGGGAGGGGCACTATGGGATAGTTTACAGTAAACTACACCACAAACAATGCTACAAAAGTGGGTAGGGTCACCCCTGGGAACATTCACCCATTTGTTAGGAGTGGCCAGGAGTTTCTCCCACCAACAGGCTGGCACTGGGCATACATGTGAAACCTCCTGTACCCTGTTCAGGTGTTTTAGGGGGATCCACATTTATGCCCAGTGCCGGATCTGGCATATTTAGGCCCTGTGCCAGTCATGTTCTCCACTGTTGGACCTGTGCAAGACAGAAGGACTGCACCTCTGGTTGTGACTTTTGAGAAAAACCCAAAGGGCTGGACCTGCTCCCTCTTGTACCCAAGACCAAAAAGTGGACTGCAATGGGCAGTTGGTTGGTCTTCTATTAAGCTAAATGGACATAATAGCTACAAGAAGCTCACTTTCCTGAGGAGGCCAACTGGACCTGCCCTGGACTCTTTTGGGGGCTTATACTGGATGGAGTCCCGACCCTAAGAGGTATCCTTAAGTTCCTGGGGCTCTTAGATAACCAGTGCCAGGATGCTTGTTCCCAGTTCAGGGAAGATCTGGCTTGGTAGTTCAGGCTGGACTGTTCCCATGAGGCACAGGGTCAAGACTGATTTGCATATAGCTGGGTCTGAACTGAGGTGGCGAAGTGAACTAAAGAACGATGATGGATTCAACCCAGATCTGTGACTGGGGGTGAGTGTCTGAAAAGTTTCAGCGCTCCGTCCATCATCTTCTTGTGTTTGCCCTTAGATAAGTGTCAGGGTGTATTCCTCCTACCTTAACAGCGTAGAAACTTTTTGACAATTTGTTTCTCCGAAGAACTGTCAGGTGACCGGGACTTCTTCCAAGTCAAAGCTGTTCGCATTTATTGACCGGTTGGATTCAACTTGCTGGTCTGCCCCACTGAAGGAAATCCGCCTTCCAGAAAAGTTTCTAATTTTGAATTCACAGGGCTTCACCGAGGGCAACACTGAGTTATAGCCGATCCACATCAAGACCTTCCTGGGCTCGGAAATCTCCAGCTCCAAAGTTTCCCACATTTGTCAACAACAGCACCAGAACCCCCCTGTTCAGCATTCCAACACCCTTAACCCTGACTCGGATCCAGCCTACTGTTTGATCTGCCGATGACTAATTGACAGCCACCTATTCCCCATAAAAATGTCTAAGTCAGAAAGTAACTCTTTGACGGGGACCTGCCTCGTATCCCGCCTGCTTTCCATCGCGGTCAGTGTTAATGCTTGACTTTGCCCCTGTCTAGAAGATGCCGACGTTTGGTGCCTTGTGCTGTTTGTTGCTACAATGTAATTAAACATTTTAAAAATCATCTCTGGCTCTACTTTAGTTGTTTTGCTCACATTTTTTTCATTGAAATATTCTCAATTTTTATAAATTGGAGTAGGATTGTTATTGCGTTGTATATTCAACTTTATAGCTCTTTCGGCACTCTTAAATGCTTTAAACATTTTCAAGTTATGCCTGGCTGCTCTGTGCCATAGCTACTAGGGGTTAAGCTCAGGTTTAAATTACCAAAGCCTTTAATGGACCTAACAAGAATAGTGACAGTATTGCTTGTGAAGGACTAACATCCACCCCAAATAATAATTCACTTTCACACATAAGTCATGCTATATTTTAAGGTTGGTCTCACCATTCTTCAAAAATATGGTTTTTAAGGATATCTTTGTTCAAGGTTTACCAATCTCTATCATTACCTGTCTTAACTAAGTACTTTTCTCATTATTCATATATGACAATTTTGTATGCTTGGGGCCATTGTGATCATTGTACAATCTCTCTATTACTGCAAGATAAAATTAGGTTTTACATTTTCAAAAGAATATATAATCTGCCCTTTAAATAGGTCTGAGATCATACTACAAGCTCCATTGATTGGACAACACCAGCAAAAAGCAGGTGTTAAAGTATTTGTTATGATGTATAGGAGTTACTGCATAAGGGAAAGTGGCATGTTTCACCTTTCCCACCACCTTGTCCCAGACCATAGGTCTTATGTTATGTGGGGTAGAAAGATATGTGTTTTGGGTTATATATATTTGCTAAGCAAGACAACATCCCATAAGGATCCTCTTATTATTGCATGACCCATGAATACCTAGGATTTCTCAGACTCAAACTTCAACCAGTGATTCTCATTTGGGCGGCTGCATAGTATGTCTGGGAGTGTGAGACTACCTGTGATCTGAGTTTCTTGCAAGAACTTCAATAATGATCTGGGTCGGATGTATGATGTATTCACCCATGATTTTACAATGCATGCCTTTACAACGCAGGTAAACCAAAGAACACATCAATACCAAGCGTTCCATTACTATGCAAGTTGTTACAACAACTTGCCTTAGGAAAGCGCTCGACTTTGGAATAGTATATCTTACTATTCCAACTTCAGTCTGTGCAACACTAGGGAAGGTATTGAATTTAAAATCCAACATTGGGTTCCCTAAAGCAAGTTGTTGTACCAATTTGCGTTGTAATGGAACGTGTGGTAACAATACGTTCATTGTAGTGCCTGCGTTTTAATGGCACTGTGTAGTTTTGTGTGCATTGCAAATGCTGTTTCCCAGGGTCAGGCCTTGTTCCAGGTGACTTTTATCATCGTTTTCTCATTTGTACAAACAATGAATGCTTAGGTAGTATTAGGTGGGCCTGGAATAAGTAAAGCATAATAGGAAGGATATTAATTTTGTAACAGTGTTTATACAGCCCGTCAAAAAATAATGAAAATAGTTCCAAGAATTTAACTATTTCTTGATTTCTGCCAAGAGGAAACATTTGCCTCCTACTGCCAATGCACCTGAGTGGAACCCTTAATAGCTAAATCTTTAATGTAACTTTGGATTAAGCCAAAGGTGAATGTATTCAACACTATGAGCTAGTAGAGGTGGAAATGTCAGGCTCAAATATCAGATTTATCCATATTCATTGTATACCTACAGACAAGAACAAATGTGTGAAACAGGTGGATGAGTTTGGATAATGAGGTCTCTGGGTCTCTAAGGGTTAGAAATATATCAAATGTGTAAAGCAGATCTTATGTTCTTCTTGGCCTGCTTAGTGTATCTTAAGCAAATTTGGCTAAGGGTTCTGTGCTTTAAGTTAAGAGTAATGAGATTAAGGACATCCCTCGCAAATGTGTCTGGTCAGAGAATGACTTTTATCTCGCTCCATTCAGGACTACTGTTGTAGTTGACCTCCGATAAAGGACCATAACCTTAGACATATAGTGGGGTCCGAAACCCATTGCTTACCATCATCTGTGTTAGGAAGGACCAATCCAACTGGTCAAAAGATTTCTCTGCTTTAAGGACGACAATTTTCACAGGGATCTTTTGATTCTGCCCTTTTTCAGCCAGATGAATTGTCCCGCCCATATTTTTATTTATTTGTTTTCAGATCAAACTTGGCAGATTTTTGTCTAGTCTATTCAGAAGAATTTTAATATACCTTTTCACCCCGATTGAGGGCATGGATGTTATGGGTCAAAATGTTTGCATAATTTTATGAATGTTGCTTGGAAAGTCATCGAGCGCTGGAGGTTTGTTTTTCTTTTATTATGTTTAATTGTATGTCGGACTTCTTCACTAGTGATGGGGCATCTAGTATGTCATCATACTGTCTAGATATTGTGTAGAGCTTGATCCCTGTTAGATACTGTGCTTGATCAAGCTGTGGGCAGGGTTCTTTGCTAAAGAGCGTTTTAAAAAATCTCTAAAATCTTCTAACTTTGTATCGTCTTTTAAGAGAAGTTCACCCTTACTGCGTTTAATCATTTTTGTATTCAAAAGACTTTATTTAATACAAGAATACATCATATTGTCGAAAAGTGAATAACAAGATAGCAGGGTCAATTCAGCAATAAACTCTATATAAATTACTAAAGTCTTTATAGATTTTGGAAAAAAAGCTGCGAGGAAAAAAGAAGGGGGAAAGAAAAATAAAAGAATGGAAAGGGAAGGGAGGGGAGTAAAAATAGTGAAAATATCTAAATTAAAAACTAAGTATGAAGAAAATATATCCTTTATCATGACAATGTGAATAAGCATCACTACAATGAAACTTCAGACACTACAACCAACTTTACAAATGTAAAGGAAGGACAGAAAATAAAATATTCATAGTGGATCAAAATCTTCAGACAAGGTAGTAACAGTACATAATAGCTTAACATCAACTTAGTTAAGAAATACAGTTAGGGGTAACTATAACCTGAGGACATTTGGGAGAGAAAAAAACTGTGCATCATGTACATTGCATCCAACATATGATGTGAAAACAAAGAGTCCCACATCACCTTATATGACAGTTTGCTGAGGATTTTCAATTGAAAACAATTTGTTGAAATGGGATCCCTAATAGAATATACAGTAACTTGTCACTAGGAAATGCAGGAAGGACACATTGGGGCATTGTACCCAAAAATAAATAAAGCACATTTAAGGGGTGGTGTATCTTAAAAGTATTCTGAATCTAAGACCATATCCTACACTAAAAGGAGAGAGTATCAGGACACTGAAATGATATATGTATGAAATCTGCTTTAAGAAAGTCACAGGACCGGCATTCTGGAGAAATACCTGAGGAAAACCTGGTGCATTGTGGTGGGATATAATACAATCTATGATATATAAATAAAAGACATTGAGTAATGCTAGTTGATCTAGAAGTTTTATAAAGCTGGGCCCACATTTTATTTCAAAAACCCACTTGCCAGCATACCCCAAAGCCCTCCTCCAGGGCAAGTTTAATTTTGGATTTGTCTTGAATAGGGTCCAGTAACAAAAGACATTTATAGATTGCAGCTGCTTTGGGAGTAGTTAAAAGAAACTCAGTAAATCCGGAGGAGACAGGGACTATGATGGATGAAGAATTTTGAAGAGAAAAGTATTTATCAAGCACCATATTCATCAGTGACAGAAATCGAGCATAGAAAGATTTGGGACCATGATGCGTTTCACAAAATTGGAAAAAGAAACTAGGAGCATTACTGGAAAAAAGTTAATGCACCCTGTTAGAACCGGCGGTCTCTAGTTGGCAGAGGTATACACTTCTGACAAATAGGGACCAACCAACTCTAGTCAGGGAAAGGGGATTACACACTCAGATAACCCCTGCTACCCCCTTGGTAGCTTGGCAGAGCAGACAGGCTTATCTCAGAGGCAGTGTGTTAAGCATTTATGACCACATACAGTAATAAAGTGAATACACTACAGATGGACACGACACAGAAGTTATTATAAAAATAGTATTTTTATATAAGGCTTAGCACAAGACCAAATAACGACAAAAATATACCACAGTCTTAATAAGTACTCTTTGGAAGGAAAAATAATAGTTCAAGTAAGGTTTCTTCTTGGCAAATAGTTCTTTAGCAAAGTATTCTTCTGAGCACAGTTCTTTGGCAACAATGTAACCCCCACGGGAGTCACACGACGTCGAGTCTACAAGATTCCCAAGGTTCGGCGTCGACCGCGAGGAGCGCTACGTCGAGCCTGGAGTTGCAACAGACCCCACAAGTACAGTACCTTGAGAAACGAAGAAAACGATGATCCACGACGTCGAGATGTCGGCGTCGAGGTCGGCGTCGATCGTGCCTCGGAGTCGGGTCAATCCGCAGCGGTGTCGAGGGATGTCGGGCCGGAGCAGCGCTCACGGCGTCGAGAAGGGCGTCGAGTCGATGCGATCAGCAGCGGCGTCGGGACGGGGTCGCTTGGAGGTGGAGCCGATACTCACTCCTCACTGGCGTTGATACCGGCGTCGAGACGGGGTCACTTGGAGCCGGGGCCGATACCCACTGCTCACTGGCGTTGCTGCTGGCGTCGAGACTGCAGATTTTCCCTTGTGTACTGGAAACAACACTTTCCAGCAATTCAGCAAATGGTGAAGTCCTTTGGCCCTGTGACTTCAGCAGGAGACTGGCACTCTTCCAGCCCTTGGAGATTTCCTAGCAAGTGTTCAGAGAGTACACACCAAGTTCCTCTCTCCTTGTTCCTTGGCAAAAATAAAGAAGCAGCTTTCAGGTTCCTCCACAGCAAAACAGCACTCTGGCAGAAAGGGGAGGCAAGTCCTTAGATCAGCAGGCTTCTTGTCCTTGGTACAGGTTTCCTTGTCAGAAGTGATCTCAGTTCTTGGTTCAGGGGTCCTTCTCTTATACCCCATTTCTCCTTTGTTCCCTTTGTCCAAGCAGGGAAATTCCCACCATCTCAGGTTTGTTGTGGGTGTTGCCAGGCAGAGGCACCTGGCCTATTCACTGAGCAGGGCAGGGTCCTCAGCTGCCCAGCAGGAGGCGGAGCCAGTATTGTCACTGGCAGGAGCAGGGCTATCAGTCGCCCAGCAGGAGGCGGAGCCAGTATTGTGTCAGGCAGGGCAGGCTACTCTTCCCTCACTCTATGTGTAAACGCCCCATTCACCCCACACTGACTCATTCAGACCTCTGGAGCCACCCAGCCCCTGACACACACACCAAACCAGCAGAGACCGGTAGATAGTTGGACAAGAAAATAGCCACTTTCTAAAAGTGCTATTTTCAAACATAGAATTTAAAAACCATCCATCCTAAAGGGTGTGTTATTAAATTCTGAGTTCAGGAATACTAAACTCGACTTGCTACCATGCTCCCTGAGTCAGATAGATTATAATGGAGTTAATAATCAGTCTGCCCAGTCTGGCCTATTGGAGGCAGGTAGCCCTTCAATAGTGAAAAACGAAAATGGCTGTAATTCACTATTAGGTCATGCCACACACATCAGGGCATGACCTACCTTTTACCAACAATGCACCCTGCCCTAGGGCCTACCATAGAGGTGTCTGAAATGTGGCAAAGTGAAGGTTTAGAGACTGGTAAGTAGGTTTCCTTACCAAGTCGACATGGCAGTCAGGGACTGCACGCAGGCGCTGCGGCGGCAGGCCTGAGACACATTTTACACGCTGCTTCTGTGGGTGGCACAACCAGTGCTGCAAGCCCACCAGCAGCAGTTAACTTACACGCCCTTGGCACACGCAGTGCACTAGACTAGGGACTGAACAGTAAGTCAATCAAGCCAATCATGGTAACACCAATCAATGTAACAATTTAACATAGGGAGCACTTGCACTGTGGCACTGATCAGCAGTGGCACAGTGCCCAAAGCAATAATCCAGCAAAAACATCGTAAACAGAGGAGGCAAACAGAAAAAAATGGAGGAGAGACTCATGCCAATGATGCCAGGTCTAACACGTGTCCCCTCCAGCTGAAATGTGGGGAGAACTACCCTTCACCCAGGGAGTCCTCATCACTAAGGCGGAAAAATCTGGACAGACCATCAGCATTGGCGTGATCTGTACCAGGGCGGTGTTCCACCGTAAAGTCCATCCCCTGTAGGGAAATGGACCATCTCAACAGCTTTGGGTTCTCACCCCTCATCTGCATTAACCATCTGAGGGGCCTGTGGTCTGTCTGAACCCGGAAGTGAGTCCCAAACAGGTAGGGTCTTAGCTTCTTCAGCGCCCAGACCACAGCAAATGCCTCACGCTCTATCCCACTCCACCTTTGTTCCCTGGGAAGTAACCTCCGGCTGATGAAGGCTACAGGTAAGTCTCGGCCCTCCTCATTCATCTGTGCTAGAACAGCCCCCACACCATGCTCTGAAGCGTCTGTCTGGACAATGAATTCTTTTGAAAAGTCGGGTGCCTGGAGGACCGGTGCTGTACACATTGCAGTTTTCAGGGTGTCAAAGGCGTTCTGACAGGCGTCAGTCCAGATCACAAGTCTCGGCTGCTTCCTGGAAGTCAGCGAGGTCAAGGGGTGCACAATGTTGCCATACCCCTTGACAAACCTCCTGTAGTAACCCATGAGACCCAAGAAGGCTCTCACCTGAGTCTGGGTTTTGGGCGGTTCCCAAGCCAGGATGGTATCTATCTTGGGTTGCAGGGGGGCCACCTTGCCACTCCCTACTTGGTGCCCCAAGTACACCACTGAACCCTGCCCAATCTGGCACTTACTAGCCTTGATTGTGAGGCCTGCTCTGCGGAGGGCCAACAACACTTCCTGGAGGTGGCGCAAGTGTTCCTCCCAGCTGGCGCTGAACACTGCTATGTCGTCCAGGTAGGCGGCGCTGAAATCTTCCAGCCCGGCCAATACCTGGTTAACCAACCTCTGGAATGTGGCAGGGGCATTCTTCATCCCAAAGGGCATCACACGGAACTGGTAGTGCCCATCTGGTGTGGAGAATGCAGACCTCTCTTTTGCCCCATCAGTCAAGGCGATCTGCCAGTACCCAGACGTTAGATCAAACGTACTAAGCCCCCAACCGATCGATGAGCTCATCAGCTCTGGGGATGGGGTGCGCGTCAGTCTTGGTGACCGAATTGAGTCCTCGGTAATCCACACAGAACCGAAGTTCTGGCGAAGCACCAGGCGCTGCAGCCTTTGGGACCAAGACCACGGGGCTGGCCCAAGGACTGCTAGAGGACTCAACCACCCCTAAGGCAAACATCTTGGAGACCTCCTCCTTGATATATGCTCTGACCTTTTCAGTCACCCTGTAGGCCTTGTGCCTCACAGGAGTGCTGTCCCCAGTGTCCACATCATGGACACACCACTGAGTGACACCAGGGATTAAGGAGAACAGATCAGGGAATTGTACCAACAGATGGCGACAATCTTGCTGCTGCTCAGGGGTCAGTGTGTCAGAGAGGACAACACCATCCACTGACCCATCTTTTTCTTTTGCACACAGGAGGTCAGGAAGAGGCTCACTCTCCTCCTCCATCCCAGCATCTGTGGCAAGGAGCATGCCCACTTCGGACCTTTCTAAGTGGGGCTTTAACCGGTTGACATGCAGGACCCTTAAGGGGTTCCTGGGAGACTTCAAGTCCACCAAGTAGGTGACATCGCTCTTTTTCTCCACAACCTCAAATGGTCCAGTCCACCTGTCCTTGAGCGCACAAGGTTCCACAGGGGCCATGACCCAAACTTTCTGACCAGGTTGAAGCTCAACCAGAGTGGCATTCTGATCGTACCACTGCTTCATCTCTTCCTGGCTGGCCTCCAGATTTGCCTGAGCAAGATCTCTGAAGCGCCGAGTCTGGTTCCTAAAGGCCAGCATGTAACTATATACATCCTGGGGAGGTTTCCTGGGAGATTGCTCCCAGCCTTCTTTGACCAGACTCAAAGGTCCTCTTACCGGGTGACCATACAAAAGCTCAAAGGGGCTGAACCCTAGAGACTTCTGTGGCACCTCACGGTAAGCAAACAGCAGGCATGGCAAGAGGACGTCCCATTTACGCCTCATTGGTTCTTCAAGACCCATGATCATGCCTTTTAGGGTCCGGTTGAATCTCTCAACCAGCCCATTACCTTGAGGGTGGTAAGGAGTGGTAAACTTGTAGGTTACCCCACACTCCTTCCACAGAGACTTCATATAATTCAAAATGAAGTTGGTGCCCCGGTCTGACACCACCTCTCTGGGTAAACCCCATGCGGGAGAAAACACCCATCAGTGCCCGTCCAACCACGGGGGCCGTCACTGTGCGGAGAGGGATGGCTTCCGGGTACCGGGTGGCATGGTCCACCAAGACCAGGATAAACCTGTTGCCCATGGCTGTCTTGGGGTCCAGTGGCCCCACAATGTCAATTCCCACTCGCTCAAAGGGGGTACTGATGACGGGAAAAGGTTGGAGGGGAGCCTTCTGCTTCCGCCCGCTTTTCCCACTTGCCTGGCAAGTTTGACAGGTCCTACAATGGATATCTGAATCCCTTCTCATCTGGGGCCAATAAAAATGGGTGACAAGCCTGTCATAGGTCTTGTCCTGCCCCAGATGTCCAGCTAACGGAACGTCATGAGCCAACCCCAGTAGGAAGGCTCTGAAGCGCTGGGGTACCACCAGCACACGGGCTGACCCAGGCTCAGCAGCCTTAGGCTCGCTATACAGGAGGTCGTTCTCCCAGTAGACCCAATGTGATCCTGACTGATCACCTGTCGTTTGGGCTGAGGCCTGCTGCCTCATACCCACAAGAGAAGGGCACACTTTCTGTTCAGCACAAAATTCCTCCCTGGAGGGACCACCATCCTGCTGCCAATGGGTCAGCTCGGGCAGGTCTCCCAGTTCGGCCACTTGTTCTCCTGTCGGTTCCAGGGCATCCCCCTCAGGGTCTGCTCCCTCCTGGACCGCGGGAACGATGGGGGACGGTTTCCCGCGCCCCCTGCCCCTTCTTTTCACGGTTGGGACCTGGGCCATACTTTCAGGCTCCAGGGCCCCATCAACACCCTTACTGACTGACATGGACCGGGTGGTCGCACACACCCACTCAGGCAGACCCAACATTTCCAGATGCGATTTTCTCTCCACCTTAGCCCAAGGGGAGTCCTCCAAATCATTGCCCAAGAGACAATCAACAGGCATGGCGGGCCTCACAGCAACCTGAAGAGTACCTGAGACCCCCCCCACTCAAAAGGAACTTGAGCTACCTCACACTGACTCTGTGAGTTGTCAGCAGCTACAACGGGGTAGAATGCATGAGGGACCACCTGCTCTCTGGACACCAAGTGACACTTGACAGCTGTCACACTCGCTCCGGTGTCTCTGAGAGCTTCCACCCTATGGCCATTAATGGTCACCCACTGCCTATATTTCTTAGTGTTACTAGGCAGAGGGGTTGGAGGGACCATTTCCACGTCTCCTAAAGAGACCAGGGACATTTCTGCGGGACCTCACCCACCGGGGGCACCCATCTCATCCCCTCCCAGGGCTACACTCGCTACCTGACGAGGGGGTGCACGCGGCGGTGCATTCGAATCCTTCATGGGACACAGGTGATCATAATAACGGTGTCCCACCTGCTTACAGGCATAGCAGGTCATGGGGCCCCTGTGAACAGGTTTACCTGTCGGGGCCTCTGGCTTCTTTACAGGGGGAGGCTGGGAACCCTTCCCTTGGTTCCCTTGGGGACTACTTTGGGGCCCTTTCTGAAACTCCCTCTGTTTACCCCTGTCCCCCCCACTCTTCTGCTGGGGACCCTGCCCACCTTTGGCTGAGTCTCCCACTGGACCCTTGTGGACCCTGGTACTGACCCAGCGGTCCGCCTCCTCAGCAAGTTTTCTAGGGTTAGATAGCTTGCTATCAACAAGGTGCTGGCGTAGCTCTGGAAAACAGTTATTAGACAAGTGCTCCCAAGCAAACAAATCATAAAGAGCATCATAACTATCAACCTTGCTACCCTTTATCCAACCATCCATGGTTCTGCAGAAAAAAGACACATATTCAACCCACGTAGTACCAGGCAACTTCTTACATTCTCTAAAGGTTTGTCTGTACTTTTCTGGAGTTAAGCCATATCTCAGCATTAAAGCATCTTTTTATATGAGTATAAGACATCCTATCCTCCGCAGGAAGGCTCAACAAGGTATCTCTCCCTTCATTTGTAAAGCGGCTCCACAA
The DNA here is from genome assembly GCF_964204655.1 of Triturus cristatus. Taxonomy (NCBI): domain Eukaryota; kingdom Metazoa; phylum Chordata; class Amphibia; order Caudata; family Salamandridae; genus Triturus; species Triturus cristatus. The sequence goes on along the minus strand of NC_140590.1, from coordinate 336,653,772 downwards.
CCCCGTTCCCCAATCCTTCTCAGGGACCCGGTGGGCCAACAATGCTAACTCATACGCTTTAAACCATTGGCTAATATCTTCATTCTTACTGTAATCCTTGATCACATCTTTTGGAAAATAAAACCTACTTTCTGCAGGCACGGATGGAGTGCTGCCACCAGAGGGATTCAACTCTAAACTCTTAGTTTTAAGCTCCATCTCCCTCACCATCTTCTCACGTTCAAACGCTAATTTCTCTCTCTCAAAATCTAATTTTTTGCTCTCCATTTCAGCTTCTCTCTTGCTTCTTGCATTCTCTAATTCCAACTGCCCTCCTAATTTAAGTTTTGCCATTTCTAACTTGTACCCCCTCTCCTTCTCCCTGTCTTCTAATTCTTCGGGGGAAAGGCTCCTAGAGGACGCACTACTGCCTGGAGATGACACTGGCCCACCTGTGGGCTCTTCCTCTTCCTCTTCTTCTTCCTCTTCCGATACCACCACCGGATCAGAGGGATTTCTGGCCTCTAACAAGGCCTTCAGCGCTTTGAGGAAGCCCTCTTTCTTTGAGACACCTGTGGTAGGAACTTTAAACTGCTTGCAAAATCCCTTTAGATCTTTTAGCGTGTAGGAATCTATCTTCTCCTTATCAAATTCCCCCACAACAATCTCCACAGGTGTAGTAGCTCCGGCATTCTCCATGGTCAAAACTGGCAGTGTTTAAAAAAAATAAGCTCCAGGAAAGCGGAGAACAAAAATAGAATATCCTACCAAACAGACTGTGGCTGCGTTATGGTCTGCCTTCACTATGTAGCGTACACTAACCACTGCACATGAGTCATAAATGCAAAGTTCAAATCCCACCGCTGCCACCAATGTTAGAACCGGCGGTCTCTAGTTGGCAGAGGTATACACTTCTGACAAATAGGGACCAACCAACTCTAGTCAGGGAAAGGGGATTACACACTCAGATAACCCCTGCTACCCCCTTGGTAGCTTGGCAGAGCAGACAGGCTTATCTCAGAGGCAGTGTGTTAAGCATTTATGACCACATACAGTAATAAAGTGAATACACTACAGATGGACACGACACAGAAGTTATTATAAAAATAGTATTTTTATATAAGGCTTAGCACAAGACCAAATAACGACAAAAATATACCACAGTCTTAATAAGTACTCTTTGGAAGGAAAAATAATAGTTCAAGTAAGGTTTCTTCTTGGCAAATAGTTCTTTAGCAAAGTATTCTTCTGAGCACAGTTCTTTGGCAACAATGTAACCCCCACGGGAGTCACACGACGTCGAGTCTACAAGATTTCCAAGGTTCGGCGTCGACCGCGAGGAGCGCTACGTCGAGCCTGGAGTTGCAACAGACCCCACAAGTACAGTACCTTGAGAAACGAAGAAAACGATGATCCACGACGTCGAGATGTCGGCGTCGAGGTCGGCGTCGATCGTGCCTCGGAGTCGGTTCAATCCGCAGCGGTGTCGAGGGATGTCGGGCCGGAGCAGCGCTCACGGCGTCGAGAAGGGCGTCGAGTCGATGCGATCAGCAGCGGCGTCGGGACGGGGTCGCTTGGAGGTGGAGCCGATACTCACTCCTCACTGGCGTTGATACCGGCGTCGAGACGGCGTCACTTGGAGCCGGGGCCGATACCCACTGCTCACTGGCGTTGCTGCTGGCGTCGAGACTGCAGATTTTCCCTTGTGTACTGGAAACAACACTTTCCAGCAATTCAGCAAATGGTGAAGTCCTTTGGCCCTGTGACTTCAGCAGGAGACTGGCACTCTTCCAGCCCTTGGAGATTTCCTAGCAAGTGTTCAGAGAGTACACACCAAGTTCCTCTCTCCTTGTTCCTTGGCAAAAATAAAGAAGCAGCTTTCAGGTTCCTCCACAGCAAAACAGCACTCTGGCAGAAAGGGGAGGCAAGTCCTTAGATCAGCAGGCTTCTTGTCCTTGGTACAGGTTTCCTTGTCAGAAGTGATCTCAGTTCTTGGTTCAGGGGTCCTTCTCTTATACCCCATTTCTCCTTTGTTCCCTTTGTCCAAGCAGGGAAATTCCCACCATCTCAGGTTTGTTGTGGGTGTTGCCAGGCAGAGGCACCTGGCCTATTCACTGAGCAGGGCAGGGTCCTCAGCCGCCCAGCAGGAGGCGGAGCCAGTATTGTCACTGGCAGGAGCAGGGCTATCAGTCGCCCAGCAGGAGGCGGAGCCAGTATTGTGTCAGGCAGGGCAGGCTACTCTTCCCTCACTCTATGTGTAAACGCCCCATTCACCCCACACTGACTCATTCAGACCTCTGGAGCCACCCAGCCCCTGACACACACACCAAACCAGCAGAGACCGGTAGATAGTTGGACAAGAAAATAGCCACTTTCTAAAAGTGCTATTTTCAAACATAGAATTTAAAAACCATCCATCCTAAAGGGTGTGTTATTAAATTCTGAGTTCAGGAATGCTAAACTCGACTTGCTACCATGCTCCCTGAGTCAGATAGATTATAATGGAGTTAATAATCAGTCTGCCCAGTCTGGCCTATTGGAGGCAGGTAGCCCTTCAATAGTGAAAAACGAAAATGGCTGTAATTCACTATTAGGTCATGCCACACACATCAGGGCATGACCTACCTTTTACCAACAATGCACCCTGCCCTAGGGCCTACCATAGAGGTGTCTGAAATGTGGCAAAGTGAAGGTTTAGAGACTGGTAAGTAGGTTTCCTTACCAAGTCGACATGGCAGTCAGGGACTGCACGCAGGCGCTGCGGCGGCAGGCCTGAGACACCTTTTACACGCTGCTTCTGTGGGTGGCACAACCAGTGCTGCAAGCCCACCAGCAGCAGTTAACTTACACGCCCTTGGCACACGCAGTGCACTAGACTAGGGACTGAACAGTAAGTCAATCAAGCCAATCATGGTAACACCAATCAATGTAACAATTTAACATAGGGAGCCCTTGCACTGTGGCACTGATCAGCAGTGGCACAGTGCCCAAAGCAATAATCCAGCAAAAACATCGTAAACAGAGGAGGCAAACAGAAAAAAATGGAGGAGAGACTCATGCCAATGATGCCAGGTCTAACACACCCACATAAGACGTTTATCATTCCAAGTACGCCAAAAAAGAGACCTTTTATTAATCTGAATTAAACAGTTATACCATAATGACATTTCAAGAAATACAGAAGGGTCAACTGAGTCGGGAGAAAGGTGGATTTGATCAGCAACACAGACTGCATTAAAACTGGAGAGTAAAAAAATGATTTAGTAGAAGAAAATGACAATACCCCCTTAAAAGAGAAGAGTTTAACAAAAGTCATTTCAAGATCCAACCACAGAGGAGCGAGGGGGGAAGTTACAGTAGGGATCCACAAAACAGCTTGTCTCAGAGTGTATGCTCTATGGAAATAGTAAAAATTTTGAAAATGAATCGCCCCAACAGCTTTGGACTTCTTTAAAACAGAAAGAGCTACATGTGATTTCTTTTTGTGCCACAAGAAACAAAAAGGAAGCATTGAGTTAAAATTCTTAAAAAAAGATTTAGGTATGTGATACGGTAACATAGAAAGAAGATATAAGAAGATAGGGGAAACCATCATCTTGATCGAATCTAAGCGACCCCACCAAGAAAGAAATAAGTGATTCCAGGAAGATAGAAGATTTCCAACTTACACATTAAGGTCTTTAAAATTTATCATAATCATCCCGGCAAAAGATTTTTATGACCCATATTCCTAAATATTTAATTTTGGCAGAAGCTAACCATTGAAAGCCAATCATAAGATAAGGATGGCTGAAAGTGAATTTATTGAGGGGAAGAATTTCCATTTGATCCTTATTTACTTTTTCACTTGATACCTCAGAGAAAAGAGATATCTCCATCAAAAGGGAAGGCAAAGAACTTTCCTGAGATGAAATCAACAAAAGTATATTATTTGCGTACGCAGCAAATTTAAGTGATGATCCCCATAGGGAAAGCCAGAAATCGATGAATTAAGATGAATTAAAGAAAGAAAGGGTTCCAGCGCTAGTACAAAAAATAAGGAGGAAAGAGGACAACCCTGCCTTACTCCTCTGTAAAGAGAGAAATATGAAGAGAATTTACCATTAACCAGATGAGAGGCTTTAGGAGAGTAATACAAAAGGGAAACAAAAGCATAAATTTAGGACCAAAACGATGACATGCTAAATATTTAAGCATAAACTCCCAACCGATCCTATCAAAGGCATTTTCTGCATCCATTGTTATGACCGCAAGCGAGGATTTAAACAAAGGGGCCTTGCTGAGAACATTGAACTTGAAACAATCATTATTAGGTAATAAATATACCCTTAATAAATCTCGATTATTCTTTTCCAATAAGGCATGAGAGAAAAGACTCGAACTGAAAAGCAAGCAACTTAGCCAAGATCTTACAATCTGCATCTAATAATGAGATGGGTCTATAATTTTTACAATCCTGGGGATCTTTACCCTCTTTATGAATTAAACATACAATAGCCTTCTGGAATGTACCGGACGCTAAAGAGGAATCTAATAGGTAAACAAGCTAAATAAATAAGGAAGAAGTATATTTGAGAAATGTAAAAAAAAATCCACTGTAAAACCAGCTGGCCCTGGGGCTTTCCCCAATTTTAACTTTTGCAATGCACTGAAAATTTCTTCAACAGTCAGATCATCTTATGATGTTTGAAAATCTAAATATAGAGGGATGGTGTGTAAGATTTGACTCAAATACTTTACAATAGTGGAGCGCTGAGCCAGTGCTTCCGGAGTATATAGAGATTTATACAGTTTAAAACATTCTTCTAGAATATCATGATGATTAGTATTAAATCGACCTTGACCATCCATCACTGAGTCAATAACTTGCAGTTCCTTCCTAACCTTTAAATAGTTTGCTAACAACCTGCCTGCCACCACAATAAGGAGCACTCTGTGGAAGGAGAATACAATTAGCCTTATTGGTAGAAATAGAGTTACATTTTAAATTTGTCTGAATTATATTATGTAGATTTGAGGGCAGTTTAGAGGAAACATACTTTTGTTCTAGAGCTTTTATGGAAGAAAGCAGGGCTGTGTGTTCCTTAGCATGACTTTTCTTAGTTCTAGAAACATAACGCATAGTAAAGTCCCTTGCAGATGCTTTAAACGTATATCCCACAGCACAGGAGGAGAAATAGTGGCATTATCATTAATCGCAAAAAATTCTGAGATGAAAGAGCCAAAATAACTAGAAAACTGAGCATCCCGTAAGAGAGAGTAATTAAATCTCCATCTATGCGAAGAAAGATCAGGGGGAGCTTAATCCAAGTCAGTATTAACCATAGCATGGTCAGAGCGAACAATTGGGGAAATATATGATTGTGTGATATGCTGCAAGAGAGAATTAGATAAAAAAATGTGATCTAAACATGAAAGTGTCCCATGAGAAGGTGAAAGATAAGTATTGTCCTGAATAGTAGGATTGAAAATCCTTCATGAATCTACCCGAGCGCCCTGTGTGATGGCCATACAGAATTGTTTATGCATTCTTTGAGTTAAAAATTGGGATGAAGAACATCTATCTAAAAAGGAATCCATAACCTGATTGCAGTCTCCCCCAGAATAAAATATGAATCATGATATTGCACACATTTCCTAGCAATTGAGGGCAGAAAAGTAAAATCAGGAATCGTAGGGGCATACACATTTAATACGGTAAGAGGGATATTATCTATAAGACAGGTAACAATAAACTATCTACCTGCATCATCTGTTTCCAGTGAAATAACAGTAAAATTAAGATTTTTCCGGCACAATATTACAACCTTATTTTTTTATTTAATGATGGGGAAACAAACACGATTCACACTCCCCTACATTTGAAATAAACTTGTATGCCAGTAAGTCTGATATTCATCACGTAGATCTGAAATGTGTTGCTCCATTGTAGATACCCGATTCTCCATTGATGACCACTTATCATCCAGATGTTGCATTCTGTTGTTACTCTCCTCTACAAAAGGACGCAATGCACACATTACCTCCAGTAACATCTCCAAGGAAATAGGGGACATTGACTTTTCAGGTGAAGGGGTCCTGCTCAATCTCTTGGATGCAGAAGAGGGTGACGAAGCTTTGTTTCCAACAGATTCAAGAGATGCATCTCAGGAAGTGACAGGATTCACCATTTCACCAGAGGAAAGCGAATGGGTTTCTGATAGTGCTGTTGAAATGGGGCCAGAAGATATTACAGGAGGGGAATGTGGCTTAGGGGTAAAGACAAACTGTGGCTTCCGCAACGTCCCCATAAACAGTTTATACAGCGTATCTGAAGTTGATGAGGTCTAAGGCAAGTTAAGAGCCACAAAACCCCAAAAGGCTACAATTTTACACAGACAGCAGGAAACAATCCAAAAACGAGCGTAAATGTTGCCACCCATCCACTATTTATCCTATGTTAAGAAAGTCCTTTTTCTCATTTTAGTAGTCTGTTTTGGAACTTTGTAGGATATTCTATGAGCTCCTTATCCCTTCTTAGATTTATTAATCATTAACAGCCCACTGAAATTCCTGGGTCTTCATCTCATAATTAAGTCTTGGTTATACTGGCAGTCAACACTTAGCATAAAGGCCTTAATAATGCTGCTACAACAACTGACACTATTATTACAATTTGCAGAGTGCTAAATACAACTCTCATTGCTTTATATTCCATACATCTTTTCAATACACCAGGTGCAAGGTTTATATTATTCTTGTGACATTCCAATAGTCAGACAGCAAAGATGAAATTAAAACAAAACGCTCAAAAGACTTTTACACATTAAAAGAAGTGAGCACCTCCATTCCTTTTATTTCTGTGGGAATCCCAAAATGGCTGCCGTTACTGAGGCGGCATCTGCAATGCCGATAAATAGCACAAATAAGTGCCGTACCTTAACACACACAGCTCTTCATTATGCCCGTTTACACCGCTGTCTGTTCTGCCAACAATTGTCAGTCGAAGTGACGTTAAGAAACGCCAAAAAGCCATGGTCGTCCTGTGTCACAGCAGACTTCCTCCACTAGGCAAACATCTTAGGTGGCGCCAAGCGCCTCGCATTTAATCATTTTGACATAATCTTTTTCTCTCTGTATGCTTAGTCGTCTTGCTGGGTGGGTTTCAACCTAATTTCAGCAAAATATATCTTTAAAATTTGTGAATGAGGGAGAGTTAATCTTTGTTGTACATGGTTCTTAAATAGCCTCTAAAATGTGCCAAATTATATCCCAAACTCCTATAGGGGAGAGCGCATCCTTCTCATTTAATGCAAACTATTCCATTATTTGTTGGGCTAACTCAGTTCTAAGCTTTTACATCCTAGTCTCAGCCTCTCTATTAAAGTCTTTCTCTTGTAAGCATATTATGTCTGATTGGTGGTCTTAAATAGATTTTTAATAGCTATTCTAACTTTGCCAGTAGTTTTTCAAAGATATAAAATTGAGATATCAATTCTGGGTAAAGTAAACGTAGATAGATAATTATCCTAAATCTCAATACCTAGATTGGGAAAGAGAAGAATAGCACTCATGAAATATTTTAAGAATATCTGATTTATTTTTATAAAATCCACCTATTGCATCCATGATACCTGCAATATTAAATGTTGTTTTAAGCAAGGCGACAAACAGCTTTTCGCCATTCATCATACTGCCTTTGTAAGTTGTTATTATATTTGAACAACTTTCTATTTGCATCTCTCAATAATATTTTCTCTAATTCACTTTTAACCTACCTCAATTCTCTATATGTTGACCTTCGCGGAATCCCACACCACATCCTAAGAAAATGCTCCAGTATTTTGCTAAAAAATAATGCGCTAACATATTTTTTATTAGCTGAATTCCCCAAAGTAATATAATATATATCATAAATCAGGTTGTGGGAAAAATTGCAGGGTGTTAAAGTAGGATTGTGCTTAATGTACCGGAGCTATTTTCAGATAAGGCCTGAGTGCCAGAGGCTGAGGCAAACATCAACACAATCTACTTTCTTTTAAGGTCAAATCAATTCTTTGTGTACATTAGAAAATAAGTATTATCCTTTTCATTCATATGCTGTACTCTCCAAACACTTAGCAAGTCAAGGTCTGCCATTCCTTGTAAAAGAAAACAGATGCATTGTGATAGTTATCATGAACAATATAACTTTTGTATGATGTGGAGTGGCATTGTACTCATCACCTACTATGATGCTACCTTTGTTTAAGTCAGGAGCAAGTATGCATAAAATGTTTCTTTTCCATTTTATAGCCATATATTGAAAACAATGTAATATGGATTACCATCTGTACAATTCTAAGTTAAAAAATATGACATCTTTGTCACTATTATTACACTCCAGTTTTTAGATTAGGCCCTGTTTGAACAAGATTGAAACGCCATTGGTTTTATTCAGCCCGGCACATATTATCAATGAGAAAGCAGATAAAGCTAGTCGACTGCCGGAATATTTCCATCAAATAATAGTCATTTTAATAATGCCTTTTTTTGATGTGGAAATATAGGCCCAATACATTCAAAATACAGTTATATAAAACCCATATTTGCCAGGCGCCTGTGAAATATAGAATATATTCCATTGTTTCCTGTTAAATGTGGATTTCATCATCATCTTGAAGGTCCCCAAATCACTCAGCAGAGCTTTGCCACTGTCAAGTCTACCAGGATTATGTAGAACGGAGGACCAAATTATGCACCAAGGTTACCTAAATTATGAAATAAATATACAAAATATGCAGCACTTGGTTTGGCAGTATTATTTTCAACCTTTTCAGCTAGAACTACGATTTTGTTAACCCTGCTAATTATGCAAATTATATTGCCTAAGCATGAATTCGTAAATATTTGGTAAATGCTGCAACCGCAGAGTTGCATACATCCAATAGTCCATTGTTTTATCAACAATTTATTAACAAATAGTAAGCCAAACCTAAGCATTGTAATTCAAATAAGACCCCTTTGTTAGCTGCACTTTGAAGAAAACCGCTTTTTCAAGCTATCTACCCCAAAATAAACATGTAAAATAAACAAGCATTTGCAATGCAATAGGTCTCGCATTTGTGAAAGTTAGAACTATTGGCGTTGTAAATGACATTGGGGGATAGTCTCAAGAACGGGCGATAATTATCGCCAACCTAGGTTAACACAATTTTACATAACACCAACTATCGCGGGAAACGCGATAGTTGGTGTTATGTAACGGTGTATTCTCAACACGCCGGCAACAGGCGATAGTTTCCGAATAACGTGTCAAATGTCCGCGTTAAAATTACCGGGACGCAGATAAAAAAGGAAACCCAAAAGTGAAAAAAGTGGCGATGGCCCCAGCAGCGATAAAAATATCAGCGATAAGCAGCGCCAGGCCTGCTATTCGCACGTCAGGCAGGAAAAATCACCATAAAATCTGCAAAAAAATAAAAAATACAAAACCAAAAAAAAAGCACAAAACCCAAAGCACCATGGAGGAAGCTGGAGCAACTACAGAGGACAACCGGAACCCCACAATCCCCCCGGAGGACTAGCCAGGGAGCTCGGGGAAGGAGAAGGGCAAGGAGAAGAAGAGTAACCCATGATTCAGTCCGCAGGGAATGAATGTATTTGCACATGCTGTTCATGTGGTCATTTTGTACTGTTCAATTATTGCTAAGGACAGTCACAATGTGACGTGCTCATATGCAAAGAAATTGTTAATGATTGTGTTCCTTCGGACTATTCCTGCTGCAGGTGCAGTGGGGTGTGGTCCACCTGCCTTATCTTCCTCATCATCGTCCAGTGCATCTGGCACTTGGATCCATGGGGCAAGGGTGCGTTTACATATGTTGTGCAATACACAACATGCAATGATCATCTTGCACACTATTTCTGGGCTGTACAGGAGTCTTCCACCTGTGATGTCTAGGCACCTGAAACATGACTTCAACACGCCAAATGTGTGCTCAACAATGCCTCTGGTGTGTTTGTGGGCCACATTATAGAGCCTCTAAGCCGGCGTGTTCGATGGGTCTGGGGACCAGCGTGCTGGGGTGCACCAGGCGCACAGGATCACGCAGGCACCACCGGTCACGGTGCCGGCATTGTGGCAGGGTGAGGGGCGCCGCCCTGGCAGACATGCCCCTGCAAGCGATGACAAGATGTGCGCCGGGTGGCGTGTGACGTAGCCACCTCGTCGCCGGTGTAGATTTGTCCATTGAAGGTGGTAGGCCACGTGTGTGCAGGCCTATGGTCAGGATATGGTGGACACAGAGACACACGCAGTACTTATTTTGGGGGTCATCCCAGAAGTGAACCACGCCCAGAGCCCTGGGCTATTTATTCACACTCCTACGCTGGACTGGCGTACGCCGGCCCAGCCCACTACGCATATGCTTACAGAGGGGGTGACATAGCAACATGTCCGTATCTTCCCCACTGCTTGAGGTAACATGGTTACGCCCACTGTCCACAACACTACAAACACCAGCAGTATATGTCCACATGGACATGTCTGTGCTCTGCATACTCAATACTGTCCAGCACATCACCGCCACACTTGGCATTGTGTACATTCTTATTCATGGGTCACTTGCCTCCTTCACACATTCTTGGTTCCCACCTCTCCCCACATTCTGAAATTGTGTGGCAGAGGGACTTTGCCTTTGTGGATGGTTTGTCTACATGTCTGGCCCCTGTTACCACAGTTACTTGTGTTGTCGTGTCTGGTAGGTGGGCATGTTGTTTGGCATGTTGTATGTGATTTTGTTACGTGTGCATTCCCACAGTTATGAGTTGTATGATTGTGGAGTTGAGGTGTGTGGTGTGTTCCATTGGCACTTACCAAGGAGCAGTCCATTTCCATAGGTGCAATCCTGAAAGCGCTGGTTGATGATGGACTGTCGGAAGATGTAGGAATCATGCACACTGCCTGGGAAGTTGGCGACGACATTGGTGAACAGTCCCCGGTGGTTCACTATTGCCTGCACATTGATGGAATGCGTGTGCTTTATGTTGCAGTAATTGTGTGCAGTGTCGGCAGGGGGCACAAGTAGGACATGTGTGCAGTCAATTGCCCCCAACATGTGCGGGAAGTCAGCAATGGCATGGAAGCCTTGCTTGATCTCCAGCTGGTCCTGCGCAGTGTGGGGGAAGTGAAGGTGCTGGGGTATCAAGCTGATGATGGCATCCAAGATAGGTGTGAGGAGCTTTGATAGGGCTGCCTGTGAGACTCCCTGACTCTTGCAGTTGTTGGTTGGAAGATACCAGAGGCCAACAAGTGCAGCACAGCCAGCAGCTTTGTCTGCAGAGGGATGTTGGTTGTCCGCTGTGTTGGTACCGTCAGCCTGTGGGCAATGTGGGTAAGGATACGGAGGATGGTTGTCCTTTTGAGCTTATAGTGGGCAATGACATCCTCTGGCGTTAAGTCTCTGAGGCTGGTGCGTTTTTGGAAGGTCCGCTGTCTTGTTCTGCGCTGCCTCGGTGGTAGTCCGGGGATGGTGGTCCTGGGGGTGGGGGTGGTCCTGGGGCCGGTGGCGGTGGGTGTTGTGGCCCTCTTGAGTCTCCAAGCTACAGGATTAGTAGCTCCATGGCATCTGTTGGTCTTCAGATGTGGCCCTGGGATGGGCTCCCTTTCTACTGCAGGTTTTCGTCCTACTTAAAACCAGAAAAAAGCAGGTCTTAAGTCCCTGCTGCTAACGGACCTTAACACCTGTTTTTGGCCCGCATCGCCTATCTGGCTGGTCGTTGAGAATATTGCGAAGCGGTGTTATCGTGAGTTTTTGGACGGGAACGCCTACTCTGCATATGATTAGTGTTAGTTCTCGCTGTCAGCCTTGGTGATGTTTTTAGCGGCAGCTATCGCAGGTAAACTGACGATGTCGGCTGTTAGCGCAGACTTGTGAATAGGGAGATAAATCTATCGCCACTTTCGTGGCGGAAAAGTGCCGCTAAATCGGCGCTGAGTCCTTGAGAATATGCCCCATTGTTTTTTACAGATTTTGTTTTGTAGTGGAGTGTGATATAAGGAAGAGCACGTAAATCATCAGAGTTTTCCTGATATTTATGCTCAGTTGGAGGTGAACTTTGTGTGACTGAATGAATGCAGTTGTGACCTGCTTTAATGCAACCCGATAAAATTATTTTTGGAACTGAGAAGTGTAGGCAAAGGTAAAACAAATACAAGTATACAAAAAAAACATAATAGTAGGTGGACAGGGAACTCAGACAAGGCAGACTTTGTGTTAGTTGCATCGGAGTAAAAAGCAACATCGCTTCTGCAGGACGAACTCATGTATTAGCTGGTGTCCTACCTTAATATGAGCTTACAATTACAGCGCTTATACTTACGAGATCCTGGGAGCACCAGGCTGAAAGTTTAGAAAGCTCATATGGTAAACATATGGGTGCCAATTACGATCCGGTAAAAAAAATTCCCGTACGACTCGTATCCGGTCTTTTTACCGTACGAATCGTACAAGTGCCGTACAAACTGGCAATCACGATTCGCATGGTAAAAAGCCCATACGAGTCGCATTGGGAATAATTCCCCACACGTCCTTGGGTCGGAAAAAGTGTCCGACACGTCCTCGGACGATTTACCGTACAAACGTGAAAAGCGAAGTCCGACCGGGGAATCACGATCCGTCCCGGGCGTCCGATTGTACAACCGTATGGTTAAAAGACCGTCCGCACCGAACTCCAATAGCAACCATGGAGACGTCCAAACAGATGCCCGGTACGCGCCGTACCCCCCCCAGCCCCCGCATGTACGTGCCGTACCCCCCGTGTATGTACACCCGAGTACGTGTCGAACCCCCCTGTGTATGTACAACCGAGTACGTGTCGAACTGTACGTGTCGAACCCCCCCGTGTATGTACACCCGTGTACGTTCGAGTCGTACCCCCACCCATGTATGTACGGTGCGTACCCCCAGCGCTACGCGCTGGGGGTACGCACCGTACATACACGGGTGGGGGTACGACTCAAACGTACACGGGTGTACATACACGCGGGGGGTTCGACACGTACAGTTCGACACGTACTCGGGTGTACATACATGGGGGGGTTCGACACGTACATGCGGGGGCTGGGGGGGGTACGGCGCGTACATGCGGGGGCTGGAGGGGGTACGGCGCGTACATGCGGGGGCTGGGGGGGGTACGGTGCGTACATGCGGGGGCTGGGGGGGGTACGGCGCGTACATGCGGGGGCTGGGGGGGGTACGGCGCGTACATGCGGGGGCTGGGGGGGGGGTACGGCGCTTACCGGGCCACCTACTCTGGTCGTTTCACGCCGTACTTCGCTTTTCCTGCACTTTTTGGGTGCCGTAAAAATATTGCCGTCCGGACTGCTGGCGGTTCGTATCGTAATTCCTGGGTCGTGAAACGTGGCCTGAGAGCGTCCCGACGTCACGTCGGCTCTTTCCCCGGATCCCATTTGTATGTATCTTTTCGTCGGTCGGTGTTTTGTACGACTCGTACGGAAATGGTGTTTCCGTGCGAATCGTACTTGCATGTTTGGAAAGTTTTACGACCGGGTACGAGTCGGACGGAAAAAAGCCTCCGTCCGACGGTTCGTACCCGGTTTTTGCCGGATCGTAATTGGCACCATGGTGTAGAGCCAGATACATCTACATTAGCTGAGCCCAATTGACACTTCCGTGATGGTTCGGGAAGCTGATGCCAGCTGCGAAGGTCTGCTCATGCCCTCGGTTACTTGTAGCAAACAGCGACCTCTTACGCAGTTTAGTGAGTACTAGCGAATCGGGCACACAGCCGTTCTTTTGGTCCCAAAAACATTATTTAAGGAGTTCATTAAGGTTTTTTTTAATGTTTGATTTTAATTAAGGCTGCGGGTAACATGCGATTTGTACAAGATCCAAATGGACTTGAAACAAGTTAAAACATTCTTTAATTGTAGTGCCTGGCGATGAAGAACACCCAGTGTTTAAGAGGTGTGATATTTATGGCCAAGTGGAGAGGTTGTCCTTGTCCTGCTGTGAGATACATTTTAGGAGCATTGTTTGGGAGATGCTAATAGGGCCAGGTAAAGAAAGAAACGGAACGGGAGGAACGGAAATAATGACAGGGTAGTGGGACCAGTGACAGAGACTAGATGGGAGAAAGGGAGGGTTAGACATGGAGACAGGGATACAGGAAGGCAGGGAGAGACAGAGACAGGAATACAGGAAGAGAGGGAGAGACAGAGAGACAAGAATACAGAAGGGAGGAAGAGACAGAGACAGGAAGGGAGGGAGAGACAGAGACAGGAATACAGGAATACAGGAAGGGAGGGAGACAGAGACAGGAATACAGGAAGGGAGGGAGAGACAGAGACAGGGATACAGGAAGGGAGAGAGAGACAGGAATACAGGAAGGGAGGGAGAGACATAGACAGGAATACAGGAAGGGAGGGAGAGACAGAGAGACAAGAATAAAGAAGGGAGGAAGAGGCAGAGACAGGAAGGGAGGGAGAGACAGAGACAGGATTACAGGAAGGGAGGGAGACAGAGACAGGAATACAGGAAGGGAGGGAGAGACAGAGACAGGAATACAGGAAGGGAGACAGAGACAGGAATACAGGAAGGGAGGGAGAGACAGAGACAGGAATACAGGAAGGGAGGGAGACAGAGACAGGAATACAGGAAGGGAGGGAGAGACAGAAATACAGGAAGGGAGAGAGAGACAGGAATACAGGAAGGGAGGGAGAGACAGAGACAGGAATACAGGAAGGGGAGACAGGAATACAGGAAGGGAGGGAGAGACAGAGAGAAATAATTATGGAGTGAAAGGAAAGTCATTTTAAAAGGAACTTTTTCTTTTTAAGAATTTAAACATACGCAACCTAGCTGATGTGGGTTTTTTGTTTTGTTTTCAGCGTCCTTTAAGATAAATTAGTCATACTGTTTTTTTTTAAATATGATGCACCTATAAATACAGTTTTTTATTTGAAAATATCTGCTGGCGAGTGTTGGTAATACACCAGCGAACGATTCTTAAATCACTGAGCCCGCTTCATTTCCCATTTGGTTTTATACGTGACTTTTATTGTGGGACCGGGCTTAGCAAGGTATGTTGATGCTAAATGACTAAACTATAAAATGCAAACCACAGAACGAAAACAATGGCCTGAGCAGTGAGGCAGAGATGACGTCATAGTTAATTTGTCAGCCTTGGTCGATGTTTTAAAAAAAAAATGTATACAGTGAGAACTCGACCCGAAGGTATCTAAACACTTTACTTGAGCACTAGTAACGTTACAGAGGGACACAGACATCTCTAGGCATGGTCAGGTTGAGTGAGTTGCCCAGAATCACAGGATGTATGTGCCTCTTGCCAGACTCCAGCCTGGTTCTCCAGCTTCAAAGTCGGCTGCTCTAGCTATGAAGCCACAGAAACGACGGGTGACGTTATTGGTGCATCAGCATCGTCATGGGGAAGACACCTTGGCATTATTTCCCCAAAATCCTGGAGAGCTGTGGCATTTTTAAATAATAATTTTAAAAAAACAGCTGGCAACAAAAACGCATGTCCAACTCCACAGTCGTATTTCTCTCGTGCATAAACTTGCTTCTTTGCTGACAAACAGCGGCACAGATATGTGGCAAAAATAAACATCTCAATAGTTCTTACCTGAGATCCACGAAGGGGCACGCACTGCAAAAGATGGCCATATGACGTAAAGGATGTATGAGCTGCATGTATTAGCATATGAAGTAAATCTGGGCAATATTAACGCCTTACGTGGCTAAACGCTTCTTTGCAAAAGGTGTAGAACAGTACATAAATGAAGCTTGTGAATCATATTCCTCTGTTTTAAACATTAGTCTGAGCTTCGATGGAGTCAGGACTGCATGGGGTGGCTGGCGGGCGCAGCCGCTACTCGCCCAGGGTGTCGCCGTACTGTGCAGAGTACTTCATGCGCCGGCAGTAAGACTTTATAAAAGAAGAGTGCAGAACTGTTTATATTGTTTAAAAAACTGGCATCAGCAGTTGCAGCTGATAACACGTTAGTGCAAGCATTCAGGGGCGTAACACAGGCCCCCCGCAGCCCCCCGCGGTGCGGGGGGCCCCAAGCTACAAGGGGCCCCCTCGGCACTGCACTCTGGCAGGAGAGCTCCTGATTGAGCTTGGAGGGGACCCCTCTACGTTCCGTGCAGGGAGCCCCCCTCACTTTTCGTTACCCCAGTGTATTAAGGTGATTGCAGCAGCGACATGGTGGCAGAAAAGCAACTACAGCGGAAAGCAAAGCGGCTCCACCCGAAGTCTTGGCGTCAGGGCCGGACTGACCATAGCAGGCACCGGGCGTTTCCCCGGTAGGCTGCTAGGGTGGGGGCCGATTTTGGCCCCCTGGGGGCCGTTTTTGTTACCGGGGGTCAGCAATATCGGCCCCCAGTAACAACATCGCCCGAAACCGGCCCTCGCAAACTGCTCGGCTGAACTCCCCCTCACCCCGGGGGTAGGGGGGGGGGGGCAGCTGAGCAGTTTGCCAGGGCCGGTTTCTGTTCCCAGTCCGGCCCTGCTTGGCGTGTCGCAAACTAAACAAGTATATTTATGGGAAAACCAAGATGGCACCCAAGCAGAACGCCATTGGAAAATGAGTGTGGAGGACCCTCTGGCACTCGGGTAAGAAACAATATTTTAACAAATGGACTTATGACTGATTCTTTTCATGCACGGCGGGTAGATAGAGTACGAGGGCTGTTGTTAATTGATGAAAATAGACAGAGCGGGTGGAAAATGGGACCGCCTATGACGCGTGCTGATTAACTGTAACTGACATGATTGTATCAATACTGGATTAAGTTAATATCGCGACTTTGAGATGCTGAGATGGGGAAAGTTGGGTGGAAATTGGGACCGTTTACAACGCGTGCTGATTAACTGTAATTGACACGCTTGTATCGATACTGGATTATGTCAATATCGTGACTTTGTAATGCAGAGATGGGAAAATTGTTTTATCATGGGCGGGGTATATGTGAATCTTGGACATAGATGTATTATTCGCGGGCTGAAACTAGCCTAAGAGGGTGAATTGGGAGACCATGTACAACGCGCTGTAATCTAATGCATTGGCTTGGATACCACAACAAGTGATCCATATTAGTTCATGTGAATATTGTGAACTTGATATGAAGATAATGATGAGAATTGTGGTTTTAGGCTTGAGATATATGTTTTCTTTGACACATATGTACTGTTTGCAGGCTAAAAGGATTTTAACTGGGGTATCTATTGTCTTGGATCGAGGACAGAAAGAAATGGTGGTAAGATTTTTGTATCAACTTCAGATGGAATAACATATGCCATATCTTTGCAATGAGTACTATGGTTAAAGGATAGTGACTTTCTACCTTGTGCTCTTGATAGAACAGAAATCAATATTTTGACGTCTGAGATTGTGAGAGGTGAGCTCATTAACCAGAGAAATGAAGGAGCAATATGTGTTAGTCACTTGGTTGGTGGTGATTTTTATAACATATGCAATACTTTTTTGTGATTTGGTGCACATGTAATTACTGCTATATGTATACCAGATATCTTACACCAAATGAGAAATACCTTCCAGAATACTTCGATGTGTTATGAGCTGCGCTTTAACAAATTCCCTCTTTCATTTGTATATGTACAGAGATTAATTCTCCAATGTGGTACATGTATTGAAGCAGTTAGGATCATGATAATTATCTGGAGATCGCCTAGCACAAGGGTGATATGGTGAAAGTGATCTTATCAAGTATTTGAAATGAGACTTAGATTTATTTGCTTATAGCCCTATATGGACTATAATTCTTTAATACACACATAGTGGTCCTCAGGATAATTAGTTTCTGTTGAAGGACTGGATTTGTTAAGTCCATATGTGTGGGCATTAGTGGCTGCCCTCTTCCTTGGAGCACACAACTTGAGACTTTTTGTTTTTGACTGTGGGGAATATTGATAAATTTGCGCAACAAGCCTTGCCACATTCAGTTTTTTATCTATTTTGTAATTACTTTCAAGCCTCTAATGCCATATTAGAACATTGGAATGTTGGGAGCTCCACTGAAGCCAATGGAGTGCTCCATGCTTTTACGGACCTGTAAAGGCCTGCAAAGCAACATTCCAATGTTGTTTTCAAAGGCCTCTCGGAGCCTGGGGGAAATTAAACCCCTCAAACTCCGAGAGGCCTTTGTTTTATTTGTTGGAACATTCTGCCCTCTAGTGGCAGAATGTTCTAATAGCCTATAGCCCTTCGTAGCTGGGCTATGCGGCTATTAAAGCCCCGCTCCCTTGTTAAAGTCCCTCGCCTTCGGCTCGGGCCTTTAACGCTGGAGCGGGCCTTTAATAGCCGGTATTGCCCGCTACAGCGGGCTATAAGGCTTTAGTAGTTTATAGAGCAATGTGTGCAAAAGAAGCTTGGATGATGTCATCAGTCATCTCATCAATTATGTCATTCGAGATGTAATCAGTAATGACATCAATGTGTGGATATATTTTCTTTCTGTCCTCTGGTTGGAATGCACCAACATCAAAAATTCTGTGAAAGTGTACATGAAAGTTGTGAAAATATGGAAAAAAAATGTGTCAGCAGCACTGGAAGACATTTTTACCAGTCATGAGATTAAATATAGAGAACATCAGGAAGCATATCTATAGGATTTGAATTAAACATAAATCGTACACATGCTAAATGTGTTTGTAAATGATTAAAGCATAGTCATGAAATTGTGCATTTTTTATGAGTAAGCGTAAGCAAGTATTTGAAAATATGACTGTCTAACTGCATTTGTAACATTTATGATTTAATTTCAATTTCTTTGAAAATATATTTTTGTACATGGTGTATCCATCCGCATGTGTATGATTTAGTGGCACCGCGGGTGTCTGGTTCAGTTGCGGTATTAAGATTCACTGGGGACGGTTTTCACTGTGCTCAGCACACCATGTTATGTAGGTTTTGAGTCTTTTGTCTATCAATCAATCAATCAATCAAACACATTTATAGAGCGCGCTACTCACCCGTGAGGGTCCCAAGGCGCTGAAGGGGGGTGGGGGGGGAAGGTGCTGCTGCTGCTCGAAAAGCCAGGTCTTGAGGTGTTTCCTGAAGGTGAGATGGTCCTGGGTCAGTCGTAGGTGTGCGGGGAGGGAGTTCCATGTTATTGCTGCCAGGTAGGAGAAAGATCTTCCTCCGGTGGTTCTGCGAATTCGTGGGACGGTGGCAAGGGCGAGGCTGGCGGAGCGGAGCTGGCGGGTGGGAGTGTAGAACGAGAGTCGGTTGTTGAGGTATTCAGGGCCCATGTCGTGGAGCGCTTTGTGTGCGTGGGTGAGGAGCCTGAACGTGATCCTCTTGTTGACGGGGAGCCAGTGCAGGTTTCTCAGGTGGGCGGATATGTGGCTGTGGCGAGGGATGTCGAGGATGAGTAGTGCGGAGGCGTTCTGTATGCGTTGTAGTCGTTTCTGAAGTTTGGCGGTGGTTCCTGCGAATAGGGCGTTTCCGTAGTCCATTTGGCTGGTGACGAGGGCCTGGGTGACGGCCTTTCTGGTTTCGGTGGGGATCTACCTGAAGATTTTCCGGAACATGCGCAGGGTATTGAAGCAAGAGGACGAGACGGCGTTGACTTGCTTGGTCATCGTGAGGGAGGAGTCCAGGATGAATCCCAGGTTGCGTGCGTGGTCCAAGGGTGTTGGTGCGGAGCCCAGTGCTGTGGGCCACCAGGAGTCGTTCCAGGCGGATGGGGATTGTCCGAGGATGAGGACCTCCGTCTTGTCTGAGTTCAGTTTCAGGCGACTGAGCTTCATCCATTCTGCGATGTCTTTCATTCCTTTCTGGAGGTTGGTTTTGGCGGTGGCTGGGTCTTTGGTGAGGGAGAGTTTCAGCTGGGTGTCATGGGCGTAGTTATATTGTGTTTGCGTGCGATGGCAGCGAGGGGGCTCATGTAGATATTGAAGAGGGTTGGGCTGAGTGAGGAGCCTTGGGGTACGCCGCAGATGATCTCGGAGCCCGCTGAGCGGAAGAAAGGGAGGCAGACTCTCTGGGTTCTGTCGGAGAGGAACGAGGTGATCCAGTCCATGGCCTTTCCTTGGATCCCAATGTTGAAGAGGCGGGTTATTAGGGTGCAATGGCATACTGTATCAAAAGCTGCTGAGAGGTCCAGGAGGATGAGGGCGGTTGTTTCTCCGTTGTCCATCAGGGTCCTGATGTCGTCGGTGGCTGCGATGAGGGCGGTCTCGTGCTGTGGTTGGCTCGAAATCCAGACTGGGATAGGTTGAGCAAGTTGTTTGCCTCAAGGAGAGCAGTCAGCTGTTTATTGACGGTCTTCTCGATGACTTTAGCCGGGAAGGGAAGAAGAGAGATGGGGCGGAAGTTCTTGAGGTCTTTGGGGTCCGCTGTGGGTTTCTTCAGCAGGGTGTTGATTTCTGCGTGTTCCCAGCTCTTGGGGAAGGTGGCTTACGCGAAGGAGATGTTTATGACGTTCCGGAGATGGGGTGCGATGATGGTGTCGGCTTTGTTGAAGATATGGTGATGGCATGGGTCAGAGGGGGAGCCGGAGTGGATGGAGTTCATGATGTTGGTGGTGTCTTCAGTGCTGATGGGGCTCCAGGCGCTGAGGGTGGTGTTGGGGGTCACTGGTTCGGTGACTGGAGGCGGAGTCTGGGGTCCGAAGCTGTTGTGTATATCTGCGATCTTTCGGTGGAAGAACGTGGTGAGGGAGTCGCAGAGTTCTTGTGAAGGTGTGATGTCGTTGTTGCTGGCACTGGGGGTGGAGAGCTCTTTGACGATGTTGAAGAGTTCCTTGCTGTTGTGGGTGTTGTTGTCTAGACGTTCTTTGAATGATGTCCTTTTGGTGGTGCGGATCAGCTGGTGGTGTTCGCGGGTGGCGTTCTTGAGGGCTGTCATGTTCTCTGTAGTTCGTTCGTGGCGCCAGGTTTTTTCGAGGGTTCAGCAAGATTTTTTTGAGTCTTTGAGGGTGTCTGTGAACCACGGGGTTTTCCTGTTGCCGGTGCTGCCTGGGAGGTTCTTCAGTGGAGCGAGGTCGTTGGCGCAGTTGGTGATCTACTGTGCGAGGTTGTGGGCTGCATCGTTGGTGTCAGCGGTGTCGGTTGGCGGGTTCTTGTTAAGTGATGAGAGAAGTTGGTCTGTGGTGATCTTGCTCCAGCATCTTCGGGGGATTTGTTGCGTGCGGTGGTGGGATGTAGTCATTTTGAAGGTGAAGTGGATGCATCGGTGGTCGGTCCAGTGTAGCTCGCTGGAGTGGTTGAAGGATACATGGTTGCTGGCGGAGAAGATGGGGTCGAGCGTGTGGCCTGCGAGGTGGGTGGGGGTGTTCACCAGTTGTTTGAGTCCGAGGTTGGCGAGGTTGTCGAGCAGGGTGGTGGTGTTGTTGTTGTTCTTCTTCTCCAGGTGGAAGTTTAGGTCCCCTAGGAGGATGTATTCTGGTGAGGCTAGGGCGTGCGGGCTGATGAAGTCGGCGATGGTTTCGCTGAATTGTGTGCGCGGGCCCGGGGGTCTGTAGATGAGCGTTCCTCTGAGGGTGGTCTTGGGGTCAGTGTGAATCTGGAAGTGTAGGTGTTCGGTGGCAGGGAGAGTGTCTTCGGCGTTGGTCGTGATTTCGATGGTGTTGCTGTAAATGATGGCAATTCCTCCACCCGTTTGGTTGATGCGGTCCTTCCGGGTGATTTTGTAGCCGTCCGGGATGGCTATGGCGATGTCAGGGGCCGAGGAAGCGTTCATCCAGGTTTCCGTGAGGAAGGCGACGTCTGGTGCCGTTGTGTCGAGGAGGTTCCAGAGTTCGATGGCGTGTCTGTGGACGGAGCGTGTGTTGAGGAGGATGCACTTGAGGTGGTTGTTGTTGTTGCTTGGTTTGGCAAGCGGGGTGCAGGTTCGGAGGCAGGTGAATTTGCAGTCTTGACAGGTGAAGGGTCCCTGGGTGCACCTCGGGGTGGCTCGGTAGCAGGCGGGTGTTCGTCCGGTGTTGAGTGCGTTGAGGGTGGTGGAGTCGTATCTCAGTCGGGTAGCCTGGCTTTGGCGTGGGCCAGAGATTCCGCTGCGCGGCCTCCATATGAGGGGCTGAGGGAGGGAGGAGCAGCTGGGAGGCGGGAGCGGGGTGGCGAATGGGAACGGCGGGGGCGGGGCCGCAGGGAGCAGCGGCGGTAAAAGGAAGCAGAGGGCGAAAACGGTAAAAGACACCAAGGCAATGCGCGGGAGAGGGGGCACAGAAGGCAAAAGGGGGAACCAGGGGGCACAAAGGGCAGGCAGTAGACACAGGAAAATACAAAAATACAAAAAGTAAAAACAGCACGAATACAATTACATAGGCAGTATTAGAACGGGGACAGGACCTGAGGGCACAGGGGACTCACACAGCCCAGATGGCGGCGGAGCGGGGCAGCAGCAAGAGCGGGGGAGCACACAACACAGGGAGGACCGTGTGGTGGCTAGGGGCGCGACCTACCTGGTGACAGGGTCACGGGTCGCTCCCTTTACCACTGCGCGGCCTCCATATGAGGGGCTGAGGGAGGGAGGAGCAGCTGGGAGGCGGGAGCGGGGTGGCGAATGGGAACGGTGGGTGGGCGGGGCCGCAGGGAGCAGCGGCGGGAAAAGGAAGCAGAGGGCAAAAATGGTAAAAGACACCAAGGCAATGCGTGGGAGAGGATGGGCCTATATAAAGGAAGTTACCTGGAAACCTCAAGCACCAGTGGCATTTGAAAAGTCTATCGCCGAAACGCGTTATGCCAAACTTTTTAAATAAATACTTTTACTAAGCCCCGTCGTGTTCCCTTGTTTACCTCGACGGAAGAAGACATTTTTCATCTATATATATAGGTCCGTACCTTCATGTTTCTGCTGAAGTGAAGAGCAGAGAGGGACTGTTTCTATATATAAATATATATATATATATATCCAGTTTACAGCATGCCTGTCAATTCACGCCTGAAGCGTTTCGTGCTCATTGCACTCTCCAGAGGAGCGACAGTCATTATGGCATAGAGGCCACACCTCCCACTTAAAAATATGAGCCCTCCAATGGGCGACTCGAATGAGTCCACGTTAGTTTGTGGGTCTTGTAGTGTGTGCCTCAGTTGTGTGCCACTGTCTGAAACGTTTCAAGCCCACCAATGGGCCTCCACTCACACATCCGGCTTGTCAATCGAGTTGCCCATTGGAGGGCTCATATTTTTCAGTGGGAGGTGTGGCCTCTATGCCAAAATGACTGTTGCGCCTCTGAAGAGTGCAATGAGCACTAAACGTGTCAAGCGTGAATCGACAGGCATGCTGTAAACAGGATCCGCCCGACGATCCGGCTTTTACCCCACTGCCAGAGGTAACATGGTTGCATACGCTGTCCACAGCACAATGTAATGTGGTACGGCCCAGAGGCAGTATCATGCATAGATAATGAACACACGGACACAGATAAAGAGTGGAAGTGGGTACGGGCACATGTGCTTGAATCCTTTTTATTACCAGGGTCACATATCCAGTGACGTCTGTGCTGGATGCGTGTGGGGTGAGTGTAAACCAACCTTCAGGGAATGGTTGCTGCTGGCATCAACTACAACAGTAATCATTGGATCACACACAGAGATTCAAAAAATAAAAGGGTCAATAGTTTGTGCTGCAGTAAGGTAGGGACACTAGATGTGAAATAATACAGAAAAGATTCTATCGTAAAAGAACCATAACTTGTGGTATACTGAGATACAGGCAGTAGATCTGAAATAATACACAAAAAGATTGTATCATAAAGGGTGCATCAGGTCTAGTGCACTTAGATAGCCACATCAAAAGCATTCAGCATGTGCACAGCCAGCGATGATGAGTGCTGCGGGCGGGCTGTACTAGGAGCAATGTCTGTTGCCTACAACACTACATCAACTGCAATAGCGACTCGATCAGAATTGTAAACACTGCTGTAAGCCAAAGAGCGGTCAGCAGGGGCCCACAGCCACGTGGCGTTGACTTGAGCTGCCCAGTTTGCCGTACGCGAAGCAACAAAAAACGTGTGTGGACCCTGCGAAGATGCGTATGCGTGGTGCGGACAGAGCACACTGGTGCAATGTCTTTTGCCTACAGGACTGTGTCATCTACAATAGCGACTCGATTTGAATTGTGAACACTGCTGTCTGCAGTGTAAATTGAAGGCAGTAGCGAGCACAGTCTTCCATGAATACTTTTTCTCACTTCCTCTTCACAAAATACAACAGCATAAATTACACAAAACTCTGCACTAAATAAATCAAAACAATTCAAATTGCGATCTCTGCTGTCCACTGTGCACACTGTTATTCAGTGTTCTTTACCACTACCAAGATAACAAAAAGAATTTGGTCATTTTACTAGACCTAGAAGTCATCTTAAAAAACTTCTTCAAGCAAGTATACTAAAAGGCTATTGTGTATATTTCAATAGACGTTGTAGTTAGTTGCCTACTGGATTCTGTAATTAAACAATCACCACTCGATCTGAATTGTGAGCCCTGCTGACTGCAGTGTAGGCCAGAGGCAGTGGTCATTAACGCCTCACAGCCACGTGCCATTGGATTCGGAAGCATGCAGTTGTTTGCACCGGATCGGAGGGGGTACCCAGAAATCATCACAAACTTTAACTTCTGACATCCTCAATCACAGAATCAAGACCCCGTTTCACTGTTCCGACCTGCTGTACCACGGTGTACTCCACCGACTGCAGTCAGCAAAGCCCAATAATCATGTGCAGCAGTTAGCTACAGAGCACAGAGTCTGATGCACCTCAACGGAGGGAGTTCTGTCAAAACCAAGCAGCACGTAATATCGGACATCGTCCATTTTGGGATCAAGACACCGTTCCACTGTTGGGACCTAAAGTTGGTTGTACCTGGTCGAAGGGACTACCTTCATCTCCACTCTCAGATACAGGTCTAACATCGTCCATTGTGGGATCAAGACCCCGTTCCACTGTTCGGACCTGCTGTACCGCGGTGTACTCCAGCTACCTCAACGTAGGGAGTTCTCTGAAAACCAAGCAGCAGGTAATATCGGGCATGGGGTCAAGACACCGTTCCACTGTTGGGACCTGTTGGACTACTGCCTTAGTAGTATACAGAGCACTCCACTGTGCTGGGCCTCAGGCTGGGTGCTGTCTGCCTCTCTCGCGGTAGCCAGCGTTGATCTCAGGAGCCTTCCCATCTCACAGACCTCAGCCCAGGAGCTTCTGCCGGCATATGACGGTGTTGAAAGGTGAACTGTGGGGCATATGTGCTTCACAGCGGCCATGACGGTTTCTGGATAGCAACAGGCTGAGAGCATTATTCCCGCATCCACCTTCGCTCAGAGCTTCAGCCTCGTGGCGGTGTAAGCTGCGCAGACCTGACAGACATGTTCGCCATTCCAGAAGAGAACCACACCCAGAGAAACGTGCCTTTTATTCATACCCCTACGCTTGCCTTGCGTACGCCGAGCCAGCCCACTACGCTAAAGATTTGGGGGGGCACATATGCGCTATGTTTTCGTAATCTTCCCTACTGACTGTACTATCATGGTTGCGTCCACTGTCCACTTCACTCAATAGACCATCAGTGTATGCTGACATGGACATGTCTGTGCTCTGCATGCTCAAATCTGTACAGCACATCCCCACAATACTTTGCATTGTATACATTTATAATCGAGAATCACTTGCCACCTTCGCACATACTTTGCTCCCATCTTTCCCCACATTCTATATTGTGTGGCAGAGGTGCTATGTTTGGTTTGTGTACATGGCTAGCCACGGTTCCCACAGTACGTCGTGTCGTTGTGTCTGCTAGGTGTACATGTTGTTTGTCATGTTGTATGTCATTATATAAGGTAGCGCGTTTATTTACGAATAATGGTTTCGCCCATTTACATATCGCTGTCTTAAAGAGGATACCAAAGTTTTTCTCACAGGTGAAAAGTGGGACCACAATGGCAGTCATTCATTACTATGCAAGAAAGTCCAACTGCACGACACTTCTAAGCTTACAGCCCCCAATCTTGCGTGCTTTCTTAAAAGCACGTCAACTCCCACAATCAGACCAACATTCACATAGCTTTCTAACGGCATTTATCTGCTTCTTAATAACACGGACTGCTACGCAATGTGAGCTGGCATACTGTACGTCCTTATTGTTTCAAACCAGATAACTTCCTCTGGCAATCTATTCCCACCCACACAAAGTAACACCCAAAGTTCAACTTGGCCTTCAATACCTACTTTGAAAACAGATTTTATTAAACAGAGCAAACTGAAAGCGCTTTTGTTTCAAACAGAAGTGTCTCTCACTTTTCCAAAAGTAATTTATCAACTGCAGGTAGCACGAACATCAAGTAAAATGCACTCCCTTTTAAATACGAACCTCCCATTACACTTTGTGAATTGTTACACAATTTTTAATACATCTGACATTAAAGTTCTGGCACACTTTTTTAACACTGTCTCCTCCGGCCTTCTCATAGGCTTTCAAAGTGTTTCTGGTCTAACACCAGACTTCATTCATTCGATCATCTCTGGAATAACAGCAACAGTGCCCATAATTCTCACTCTGTTTGCGGCCATCCTACTACTATTTTAACTTGTTAAAAATGGCTGCGCTCCCTGTGGTAACAAGCATGTCCGACCGAATACGCCTCTACGCGAAGCCACATCAATACAGTGAAAAAATGGAACAACTTTTCGGCTGCCTGCCTCTATCTATTATCTGAGCCAGCAACAACATGACATTTATTTACACATATAAAATCTGCGTGCAGCCATCTTTTTATTGCAACACTTGCCCAATTGACTGGCGAATGGATCTATGCCTTGCCAACATCCCAGCAAACGCTCCCGATATCCAGCAGGTAATGGAGTATCTTGAAAACCATGAACTTGATTGTTCGGAAAGTGGAGCAATGGCGGATGCAACGCAAAAAGGTATCCTGGCGGAATGGGATTTCTGCGCATCTGCGAAAAATCTCCTGCAACGTGCGACCTTTGACAACATCGCAGATTGCCAGCCAATTCAAATTGCCGCTCCAACATTCGAGGAACATTACTGTCTCTTCGAGGATATGAATTGGATCGCTTCGCTTTTCTCACACGATGGCAACAATCACCTCTTGGAACATTACGCATCTCAAGCCACTGAAGAACTTCCGGACTGCAATCTCCAAAACTTGTAAGAAATTCACTTTATTCTCGGATTGATTTTTTCCAACTTTTTTTACTTTTTCCTATTAAATTTTTTAATACACTTCAATTGAACTATTTTCATATAACTTTCTAAGTATGCTTAGGCATTTGAACTCTGTTTTCATTATTGGCTCTTACGTCTCCACACCAGGGATGGATGATGTATGGCCTATGCAAATACGCTATTTACTTGCTAAATTAGCCTACACCCGACATCCATTGTAAAACATATCTATTCTTTGTACACATGTCTCTCTGCCTGCCTGTAATCAATGAAGCCCTTTCACACAAATTAGCTCATCCTCAGCCTCTGCTCGCAAGCTGGCGATCAAGATAAAAAAACACGCCATTGTTTAGGAACTGGTTGGCACAGTGTGGTAATAGTATCCTACCTTTGTTTTCATTCTACAATTTACAGTCATTCATGTCTAATAGGTATTGTTTATGTCACATGGAACTGTAACATGTAATGTGGAATTAACTGATGCAGGAGCTTAGGTTTGAATACAGCAGAAGCGGTTGGAGTTTGCCTCAGCTGGATGCCTTAGCTCTTGCACCAGTGGTTCCATTTATGGCACTTACATAAAGACACATTTGATATAACTTGCAGACTCCATCGCTTTATCCCACACAGCCACTTTCTTAACCCCTTCTGTGCCTATGACGAGCTGGACTCGTCATGGAGCACAGTCGCGCTGTGCCCATGACGAGTCCAACTCGTCATGAGGCATTCCCTAGGGAATCCCTCTGGTGCAGGCACCAGAGGGATTCCCTTTAAACCAAAATAGCCTCAGGAGCTGGGGAAGAGCTTCCCCAGCTCCCGAGGCCCCCCCCTTTCACTGTAATGACGGTCGGCGCGCACGTCGCGTTGACGTCATTACAGTGAAAGTGAAACTGAAATGAGCCAAGAGGCTCATTTCAGGTTTCACTTTGTACGTGCTCAGGGGGCTATCTCAGCCCCCTGAGCATGTAGAAAGACAGGAGAAGTATCGTTGGAAAGGGGAGAATCTCCCCTATCCAATGGTACCCCTCCCCAGTAGATCCCTGCTTGGGGATCGCTACAGGAGGGCGATCCCCAAGCAGGGATCCACCCACTAGACACCAGGGAGGGGGGAGCGGCCCCTTGGGCAAGGGCCTTTGCTCCCCCCAAATTATTTTGGGCACATTTAGTCAGCTAAATTTGAGGTTTGCAGGGCATTCTGGGTAGAGAAACGTTGGGGGATCCACGCAAGCCATACCTCCCTGGAATCCCCCGGGTGTCTAGTTTTCAGAAATGTGTGGGTTTGGTAGGTTCCCCTAGATGGCCGCCGAGCACCGGCCCAAAAAACCCAGGTGACCCCCCGTGCAAATCCAGGTCGTTTGGAGGTAGGCAATTTTCATGTCGCCTCACTACGTTGTGGGCCCTTGCCTGTCGCGGGTACTTAGGACTCCCACACAAGTGAGGCACCGTTTTTATCGGGAGACCCGGAGAAACGCTGGGTGGTAGGAAATTTGTGTCAGCCCGGTGATGCCACAACTTTCCCACACAAAAATGTGTGAAAAAGGTGATTTTTTCAGCTAAATTTGAGGTTTGCAGGGCATTCTGGGTAAGGAAACATTGGGGGATCCACGCAAGCCATACCTCCATGTAATCCTCCGGGTGTCAAGTTTTGAGAAATGTGTGGGTTTGGTAGGTTTCCCTAGGAGCCGGCAGAGCTAGGGTTCAAAAACTACAGCTAGGCACTTTGCCAAAAAGGTTCACTTTTCACTGCGAAATTGAGGTGTGTCCACGATGCGTTTTGTGCCGTTTCCTGTCGCGGGCACTAGGCCGACCCACACAAGTGAGGTACCATTTTTATCGGAAGACATTGGGGAACGCGGGGGGGTGGAAATTTGTGGATCCACGCAGATTCCAGAACTTTCCACCACAGAAATGTGGGGAAAATGTGTTTTTTTTGGCAATTGTTTAGGTTTGCAAGGGATTCTGGGTAGCAGAACCTGGTGGGAGGCAGTCAAGTCACCCCCATCCTGGATTCCCCTGGGTGTCTAGTTTTCAAAAATGTATAGGTTTTCTAGGTTTCCCTAGGTGCCGGCAGAGCTATGGTTCAAAAACTACAGCTAGGCACTTTGCCAAAAAAGGGTCATCTTTCACAGCGAAATTGAGGTGTTTCCACGTTGCGTTTTGCACCGTTTCCTGTCGCGGGCACTAGGCCGACCCACACAAGTGAGGTACCATTTTTCTCTGAAGACTTTGGGGAACGCGGGGTGGGTGGAAATTTGTGGATCCACGCAGATTCCAGAACTTTCCACCAGAGAAATGTGGAAAAAATGTGTTTTTTTTGGCAATTTCTTAGGTTTACAAGGGATTCTGGGTAACAGAACCTGGTGGGAGGCAGTCACGTCACCCCATCCTGGATTCCCCTGGGTGTTTAGTTTTCAAAAATGTATAGGTTTGCTAGGTTTCCCTAGGTGACGGCAGAGCTATGGTTCAAAAACTACAGCTAGGCACTTTGCCAAAAAAGGGTCATTTTTCGCTGTGAAATTGAGGTGTGTCCACGTTACATTTTGCGCCGTTTCCTGTCGCGGGCACCAGGCCGACCCACACAAGTGAGGTACCATTTTTCTCGGAAGACTTTGGGGAATGCGGGGTGGGTGGAAATTTGTGGATCCACGCAGATTCCAGAACTTTCCACCAGAGAAATGTGGGGAAAAAGTCTTTTTTTTGGCAATTTTTTAGGTTTGCAAGGGATTCTGGGTAACAGAACCTGGTGGGAGGCAGTCAAGTCACCCCATCCTGGATTCCCCTGGGTGTCTAGTTTTCAAAAATGTATAGGTTTGCTAGGTTTCCCTAGGTGCCGGCAGAGCTATGGTTCAAAAACTACAGCTAGGTACTTTGCCTAAAAAGGGTCATTTTTCGCTACAAAATTGAGGTGTGTCCACATTACGTTTTGCGCCGTTTCCTGTCACGGGCACTAGGCTGACCCACACAAGTGAGGTACCATTATTCTCGGAAGACTTTGGGGAACGCGGGGTGGGTGGAAATTTGTGGATCCACGCAGATTCAAGAACTTTCCACCAGAGAAATGTGGGGAAAATGCGTTTTTTTGGCAATTTTTTAGGTTTGCAAGGGATTCTGGGTAACAGAACCTGGTGGGAGGCAGTTAAGTCACCCCATCCTGGATTCCTCTGGGTGTCTAGTTTTCAAAAATGTATAGGTTTGCTAGGTTTCGCTAGGTGCCGGCAGAGCTATGGTTCAAAAACTACAGCTATGCGCTTTGCCAAAAAAGGGTCAATTTTCACAGCGAAATTGAGGTGTGTCCACGTTGCGTTTTGTGCCGTTTCCTGTCGCGGGCACTAGGCTGACCCACACAAGTGAGGTACCATTTTTCTCGGAAGACTTTGGGGAACGCGGGGTAGGTGGAAATTTGTGGATCCATGCAGATTCCAGAACTTTCCACCAGAGAAACGTGGGGAAAAAGTGTTTTTTGGGCAATTTTTTAGGTTTGCAAGGGATTCTAGGTAACAGAACGTGGTGGGAGGCAGTCAAGTCACCCCATCCTGGATTCCCCTGGGTGTCTAGTTTTAAAAAATGTATAGGTTTGCTAGGTTTCCCTAGGTGCCGGCAGAGCTAGGGTTAAAAAAGTGTAATTTTGCATTGTGAAAATGTGGTGTGTTCACGTTGGGTTTTGAGCCATTTCCTGTCGTGGGCACTATGCCCACCCCTACAAGTGAGGTACCATTTTTATCGGGGGACTTAGGGTAATTCATATTTGTAAAGGAACTGTTATTACCTATTGACTTTCGATGCATTTCTGCCTTCCAAATGAAAGACATGGTGTAAAAAAAGAAGTCATTCTAAAAAATGACTGATAATTCTCATGCTAGTATGAGTATTCCCAGTTTTGGAAATGTGCAAATATCTACTGTTTCTAAACTCTATATTTTGTTCCCATTTCAGAAATACATAGGTGTCTTTCATACCAATTTTTCCATGTACACATTTTTACAGAATAATTACTATATACCCGGTACATAATAAAAAACCATTGCAAGTTGCTGCTCAGTTTTTAGCTCTGGGTTCGTCGGGTTCTTGGTGAACCTACAAGTCCTATATATCCCCACAACCAGAAATGTCCAGCGGATGTAACGGTATATTGCTTTCAAAGAGCTGTCAACATTAGAAGAAGTTACAGGTGAAAATGTTGACACAAAAGGCGCTTTTTTTCAACAAATTTTCAATTCATCTCATATTTAACTGTTAGTTTCTATAACGAAACCTTGATGGATCTACACAAATGACCCCTTGCTGAATTCAGAATTTTGTCTACTTCTCCGAAATGTATAGCTTTCCAGGATCCATTATTGCTTTTGTACCCATTTCTACCATTAACTGGAAGGAGGTCGAAAGCACAAAAAATAGCAAAAATATGCTTTCATTTGCATCCCGTTTTTCCCATTATCCCAAAAAAAAACTACATTTTGCTGTATTTTGGCTCATTTCTGTGACCCCTCCAGGGGAACCCACAAACCCTGAGTACCCTCAGAATCCCCATGATGTTGGAAGAAAAGGACGCAAATTTGGTGTGGATACCTTATGTGGTCAAAAAGTTACAGGGGCCTCAGCGCGCACTACTCCAAATAGCCAAAAAAGGGCGTGGTACAGGAGGGGGAAAAGGCCTGGCAGCGAAGGGGTTAAACACACCTGATTTCACCATTTGTCTTTGTGGCATTGCAACATTCTGCATTATATTCTTCACAATTATTTCTTTATTCCTGCTTACTAAAACACTCCATTCAAGTCTTCAGACCGGTAGGGGTGAGTAGTTTGCTTCCCACTCCCGCTATAGTCTAAACCCATACTAACACCACTTGCACAGCTATGCTACAGTGGCCACTATGCTACAGCTCCCAGAGCGCATCAGTTTACAGCAATCAGCTCATGGTTTCATCCCTGAGTGTACCGGCACCTCACCTCAGCACCATCTCACTCTGGGCAAAACAGCACTTTCACGCCGCTAGGGGTGAATACTTCGCTTCACACTCCCTGTATAGCACACCCTAACCACCCCACAGAGCTCACAGCGCTATAGTCTAAACCCATACTAACACCAATTGCACAGCTATGCTACAGCGGCCAGTATGCTACAGCGCCCAGAGCACATCAGTTTACAGCCATCAGCTCACGGTTTCATCCCCGAGTGTACTGGCACCTCACTTCAGCACCATCTCACTCTGGGCAAAACAGCACTTTCACACCGCTAGGGGTGAATACTTCACTTCACAATCCCTGTATATCACACCCTAACCCTCCCCACAGACCTCACAGCGCTCCTACCCTCCTATCCTCCTCTTTCCTTCTCTTTTTGCCCTTTTTTCTTCTTACTCGCTTCAACGGAATTACAAAATGGCTGCCAACACTTCCTAGTTGCAACCGCTCGCACCGCTCGCAGCCAATAAGTGGCAAGCTCATGCTCGTAACGCCTCAGCCAATCAGAAGGCAGAATTCCCAAATATCGAAATCTGTTAATTTTGATACTTCTCTAAAACTAGTGAACGGAGTTACACCAAATAAACAAAAACGTGCTTTCTAGACCAAGAGCCTTCTCCCTGCCAAATTTGGGATAATTCCGTTCACCCGTTCGACCTGTAGCCTTGTCTAAAGTTTACTATGGAAATAAACATGGAGAAAACACGTTTTGGGACCCCCCTTTTTTCTTGGCCCCCCTTGACGAATCACCCCCAAACTTTCAACATAGGAGCTGATATGAACAAAGAATTAGTTTGGAAAATTCCATGAAGATTCATCCAAACGACGCCAAAGTTATCAGCAAAACAAAAAATGCTCTTCCTATGGAAAGTTGGTCCTAACTATAACTACCTACTGGCGACCGCCAGTAGCTAATATATATATATATTAAATAGGAGACCAATTCGATTTCTGAAACACAACAAAATGATTCTAGAATTAATGGAATGGTGTCTACCCAAAAATATCTTTCTGTTTGATGATGATCTTTTTCAGCAGGAACAGGGGACTGCGATGGGCACCTGTTTCGCCCCTAGTTATGCAAATTTACATCTTGGCTTGTGGGAGGAACAGGTGCTCAGAGGCAGTCCCCTAGAGCATTGGTCGGAACACATACTATTATGGGTCAGGCTCATTGATGACGTCTTCGTGCTGTGGCAGGGCACGGAGACAGATATAGAACTGTTCATGAAGGACCTTAACCAAAATTCCCTAAACCTAGAGTTTGTAGGTCACTGCAGTAAGGTGACCATAGACTTTTTGGATATTCGGGTAAAACCTGTAGGGGGGAAATTGGAAACTTCAGTGTTTCGTAAAGCCACGGCTGGGAATACAGTCCTCCATGCGAAAAGTGCTCCTCCAACTACACTAATTAGGAGTATCTCCTTTGGGGAATTCTATAGAGCAAGAAGAGCATGTAGCAATCAGGAGGAGTATGACAGAATTGAGAAGGATATGACCTGCAGGTTCATTCAGAGAGGATATTCCCCGGTTGTTATAAAGGGGGCCTCAATGAAGGCAAGGAACCTAGACAGACAAAAAATCTTGTTTGAACCATCTAGAATGAAACAAAGGGAAAAACTTATAGAGGAAAATAAAAATCAAGATAATTCTAGATTTATAACAACATTTAATGTGAAACACAAAGAAATCAGATCCATGATGAATAAACACTGGTATCTAGTAAGAAGTGATCCTGTATTAGGTTCTAGAGTAAAAAGACATCCGGACATTACCTATAAAAGATCTAAATCTTTAAAAGATACGGTTGTTAGGAGCGAATATCAGGAAAGAAAAGGACATGCTCCAACATGGTTACATCACAAACCAGGTATTAAAAAATGTTCAAAATGCAAAGCGTGCCAGCATGGCATGAATTGCACTGATCTAAAAACATTTTTTAATAAAACAGTGACTATTAAAAGTTTGACCTGTAGGTCTAGCTTTGTTGTTTATTTACTACGATGCCCTTGTTCTAAAACATATATAGGAAGTACAACTTTACCTGTATATAAACGCATCTTACAGCATAGAAGGGCAATCGTAAATCAAGACAGGACATATCCAATAGCACGACACTTTGAGACCCATCACCAAAGTAACCCTGTGTATTTGCAGTATACCTGTATAGCTGAGGTCCCCAGGAAGAGGAGAGGGGTAGACAGGGAAAAGGAACTGAGGAAATTAGAGACGTAGTTTATTCTAGAATTCAACTGCAAAGAACCACAGGGGTTAAATGTAGATGAGGATCTTTACACCTGTCTGTCTTGAGATGTATGAAGAGAAATGGAAAATGAGAATCTGCACACATGTAAAACCATTAATGATATGTTTTTTTTTGCTCTTTTTGTCTTAAATGGTGAATATTTATCTGTATGGAGGAGCGTACGACACAATTAATTGCTCTGCTGAAAAAGTTATTTTATTTGGGGTTCAAATATTGGCAAATATGTATGTGCATGTTGTAATAATCCCTAATTTTTGTATATTGAAGTGTGTAAGGTTGAAAGGAGTAAATAGGCATTCATGCGTAATTGTTGCCTAAGTTTACATAAGCACTTGCATTTTAAATTCTAGATTGTGTGATGATATTAATCACTAAAAATATTGTTTCCCCTTTTTTTTATCCCCCCCCTTTTTTTCTCTTACATAGAGTGTATAAATTATTGAATTCTCCTTATCAGTAGAAAATCATGATATGTCGTGTACATGAATTATATGCACATGTTTTTTTTAATTATTAGGAGAATGGTAATGTCTGGTTCAATGGCAGAGTAGAGATAATTGCGTAATTTGCACAGTAGCAGTAGCACTTTAAAATTGCCAAATTTTGCACTTTATGAAGAAGGCACTTGTCGAATATGAATGATGAAAGTGAATGTTATTTGCACTTGCATTTTAAGATATGCATCTTCATTGAAATATATAGATACGACCGATCACAATTGATTAATAAGAATGAACGCAAATAATGGTATTCCTGCTAACTTAAATAATTAAAGTTATTAGATCGGTGTAAGAAAACTTTTTAGATGCTAAGAGTAGTATTATATGTGAATAAGACTCTTAAAAGAAACATTAAAAGAGGAAAGTAACTCTTCTAATGATAAGAAACATGGTCAATGGAGAAGAATGAACATGTTAAAAAATGGCTGCCAAATTGCAAACAGTAGAGCTTGAGATGTAAGGTGTCGAGTCCCTCTTTTATGTTGTTCACCAAGTGAGATGTATTTTATTGACAAAAAAATGGCGCACAAACATCGTGAACAAGGCAGCGTGAGTCTGCTGAAACGCGTAGATGTTATCTCGTTTCACTGATAAAAGAAACCGAGTGCCCAGATTTTACTGTGGAGTGCTGGATGTTTATTTCTAAGAAGAAATGCACCTATAATCGAATATATATATATAGCGTTTTTCTCCTCATGCAGCCTCTTTTGCTACTGCCCAGATAAGGAGCGCGGACCACAGAATAGGTGCAGCTTTGATTTTATTCGGCTCCGCACATAACTCCAACAGCATGACGCGTTTCGATCCACAAGGGATCTTGATCACATGACGCACTTGCACGGAAGGAGGTACCTTTAAATATCATTTTTTTGAATTTTCTTAAAGTGACTTACAACCAGTATTGCTTTACAGAGACATAGACAAAATACTTAACAAAGAATTGCCATATTGCTTAATGAATGTCTACATCCTATAATAGGATACATGTCAGAATAAATATCATACACCCATTAAGTTAATATTAAAAATCAGGCAATTTAAAATTAGAAACCGAAAACTTAGTACTGTAAGCGAACAAATTGTAAAAATCTGTTTTCTTAAAATCAGTTTTGTTTAAAAATCTCATCATAATAAATAAGATTAAAACAATAAATATTACTGTTTTTTTTACAAAGTCCAGGTTTAAATACCTTTGGCCTGTTTGGTCTCCACAAGGGAACAAAGTGCTAGTGCTTCCACAGTTCTAAGAACATGTATTAGGCTATTATGTAAACAATTCAACTGGTTATGTGATGTTAGTGCAAAATGCAAAATGAATAAAGTGCTCAGTGCTAAAAGTACTTCTAATGTGTAACCCTAAAAAACCGGTACCTAAAACCATATGTGCATATAAAATAGGAAATATGTAATGGACGCAGCAATAAAAAGAAGAATTTCTGGAACATAGTGTTCATCAGTGTATTGTTTTTCTTTCTTGTATGATAATGATAGTATATTCCTGCATAAACTTATCTTAGCATCTGACTGTTGATGAACTGTCTAATTTGATTCTAGAGACAGGTATATAAATCGTCTGTTTGGTTCAAGCCACCGGATGCTTGGTATCAAGATTTAAAATGTATCTTGTTTCAAGTTGTCTAAGGGCTTTAACTCGATCTCTTCCCCTCTTTTTGATCGGAATGCTGTCAATTATGAAGTACTTCAGTAGGGTGGAATCTGACTTATGTCTTTCTTCAAAATGTCGCGCAACTTGATATGCCTGATCAAGGTTCTTGATTGCTCTTATGTGCTGGAGTACCCTCTTGTGTCCCTGTAGTATAGTACTACCCACATATCTGAGTCCACAGGGGCACTCCAGCACATAGATGGCATGATCCGTTTTGCAAAACAAGGACTTAGGCATCGGGATTTCTATTGGATTAAAAGGTGTCTTGAAAGGGGTAGTGTTGATGCCATGTTGGCATGCCTTACAAGACTTGTATTTGTAGAATCCCTTGTGTTGACTAAGCCATGTACCTTTGGTTGAACTCTCTAAGTCATTTCTCACCAAAGAATCCCTCATAGAGGGCGCCCTGCTGAATGTGATGGCAGCTTTTTTGGGGAGGAGATGACCAATTATCGGATCTCCCAGTACAATTGGCCAATTTCAATTAATCAGGTTTTTGATAATTCTCCCCTGCTTGCTGAACCCAAAGATGAATCTGAAGGTATCATCCTCTTCAGTTCGTTTTGGTCTTACTTTGATATTAAAAAGGGTTTCCCTGCTCAATTCATTGTTTTTTCTAATCACAATGTCAATGCAGTTTGGTGAATAGCCCCGTGCCAAGAATCTATTTTTGCTGGCTATATGAGCTTGTTTCAAATCTTCTTGGTTACTGCATATGCATTTCAGCCACAGCATATATGCACTTTCAAACATAGAGAGCTGCATAAATTATGCAAAAAAGGAAGCAAAGAACTCTATGTAGTTCCCAAATGTATGTGGAGAGCAGCTCCTTTCTCTGGAGCATGCTACAACACCACCAACAGTTTGAATCTGCTCACGTCAAATGTCTGTTTCTCTAGCAGCACTTTCCTAGCATAGGATTGGCATAGTGCTATTCTCACGGAGCTAGAGATTTGATTTGATTTGGTTGTAAGATTTATATAGCACACAAATGCTCGGAGGCGTCTAGGCGCTGAGAGAGTGACAAAGCCTTTTGCCATTTTTACAGCAAAGTCTTGAAGCATAGGGTTCGCAAGTGCCAGCCATGCCAAGCTGGAAATGACAAAAGACCAATATATAGCTTTGCTATTAGCTCGAGAAACACCTTTAACCTGTTGGGATGGAGTGCGCTGCTGGAGGAGTGCGCCAGTACAGTCTCAGATAATTCTTTAAGTAAAATGCTCACACAGTGCAAGTTGCAGTGCCCACCATATAGTTTATTTATAGCACCAGTTTAGTTCTGTGTAGGTCAGAGTTTCCATAGGAAAGGCATGTTTTTCTTTCTTAAAAACGTTGGTGCCCTATAACAAATGTGCACAAAATAAAAAAAAAAGTAATGAAAAAAGGGCACATAATCAGGTAGTGGCAGGGGGACATTCTCCAAAGCCCATGTGACAGGCCTCCCAAAGGGACCCCAAGTTTAAAATAAAATCCAGTGCCTCATTTTGCAGATCCCAGTAAGGCCCTATAATGTGGATTCAAGGTCTGCGAATCCAAAACAAATGGAAAATAAAATATAGAAAATCCAAACCAAGCAGCCAACCACCATTGCTGAGTCCATGTGAAGTGGGATTAGCCGTACGGGTGCTCGTACCACCCTCCCAGTGTACCCTCACCAGGTGCAAGCTTCACGGGGCCATCTATGGAGAGGTTAGTGACACCCACCCGGCACACCACCGGGGGCACAAGCTTCACAGCTGATGATGAGCTAGTGCCGTCCACCCAGTGTACCCGCACCAGGTGCAGGCTTAATGGGCTCAAGGGGCCAGGCTTCGGAGTGGCTAGTGCCACAGGTCCACCACTAGGGCTAGTGCTGTACACCCGGTGCACCATAACCACTGGCAAGCTTCATGGCCTCAAGGGGTCTGTGGCAGAGGGGCCAGTGCCACCCACCCAGTAAACCACCACCAGGTGCAAGCTTCACAGGCTCAAGAGGCCCAGTGGCAGTGGATTTAGTACTGCCCACCTGATACAACACCACTGGGCGAAAGCTTCACAGCTGCACACCATCCAGAGATATGGTATAAGGCAGAACCATCAAGCTACTTCTCTGCCAAGGGGCAACTTCAAGGACTGAAGGGGAATTGCTTTGCATTGTCCTACAGCTACCCCCCCCCAATCTGTACAGTTGAAGTGCATGAATAATGCAGAGCGGATGCCAGTGGAGATTGGGCAGTACTGCATCACAAGATGTCCCCACTGTATATGGCCGAAGGCACTATACAATGGGGTTGAATGGCCATCGAGGGTGGGACAGTGGGCCTGGCCAGAGTCCAGCCCAGCACCCTGCCCATGCAGTGTCCAAATTTGACACCAATGATCGCACCCCCACTACATACTATCAACGGCTGCCCACTGTGGATGATAGACAGCCATGAAGGATGTGTTCCAGGGACTGGTCGGAGAGACCACCCTGCACCACACCCTTCACTACGCACACCCACAGGCTGTCTGTTTATATTACTGCTCAGGGTATGGCCTGCAAAGCATTATGCTCTGCCCTTGCAGAATGAAGGCAAAGGAAGTGCACAGTGAAGATTAACTGTAGGCATATGTTTGAGACCAGCTTTGACATACACAATACCTGATGTAGTTAAAATACAGGATCCTACTATAGAACCATAATATGTAGTCAACTCCTGCACAGTAAATGTAGAAGCCATGTCCTGTCAAGTTTAAGTTGTCTACAAATGCTTTATACAGAGCCTGTAGCAGTGCACAGCAATGGTTATATTAAGGTGCAAAAACACTTCCACATTGAACATGGTTACAAAATGACAGAAAATATCTATGCTTCTTTACACTCTTAAAAACGGATGGGCATTGATGGAGTGGCCCTCAAATGGTTCAAGTAACACCTCACAGAGAGATCGGAGAAGCTAAATGTTGATCCTTGTTTCTCAAATCCAGTTACCCTAACACAGCTGGTCCCTTTAGAATCTTTCCTAGCCCTGACCCTATTTACCTTTTACATTGAACATCTAGGAGCCACGCTCAAGGCTCTTCACACATCCACTCTTCAATGTTTGGCTGAATGCAAAGCTTAAAAAATGTAGCAGGAATATATCTTCACATAATGCTGAAGCACTGCTTCTAGAAGTTTCCAGCATTAAAAAGGAAATATTTGTAGGAAAGTAGGATCTGGTTTTATGGTTACGCCCACTTTTTGCCTGGTGCTAAGCTGTTTTGACTAGTCTGAGTGGGATCCTTCTAATCAGGACCCCAGTCTCTCTGCTTTCTCCCTTGAATTGTTATGTCCAGTACTTAGGTACCTCTCAGATTGGATACTGGGGTACCCTTATCAGTCCCTAGTATATGGTACTAAGGTACCCAGGGCATACGTACCCCCGAGGTCCCCCATGGGCTGAAGCAAGTATTATGCCATCCATGGCAGACCATTCAAACTGTAACTACAGGCCTTCCAATGCAGCTGTGTAAGCTTGTTCTTGCACCACTTACAAAAGATATAGGTTTCCTTTATCTAGGGTTACTGCACTTAAAACCCATGTCACCCCTATAGAAGGCCTTTGCAATCCCGAAAGCAGGGCGCTTGGTTCTAGGTGTGAGGGTGCCCCTGCATGAGCAGGGCACCCCTACAGCCTACGGAGTCCATTCTCCCGGATTGTAAGTGAAGCAGCTATATACTATATAGAGGGGCACCATGTAACTACGCGATGACCATCTTGAAATCAGCTGCAATGAATCCTATCATGTTTGGTATCAAACATGGTGGAATCATACCCCCACATCTTAAACAGTGTGGGAGGTATGATTCCAAGCACTGAAAGAGCCCTCCGTTAGGCTCTCAGTGCTCCCAGTACCAGTCTTCTAGACCCGGACAGCACAACATGGCTGCTGGTGACCAGAGACACAATTCTGCCCTCCTGCTGCTGAGACAGGCTTGAGCAGGGCAAGGCAGAACAATAGGTATCCTATCACAGGAAGGTGTGACCACCTCCCAGACAGGATTTAGTGTATTTGGGCCGGGTGGGTGCACTTGCCAGCACCACTCAGTCTGCATGAGGGGCACATTTGGTGTCCCTGTGCATAGTCCAGTTTAAACCAGCTCTGGGAATCATTGGTTCCCGCTCTGTCGCGAAACTGGACAAAAGACATGGGAGTAACCTCCCCCCTGTCCAACCCCTCCCCTGGGAGGCTCCCCTGAATCGTCCCATCCCTTTACTTAGGGTACTTAAGGGCTTACCTGTGGGTGAGTCCCTAGATTCATAGTGGAACACGATTCAATCCAGACACTACTTCAACTTCGACCATCTGGGCACTCTGGACTTTGCTGGAATTCGTTTGGGCTCAAATTCATCCCCCTTTCAGTCTGCTGCATCGTCTGTGCTCCACACAGGAACCTTCCAAGGCCTGTGGGCATCCAAGACACCTGAAGGAATCTCTCTTGAAGTGAAGGAGTCACTTCCCTGCATCTGCAGGCACTGCAACCAAGCTGACCGGTCTGCTAATCCCGAGCTCCTACGGACTCTAAAAGGTTCCACAACACAGGTAGCGGTTCTCCATAGCTGTCGAGGCCTACCTTGCCCTCTCACCAAGTTTGAGGCCAGTATCCCTCATTGGAACCACCGGAACTGAATCCCAGTACACCACATCGACTTGCTATTGCAAAGGCTTCCTTCCACCAAGATCTTCGGGCTCCAAGAAGCCCCAACCTCAAGCATCTCCAGTGACCAGAATCTTTGTCCGTACCACATTGCTTGCCCCGTGGTCTGCATCTTTTGGTGAGCTGCTCGAGGTCCTCTTATGACTCCAGTGCCTGTGGGTCCTGTTGAGGGTCACCTTTGTTTCTTTTGGGGTCCCCTAATTGCTTGGGGCCTGCCCTGACTTCCCTTCTTGTGGTGAGTCACCTGGACCTTGCTAGTTCCAACATTGCACCTTCTTCGACATCCACGTTGTTTGCAGTTGCCAAGGCTTGTTGGTGGTCCTGCCGGACACCGACCTGTCAGCTCTCGACATCCGACGTGCACGGCTCCTAGTCTTCCTCAGCGTGGCCTGGTCCTCACAGCTGCAGAGTCAAGGCCACCATCAACTCTCCTGCAACATCCGACATTCGTCTTCCAGATCTCCTGGTCAATCCTGAGTGACATAGACTCTGTCTCCTCTGCTTGCAGGTACCTCCCAACTAGAATCTACCTTGGGATTCCACCGGACACTATCTCCTTCACCAGCAGCGGCACTTTCCTGAAGTCCTCCATTGGGTTCGACGCCGGTTCTGACACCACTTCACATCTATGCACCCAGCTTCCCTGGTGTAGGTAACGTGGGTACTAGGGTATCCATGGGTGGGGTGGCTCTCTGACCTTCTGTCTTCCACGGGCTTTCTTCAGGGTCCACTGGGAAGGGTCCATAATCTTTAAAAATCAAACCACGACTTACACGTTGACTTGTACGGAGAAGACGGTCGTGTTCCAACACTGCACACTCTCTCCGTGGGGTCCTTATTAACCGACCTTGGGTGATTCTAGTGATGGTGGACCATGCCACTAGGTACCCAGCACTTCTACGTCCTCTCAACACAGTCTTGACCCAAGTCGTGTTTCTTATACCACTTTCTTAGTATATGATTCCCCTTCCCCGGTCCACTGTGTATTCTGTGCTATTTACTGTATTTCCATGCAAAGTATTGTGTATTGGGTAGGAGATATCTAAACGTTTTAGAGAGTATTATATAATAATGCATATTTTTATAAATACCTGGTGTGGTTCTTTTTCATTAAATCTATACTATAAGATTGCATTGTGGTAAAACAAGCTGCTTTACACTCCTTCAGGACTAAGCCTGAAGGCTGCTCTCCACAGCTACCACATAGCGAGCTTTCTAAGGTTGTTTAAGACTTCTTAAGTCACCATAAGCATTGTCTGGACTGGTGCAGGGTGCGCTCTTACATTAGTGGACATCATATACCAGGCCAGCCTCTCACATTGGTGTGCAGTATTGTTTTACCAGTTACATCTTTGTGTTGAACAAGTGAAAAACCATCACTAATACTAGGCACATATAATACAAGCTTAGAATAGTATGTTCTACTGAATTTAGGGTTGGGTAAGCCAAGGGTCTAGAACACCCTTTCTACAACATCAGAGAGTATAGTTCCCACTAGGTTTGGTAGGTGCAGCACCACACCACACCACACTTAGTATGTCTTCTAAAGGAGATGCCAGTGGCTCTCTGCCCTCTAGATGCAGTGAGATTTCGTACCAAGAACTGAAAGCCTTCTGTGCCTCTAGAAAGCTGAAGGCTAGGAAAAATGCCAACACTCAACGCCTCCTAGAGGTGTTACTGTTAGATGACCTATGGAAAGCCAGTGGGTCAGATGAACAGGAAAGAGTGCGCGTGCAGGGGACTGAAGATATGCCAGGAGGGGGACCCCCTATGACCTTGAATCTAACCCTGACAAAGTGGAGCCTGATGACTCCCACCTGGACAACTCAGATCTCCCAGAGGATACAACAGGTGGCCTACAGGATACCCCCTTTGTTCTTCCTAGGAGATTGCAGAGTTGACCAAGGAGGTCTAGATCCTCCTCTGCAGAATCCAATGCCCCAGGACAGTCAGTAGGGACCTCCATATCTAGTAAGAGGGAAAACTCTTTGGATAGGGAATACCAACTTCTTGAACTTAAGAAAGCTAGGCATAGGCTCATGCAAGATCAGTTGGCCCTTGACAAAGAGTCGCTAGAAGTCTAGAGAGCTAGGAAGAAATTGGGACTAGAGTCCCATGGTGGCAGCAACAGTGTCCCTAGAGTTAGAGAAACTTTGTATGACCATAGGAACCTGAGCAAGATAGTTCCTCCCTACCATGTTGGGGATGGCATCCACACATGGATAACTGCCTTGGAAAGGGCCTGTAAAGTTCAGAAGGTCCCCCAGTAGCAGTGAGAAGCTATTTTGTGGCTCTCTTTTGCTGACAAAGGTAGAGATAAGCTCCTCGCTGTTAGAGAAGAGGATACTGATCATTACTCAGTGTTGAAGAGTGCTCTCATTGATGGGTTTGGCTTAACCACTGAACAGTTTAGGATTAAGTTCTGAGACACTCAGAAAGCACAAACCCAGGACTGGGTAGATTTTGTGGATAGTACCATTAAGGCTCTGGAAGGTTGGCTACATGGAAGCAAAGTGCATGACTATATGGAAGCTAAGTGCATGACTACAAGAATTGTACAATTTGATTATGAGGGAGCAGATCCTTAATAATTATCAGAACCAGCTTTTGCACCAGTACCTGGTGGACTCTGATCTGACCTCTCCCCAAGAATTTGGGAAGAAGGCAGATAAATGGGTTTGTACCAGGGTAAAGCAGAAAAACCAGGGTAATGGTGGTGACCGGAACAGCCAGAATCTTCTAAAACGTAAGATAAGGGTGGGACAAGGGCAAAGATAAAAAAGAGTCTTTCTAAGGGCCCCAAAAACCTGCATCTGGGGGGGGGGGGTCAGAAACATCCAAGAGAGGCAAGAAGAAAGCTTGGTGTTAATTTAGTAAGGTGAAACCCATTGGACAAAGGATGTTGATTGTCCGAAAGCCAAGGAGACAACTCCTACCACCACTGCCCCTAAGGGAAGTACAAGTGGTGGTACAGGAAACAAGGGATTAGTGGGGTTAACCTTGGGTTTTGAGATGGGTCAGGACTTCAGCTCAGGCTGTTTTGGTCTGTGATGGTGGCATAGATCTTGCCACCTTACTGGTAAGCCCCACTAACTTGGGCAAGTACAGGCAACAGCCTTTAATCAATGGGGTAGAGGCCATGGCCTACAGGGACACAGGTGCCAGTGTCACTATGGTGACAGAGAAGTGTGTGTCTCCTGACCAGATCATACTTGTACAAGTATACCAAGTGACCAATGCTAGCAATGTCATGGCTGGCCATTCCTTGTCAGTTGTGAATCTCAGCTGGGAGGGGTAACTAGACCTAAGAAGGTTGTGGTATCTTCAGACCTACCTGTAGATTGTTTGTTGGGCAATGATTTGGAAACTTCTGCTTGGGCTGAAGTGGGGTACAGTACTCATGCAGAAATGTTGGGCATCTCTGCAAGTGTGTTTGGTGTGACAAGGGCTCAGGCCAAACAGCTTACCACTGAACAGGCCCTGGATCCTGGAACAATGTACCAGGTGCCTTCCAAGAGAAGGAGCAGGAAGGGTAAGACTGTGCCCTCCTCACAGACTCACAGTGAAGATCAGTCTCTTGAGGGAGATGATCTTAGTACCCGTGAAGGTACTGCCTCAGAGGAAATTGAGCCTGATCAGGCTGAGTTCTTGGGGTAAGGAGCCCTTCCAGGGCAGATTTGAGTTTGGAGCAACTTACCTACCCCTCTCTTAAACCCCTCAGACAGCAAGCTACTGCTGAGGCTACAGGGAATATCAGTGGGTCCCATAGGATCTGCAGGGATGAAGG
Source organism: Triturus cristatus (assembly GCF_964204655.1). Classification (NCBI taxonomy): domain Eukaryota; kingdom Metazoa; phylum Chordata; class Amphibia; order Caudata; family Salamandridae; genus Triturus; species Triturus cristatus. The sequence goes on along the minus strand of NC_140590.1, from coordinate 336,608,794 downwards.
CCTTCTTTACTCAGAGGGTAGAGACCCCAAGCTTGGTGCCACCAGGAGGTTGGCTATACCCCAGAGGTTTAGATGTTTCTACTCACCCTTGCACATGATATTCCTCTGGCAGGACACTTAGGACAAAGCAAGACTTGGGACAGGCTTTTCCCTCACTTTCACTGGCCCCATGTGTCTGAGGACACTGAGGAGTTTTGTCGCTCCTGTGCCACTTGCTAAGCCAGTGGTAAGTCAGGTGGCATCACAAGGCTGACTTAATTCCACTCCCAGTGGTTGGGGTTCCCTTTGAGAGTGCAGAGATTGACATTGTTGGTCCCATGAACCCTCCAACTGCATCTGGGCACAGTTATATTCTAGTGGTGGTGGACGCTGCCACTAGGTACCCAAGACTTCTATGTCCTCTCAACACTTTCTTGACCTGAGTCTGGTTCTTCTACCACTTTTCTTAGTATATGGTTTGCCCCTCCTGGGTCCACTGTGTATACTGTGCTATTTACTGTATTTCTAGTCAAAATATTGTATGCATTGTGTTTCTCTGCGGGTAGGAGATATCTAAACATGTTAGAGAGTATGATATAAACACCTTGTGTGGTTCTTTTTCATTTAATCTATATCTTAAGAGTGCATTCTGGTAAAACAAGCTGCTTTACTCTCCATTTGGACTAATCCTGAAGGCTGCTCTCCACAGCTACCAGAGCTTTCTAAGGTTGTCTAAGACCTCTTAAATCACCATAAGGGTTGTCTGGACTGGTGCAGCGTTCCCACTTACATTAGTCGCCATCATATACCAGGCCAGCCTCTCACAATATTCATAGCACATTCTTTTTCAGGACACCCTACCAGATTGTGGAACTCCTGACCTTGGGGCATAAGCAACACTAACACAAATATGTTGTTATATCTGATTTGAAAGCCCTCCTATTTGAGAGACATTTCATTTAATGGCTCATCTCACCATAAGCCTCTCGGATTTGACCTTCAATCCATACTTGCCCAGAGGATTACTCCTCTATATCAATAATGTATGATACTTGCCAAGTCTTTCACCTTGTACATATCATGTACTGTTTATTTATGATTGATGCAATATTTCATGTTTTTGGAATGTTCTAGTCTTATTGTAAAGTGCTCTAACATCTTTGGGCAAAGTCTGCGCTATATAAAACTGCATGAATAAATTAAAATTGAAATTAAAAAATCTAGAATCCAGCAAGATAGTGTGACTTTTTTCCTTGTTAACAAACTTTTCAAAACACTACTTTTATATGCCTATTTTCCAGACTTGTCTTTTTTCCACCAATAAAGGGCAGGAATGCACCCTATTTCAACATTATACGACAAATTCCTGTCCTTTCCTTGCACTGGCACAAAATGTGCTGCCTTGCTCCAATGCAGGCAACCTTGCGCAGTGATGAAGGTAGGCCCGCTCTGCAGGCAGGATTGTTTTTAATTCTCTGAGGAAATTTCCTCTTTCTATGTGTGCTGCAGACACAAAAAGAGAAAAAAACGAGGAGAAATAAAGATATTTCTCCTCATTACCCCTCACCAGGGAAGGTTTGGCATTTTGACACATTCCCAGGTCTACCAGTAATGGTAAATATGGGAATGTACCAAAATACATGGATGGGGACGTGGCCAACCAACATGGCCGATCGGATGTGAATCCGACCGGCTCCATTCCAGGCCCCATTAATACCATGAATTGAGGCGACTTAGAATGCACCCTGACCACCCCACAGAGCAGCCACGTGCGGGGGAGCAGGTGAGAGTCGCTTCCGTGATCCGGGGAGCCTTGGATGTCCTATTTTTAGTCACCAACGGAGCCACGATCGCCTCAAGGCGATCTTCGCAAAATGGCGGATCTCCCAGCCCGGAGTGCTGAGAGCCAATAATGGTGGGCCCCAGCCAGGAAGTAAGGAGAGCCGAACTGCTGGGGGCCCCACTGTGGCTTGTTGTGTGCCCACGAAGTGCGGTGGGAAGGTGCCAGCGGAGCCGCGATTGACTTGGAGCAGACACCAGACTTTGCACAATGGTGGCTCTTCCCGCTGGGCGCGGCAGGCGGCAGTAACAGAGAGGTCCTGTTGGCTCCTGACTTTAAGATGGGCGCCTATGTGAGCTGATGAACTTGAGCAGGTCCAGGGAGCAGCAGGAGTGCCGGTCCCCCTTACAATGAGCCATGAGGGGAGGAAAAGGGCTGGTGAGCACCAAGCCTGAGGTCCCGGGCAGCTGAGAAGGAGCAGGGGAAGCATGGCAAGATGCACTAACCAGGGGGAGCCCACATGGGCTTTTTCAGCAGCCCTCACAACCGATGAGACTAGAACCCGGGGAGCTTCTAGAGGGGTTTGAGGAGCAGAGACGGGCTCCCACGAACGTTAAGAGAGGCTGGCCTGGTTCGACCCAGGAGGAGGGGCGGCCAAGAGCTGACCAAAGAGCGTGTCCCCTTATGCCACCGAAAAAGGCACCCAACAACAAATTCTCTAACTATTTTGGTACCGTAGGTGTAGGGACACCCAGTGAGGAGGCGTCACTTCCGAAAAGCACCATGGTGCTAACAAGAGAGGACTTACTGGCTTCCCTTCTGACGTTTAAACAGGAGCTTCTTGCAGATATCAGAGCACATATGGATACCGCCTTTGATTCTTTCAGAGCGGCGATGCAAGAGAATCTGGTGACTCTACGGGTGGACATCGCCTCAGTGGGCCCCCGTACGCTGGACCTTGAGGTGAAATGTTAGGAGTTGGCTGATCGCTTAAAACCCTTGGAAGAAGACTCGGCGGACCTGAGCGATCAGTTGTGGGCCACCTTACTCAAGTGCGAGGCCTTGGAAAATCAGTCCCGCCAGGACAACATTCGAGTCCAAGGCCTAGAGGAAGGATGTGAGGGCCCGGACCTTGAAGCATTCATGGTGGGTCTTTTTTCCTATGTCATGGGGGAAGACGGTCCTGACGTCTGACTAGAACGAGTACATAGAGTGGTGCTGCGACTCTCGGGGGAGAATCGGAGGCCTCGTGACATCTTGGTGAAATTCAGCTCGTTCAAGGTCAAAGAAATGGTCCTACAAAAGGTGAGGATTACCGATAAGGCCTCTTCCAGAATGCCACGTGAACGCTCTACCAGGATGTAGCTCAGGCCATGCTTACGAGACAGCAGAGATTCCGCCCGATCCCCGACATCTTAAGAGAAAAGAAGGTCAAGTACAGATGAACATATCCATTTGCGATCGCCTTCTAATGGGACAATAAACACCTTCATTGTACGGAGTTGGCAGAGGCAGCGGCCCTCCTGGGAGTCAAGATCTCCTCACCCAACAATGCAGCATCTTCGTGGGACACCGAGAGAGACCAGTTGCGAGAGTGATCAGGTGGTGGTCCATGGCGACAGGCAGGACGCGGGGGCAAGAAAACTCCGGACTGAGTTGTGCGAACTGTGGGTCTCATGGTTGGACTGTCCTCTCTTACTGCGAAGCAGCTCAATCCCCACCACTGGTGCTATAAAGGGACATCAAATGGAGGGTTGATGGGGCGGAGCACTTGCATTTACCCTGAAGGGTGTGGAGATACCTGCACGGACAGACTTGAGCAGCTACTGCAGGGGAAGTATGGGGTGTGCTAATCACTAAGTAGCTGTAAAGCACAGAGAAGCATATGCCTTAATTGTTGCGGATGATGGAGCTGGGGGAGCGGAAGTGATCTCGCTCTAGGAGTTGTTTGTAACAGGATTCCCCTCTAGTTTGGGGATTCTCCTAACTCATAGTTCTTGTTTGTATTGTTTTGTTGCGCAAGTTCGGTGTCATGATGTCTTTGCTTCGCTTTACACTCGATGGGTCGGGGGAGGGGGAGGAAAGAGGAGAGCATCAGAACAGGGGGCCTATGGGGGAGGGGCCAGCCCCCAACCTGATGAGTATGGCAGTTTGTAGTCTAACATGGAACGATATGGGTCTTAATTCCCCTAACAAGCGGCAGTGCCTTTGGAAATACCTCCTAGACCACAATATCCAAGTGGCGGCACTCCAAGAAACGCACCTTAAAAAAACCGAGGAACACCGTCTAAGACACAAAGCTTACCCTATCATCTTTAGATCCTCTCATGCCTCAAAACGGAATGGGGCGGCGCTCCTTTTTCATTCGGGGGTCCCTTTCCAACAAAATTTGATAAAACAGGGAGATACCTAATGGTGTGGGGCAACCTGAGAGGATCGCCATGCACGTTCGCAGTAATATACGCACCCAATGCTGGCCAGTAGGACTTTCTCCTCTCTTTACTTACGAGTCTGGAGAACTTTCCACGGGGGGATATAATCCTACTGGGGGATTTTAATCTCATCTGGGATCCGGGACTAGACATAACTCACTCACACAGGGTGGCAGGGGGAGTTTTCGGGAATGCACTTAGGTCACGACTCCAACGCCTGGGCCTGGTGGACGTGTGGAGGGAGACTAATCCCACCGTGCGTGACTATTCCTCCTTCTCCCATTCCCATAGGACATACTCCCAAATCGATCATATGTTCGTGAGCCAATCTCTGTTCCCCACGATTTTGCAGTCCCACTTTCACCAGATATGCCTGTCTGACCACGCTCCTCTCGAGATGACCCTCAGCTGGCCGGCTCCACGATCAAAGCATGCGTGCTGGTATTTCCCTAATTTCTTCTGCAGGGATAGACTCCTGGGGGACGAACTCAGACAGACCATTAAGGACTTTTTCGCGAATAATGGTCCCGAGCTCACCTCTCATGCCACTACCTGGGACGCTTTTAAAGTGGTCATCCGGGGTAAATGTATAGAACTGGCCACTACCCTGAAAACCCAGCAGAGAGAGGAGAGACTCATGCTAGAAAGGTAACTGCAGGCCGCAGAGAAGGCTCACAAGGAGAGTCCATCGGCACCATCACTACAGAAAGTAACATCCCTCAAAGGGAAGCTTTAGGCCATATACACCAACAGGGCGGAAAAAACTATCTTGCGGTTGCAAGCCAGGGGATATGAGGGGGGGAACAAGGTGGGCTCACTATTAGCATGCAGTTAAAGGCCAGGCAGGAAAGGGAGTACATCAAATTAATAGTGGATGACGCAAGCGTTTCCCACATGACAGAAGAAGGGAAGGCCAATGCCTTTCGGGGAGTTCTATCGCACGCTCTACACCTCGGAGGAACAACGGCCGCAGGACCAAGTGGGTTAGCTGGACCCCTTGGACCTCCCACAGGTCCTGTCAAGTGCCAACGAAGACCTAGCTAAACTTTTCTCGACTGAGGAAGTCCAGAGTGCGATAGACGCACTCAAATTACAGAAGGCACCGGGACCTGATGGGGTTTACAGCGCACTTTTACCGCACCTTTGCACAGGAACTAGCCCCCTACTTACCAACCTTGTTTAATGTTATTGCATCTACACAGCAGGTCACTCCCACCATGGGAGAGGCACTTGTTGCGATGATACATAAGCCAGGGAAGGACCCCAGAGCTTGCTCCTCTTACCGCCCGATAGCCTTTCTGAATTTGGATGCCAAGCTTTATTCAAAAATTTTAGCAACCCGCTTAGAACATTTACTCCCAGGCCTCATTGACCCAGATCAATCAGGGTTCAATAAGGGGCGTCAGAGAGGAGCCTAGCGCGGAACCAAGATGGCCGCGTAGGTGCGAGGCTCCCGAGGACCTCCGCGACCTCCTGAATTAATCCTGGCGATATCCTGTCCTTGTTGAGGGGACTGTGTTGGGGAACCGGAGCTGAGGCGCCACCCGTTTTTTGGGCTCGAATCGGACCCCGGACGCCGGTGGGAGCATCGATCGAAGGTTGTGGCCTTCTCCTCGCCGGCCCCCCGGATTGGAGTAGTGGGGCGATCCGGGGACAAAGTGAATAACAGCGGCGAACGGGGCTGGGCGACTGGCGTACCCCGCACTTTCACTTTCGCTTTTGCGCCCTCCTAGCTCTCAAGCGGGATCGGACTGCGGAGCGGGGTGTGGTGGTGTGGCCTTGTCCAGGAGCCCGGCTGACCCGCCGGCGGTGGGTTGACCCGCGGTTCGGTGGTCGCCCCTGCCCCCCCCCTGGCACCCGTGACTTGGTATAGCGGCCCGTTTGGGGTGCTTGGCACGACGGTGGCAGAGCCAGCATGTCCACCAAACAAGATGGCGACCGGGCGAAGGTGAAGACGACCCGCCGTGGCACGGCGCACCAGGCCAACAGTATGGACCGCTACACGCTCCAGAAGGGTTCTCCGGAGACATCGCGTGCATCCCCGGTGGGCCCGACGGAGGCATCCGCTCATCCGGTGGATCTGACCCTCCGGGACGTCATGGGCGCCATCGCAGAGATGAAGGCCTCGGTGGACCAGCGTTTCGACACCTTAGCGCAAAAAATAGACTCGGTCCTGGTGGATGTGAGCCTTGTGAGGGCAGACTTGTCCAAAACAAACGACCGAGTCGACTCCCTGGCCCACACCACAACGAGCCTCACGACAGACGTGGTGGCCCTCCAGAAGGAGGTGCGCCGGCTTGGCCAGGCGAGCGCCCTGATGGACCGGCGACTGGAGGACTCCGAGGGTCGGGCCCGGAGGAATAATGTCCGTATTGTGGGGGTGCCGGAGGGACGAGAGGCAGAGGCGGCGGATCTTTTCGTGGAAGAGTTGATCCTGACCCACCTCCAGCCCCGGGGGCTGAGTAAGCTTTTTGCGGTGGAGCGTGCTCACCGGGTCCCCGGGGGCAGACCTAAGACTGGTGCCCCGCCGCGGCCTCTCATTGCCCGGATTTTTAATTTCCGGGACAGAGATGCTATCCTCCAGACCTCCAGACAACAGGGACCGGTCAAGCTTGACAACATGGAGGTACATTTCTACCCAGACTTTACCCCGGCGGTCCAGAAGCAGCGGCAGAGCTTTCTTGGTGTTAAACGTCGCCTAAGGGACCTGAACCTCAAGTACTCAATGCTCTTTCCAGCTAAGCTGAGGGTAGAGGTGGATGGTCGCACGCACTTCTTTGACCGGCCCGAGGCGGCTGGGGACTGGCTGGACACTCTGCCTGGAGATCGGGGCCGGGGGGGCGGGGGGGGCGCGGCGGGCGAGGAGGGCCCGCCGGAGCAGAATTGAGGGGTGACTGCATAGGCCTTGCTCTGGACGTTGTTCCTTCACCATTTATTGATTGCGTATTTTCCCCTCCTATGGAGGTCGTGCGGGGTCTGTTGGGGGCTTCCCTCCTCCTCTGGGGGACTAGTTAGTATTTTAGCTATGGGGCGACAGGCACACTGCACTTTGGGGGGGCTGTCTGGGCTCATGCAGGGGTGCAGGGAGGGGGGAGTTTTGTTGGGACCGGGGGGTGGGGGGGGGTGTGTTGTTTGTTAGCACCGCAGGGCAAACCCGCTACTATGTTGTTGTTTCTAGGATGCTCGATGGGGGACGACCGATTGTTTCGACGTATGATGGGGGGTAGGGATTTGGCTGTGTTGTCATGGAATGTTAACGGCCTGGGGGATAGGATTAAGCATGGTGTGGTCCTGCAGTACTTAAAACGTATTTCACCAGATGTTGTCTTCCTGCAGGAGACGCACCTTATAGGTAACTCCTTTCATGCAATGAACCGGCGGGGATATCGTTTGGCGGCCCATTCTGGCTTCACCTCGGGCTCGCGGGGGGTGGGTATTATGATCAAGAACTCGCTCCCGTTGGAGATTGATGAGGTGCGCCATGATGAGAGGGGACGCTACACGGTTCTGGTGGGAAGAATGGAGGGTAGAGTGTTTATCTTTATATCAGTGTACGTCCCGCCTGGGTTACAAGCCACCACATTTGCGGACCTGGGGCGCCTCCTTCTGGACCTTCCGAGTGGCCTGCTGGTGGTTGGAGGGGATTTTAATGCGGTAGCCTCTGGGTCTATGGATCGCCATCCCCCTAGGGACCTCCCCCGGGCACAGGCGTGGCTGCCCGGCCTTCTGGACACGCTGGGCCTGGTGGATTGCTGGCGATTAAAGCATCCTGCATTGCGACAGTACACCTTCCACTCGGGTGCCCATGGTAGCCTCTCGCGGCTTGATTACATCCTTGTCCCGGCGGCCCACGCAGGGAGGGTGGGGGAGGTGCGCCATCTGGCGCGGGGTATCTCAGACCACTCCCCATTGTTGTTGCATCTCGATGTCTTCCCGAGGGGGGATGGCAGGGTGGCCCCAATCAATGCATGGTATTTGCGCGACCCCACCATTCGTGCTGATTTGATCAAATCCCTACAGCGATATTTCGATGAGAATGTGGGGTCGGTCTCTTCGGCCATCTCCCTGTGGGAGGCATTCAAGGTAGTCCTTAGAGGGGAGGCCCTCTCCTTTATCTCCCATGCCCGGCGGCGCGAGCGGGAGGAGGTGACCCGGGTAGAGGCCGAGATTGCAGAACTGGAGGGTGACCTGGGAAGCGGGGTAACAGACGACAAGTTGCATGTTCTACACCTAAAGCAGGCGGCCTATCGGGCCCTCGTCACGGAGGCGGCCAGGGGCCTCAGTAGAGAGCAGCAGGGGCGATTGTATGATGTGGGTGATAAGGCTGGCAAATTGATTGCGTGGTTGGATAAGAGGGAGAGAGCGAGCCGTGTGGTGCCTTTGATTGAGAGTGTTGATGGTGCGTGTGTCACTGAGCCGGAAGCCATTGTCTCCTGCTTCGCGGATTATTTCCGCGAAGTCTACTCCCCGGTTTCCCCCTGCTCGGAGGCAGACTCCCATGCCCTGCTTCGGGACATCGCACTGCCCTCCCTAACGGTGGAGGACAGGGATTCGCTGGACGCCCCTCCCACCTCGGACGAAATTGCCTTGGCTATTCGCTCGGTTGCATCCGGCAAGGCCATGGGCCCCAATGGTATTCCCATCGAGCTCTACAAGCTACGCCCGGATGTGTTGGCGCCCCACCTGCGCGCGATGTTCCTGGCGGCCCACTCGCGGGGTTCCCTCCCGCCGGACCAGCGTCTAGCCACAATTGTGGTGATCCACAAGGAGGGGAGGCCCCGTGAACGGGTCACATCCTATAGGCCGATTTCGCTTTTGAACGCGGAGCCCAAAATCCTCGCCAAGGTGTTGGCCAACAGGTTGGTTGGCGTGGTGGGCGATTTGGTCCACCAAGACCAATCTGGCTTTATACCGCACCGCAACACGGCGCTCAATTTGCGGCGCTTGCACGGGGTGCTCGCGCGTGTCCCATTTGTGCGGGAGCCGGCCATCTTGGCGTCCTTGGACGCCACCATGGCGTTTGATACGCTTGAATGGCCATACATCTGGGCGATGCTGGCAAAATTCGGGTTTGGCCCGGGTTTCATTAGCTGGGTCAAATTGCTATATTCGGGCCCATTGGCGCAGGTGGTAGTGAATGGGCGAGTCTCGACCCCATTCGCGCTGGGGAGGGGTACGCGACAGGGCTGCCCCCTGTCGCCTCTCCTGTTTGCCCTGGCCCTGGAGCCCCTGGCGGAGTGGCTGCGGTGGCACCCTTCTATCCGTGGTCTCCGCTGGACCCCCGAGCATGAGGACCGTGTGTCCCTCTATGCTGACGATATCCTTCTGTATCTCGCCTCCCCGCGTAAATCACTGATCGTCCTGGTTGATGTTTTGCGTTCATTCGGTCGCAACTCAGGCCTGGTCATCAACTGGGCGAAATCCTGTGTATATGTGCTTTCCGGGGAGGCTCCGGCCCTACCACGGGACTGTCCGATCCAGATTGCCTCCCAAGGTTTTCGGTACCTGGGTATCTATATCACTCTTGACCCGGAGGCCCGCTATGAGCGGAATTTGTTACCCCCCCTCCGGCGTTTGAGGGAGGACGTGGTGCGCTGGCGGCGTCTGCCGCTCTCGCCGCTCGGCCGAGCGGCCTTGTTTAAAATGATGTCCCTGCCACGCTTCCTCTACGCCCTCCAGAATACTATGGACTTGGTCCCGGCACGCTATTTCCGTGAGGTGGAGGGCCTCCAGCGGCGCCTGTTCTGGGACGGGAGGCCGCGCATTGCTCTGGCTAAATTGACGCTCCCGTGGTACGATGGGGGGGTCGCCCTCCCTGACATTAAACGGTATTACTGGGCCTCCCAACTAGCTGCAATTAATCATGGCCTTTACGGGCCCGCCTTGAACCCGGCATTTGAGATGGATAAGATGCTCCTGCCCGGTGGCGATTACAATCGAGCGCTCTACGCTGGCGTGCCCGACTCCCGTTTGACGGGACCGACGCGTGTTATGGTGCGTGTCTGGCACGCGGCTAATGCAGCTATGGGGTGGAAGGACCGTTTGACCCGGGCGTCACCGCTGTATGCGTCTGAGAGGTTGGGCTCCCTGTGGACGTCGAAGGGCTTCGAGAAGTGGGACACGATCGGAATCAGCACGGTGGGAGATCTCTGGACGAGGGGGGGATTCAAAACTTTTGAGACGCTGCAGGCGGAGTTCCAGCTGCAGGGCAGTGAGTACTTTCGGTACCTACAGGTCCGCCATGCGCTGGGCTCCGTCTTCCCGGATGTCGCATCCATTCCGGAGTCTTCCCCCCTGGAGGACAGAGTCCTAGATGGCCATGTCCCGGACAGCACGATCTCCCTCATATACAAAAAACTGATCAACGATAGATCGTGCCTGCTTACTAGTCTCCGCGAGGCTTGGGTTGCCGACGGGCTGGAGCTGGACGATGAGGATTGGATTTCCGCGGTGGCCTCTCCGAAAGAGGTGGCCATCCCGGCTCGCCTTCGTTTCGTCCAGCTCAAGATCCTTCACCGGGTTTACGTGACGGGGCCAAGGCTTCTGCGTATGGGTTTTGCTGGTGACGGAATGTGTAAGCGTGGCTGTGGTGCGTTGGCGACTTTCATGCATATACTGTGGGAGTGCCCGAAGGTGGAGCGATTCTGGCGTGGTGTGCATGAGGTCCTGCGTGTGGTGACGCGTGTTGCGCTGCTGCCTGAAGCGAGGAGATGCTTGCTGAATGTATGGGAACCGAATGACTATTCGGTCCCGCAGACGCGGTGGGTGACTCTGGGATACATGATAGCCAAGCGCGACATTGCTCAATTGTGGGGATCCCAGAGGCCCCCTGCGGTGTCGGCCTGGAAAGAGCATATGGATTGGTGTATGTTTCGTGAAAAGGTGGTGTATGTGGCGAGAGGTAAGCCTGGGGCGTGGGTGAAACTCTGGGGCCCCTGGAACGCCTACCGCGGGGGTATTTGTGAGCCACCACTGCTACCGGCTGCCTCGCCTGCTCCGTCTCCCTAGATGGCCCCCCTCCCTCAGCCGCGGGCGCGCGGTCCCCCAGTCCCTGATCTATTCCCATTCCCCTCTCCAGAGTTCTGCTGCTGGTTTGGATCCCCCACTTATGGAGCACGTGCTGTTATTTTGGATCGCGGGTTGCCCTGCGGGTGTGGTTTTTTGGTGTTGTTTTGTTTCAAGAAAAGGGAACCGTACTGTGGGCTTGGAGCTGTGTGGCCTGCACCATTGATTACTCCTGTTTCACTGCTCTGCACTGCCTAGAGACTTTTACTGTATGTGTGCAATATGTTTTTTGTCATTCTAGCGGCCGGCCGGATGGTTGTAGGCCCATACCTGTAACTTTTACGAACTGCAATAAACGGTTTCAAAAAAAAAAAAAAAAAAAAAAAAATAAGGGGCGTCAGACCCATGATAACCTGCGGCGAATCATCCATATCATGGAAAAGGTCTGGAAAAAAGCATCCCGGCGGCTTTTCTCTCACTGGACACGGAGAAAGCTTTTGACCACGTGGAATGGACATTTTTATTTTGGGTGCTACTCACTTTGGCTTTAGCAAGACCTTTACAGGGATGATTAATGCTAATTATCACTCTCCAAACTCCTGAGTCCTGGTCAATGGCGCAGCATCGTGCTCCTTTAGCTTGGCAAGGGGGACGAGACAGGAATGTCCCTTGTCCCCCCTTCTCTTCGCCCTGTGTATAGGGTCCCTAGCGCATAAAATTAGAGAGCATCCCGACATACGGGGGTGCGGGTTGGCATGGATGATCATAAGAACTCTCACTGTGCGAGAAAGTAGTGGGATTTTGGGTCAGTTTGGCTAAATACTTCTCACATAATTTGACTTTATCTCGAGAGGAGTGACGACAGGTGGAGGGAGCGTCGCCCTTTCGCCGCAGAGCCAAGGAAATCACCTACTTGGGCATTAAGCTCACTTCCCGGGTCGCAACCTATATAAGGCCAACTTCCCCCCCCTACTGCGACAGTTAAAAGCCGACTTGGGCAAATGGAGCGCCTCATATCTCTCTTGGATGGGCGGGAGCAATGCCATTACGATGAACGCTCTCCCTTGCTTGCTCTCCCTCTTTCAGGGGTTACCTACACAGGTAGAACAAGGTGTTTTCAGAGAGCTGTGACAGATGATCACTAAATTCATTTAGCAGGGGAAGAGGGCACGCTTTCCCCATCGTATTTTCATAAGACCGCGCAACGAAGGGGGTCTGCCTTTGCCTGACTTTGTAGGGTACTACAGGGCCGCTCAGTTGCGTGTACTGATAGAGTGGTTGCTGCAAGACTCTGAGAAACACTGGCTTCACATAGACAGGCAGGTAACTGGCAGGACTATTTAGGACCTCCTCTGGAAGCCAAAACATGATAGACCCGCCCAATGCCTACCTTAGTACGCCCACGGCTACCACGTTACGAGTCTGGGATGACCTCACTAAGAGGTGGCAACTGACTAACTTTCCATCTTCCTACACTCTCATTCATTTTAATGCTGCCTTCCCCCCAGCGCTTCACGATTGACCCTTCGAGGCTTGGCGGGTAGGGGGCTGTCTCATGATCTCCGGCTTGTTCAGCAGAGGGCAATTACTCACCTTTCGAGACTGCATGAAACATTTCACTCTGAATGCCAAGGAGAAATTCCACTACTTGCAATTTAATCATTGGGTACAGCAACCTTTGGTGCGGCTAGCAGCTACCAGAGGCCTGCTCCCCATAGAGAAATGTGCCCAGTCTGGGTCCACTTCCAAGTAGTACATTTCTTTTCTGTATGCCCTCATTCAGGCGCTGAGTCCAAGATCGACGCCGCATCATAAACATTTTTGGGACACAATCCTAGAAACCCCTGTAGCAGAAAAACAGTGGGAGCATTTATGTAGAGACATAACCAAATTCAACCGCTCGATGTATCTTAGAGAAGCTCACTACAAAATCATGTCCGATTGGTATCTATAGCCCCTGAAACTGCACAAGATTTTCCCTAACTCTTCTGATAGATGCTGGCGGAGATGTGATCTGTTGGGTGACTTTCGCCATATTTGGTTGGACTGCCCCTCCATACAACCATTTAGGAAAGAGATCCTGTCCCAAACTGCATGAAACAATTTACTCTGAATGCCAAGGAGTAATTCCACTACTTGCAATTTAATCATTGGGTACAGCAACCTTTGGTGCAGCTAGCAGCTACCAGAGGCCTGCTCCCCATAGAGAAATTTGCCCAGTCTGGGTCCACTTCCAAGTAGTACATTTCTTTTCTGTATGCCCTCATTCAGGCGCTGATCCCAAGATTGACGCCGCGTCATAAACATTTTTGGGACACAATCCTAAACACCCCTGTAGCAGAAAAACAGTGGGAGCATTTATGTAGAGACATAACCAAATTCAACCGCTCGATGTATCTTAGAGAAGCTCACTACAAAATCATGTCCGATTGGTATCTATACCCCCTGAAACTGCACAAGATTTTCCCCAACTCTTCTGATAGATGCTGGCGGAGATGTGGTCTGTTGGGTGACTTTCGTCATATTTGGTTGGACTGCCCCTCCATACAACCATTTAGGAAAGAGATCTTGTCCCAAACCAAAATCATTCTAGGTTACCCAATCCCGAATTCCCTGGAACACACACTACTGGGGGTGAGAAATCCAATCTTGAAACGTCAAACGCACGGAGATAGATCGGTTATGTGGCTCTGCTTGGGGGCAGCAAAAATGGCAGTAGCAGCCGCATGGAAGAAACAAGAGGCACCCTCTCGAATTCAATGACATGTGCGGTTCTGGAGGGCGCTGGCTCTGGAGCGTATGACCGACATTGTGGAAGACTAGAGGAAAGTATTTGAGTATATTTGGTCCCCGCTGGTGGGCTATCTATCAGAAGGGCTCCCGTTGACGGCGTGTGCTCCACTGCTGAGAGACCTCCATTTGTTTCATATATGACCTCAGAGGGGAACAGATAGGGGTCCCTCTCTATTGGGGCGGATGCCCTCCTCTCCTGACCGACAGCATAACATATGCACCAGGACATCAATGTTATATTGTTCTTCGTTTTTTTCCTAGGTCTTCTTTTTTTTCTTTTTTCTTTTCTTTTGTTCCTCTTCTTAGAGGTATGGTAAAAGTAATGTTGCAGGATACCAATTGTGACATGCCACAACTGCTCCTACAAGGAGGCCTGGCTCGCCAAAGATCTTGTGAACAAGCTGTAACCCTCATGTGATATCTGTAACTCTTGGCTTACATGTAAAATGTTGTAATTGTACTTTTTCTGTGTGGTGACTTTAAAACTCAATAAAAAGGGCTCGATTCACAGAACTAACTTAATACAAAATCCTAAACTTACTACCATTTTCGTATTCACAGAAGGCACTTACTCTTATTTTGGTATTCACAGAAGACACTTACTCACTTCGGTATTCACAGAAGTTAGGAGTCCTAACTTTAGGACTCCTAAATGCCTTCTGTAAATACCGAAAGTCTTAAAATTAGGATATACCAGGACAGCGCCCTTCAAAACAAACCGGTGAATAACGACAGACTTCCAGCTCAATGGAATCCCTCCACCGACCAACGGTACGGTGGAGTGCTGCTGCACTGGGCACACCAACCGAGGGTCGCCTTGCCTCCCGCCGCCGCACCGACATCTAAAGCGGCCGCAGAGCGGAGGAACTACACTTCCCAGCAGTCCTAGCGTCCTGGGAAAGGAACCCGGAAGCCACATCATCGCGCCTGGAGGCGCCATAAATTGCTGCCTCTCTCCGGGGGAGCGGGGGACGAAACACTTGCAGAAATTAGCCCAGAACTGTTTACCTCACACAGGAGTGCTGCTGCACTGGGCACACCAACCGAGGGTCACCTTGCCTCCCGCCGCCGCACCGACATCTAAAGCGGCCGCAGAGCGGAGGAACTACACTTCCCAGCGGTCCTAGCGTCCTGGGAAAGGAACCCGGAAGCCACATCATCGCGCCTGGAGGCGCCATAAATTGCTGCCTCTCTCCCGCGTCGCGGGACGCGCGCGGGCGGCGCCGGGCTGAGCCCAGGCAGAGGGCGGGCCGTCTGTGGCTGTCCGGGGCAGGAGGCGGCAGGGCAGGGCCACACCATTGCCACCTGACCACAACCAACTGCTAAGGAAGACTAAAGGTACTGTTGAGACATATTAGTGTGCTGGTTTAGTGATTTGGGGTTGCGTATTGCTTGCTGGTACCTATTTTACATCATGCCTAAGCCCACTCTCCCAAAGCGCCTCCAAGGGGCCCGTGCATACGCTGCAAAACGACAACCAACAACACGAGCCTCTGAGGACAAACTTCCGACTGCAATCGACCTAATGCTCCAAAAAGCTATTGGTGTGGTGACGTCGGAAATCGAACTAACGGAGCGCCGCCTCTCCCTAACTCCTGACTTTCCACCTTTGGACTCGTCTGCCTCTCCTATTGGGCCAGACTGTAATGTAACACATACCAGTCAGTCTTCCTCTCCAACAGCTGTAATCATCCAAGATTCATCAATAGCGCCCATGATCATCAAGAGCCCTTTACCTATACCCCCTAAAACTAAGGGAAAAGGGAAAGCTGCAAGAGTTGGAAGTAAGACTAGGAAGGCCAAGGGGAGCCTCACTAAGGAAACGACTTGTTTTAGTACACTATCCACTGCCACTACCACCGCACCAACGCTTTCCCATGACACATCGTACCCTGGTTGGGTCCACTTAGTGGTGACTAATATTGTTGACCAATGTAGGTCTGTCATTAAAGAGGAGCTAGCACCTATTTTAAAACTAGTCCAAAGCCTCTTGACAACTTGCACTGATCCCCCATGTAGTTATAAACCTAGTACATCTAACGCCCAAAACGTTGGCATACCTACACTTCAGACCCTACCGAAAGCCCCAGTGGTTTTACAAAGTAAGACTAATCAAACAAAGGTAACTCAGCCTTCTCTAATAACTAAGGGACCCCCTATAAATAGAGGTACTATAAGAGTACCTTCTCATGGTCCCCCTGTGCATGATCTGAGTTCTAATAACCCAGATTCTCCAATGCAGATTACTAACACCAATGAGCCCCTAGTTAATCCCATAATACCATGTAAAAAACCTTTGGGAAACAATACGGTGCCTATGACTACCAACCTCCCAACGATCAATCTTCCTCCAGCCGCATCTCCGTTTGTGACTATATTGACCGGTGTCCCCGAACTTAGGGAAGGGACCAACGAAAACCATCTTGATCTCCGTAACAAAGTCCTCTTTTGGTTGGCAAGATACAAACAGTACCCTTATGAGATGGCTAATGAGATCCTGATGGTGAGAAGGGTCGCATGGATAGGTCCAACAGGAAAAAGTCTTAGGGGGGACTGCGTGGTTATCAACTTTAGACACCAGTGGACTAACCAAAAGGTCCTCGACCATCCTATACTATTTCCAGGTCAACAAACTTCAATTAATGCATCCCCCCTTGAATTTTTCTATCCTCAGGTTCCTTGGATTTCTGTCCCTCACCGATTTGGTCCTACTTTCTTAGATAATGGGCTACCCCAAAATGTGCAATCCAAAACCAATCTGAATACTCCATAGTATGGAATACCTGTACGCAACCGATTTGCTCCATTAGAGGACGTCGATTGACTGGTAGATCCGATTGACACTAGCCCAATCAATAGGGGTTCATTCCATCTTCTCCTAAATGATGCAAGTGCTATGATCAACCCTAGCAATAGTTTGATCCCTTCTTCTTTATATATAGCCCCTCAAAATTCTATTGTTCCCATTAAACCCACCCATACCAAACCCATATTTAGCAAGGCGTCCAACTATTCTTCTCTACCCACGCCTACTATTCCTTGTCCCGAAACAAAGAACCCCCAATTAAACAGTTTATTAAAGGTTTTATCATGGAATGTCGCGGGCATCGTTAACAAACTCCTCTGCCCGGACTGGGACTCTTTTATCAATCAGTACGATATTTGTATGTTCCAAGAGACCTGGGCAAAAGAAGACTTTACAAAAAAGGTTTTTTTTACAGCCAATATTCTAGCCTCTGTGGGTCTTAGGGGCAGGCCATTTGGTGGGTTGTCCATTTTTATAGGGTCACACCTGGGATGTGTAACTTCAGAAATTATCACGCAGACACCTGACCTCCAATGTTTACAGCTTACGTTTCCCTCAGGCTCTCCACTTATCTTGCTTAATGTCTATTCCCGTCCTACTAAATCAGGTTGCGAATCACCTACATTGGTCATTTTGGACAACCTTATTCAATCAACAAAAAACAAGGGTACCCTGATTGTCGCTGGAGACTTTAATTGTCAATTTGAGCCTCTACCGGGGCTCATTGATCCTATCACTACGGAGGAAGATGAACAATGGTCCATAACGGCTCTCCTAATTCCACCTGCCAAGGCTTGGACACCTTTAGCCCTACAAATTAATTCCCTAGTACTAGCTAACTCACTCAGAGCCTGTAACGGGCGCTCTCCCTCGGACTTAGAGGGTAACCATACTTTTAATCGCCCTGGTCAGACCTCGCGCATTGACTATATTATGGTCGAGGTCAAAACGTGGTCGAGGGTAATGGACTTTGTAATTCTCCCCCGACACGATAGTGACCACAACGCTCTGACCCTTGATTTGTCTATAGTACAGGAGAATATTCCCACACAAAATAGTTGTAGGCCTTTACCTTTACTCCTTTCTGGCGACCGTAGACGCCTTAAGTGGCCGATGATTCTCAAATCTCCCGATAAAATTAGTTCCATCTACTCGGCCACATGCATTGCCCTCGCACAAATGTGTTCCACCCTGGACCAAGCCAGTTATCCCAGAGAAAACTACGTGACCCAAATCCATACAGAGCTAGTCATTACATTGGGAAACCTCTTAAACCCAATGATAGCTAGTAAGAAGAAAACCCTGAAGGCCCTTTCCTGGTTTAACACAGAATGTAGAAAGGCTAAGTCAGCTTTACTGGCCTCACTAAAATCTGGTGATAGGAAAAGGGTTGCCGCGAGTAGAGATGAATACAAACAGGTTGTAAAGGTGGCTAAGCGGAATTGGGAATATGATAAATGGGAGGATATAAAAAGAGCTCTTATCAAAAAGGATATGAGAGAATTTTGGGCAATCATCAGATCTGAATCTAAGGAAGGTCTAATAGCAGACGACCCTAATATTGCTTCGAGCCAATGGATTGACCATTTGCAGAGCTTATACGCCCCTTCGGTTCCTGTTATTGAGACCTTATCCCTCCCTGATTTGAATGATGAAGTCATTGATAATATATCTCTAAAAGAGGTGGAAAGGGCTGTAAACAGACTCCCAGCAGGAAAGGCACCAGGCCTTGATAAAATTCCCGGGGACTTATATAAGCACAAACCAGAGGTATGGACCCCTTATCTTTGCTCCCTTTATAATGCCATCCTCCATGGTGCTTCCATTCCTAATACCTGGGCAGGGGCCGAGATAGTCCCGGTTTTTAAGAAGGGCTCTCCCCTCTTGCCAAGCAATTACCGCCCGATAAGTCTAATTGATGTCAGTCAAAAGCTCTTTGCGCGTATCATTCTAGATCGAGTGCAAGCCTGGATGGATGAAAAATCAATACTAACTCCCTACCAGGCCGGCTTTAGAGAGAAGACATCCACGGTAGACCAACTTTTTCGTTTACAACTCCTTTATTGGAAAACCGTGAGGGTAGAGGGTGGCAGCCTCTACCTTATCTTCGTTGATCTCAAAGCAGCTTTTGACCTAGTTCCCCGGCATACCTTGTGGGCGGTTTTGGCTGAGATGGGGATGCCCGCCTGCCTACTGGAGATTATAAAACGGCTCTACAATGACAATTTCGCTCAAGTAAGGTGCGGCAAGCGGGGCAACTTGACTCCAAAGTTCCCTGTTAACCGCGGTGTTAGACAGGGATGTGTTCTGGCCCCTACCTTATTCTCTCTCTACACCAATGCACTAGTGTCCCACCTGAGGGGAGTCAAGGACATTGATGCCCCCAAACTTAACAATGAGCAGGTGGTTGTACTAATGTTTGCCGACGACACCCTTTTGGTGTCAAAATCCCCTATGGGGATCCAGCGTGCCCTCGACAGTTTTTCTGAATTTTGTTTCCACAGAGGACTCGAGGTTAATTCCTCGAAAACAAAATTCATGGTATGCAACCCACCCAAAAAAAGTGCCCCTAACCCGACTCTTAATGGTGTTACCTTGGACAGGGTTGTAGTGTTTGAATATCTAGGCGTTACACTCTCGGATAGGATGGATTGGGGTCCCCAGTTAGCAAAAGCTAAATTACGACACACACAGACTTGCGGTGGGATCCTAAAAATCCACAGAGCATCCATCTCCAAACCGATAGCACCTACCATTGAGATATACAAAGCACAAGCTCGGGCTGCAACTCTCTATGGGGTTGAACTATGGGGGCACTCTTCAACTGGAGACATCGGCAGATCAGAGAATTTGTTCCTAAGGTCGTTACTGTCCCTACCACCTAGCACCCCCCTTATACCACTCAGAATGGACCTGGGAGTTAATTCCATCCAAGATGAAATTGCCTTAAGGCCTTTATTGTACTGGCGTAGGTTGTGGGCAACACCGGAGTTAGTGAACTATCAAAATGACCTAAAAACATTATTGACCCCACGCGGCATAGATAACATACCGTGGCTACATTACATTACATTTTACTGCCTGCTCGTCTGGTTTCCTAGCGCTGGGAGGCCTCAGGGTAGCCATGCGCTCTATAAATGCCTCTTCTATTCTATTCTATTCTACATTAGAAGGGAGCTCACTAGATTAGGGTTTTCTGCTTTATGGCACCATCCTGAAACAAATGCTACAAAAATTTCGAGAGCTGAATTGATAAACGCATTTTGGTCTATTAACAAAAATATGATGTTTACCAATACTAAATTGGGCTCACTGACTCTGGACTTTTTTAACACTAAAATGGAACCCAAAATGGAGCCAGTTTTGGACATAATTGAGCCCAACATCTCCAGAAAACTATACATGCAATTTAGGTATGGAACTTTGCCCTTGAGAGCGTTCACAGGAAAGTGGTCGGTAGACAATCCTTATGGTTGCCCATTTTGTGGTGCCACAAGTGAAACTGACTTACACGTTCTCTTTTTTTGCCCCACATATAAATCTATTAGAAAACGTTGGCTCCTTCAATTATGTAGGAATCTGGGGACTACACATTGTAAAGTTGCCTATAGAATCCTGAAGACTGACACAGCATTACCTATAGTCTTCTCGGTATCACGTTTCTGGCATGCTGCGTGGCGAAGGAGATGTTCCCTTCTATCGCTTAAGTCATAATTTTTACCAAATAGCTATCCATTTTGTGTATCACTGCTTTTATCTACACTTTTAACTTTTTATCTTTTTAAACACTGTTTTAACGAATTAATCATGAATTTACGTAATCTTTATTGTACATTCCTTTTTATGAACTGTAATTCTTTTTCTATTGCAAAATATGTATGTTTCTGTGCACTGTTTATCTTTTATGGTCTATGGCCGAAATAAAGATTACTTTGATTGATTGATTGGTAAGTGCCTTCTGTGAATACCAAAATGAGTAAGTGTCTTCTGTGAATACCAAAATGGTAGTAAGTTTATGATTTTGTCTTAGTTAGTTCTGTGAATCGGGCCCAAAGAATTTGAAACAAAATACATGGATGGATGTGTGGAAACACCCACGGTCCACCCATAAAACGTCTCCCCGGGGCAGAGTAAGGCAACACAGCGATTTGCGATGTGTGGCGATACTATACATTTATCATGCCATTTACCAGAGTCATGTAAGGTGGGCTAGCGAGGCTTGATAAATCTAACTTAGTAGTTCTGTCGCACTTGCACCTCATGCATGGTGCAGGGGCGACGCAACTCTTCGATAAACATGCCCGTAAGTCTCTAACCCTTTCTTTATGGAAATCTTTCACCATCGTCCTCAGAACCTTACAGTCACACTGAATAGACAGTAGTGCTAGCTCTCAGAGTCACACTGCATAGACAGCAGTGCTACATCTCACAGCCTTAGACAATGCTTGTACAGAGGAACTAGCTTTCAGAGCCTCACACGCAATGCATAAACAGCAGCTCTAGCTCTAAGAAACTCACAGACAATGCATAGACAGCAGTGCTAGCACTCAGATCCTCACAGACACACTGCATTTACAGCAACACTAGCTCAGAGCCGCATAGACATACCACCTAGACAGCAGATTCAGCCTTCAGGCTCTCACAGACACACTCCATAGACAGCAGCTCTAGCACTCAGAGCCTCACAGTCACACTCCATAGACAGCAACACTTGCTCTCAAGGCCTCAGAAAATGCAAGTACAGTAGAGCTAGCTCTCAGAGCCTCACAGGCAATGCACAGACAGTGGTTCTAACTCTGAGAGCCTCACAGATATTGTATAGACAACAGAATTAGCTCTCAGAACCTCATAGTCACACTGCATAAACAGCAACTGTAGCTCTCAGAGCCTTAGACAATGCAGGTACTGCAGAGCAAGGCTAGCTTTCAGAGCCTCACAGACAATGCATAGACAGCAGCGCTAGCACTCACAGCCTCAGACAATGCAAGTAGAGCAGGGCTAGCTTTCATAGCCTCACAGACAATGCATAGACAGCAGCTCTAGCTTTCAGACCCTCACAGACAATGCATAGAGAGCAGTGCTAGCACTCAGAGCATCAGGTAATGCATGTAGAGCAGGGCTAGCTTTCAGAGTCTCACAGACAATGCATAGACAGCAGCACTAGCACTCAGAGCCTCAGAAAATGCATGTAGAGCTGGGTTAGCTTTCAGAGCCTCACAGACAATGCATAGACAGCAGCGTTAGCACTCAGAGCCTCTCAGACAATGCATATACAGCAGAGTTAGCACTCAGAGCCTCAGACAATGCATGTATAACAGAGCTAGCTTTCAGAGTCTCACAGGCAATGCATTGACAGCAGCTCTAACTTTCAGACCCTCACAGACAATGCATAGACAGCAGCGCTAGCACTCAGAGCCTCAGACAATGCATGTAGAGCAGGGCTAGCTTTCATAGCCTCACAGACAATGCATAGACAGCAGCTCTAGCTTTCAGACCCTCACAGATAATGCATAGAGAGCAGTGCTAGCTAGCACTCAGAGCTTCAGGCAATGCATGTAGAGCAGGGCTAGCTTTCATAGCCTCACAGACAATGCATAGACAGCAGCTCTAGCTTTCAGACCCTCGCAGACAATGCATAGAGAGCAGTGCTAGCACTCAGAGCTTCAGGCAATGCATGTAGAGCAGGGCTAGCTTTCAGAGTCTCACAGACAATGCATAGACAGCAGCGCTAGCATTCAGAGCCTCAGAAAATGCATGTAGAGCTGGGTTAGCTTTCAGAGCCTCACAGACAATGCATAGACAGCAGCGTCAGCACTCAGAGCCTCTCAGACAATGCATATACAGCAGCGCGAGCACTCAGAGCCTCAGACAATGCATGTATAACAGAGCTAGCTTTCAGAGCCTCACAGACAATGCATAGACAGCAGCTCTAGCTTTCAGACCCTCACAGACAATGCATAGAGAGCAGTGCTAGCACTCAGAGCCTCAGGCAATGCATGTAGAGCAGGTCTATCTCTCGGAGCCTCTCAGACAATGCATAGACAGCAGCGCTAGCACTCAGAGCCTCAGGCAATGCATGTAGAGCTGGGTTAGCTTTCAGAGCCTCACAGACAATGCATAGACAGCAGCGTTAGCACTCAGAGCCTCTCAGACAATGCATATGCAGCAGCGCTAGCACTCAGAGACTCAGACAATGCATGTATAACAGAGCTAGCTTTCAGAGCCTCACAGACAATGCATAGACAGCAGCGTTAGCACTCAGAGCCTCTCAGACAATGCATATGCAGCAGCGCTAGCACTCAGAGACTCAGACAATGCATGTATAACAGAGCTAGCTTTCAGAGCCTCACAGACAGTGCATAGACAGCAGCGTTAGCACTCAGAGCCTCTCAGACAATGCATGTACAGCAGCGCTAGCACTCAGAGCCTCAGAAAATGTATGTAGAGCAGGGCTAGCTTTCAGAGCCTCACAGACAATGCATAGACAGCAGGTCTAGCTCTCAGAGCCTCACAGACAATGCATAGACAGCAGGTCTAGCTCTCAGAGCCTCACAGACAATGCATAGACAGCAGGTCTAGCTCTCAGAGCCTCTCAGACAATGCATGTACAGCAGCACTTGCTCTCAGCGCTTCACAGACACACTGCACAGACAGCAGATCTAGGTTTCAGCCTCTCAAAGACACACTTCTTGAACATCAGAGCTATCTCTCATAGTCTTAAAGTTACACTGCCAGCCCTCACAGGCCTGCTCCCCGGGGTTCCCAGAGTGCCGTCGGGGTACATCACAATCAAGGGCACAGGTCCATTGCTGACGAGCTCAGGAAATGCGACTCATCGATCCAGAGGTAATTGGGCATAATCAGAAGAGTGACCTGAGGCGAGCACGCTGCGAGAGCGCGCCCTTCGCCCAGTGACTCCGCCATTAAGAGCGCTGGAATGATTACAGTGCTGTGACCCAACAGGGCACAGATGGGTGGGCGTTGAAAGAAATGCAAATTGAAAATAAACTGTTAAGTGTTGCGAGTCATGGAAGCATTGCACGCATAGGCAGGGAACCACCCATCCAAGGATGCCCACCCCGCGCTATGCAGCTATGAATAACTTCCAGTCACGGACATGAACAGTGATTTGCGAACCTCTTGCTGTCCAGCTACCCTGCTGTGGTTCATATGTCTGCCTGGCTGTGCCCGCAGACACCTGGTTATGGTAAGCATGCCTGCCTTTAACTAGTACAGCAGATCCTTTACTAGTGCCAGAAGTTGTGAGCCTGCCTCTACCTGAGTAAATCCACAGACTGTCCGAATCTACCCACAGCCACCTGTGCATCTGTCACATATCCGGAAGAAAAACTAAAATGAAAAAGGAGTATAGCTCATATACTAGTGGTTTTGCCACATAAACTAAAAAGATATGAAATGATTGAGTTAAGTTGCTACCTTAACACCCGTTGCAACCCCACCATACTGAGTCAACCTTAACTCCCCTGTTATTAATTGAGAACATTTGAAATGAGACGTGTTTCAAAGAATGGTTGATTACGTTTAGAGTCGAAACAGATGTATGATGGTAAAACTAAGAGCTTTATTTTTCGGGGTTACTCCGTCACAAACGTCATAAATATCCCAGCCACCTTATTACAGGAACATTATATGCTATAGCACTTATAATGAGGCTAATGGAGTAATCCCTCTGCTAAACCCTAAATTAGGCCCTAGATTCTTGGTAACACTGCATAACAGTGGTGTCTGTGTGGGAGAAAGGTGGTTGGTTGTTGGCATATGATTATTGCGTGGGTGTATAATGAGGTTGTGCGTGTGTGCTACGTTAGGTGTATAAAGAGACAGGTTACAGTGTGGAAGTGACCGTTGTTGTTTAATGTTGGTTGTGGGTGTTTATGATGGTGGGTGTGTTTTTATGTTCTCTCTGCTGCCTGTCTTCCCTGCTTTCTTTATTTGTGGCCGCCCCCAGTTAGTCCCTATACCTGCTCTATGCAACCGCTGTGTGTGAGCCACCCCCTGCAGAGTATCTATGTCCACTGCATCCCCTCTGTTTTCCCCCGGCTCCCTAGTGGCCCTCTGTGTATTCTGGCCCCCAGGACTCCCACTGTTGGCTCGCTGCCTTTCCTCTATGTGCAGCACCCCCTGGATGCCCTTTCTGTACCCTCGCCATCCTGTGTGCCCGTCTGCTTTGCCCTTCAGCCTCTCTGTTAGTCCTTCAATCCCCTTTCAGACCCTGTGTAGCCCGCTTCCTCTACATTTCCTCTTTTCCCCGCCCACCCTACAGCACCTAGGTGTGTTCCTGCCCACCTTTATCCACTGTGTGCCATCCGGGCACACCCGTGTCTGTCCCCTGCAGGTCTGATGCAAATGCTCAATAGATTTTAGTTTGGTTTAAAGGGATTCTACACATATTTCCGATATTGTGACTGGGTTATCATATTTTCCGGAATTCAAGGGTTGTTAGCTGGTGTGACCATGTAAAAAAGTTGATTGAGGTGTGTTTCGGCTGAGTTGATTAAAGATCTAAAATGTGTCACATTGTTCTGTTTAGATAGGGATCTTGCAGTTCCGAGGCAGGCAAGGTTAGCAGTGGATGCGGATTGTCTTAGTTCTTCTCCGTTAAACCTCAGTGTTTTCCTTTCCTTGTAAAGATTTGTATTAACCTTTCATCTCAACCAAATGAGAGGGGCCCCTATAACCAACAGAGGTGGAGCACCAAATAGACTCAAGTCAAAAAATAGAAAGAGGATTTCTATTTTTTGACTTAAGATTTGCATTAAACCAGGGAGCAAATGGTTTTGCTCTTATCTGACTGGAGCCACATCATTGAGCAACCCTGAGAGACAGTCAAAATGGAAGGAGGTTGGTGTCACTGTCTAGATGGATTGGAGGAGTTCCTGTGCACTGGCGCCAATGTTCTTCATATCTATGGCCTGATATAACGTTTGGCAGACAAGTGCTTCATCACAATTGTGATGTATTGCCTATCCACCTTATTACAAATGCACCAGGATACAATAATTCGGATATACAATGCACTAATAAGGTGGGCGGGAAATATGTGAAAAATGTGATGGAACACCTGTGCACCAAACCCTAAATGAAATACAATGTGTTTAGTATAATGAAAGCAATACATTTATGTTTTTGGGGTTGGCCTCTGGTTATGGAATGAAAGAGTAGCAGAGAAGGGACAAGATGATGTTCCAACCAGTCCACTGGTATGGGGACATCTACTAAGGCCATGTCTCTCTTAGATATGATTAAGTCTGGTGCTGAAGTTTTAGAGTGGGTAAATCTGAGGCTGAGTAGTATTAATTCATTACTAGAAAGAAACAATTAGAAGATATTGACGGTGGCCTCACGATGAAAAGATATTGACTGTGGCCTCATCTCTGCTGCACCAGTGAAGATAACAGTCCCCAAGAAAAATAACCCTATGACACTGAATTGGTTTGTTTGTTATGAGCAACGGGCATTCCTCAGTAAAGAATGCAGTATTACCAAGGGGTGATAGATGGAATTTAGTCTCACAGTGCAATTTTTGTTTTGGGTGTAGTTTAAGACTTTGAAAAGAAGCAAGTGAAATGTTGGCTCTTGCATTGTATAGAGTTCCTCTGGATAGCAGCAACGCCTCACCTAGTTCTCCCTTCAGAGTTCAATCTAATGGTGGAGTAGTGTGGATGCAGCAGGAGGTCTATCATATTGTGGGAGGTATTGTTGAACTAGGTCTCTGTAATTCACCATAGACCAAGATTATAGTGGGAGCGTGTGTCTGTAAGTTCCAGTTTTCACTTCACTGTTGATCCACAGTCATGTATCATGCATCTCAGAGATGAAGTGATGGTTTTGGAGTAGGGCGTTACCATGGATTTGATAAGAATATAAAGATTGTTTTTATTAGCCATATATTGTCGCTCAGGAGGTCTTAAGTTAAGTTCTGATAGAAATTAACCACAGGGGCAGAATTTGCAGAAGTTACAGTGACATGGGTGACATGGGTGATG
This sequence comes from Triturus cristatus, assembly GCF_964204655.1. Lineage (NCBI taxonomy): Eukaryota > Metazoa > Chordata > Amphibia > Caudata > Salamandridae > Triturus > Triturus cristatus. The sequence continues at coordinate 336,581,992 of NC_140590.1, read as the reverse complement.
AATATCATATTTGCAAGCAGGTTACAGATGTCCCCCTGCAAAAGATATGGTTGAAGTCTGGATGAGGTATCCAGTTGCTCCTAGGACCTGTACGCCTGGTAGGTTTGTTCAATAGGTAAAGGGCAATAGCAATTTGAAAGAGTATTGCAAATAGTCCTTAAGCGGGGCATTGTATTGCCTAGTTTGGATAGCATGGAGTTGAGAAGATCAATCTTGTGTTTCGGGGAATTTTGATTAGAAGGGTTGGCGTAGAGGAGACCAATTGAGGGAATTATGATCTGTAAGGTTGAGCCAATGCTGATATCGATTATGTGCCTTCGTCAATGAGTCATGGTGAGGTTTGACCTCCTCCCCTCTCCACCATTCTCAAATCCTGTAAAACCACTTTTGGCTATGTTTGAGTCCAATAATGACCTTATCTTACCTCCGTCTCCTTCTGTTAAAGTCACTACTTTATCAATCTAACACTTCTAATAATATCTAAAATTGTCAGGATTTCATTGAGGAACAGAGATATAAATGCAGGTATGTGCAACTAAAAGGTACACAAAAACGTAAAGGACTGGAGGCTGTTGGGGACCGGATCTCGAAGACTAGCTCACAAGAAGACACTGAGAGTCACAAACAGTCGGTTCCAGGTTAGGGCCAGTAGAAAGAGTACAACACTTCTTGGTTACCATAAGGTAGCCACAAACTACCAGCATGGTGCCTCGCAATTTTCCGTTTGTTGTATGGCTCCTGCTCTTACGTAGTTCATCATTGTTTTGTGTCCCCTCTAAATTTGTTGTTTTGTTCCCTTCTCCAGTTCATGATTTCTCTGGGCTCTTGTTGCCTCACCTCTTTTTCTCTGTTAGAATCCTGCCCTTTAATATCTTAGTCCAATTTATGTTAGACAGAGTATTCTTATGTCTACATTGGCTTCTATCGGGGGGGGGACTGGGGAGATACTAGTAACAAGCCCTTCCAGCTTTATGAATCTCGCTTCCAATTGAGACAGTTTTTGTATCAATGGGTCTAACAAAGCTGATACTGTTGACTCTAACCTCCTCCAGAACATCTCCTGCTCCATAAATGGAGGTATTCCAGTCATCACAGTGGGCTTTGTCACTATACTGGGTCCCTGGCTACAATCATTGTCGACAATATTAGTTTTGCGCCCCATTGCCTTTGGCATATGGTGGTTTTGTTTCTGAGGTCCCTCTTCTTGGGTGGCGGCTCGTGGCTGTTGCCTTGACTAATTTTTGCCTTTTGACCCCCTGGTAGTTACATTGGTCGTTGTTGATCTGTCTACTATCTTAGATACCCCAGTAGATTCAGGGTCTGCTTCTGTGGATTGCAGCGAGTTAGGTTTGATAAAGAAATCTTCCAGACTGGTTTGTAGAGAGGGTCCAATGGGTGCTGTTCGATTCAATGAGCGCTGGGGCTCTCTAGCGATATTCTCCGCTCAGTGAGTTCAATCTCATGCATAAGTGCTGATTCAGCCCTTAATAGAAAGGCATCCAGTGTCCCTACGACTCCCTGCCCAGTGCCAAGCTTGTGTTTACTCATTTTAAGGGTTCCTCTGTGTAATCACAAGAGGAACAATATCACTTTTAGCATAATACCTTACAGGGCAAGGCTGAAGACGTCCCGGAATCCAAGTTCTCAATAATATGGCCCAGCCTGGCCTCCTCCGGTCTCGGACGGGTGCAGACGGGCCTGTGCGCGTCCTCCACTGAAGGAGGCCAGGCACACTTTTAAAGCGCATGGCAAGCTCCTTCCAGGATCAAAGGCGACTCCTGCCTCAGGGCGATGTGGACCCTGGAATCCATAAAGTGCAGGGTGCGAGTAAAACACCAGCGGGAGTCCTATCGCGCTTTTAAAGCGCCTGGCGCATTCCTCCCAGGATCCAAGGCGGCTCCTGCCACAGGGCGATGTGGACCCTGGAGTCCGTAAAGTGCAGGGAGCGAGTAAAACAACAGAGGCTGCAGTGATGACTGTAAATTATTTGTCATGTAAACTCATTCTGGTTATGGTCTGCTTTAGTACAGTGGGCAACCACTATTGTGTTGTCTATCTAACAATGAATCCTTCTGCAGTGTTGTGAATTTCTGCTTTTAGGCTTTTGCTTGACCAACATATATGGGTTTACATGAAAATGTAGATTGAATAATTTGTGAGTGAACTAGTTGGAAAGCAAATCATACACCACAAGCCTTCTTATAGATAGATCTATAATTACTCTGGAATTAGTCATAAAATGTACAAAAAGGCAAAGTTTAGCAGAATTAATGAGTCCTAAGAGCTTTTCAGAAACCTGGATGAATCGTAATATTGGAAGGCTTCAAATGAACCTCATTGCAAAATTGAGAACTTGAGATTCAGAAATCATGGACTCCACACCTGGAACTCTTAGAACTAGGTACATATCTGGAGGTTCAGATAACCTCCGCCTCTAGTGACAGAGGTGAGCCTTAACTACAATACACTGTATCAAGAATCTTTAACAGTCTCTAGGAGATGGGACCGATTGCACTTGGGGATTATAGGCAGTTGCAATTTAATTAAAAGTATCATTCTGCCACGGTCATATACCTGTTTTGTGAAATCCCGCTATTTTTACAGAAAGTAATTTTTTTAAAAGGTGGAAGCCAGCTGACAAAATGTTATATGTCAATATAAAAACCTTGGGGGCATATCAACAAGGGCTTTATCTCTGCTTTTTTGGCTTTAAAAGCCAAAAAAGCAGAGATAAAACTAGCGCCCTATCAGCAACAGGGTGCTAACACGCAAATTTGCATGTTAGCACCCTTTTACTCTACGCTTCCCCTTGCATCTCTAATGAGATGCAAAGGGGGCGTTCCAGAGTAAAATAATAGGAGAAATGTCGCTAAGCGACATTTCTCCTATTATCAATAATGTCGCTAACCCTATTAGAGACAAAAAAAGCAGCGCTAACCGCGGTTAACGCTGCTTTTTTACGTCTGCTAATTTTCAGACTTAGCCATGATATCCTATGGAAGGAGGATATCATGGCTAAGTTTGCCTGTCCCTATCAACAAGGTAACGTGTGATTATCGCTGGGTTTCCAGCGATAATCTCACGTTAGCCTGTTAGCGTGTAGATTTTTATCGCTATTGAGATAAGCGTTGCTAATAGCACGCTATCTCAGCGATAAAAATTCACGCTAGCCGGCGATAATTATCCTCACGCTAAGAGCGCTGAGCGATAATTATCGCCGGTTGTTGTTGATATGCCCCTAGGTGTGCTATTCATTATCTGCAGCTCCTTCTGGATATGAGTGGCATGGCACTTCCGTCACTTTGGCTCCATTTCATCTCTTTTTTTAATTCACACCTCTCAGTAGTAATGGGTTTAGGTAACTGGCACCTGGCAAGCCTCCTCCCAGATAATATTTATCTTCAGAATGTTCATCAGCACTCACAAGGGATTATTGATACCGAGTGCCTCAGTTAGAAATGTTTGACGCGCGGCAGGCCAGAAAGCCTTCCTGCTGCGCTGCCATGCGTCAAAAGGAAAGGGCAGGAATGCGCTTTATCTACAAGATATGTCACATTACTGTCCACAATGGGCTGCCATGCGCCAACGCAGGCACCCTTGCTCCATGGTGCAAGGGTGTCTGCATTGTAGACCACACGCTCGACCCCATCTTATCCGCAAGCCCCCACGTCTCCTTCAACCACACCACCGAACTCCACTGGACCGACCATCGTTGCATCCACTTCACCTTCCGCAAACCCACCACGCACCACCTCACCCAACAGATGCCTCGCCGCTACTGGAGCAAAGTCACCGAAGACCAGCTAACCACCACCCTCGCCCAGAGCCCACCCACCGACCCCACCGACCCCGACACCGCCGCCCGCAGCCTCAGAGAGTGGATCACTGACTGCGCGAACACCCTCGCCCACTCAAGAAACCCTCCAACAGCCACACCAGCAAGAAAGCCAGCTGGTTCACTGAAGACCTCCAGGCCTCCAAGCAAACCTGCCGAAAGCTGGAGAAGAACTGGCTCCGTGAACGAACACCGGACAGCTACGCAGCCCACAAGAACGCCACCCGCAGACACCATCACCTCATCAGATCCGCCAAAAGGGCCTCCTTCAAAGTCTGCCTAGACAACAATGCGCACAACAGCTAAGAGCTCTTCAAAATCGTGAAGGAACTCTCCAACTCCAGCTCCAACACCAACAACATCCCACCCTCGCAAGACCTGTGCGACTCGCTGGCCACCTTCTTCCATCGCAAGATCCAGTGGCGGCTCCCCCATTGGGGCGTGGGGGCATTGCCCCACTGCTTTCTCGCAGTGCGAGAAGGCAGAACCATAAACGGTATAAACTACCATTTATGTTTCTGCCTTCTCGCATTGCGAGAAAGCAGGAGTGTCTCTGGACCTGGTTGGGGGCGGGGGGTGGGCGGTCCTGCTCGAGGGCCGGGGGGAGTGGCTTACCCACTGTTGTGGGTACTGACTGTTTGGTCAGCCCTGAGCCGACCAAACAGTCAGTACCCACAACAGTGGGTAAGCCACTCCCCCCGGCCCTCGAGCAGGACCGCCCACTCTCCGTCTTTCTCTAGGCAGAGAAAATGTCCCGGCTGGGGCGCTAGCCTGCTGCGCCTACCAGCGTTCTGATTGGCTTCCCTTGCGTTGAGTAGTGGAGGGAAGCGGACTCACCACCAGTACAGGCTGGAGCGGAGGCAGCACTAAGGTACGTTTACGGTTTACTTTCATTTTAATTCATTTCGTTTTATTCCCCACCCGCGGGCCGTGAACCCCCCCCCGTCGGGCATGCGTATGGCCGCGAACACCCCCATCCCCCCCCCCCGTCGAGCATGCCATCCGCCGCTGCAACCCTACCGTCGCTTTGAAAGGTAAGGGCACACAGCAACCAACCAGGATGCTTGGCATGACTTTCCCTAGCGAGGGAGGTCACTAAAGATGGTGTCAGGAAGTAGCGACAGCATGCATCATCTCGGACGCGCTCATGGATTTCCATCCAGCTAATTATACTGGCTTGCAAATTGTCTTTATTGCTGGTAGCCCGTAGCCTGCCATCACCGTCATGACGCACCGCCATTTCAGCTCTCGGCACAGCGTTTAATATCGGCTGCTGACTAGACCCAGGTGAGTGATGTCTGGACTCCAACCCTAGGCCTCTGCAGTTGTTGAAGCTGGACAGTGCCGGGCGCCCGCTTCCATCACTGCCCTACTGGACAAGGCATTCATCCTATGCCACCCTGCCCACTTTCTCAGCACATGCGCCGCCTTCTAAAGGGTACTGTACAAGCTGTCTAGGTGTGTGCCCAGCAGACTCCACACATTCTACCTCTCTTGTCCCCCTGCCTGTCACACAGTCCCCTGCCTCTCACAAATACCCCTACCTCTCTTGTCCCACTGCCTCTCACTCAGTTCCCCTGCCTCATGTGTCCCCTGCATTCACACAGTCTCCCTGCCTCTCACACAGCCCCTTTCTCCCACACAGCCCCTTTCTCTCACACAGCCCCTGCCTCGCACACAGCCTCCCTGCCTTGCACACAGCCTCCCTGCCTCTTGTCCCCCTGCCTCTCCCAGTCTCCTGCCTCTTTTGTCCTCCTCCCTCTCACACAGCCCCTGCCTCTCACACAGCCCCCTGCCTCTCACACAGCCCCCTGCCTCTCACACACCCCTTGCCTCTCACACACCCCTTGCCTCTCACACAGCCCCCTGCCTCTCACACACCCCCTGCCTCTCACACAGCCCCCTGCCTCTCACATATATGCATGCCTCTTTTCTTCGTGTCTCTCTTCTCCCCTTGCCTCTCACACAGCCCCCTGCCTCTCACACAGCCGCCCTGCCTCTCACAGTCCTCCTGCTTTCCACACACTCCCACCTTCTCACACAGTCCCCCTGCTTCTCACACAGTCCCCCTGCTTCTCACACAGTCCCCCTGCTTCTCTCACAGTCCCCCTGCTTCTCACACAGTCCCCCTGCTTCTCATACAGTCCCCCTGCCTCTCACACAGCCCCCTGCCTCTCACACAGCCCCCTGTCTCTCACATATTTGCATGCCTCTTTTCTTCGTGTCTCTCTTCTCCCCTTGCCTCTCACACAGCCGCCCTGCCTTTCACAGTCCTCCTGCTTTCCACACACTCCCTGCTTCTCACACAGTCCCCGTGCTACTCACACAGTCCCCCTGCTTCTCACACTGTCCCCCTGCTTCTCACACAGCCCCCCTGCTTCCCATACAGTCCCCCTGCCTCTCACAAAGTCCCTCTGCCTCTCTCACAGTCCTCTGACTCTCACAGTCCTCTGCTTCTCATACAGCCCCCTGCCTCTCACACAGTCCCCCTGCTTCTCACACAGTCCCCCTGCTTCTCACACAGTCCCCCTGCTTCTCATACAGTCCCCCTGCCCCTCACAAAGTCCCTCTGCCTCTCTCACAGTCCTCTGACTCTCACACACCCTCCCTCTCACACACCCCTTCCCTCTCACACAGTCCCCCCCACTTATACTACAATACCATTTTTCGCCCCACCAGTTTTAAAATCCACCAGCTGCCCCTGGCAAGATCGCAGACATCCACGACAGCTTCAACAGCACAACCTCCCTGACAACCACTGAGACCTCTGCCATCCGCACCAACCGCCTGCTCTCCTGGACCAACATCAACGATGACAACACCATCAAGATCATGAACACCATCCACTCTGGATCTCCGTCAGACCCATGCTCACACCACATCTTCAACAAAACGAGCACCGCCATCGCACCCCATCTCTGGAAAAATATCAACATTTCCTTCGAGACAGCAACCTTCCCGGAGAGCTGGAAGCACGCCAAGATCAACGCCTTACTCAAGAAACCCAAGGCGGACCCCAAGGACCTCAAGAACTACCGGCCCATCTCCCTGCTCCCGTTCCCGGCGAAGGTCATCGAGAAGACCGTCAACAAACAACTGACCCACTACCTCGAGGAGAACAGCATCCTGGACCTGTCCCAGACCGGGTTCCGCAGCAACCACAGCACCAAAACTGCCCACATCGCCACCACCGATGACATCAGGACCCTGCTAGACAACGGAGAAACCGCGGCCCTCATCCTCCTGGACCTGTCAGCCGCCTTCGACACGGTCTGCCACTGCACACTACGAACACGCCTCCACGATGCCGGGATCCAAGAGAAGGCCCTGGACTACACCACCTCCTTCCTCTCCGGCAGAACACAGAGCGTCCGCCTTCCCCCTTCCAATCCGAAGCCACTGAGATCATCTGCGGCGTACCCCAGGGCTCATCCCTCAGCCCAATGCTGTTTAACATCTACATGGCACCGCTCTCCCACGTCACCTGACTGCACGACCTCAACATCATCTCTTACGCCGATGACACCCAGCAGATCCTCTCCCTCACCAAGGACCCTCACACCGCCAAAACCAACCTCCACGAAGGAATGAAGGCCGTTGCCAAATGGATGAGGAATAGCCGACTGAAGCTGAACTCGGACAAGACGGAGGTCCTCATACTCGGATCCACCCCTTCGGCCTGGGATGACTCCTGGTGGCCGACCACACTGGGAACACCCACCGACCACGCACGCAACCTAGGGGTCATCCTCGACTCCACCCTGACCATGACTAAGCAGGTCAATACCGTCTCTTCCTCCTGATTCAACACCCTCAGCATGCTCCGCAGGATCTACAAATGGATCTCCACCGAAATGAGAAGAACTGTCATCCAGGCCCTCGTCAGCAGCAGGCTGGACTACGGAAACGCCCTCTACGCAGGAGTCTCGGCCAAACTCCTGAAACGGCTCCATCTCATCCAGAGCGCCTCCGCACGCCTGATCCTCGACATCCACCGCCGCAGCCACATCCCACCTGAGAGACCTGCACTGGCTCCCCGTCAACAAAAGGATAATCTTCAAGCTCCTCACCCATGCACACAAGGCACTCCACAACACCGGACCAGCGTACCTCAACAGACGACTCAGGTTCTACACCCCCACCCGCCAGCTCTGCTCTGCCGACCTCACCCTCGCCACAGTCCCCTGCATCCGAAGAGCGACCTCCGGTGGCAGATCGTTCTCCCACCTCGCCGCCAAGACCTGGAACACCCTTCCCATCCACCTACGGCAGACCCTAGACCTGTTGACTTTCAAAGACACCTCAAGACCTGGCTTTTCGAGCAGTAGCAGCATTCCCCTCCCCCCAGCGCCTTGAGACCCTCACAGGTGAGTAGTGCGCTTTATAAATGCAATGATTGATTGATTGATTGTAGGGGTGATGATTGTAGTGCAGGAAGGGATACCTTCCTGCATAAAACCAATCACAAGAGTTATTTTCTTCTTTCTATGTGTGCTGCAAAATGAAGCACACATAGAAAAAGGAAACATGAGGAGAATTAAAAGTATTTTCCCTTGTTGCGCCTCCCTTACGCCTCCCCTTGGGTGGCGTAGGAATATGACGCATTCCCAGGTTTATGAAACCTTTTAAATCTGGGAATGCATCAGTTATCATGAATGTTGCGTGGGGAGAAAGGAATCCATTTCTTTGTTATCCATGCAGTGGGCTTAAGGGTTATGGAATCGGCCTTTTTTTTATCAGATTCTTATGAATAATCGGCCACAGGTGCATTATTTTGACTAAATTTCTGTTAAGTGGCACAAAAAACTAGTTGTCTAAGTCTTTCCAGAAGGCATTAGGCATTCTAATTTGCTGGCTTAGAAATCTCTTAATGTATCCTGCTTGAGAATCCATTCATTTAAAATCCTATACAATATGTACCATATGCCCTATCGTCTGTTTAAAATGGGCAACCCCCAATTGTTTCCGATGTCGGGACTGAGTTGCCAATACCACACATGTTTTTGCCATTTGTCACTCTTTATATCATTTTAGTCAAGGATTTTTAATAAGCTAAATAACATGATGGGCATAAATGTTCGCTGGGACCATAAATTGATTATGCTGGGCCATTCTAATATTATACCATCCAATATCATGAGCATCTATTTCTTTGCCATCACAGTCACTGGGATGGTTAGTTCTAGGGCTTGGCTCCAAAGGGAATTACCTGATCCTAAGGCCTAGTGGCAAGGGTTTATACTTCTGAGGAAGAAGGTGCAAATGATAAGAAATCAGTTGGGGATGAAACTATGGTCCTAATAGACCAACTCAGATTTGCCTCTCGGGAAAAGTGGGCCAGAACAGAGCTAGCCGCAGACTCTCCAAAATTGATAGCTTCAAATATCACACACCGAGCCTCAAGTATAATCATTTGGTCTAAGTTATTAAGCACTATGGAGGGTAAACATCATTTACAATGATGTTTACACATCGCAAGTCATTACAATGCAGTCATTACAACAACCGCGTTATTACATCACATGCCATTACAACGCAAGCTGTTACAAGGCCTTGCTGTAGGGGGAAAAAGGTGTTGGATTTTAAATCCAACACCTTCCCTACTGTTGCACAGACTGGAGTTGGAATAGTAAATTATACTATTCCAATATCCAGCGCCACCCCTACAGCAAGTCGTTGTTATGACTTGCGTTGTAATGGTTTGCGATGTAACAACGAGGTTGTTGCAATGACCGCGTTGTAATAGCATGGTTTCTAAACGCATGCGTTGTAAAGTGGCATATTCACATGCAGGTTATCTATTCAGCACTATCATACCATGCTGATGAGTTGGATACTCAAGTTGATTTTCTCAATGCACTTGCAGTTTATGTCCAGGGGATTGATTACAAACTACAGGAGTAAAACTCAATAATTAAAAAAGTTCAACATGATCCAACTACTGCATACTTTCAGAACTGCTGGAGGAGGTAAAGGTGTCTCAAGCAAAACTTTCTTCAGGCAAACTGTGCGTTAGCTTGGAACATGGCCATTGTGACAGCCTAAAGACAACAGAAGTGGCGCTCGAACAGACACAACAGGTTGAGCAAGATAACATTCTAGCTCAGGAACCAGAGGAGGAGCAAATGAACGACTCAATTAGTATTCTGTCGACTCGCTGAAACTGGAAGAGGTCATACCAACCACAAGGCCAAGACCCTCGCTTCTAAAAAAGAGACATAAGCACTTGAGAAATTTCAGAAAAAATGGTGAAAAAACACTAACGGAGCAATTTTTACTCAAAAATAAAAACATCAACATCTTCCGGACAGGATGTCAGGTATTAACTCGAAAAACAACTCAGAGCTCACAGTCAACCCATGTCCAATTATCCAGCAACCGGAGAAACGCTTGGAAGCCCTGGATTACATTCCTACTCCTGCACCAAAAGCTGATACTGGGTTTTTAGCACCAGGTATACAGGAAGGTTCAGAAGTCCCGAACCAAGTGATGACCATTGCATTAAGTTGTCACCATGTGCCACAAGTTCCAAAAAGACGTATCTGAAACACTTACACTGACCCCCGCAATAGATAAGATAGGCATACTGAAATTACACCAAGGATCCAAAGGTTGTCCGGTTAGCCCATTTCCAACTACTGAAATGTGGCCTCATACGTGGGAAGAACCTGAAATATAAAACAGTCATCCCTCACAGGTTGGTGGTAAAGACCCATCGAGAAGGGTCACTGTATTGAATCCATATTTTAATAGTCAAAGAGCTCCACCTTTGGGGTTATCATTAGTCAAACCTGAAGCAACGTCTAAAATGCAGGCACAGAGTCAAATTTGTGTCATTTTAATGCAAGAAAATGTAAAAAATGTAGCTAATTCCTTAATACAACTCAAGGTTCTCCTATGGTATTTTAAATCAGAGCGCTGTGTTAAGAATGCTTGCAGCAGTACAAGGCTTGCAGTATATTAGGAGAAATAATAGAGAGGCAGTTTAATTCAGTTCTAACCCGGAGCATCAAGGGAACAACATCACTACTATTACTTGGTCAGACGAAAGCACTGCATTCCAAGTTTGGCAGCATGGAGAACAATTTGTAGTCAAGGGAATCAATATAAGGAAAGTGACAGCTGCTCGCTATCCGAGTTCCGTACTTCCGCCATTGCAAACGACAGTTATGCTAAAGGGGTGGATTGGGCTGGAACACCCTATAGCAGTCTGGAAAGGCCTACAAATAGTGTAGTTAACGATTACATCACAAATGACTCAACAGCAGCCCAATCCTAGGGATTTTAAGCAAACATGGATTATTAGCAGCAAACCTATTAGAGTCACATGAGGTCAGACCTCTTGGTCTCAGCCTTCTAGAGTTTGTGCTTGGAACATCAACGCTAGTACAAAAGTGGGGGAGGGCGAGTTAAATTAATTTCTACGTAGTTATGAAATTGATCTCTTGCAAGAAACCTGGCAAAAATGCTGACTCCAATCGTGAGATTTTAGGAATATTTAATTTCAACCCTGAAGGAGGTGAAGTCAGGTAGGGCCATAGGAGGATTGGCGATTTACATTTCAACCATTATCTTGTGGGATCATGAGGTAGTGGATATCGGTCAATCATGGATTCAGTGTGTTAAGATCTCAATGGAGGCACACTTCACATTATTGCTAATAAATCTGTATATCTACCGTTGCGGCAAGAATAATTTGAATAGGGTTCACACCCTTATTTGCTTATTGAAAACCTTAAATGCTATGTACCCACATACCTTCATATTACTATCATATTACTCTCTGGCAATTTGAATATGAATCTATTGCAAGGCTCTCATGTTACAATCCCAAATCAAATCCCAGAAATAGTGGGAAATCAATCAAGAAGGGACACACTTGGCATGTACTGCACAACAGCGTTAGAAGATCTGGGATTGTATACCCGTACTGGCCGCAATCAACCAGATACTCCAGAATCCTTCACTAGAGTTACAGTCAAGTCAGGTTCTACAATTGACCACACCCTCGCTGACGCTGATCTATTTAAGAGGCTTACTAATTTTCCCATACAAGTAAGATCAGACAGTGATCACTTCGCTCAAACATTTATTCTGGAACTAAATCCCACCTGGGCTCCAGAAACACAGTGCCTGTCAACATTTGCCAAGACATACAATTTGAAGCACCTAGGGGCAGATTTATGTTGCACTTGCGCCACTTTTGCGCCGCCGTTGCGTCACTTTTGTGACGCAGCAGCGGCGCAAATCCTGCGCCATGGTGCAGGGTATTTACAACGTGACGCATCTTGTAAAGCCGTGCGCCACATGTAGGCGTTCCAGGGCAGGTGGGGGCGTTCCGGCGCAGGAACGCCTCCTAAAAGTGGCTGAGTGAAATCTACAAGATTTCACTCAGTCACTTTTAGGCCCATGCTGCGTCAAAACTCTGCGCCTGCTTGAAGCAGGCGTAAGGATTGACGCAGCATTGTACAGATAGGGCCCCCCAGAACATTGCTGGAGCTGCGTCGCGCTTGCGACGCAACTCCAGCAATGCGCCACTTTTACGGCACAGATGCGTCACGCATCTGTGCCGTTTTTGCCCCATGGTGCGCCGCATTATAAATGCGGCGCATCCATGGTGGCGCAGCTGTGGCGCATAATAATTGGCGCATCCCTGCGGATATGCAGGGATGCGCCAGTTAACATAAATCTGCCCCCTAATATGGAAAGACACTACTGCTCCGGCCCATTTTCGTATCTTCCAATTATCTACTAGAACCCACTCGGGTCGGATGGAACTTTTTACTTGCCCAATAGCGTGGAGGGAATAAACACAATTATCGGAAAATGCTGTCCGCAATTTGTCATAATCAAGGACTTGAGACTACTTAATCTCTTGGCTCTCTGGCTTTTATTATCAGCATAAAAATTTGAAGATACAAACTCCTCAATACGAGGCACAACAAATACATAGGCACTAACACAAATGCTACTCTACGAAGAATCCGCATACGACTGAAAATAACTAAAAGCACAATTTCTAAAAGCATGAGGTAGAAAACTACCAAGCCAATGTCGATATTAGGGACACTGGACCATACCATCTCTGTCCCTACTCTGTACTGGATGTCATCCCTACTTAGCAATCCCTTGAAACCCTCAAATCGAGGAAAGGTGTCAGAGTGAAACTTCCTAAGAAGTCTTCACTTGGAGAGCTTGATCTATAAAAAATGCCCCCTCTAGCTCCTCGCCTAGCTTTTCTCTGCTCTGGGCTGCTCTGTTCTGTGCCCACCCTCGGGGCGCTTTCCCTAATACAGAACCCCAAATCCCAGAACACGCCCTTTTGCACCTCCTCTTCAGCCGGGTCGTCTTTCAGTAATTTTCCATCGAGCGCTGTCCAGTTCCATCGTCCATCAGCTTGGCCTTTAGTCCCAGACACCGTCCGCACTAGGAGTTACAATTGGCACATTCCAATGCACTCCCATGTCTGGCTTTAACTACATAAGTCAATTCATGAACAAAGAACTCTTCTACTAACGAAGCAACTGTCCTTGCACCTGAAGTGAGATCATGGAAGGCAGACATACTTCACATCTTTTAACTTTGCAATTTACTACAGCCTAAAACCTCTACTGGAATAAATCCTTTTGGCCTATTGCCCTCGGCTAACATAAGAAAATAACAGGCCTTTCTCCTTAACGATATATGTGAATTCTGGCCACTACTTTGGTTACACAAACATGTCTAAATCACACTATTGGCATTTACGTCTTCCCTTTCATGTATGTTTAAACAATCTACATGGACATTTTCTAGGTTACACGTTAACTTCACAGTGTGTTCATATAAACTAAACTCTATGCATTTCTCTAAAACATCCACAATATGCTCATACATTGCTAACACTTGTAAATTAAATCGATACAGCTTATACATTTCTTAATACATTTCGCACACAAAATACCTGAGTACACATTTGATTATATGCGGGTGCCGACTAACAGTGAATATAACGCACCCCTACAATTTTCAACCTTTTAAGCGCTACATCAGTTCCTCCCTTTGATGACATCTGTCATCACACCATTACAATCTTCCTTCTTTAGAACTGATTTAAACCGTACTGGTCATGGCTCTGCCATGTCGAACTCCCTCCATTCTCTTAAGACTCTCATATTGTTGATCCTGAAATTTCGCCATTCTCTGCTCATTGGCTCTAAGAGCTCTGTCGACCCTGCCTCCTTGATACCACTTCCAAGCTTTCACACATCCCCACAAACAAATCACACAAACTACCGCGATGATAATTGGCTTCAACACCGATCCAAGAAATCCCCTCCCCAAATTCGCAAACCAACGTCCCACTCTACCAAATCCCTGTCCAATCTTTTCCCACACATTCTCCTCCGTCAAATCCATAATTTCCTTGTGAATAGTTGTGATGTTGTCTATGTACTTTCCCAACTCCTTCGTATTGTCTGGAATATATGCGCAGCATTCTTGAACCGTCAATAATTTTCAGACCCCGCCCTCTTTAGCTAACAACACGTCTAACGCAAGGCGATTCTGCATAACCATATTCCGTATCGACAACATCTCTCCAGTCACCAACAACAAAGACCTCGCCGTATTCATAGACAGCTCATCAACTACTGTCGCCAACCTTCTGATCTTCACGTCATTCAAAACCACACCCATACTAGGTATCATTGCTCCATATAGATCACCAATCACTGCACCTGCCTTTACAGTCCTACGTCTCCTAGAATGTTGTCGCGTCTCTAACAGCTCCAAGTCCTCTGTGTGATAAATCTTCGGGAATATAATAGTCAAATAACATATGCCATACCAATTTGCAGGCAATCTGACATAAGCATTTTTCCCACATACATAATACACTGTCGGAATCACTTGCACGGCACCTTGCATAAAGTCCTTAACAGAAGTCTCCATAGTGAAGGTCTGGGAACAAGTACTATGTCCCACTGGAACCTTCTCCGTGGCTGATTGAGGACGTCCAATACACAAATTCCCTTTCTGCACTTCATCTAATGCAATTGGTCCATAGCTTCCCTTGGACTTATGAGATTTCTCCTCCTCAGTCCAATCTACTGAACTATCTCCGGTGTCTCGAGCCTGGGTCAACTTTCTATATCGGTCCTCTACATGGTCAATGAATTTCTTCTCCGTCTCGGACAGTGCACAGGTCAGGTTATGCCTGTGAGCATGCGCAGTATCCAACTTCACAGTAGGTCTAAAATACTTCAGGAGTCTGTCCTCTTTCTTATAATAGTCGTACTTATTCAAATGTTTGATTGCTGGAACTTCAGGAAGTACCGTATCAAAATTTGAAAAGAAATACTCGAACTGCCTCCTGTCATAAAATAAACTAAGCAATAAACTACAAGAAATCCCATACGTCAATGGGAGATGATGATACTTGATACCTTCATCTACTGAAGCCGGCAACTGCATACACACATAGCAATCCTTCACATCCATCGCATCAACATACTCGTACAACAACTTCGCGTAAGCATTGAGTTTAAAATCACCCTTCGACAGATCCATGTGACGTCTACGATCCTCCCTTAACTTTGCTGTTCTCTGATTTCTAATATTGACACCTCTCTCCCCTGGGGTAATAGGTGTAGGTGCTCCCTGAACTTCCCCCTCCTGTCTGTGGGCCACCATGTACGAACTTATCACTACTGCAAATATAGTGGCTATCACTACCCCTACCAATGTGCCTACTATTAATCTAGCCCTACGATGTGGGTTCGCAGGATCAGCCATCTTCGGAATATACTCAATGTTCAATACAGTCTCTGGAATGGTAAGTCTCTTTCTCATTAATGTCTCTTTTGTGAACTTTGGCAGACCTCCCTAACTTTTCTTCGTTCTTCAACGGAAGGTCCCTAATTTTATTCTTCTTCCGCTCGGATCTAGGTTATCTTCTTTCTCCTGCTTTACAAATTCTTGAATCAGTCCAAAATAACTGCTGGTCCCAACAGTTCTAGGACCCCCTGCAATATCTCGAGCTTAAGAATGGTCAGTTCCTGTGGAGCTGGCACAACTGTGAACGTCGGGAAATCCAAAGTGTCCAAAATCATACCACGAATGAGGCTTAGAAATGGTGGATTCGGGATGTTGATGGTCAGGATTCCATCGATCTCCAATCCCGGAATTCTCAGCAACACTTCCACTCTCGGAAACGGAGCACTGCTGACCAATGTCATTGACCTCAATCTTCCCGTGCTCGGTAAACCTGGCATCAGTCAATGGATATGCCCACTCCGGTGAAGCGTACTTCTGGCTCGGCACTCTAGTTCTCTTTGACCTTCTCAGAGTACCTTGAGGATGCTCCTCGTCACTCGATTCTGCTTCTGGCTCCTCCGAAACTGGTGCGAGATCTGTGCTCGGTGCCACCCTCAGGTTTCCCCGTCTCTGTCGTGCGGGCCAAACCCTTTCTGCTTCCGTGGCACCTCTGGTCTCCCCCTCGATACCCCGTGCACTGGTCTCCTCTTCCTCGGCAGAACTCGATTCTGTACTGCCCACTGCACCTCTTATTTCTTCCCCTGTTTCTGGTTCGGTGCTTCTCTCACGTTCTCCTTCAACTTGATTCAGTGCACCACCGGCTGTTTCAGCAACCCTTACAGCTTGACTTGCCCTCTCAAGTGACTCTGTCGCCTCTACTGGGTTTTCGTTCTTGAGAGGGGCTGTATCTTCTAAGGGTGCTGGAACTCTACGGGTATGGGAAGCATGCACCCAGTTCGGTATACCTCCACACTTCACTGCTGTGTTCGTGATGAGGATCACTTGAAACGGTCCTCGCCACCTAGCATCCAGGCAACTCTTCCTCACGTGCTTGCGGACCAGGACCCAATCGCCTGGGCATAAGTCGTGGCACAGGTCACTCGCAGCTGGAACCGTTGCTGTCTGCACCTGCTGAGACACAGAACGGACCACGTCAGCAAGGCCTTTACAATAGTCCAGGATCATATCATCAGTGATGTTTATCAGAGCAGTGGCAGGTATTGCAGGCAAACGCATCGCCCTCCCCATGAGAATCTCATGGGGTGACAATCCAGTCCTTCTATCAGGCACACTTCGGAGGCTCATGAGAACTAAAGGTAATGCGTCGGGCCATTTCAGGGAGGTTGACGAACACACCTTTGCCATTCGAGCCTTTAAAGTTCCATTCACTTGCTCCACTATCCCTGAAGCTTCTGGTCTATAGCTACAATGTAACCTCTGATCTATATTTAAAGCGGCACAAAGCAACTTCATGACTTCACTGTGGAAATGAGTTCCTCTATCTGATTCAAAAGAGGTCGAGAAACCGTACCTCGGAATGAGTTCTCTCAATAATAATTTTGCTACTGTGAGTGTGTCACATCTGCGTGCAGGGTATGCCTCCACCCACCTGGAAAAGACACATACTATCACTAATATGTACCTCAACCCATTACACTTCGGCATTTCAACAAAATCCAGCTGCATCCTATTGAAAGGTCCACCTGACCTCCCTATGTGACTCAATGTCACAGCTGTCCTCTTTCCTACATTCATCTGTTGACAAGTGACACACCTCTGGCACACAGTTTCGGCCACTGCCCGAAACTTCGGGTTGTACCAAGTCTGACGAAACACTCTCATCATTGCGTCTCTACCAAGATGTACAGCACCATGTATCAACCTCGCCATGGGATTCAACAGGCATTCTGGCAATACCGCTCGTCCATCATTCGAAACCCATATATCCACATCTCCTTTCTCACATCCAGCTCGTATCCAGCAGTCTCGCTCCTGCTCCGAGACCCCTTCCTGAAGCTGCTTCAGTTCCTCCCATGAGTCTGCCATTGCTAACATCTGACCATACACTGTTTTCTCCTCAGTTCCCTCTATGTGGTTCTCCGTATAATTACATCCCTGCTCTGCACAAAACCGGGCTACTTCGTCAGCATAATTGTTACCCAATGAAACAAAATAATTTCCCTTAGTGTGTGCAGAACATTTAACAACAGCAATTTCATCAGGACCTTGCAATGCTTCAAGCAATTTTCGCACATGGTCACCATTTCTAATGGGTGAACCTGAAGACGTCATAAACCCTCTCTGGGACCATAGCTGTCCAAAGTCATGAACCACACCAAACCCATATTGGCTGTCCGTGTAAATTGTTACACGGATCTTATCAGCTGCCACACAGGCACGAGTCAAAGCAATAAGCTCAGCCACCTGCGCGGAGTGTATTCCTTCTAAACAAGCAGCTTCAACCACCCCCGTGATGGTACATACAGCAAACGCTGCTCTCAATCGACCGACACTGTCTCTTAAACATGAACTGTCCACAAAGAAAATCTCATCTGAAACTGGGAGCGGTTCATCAACAATGTCTGGTCTCGGTTTGGTGCATAGTTCAGTCACATCGAGACAATCATGGTCCTCACAATCTTCATCATCGTCTACATTTGGGACAGGTAACAATGTAGCAGGATTTAAAACAGCACACCTCTTCAATATCACATTATCTGCTGCAAGGATGACTTGCTCATAACGAGTCAGCCTATTATTCGTGAGGTGCAGTGTTTTAGTCCTAGTCATCAACAGTTCAACGGAATGTGGCACATGTACAGTAAGAGGATGACCCATCACAATGCTCTCACATCTCTCGATGCTGACACCTGTTGCCGCAACGGATCTGAGACATCCGGGCAACGCAGAAGCTACCGGATCTAGAGTAGCTGAAAAATAGGCAACTGGTCTACGGACACCTCCATGATTCTGAGTTAACACTGCTAATGCGCAACCTTCTCTTTCGCAGCAGAATAATGCAAATGCCTTGTTGTAATCCGGCATTCCCAACGCAGGAGCGCTACATAAGGCTTCTCTCAGCCTCAGAAATGATTTCAAACAGTCGTCGTCCCATGGTACCGGATCATTTACGTCCTTTCGCGTCAGCCGCTGTAAAGGCTTCGCTTCAAAGGAAAAGTTTGGGATCCACTGGCGGCAATAACCCACCATTCCCAAAAACATTCTAACTTCCCTCTGCGTCGAGGGAACTGGCATTCTCAGAATCGCATCAATGCGATCTGGAGACACCTTTCTTTTCCCCTTCTCAATTCGGTGCCCCAAATACTGTACCTCAGGTAAGCAGTATTGCAGCTTGTTTGGGGACACCTTGTGACCATTTTCTCCCAGGAAGTTCAACAACGCAATCGTATCAATTCTGCAAGCGTCTTCTGTTTCCGACACAACAAGCAGATCATCAATGTATTGCACTAAAACAGAGTTTTGTGGCAACACGAGACTTTCGAGGTTTTTCTTCAAAAGTTGATTAAAAATCGATGGACTCTCAATATACCCCTGTGGGATACGACACCACGTTAATACACGGTTCTCTAGTCTAAATGCAAAAAGAAATCTGCTCTCTTCATGTAAGGGAATCGAAAAAAATGCTTGACACAAGTCAATCACTGTGAACCATTCAGCTTCACATGGGATCTGAAACAGGATCACAGACGGATTCGGTACCACTGGACAACACGGGACAACTATATCGTTTATTTTTCGCAAATCTTGCACTATCCTGAACTTCCCACTTGGTTTCTGCAGTCCCATAATGGGCGAATTGCATGGACTACCCATGATTTCCATCAGTATTCCCTGCTTAATCATGGACTCGATCACAGGTTTAATCCCTGCAATCCTATCAGGGGACAATTTGTACTGAGGGGTTCTCGGGAATTCCGCGTTTGGCTTGACCTGTATCCTCACGGGATCCACTCCCCTGACTAAGCCAATCTCCTCTCCACTTAGGTCCCACACATCGATGGACACTGAGTCCCTCAAATCAAGCGGAAGCTCCTTCACTGTCAAAGCTGGGTACATTTCCACACACACCCGCTGATTTGCAACCTTAAAGGTCGCGTCATCATCCCTTGTCTGTACCTCTACTCCTTTCGGGGTACAGTAGATTGTGCAATTGAGTTTGCACAACAAGTCTCTCCCCAATAAACAAACAGGACTAGAATCGCACACCACGAACTGGTGTCGATCCCTAAAATTCCCTATCCTAACTGGGATCGGTTCCGTCAAGGGGCTAACTAGCCTCTTATTCGCCACCCCAACAACCTGTATACTTTCCCCAGAAAGGGCTACCCCCGGAACTACTGCCAATCTTATAGTCGACCTAGTAGCCCCCGTATCGACCAAAAAGGTAGTAGGGTGTCCGTCAAGCTCTGCTTCCACAAAGGGTCCTCTCTGATCTACCTCTAAGATGGCCCTAAGTATGCAGTCATCATCTTGGCTTAAACTCAACCGGGCCGGCAAATCTGTATCCTTCTCCTCGCCTACTTCAAACATGGGAATCTGCAAATAAGTTCGAGCTCCCTGCTGTATGTTCTGTATCCTAGGTGGCTGGGGAACCTGCATCTGCGGGATGCCTGTCCCCCCTTTCATCATTCTCGGTGTAGTCACCGTCTGTACCTGTTCCGCCCCAGGGACCTGAGCTATTCCTCCCTCCATCTGTTGCTGATTCCAGGGGTTCAGGGGACACTCGCGTCCCCAGTGTCCCACCTGGTGACACTGGTGACATGCAGTCGTCTTTTTCAGTATCGCTACATCCATGCCTGTCCTAGGGTCTATAGGCCTCGGCCTCCCCTGTCCCTGTACACTTTGGTTTCCTATTTGATAGTTTCCCTGTCTCCTTACCACTGGTCCCCCATTCGGCGGTCCCTCCGCAGCTTGCATCTGAATAAACAACAAATTATCTTTCATCTTCTTATGCTTCGACTCGATCTCATCCGTGCAGTACCTGGCGTACCGTAAGATTTCATCCACGGGCTTCTTCTGCCAACAGATCAAATGCTGCTGTATCAGGAGACTAACCTCTGGCTTCAAACCCAACACAAACTTAGAAACAAACTGTCCCATATCTTTCGTTTCTAACTCGTCTAGGCCACTGTACTGCTTAAAAGCCTTCAAGAGTCTCTCATAAAACTCATGTACTGTCTCCTTTGGTTCCTGCACTGTCCTGTCTATTTTCACCCAATCAATGTCTTGGGGTGAAACCTTCGATTTCAACCAGGTAATTACTTTATCATACAGCCTCATCACCACTGGTGACGGACCATTCGTAATCGAGTTCCTATCGGGCTCATAGTCCGGCCAATCAACGGCAACCTTACATGCGTTCCACAAATCTCCCGGAACCACAATATCAAATAAGATATTCAGATCGATCCATAATACCTTTGAAATCTTAACAAAGCGCTCAACTTGCTTGTACCACTCTGCAAGCTTCTCTCTGAGCCTGGGAAAATCATTCGTAAATGATGCCAAATCACCCCTGCTTCATGGTACATGCACATATCCTCCATTCGCCACTTCCCTCAAAGGGAAGGTCTTTGCCAGTAGCAACCCTTCACCCGGAGTTCCTCCTTCCGCTCCCTTAGAGGTCTTTTTCTTAGACCATCTCTCCTCCCATTTATCAAGCATCAGCCATACTCGCATGGCTAGGATCAGTTCTCTGGTATGTGACCTTAATCCAACAACCCTTTTCTCCTCCAGCTCCCGCTCAGTATAATGCATCCTATGACTTCCTTGCAACGCCCTAGTCTTGGATAAATCCACATCATATTCCTTCGCCAATCCCCTTAATTTCTCGTGTGCAATTCGTGCTTTACGAGTCACATCTTTCGCTACAAAGAACAGCTCATCCGGGTTGTATGTTACTATTCTCTCAAAAGGTAGACTTCCATATATTATTTCATCTACCTCTGCCTTGAGCCTTACTATGTCTAACATCCCTGCTTTCAAGGCTCCTCTCAACACCTGACAACTTGCTCCATGTCTCTCGTCATATTCACATTCCGGTTCCTTCTCTCTACTCTCTTCTGGTGCTTCCATAAGAGCAGAACGACTCATGAAATTAGCCCGATCTCTCCCCGATTGGACCACGTTTGGGTTCTGATGCCTCTCTGATGGTACCCACGACCTTAAATCTGACTTTGACTCCATCAGATTTCTCGGCCTCACTGGTCTCTGTTCCTCTTCGCCCCTAGATGTATCTGACACCGCTACCAATGGTGTACTCCATTGTACAGGGCTTGGAGGTCGGGCCATTACGCCCTCCAACCCACTTTCCTCGCTTTCCCTCCTCGTTCTTTCTGCTACCTGTTCGGCCCTCTCCCTTTCCTCCGATTCCGAACTATAAATCGACACAATCGGTCCAATGGTGACCGGTACCCTCAATGCATCCGGTAACCTCATCTTTCTCTCAATCCTCCCACTAGCCTCAGACTGACTCCGTGGGCTCTCTGTTCCAAACGAGACCAACCCCTCTACTCGAGTCTCGGGTTGTATTGTTACCCTTCTAGTTTCCCCTCTCTCGCCCCACCTGTCCTCTGCTTCTTCTGGATTGTAAGGAGGTGGCCTCTCCTCCAACAATCTTTCCAATACTCCGTCATCAGAGTCACTTTCTTCATCCTGTGCCTTCACATGCCTTATCCCCGTCGAATCTATTAATAAGGGATACAGTTTCTCTTCCTCAATCGCCTGCACTCTCCATCTTTTCTCCGCTGCATCCCACTTGGCATCCTGGAATGCCCTGATCGATTTTCTCATCCTTTCCTGACTCCTTCCCTTTTCCTTGTCATGCGCTGCTCTAATCCACGCGTGTAATGCTTCGAACTGTGTTGGCCTTGGCAAAGGTCTTAAGGACGCCATCACAGACTTCAACTGATACAGCACCGCTAGCCTAAAGGAGCCATACCTCGGGAAGGCTAGTTCCCCTTCTCCTTGTGTAATCTTATGCCAATTCTCGATCCAAACTATGGTATGTAATCCCACATTCTTTGCCATATAATGTGCTGGGGTATCCTCGGGAGGGGCTTCTTCTCCCTTCCGAGTAACCACATGCTTGTCGCCTCTACACAATTCTCGCAAAACCCTAAGACACTTCATGACGAACAAGTTCGATCTCGCGCTCTGTTTACTTCTTACTGTTAAATCCTCCAATAGCAGCGCGACTCACACCAACCGGCCTATCACAGCGCGACTCTCTCTGACGTCACCTTCCTTCGTTCGCAGCAGTTCCCTTCACCAGACACGTTTCACGCCTACTCTCGTCCCATTCATACACTGAAATAACCGATTAAGTTACTTCTCTGGCTGTCCGTCCACAGCCTCTGACTGTTTGTCCACAGTCTCTCGACCTTGTTGACCTCGATTCGCGACCGTCTGCCCCCGTCCGGCCAGACAGATCGCCATTGATAGGTTACTAACACTCCGATCCACACACAACAACCCACGACCAGCGTTAAGTTGCCATACACACACACATTTGCTCACCCTATCTCAGTCCAGGTGATCGATGGTACCTCACTATCTCCTTTGGGTGGTCAACAAAATCTATCTCAGGTGTCTTCTACACCACAACTCCCGGGCTGCGCGCGCTCACAGCCTGATCTCACAATCACTCGACATACACATCAACTCCGCAAGACATCACACAACAACTCAACACCGCAATCTACAACATCTCGTTTTGTTCATACTCACTCCTGGAACTGCTGCTTCCTGCCGCACTGCTACTCGCCGTCGATGCTCATCTGCTGCCGTCGTCTCCCATTCACCATCTGATGATTCACCATCACTTATCGTCTATGGGCCTCAAGGATCACTTATCCTTATCTAATCTAATCGTCCCTCGCTATCGGAAGTAACCATCCGTCTCTGCTACCAACTGCTCCGGCCCATTTTCGTATCTTCCAATTATCTACTAGAACCCACTCGGGTCGGAAGTAACGTTTTACTTGCCCAATAGCGTGTTGAGGGAATAAACACAATTATCGGAAAATGCTGTCCGCAATTTGTCATAATCAAGGACTTGAGACTTAATCTCTTGGCTCTCTGGCTTTTATTATCAGCATAAAAATTTGAAGATACAAACTCCTCAATACGAGGCACAACAAATACATAGGCACTAACACAAATGCTACTCTACGAAGAATCCGCATACGACTGAAAATAACTAAAAGCACAATTTCTAAAAGCATGAGGTAGAAAACTACCAAGCCAATGTCGATATTAAGGACACTGGACCATACCATCTCTGTCCCTACTCTGTACTGGATGTCATCCCTACTTAGCAATCCCTTGAAACCCTCAAATCGAGGAAAGGTGTCAGAGTGAAACTTCCTAAGAAGTCTTCACTTGGAGAGCTTGAGCTATAAAAAATGCCCCCTCTAGCTCCTCGCCTAGCTCTTCTCTGGGCTGCTCTGTTCTGTGCCCACCCTCGGGGCGCTTTCCCTAATACAGAACCCCAAATCCCAGAACACGCCCTTTTGCACCTCCTCTTCAGCCGGGTCGTCTTTCAGTAATTTTCCATCGAGCGCTGTTCAGTTCCATCGTCCATCAGCTTGGCCTTGAGTCCCAGACACCGTCCGCACTAGGAGTTACGATTGGCACATTCCAATGCACTCCCATGTCTGGCTTTAACTACATAAGTCAATTCGTGAACAAAGAACTCTTCTACTAACGAAGCAACTGTCCTTGCACCTGGAGTGAGATCATGGAAGGCAGACATACTTCACATCTTTTAACTTTGCAATTTACTACAGCCTAAAACCTCTACTGGAATAAATCCTTTTGGCCTATTGCCCTCGGCTAACATAAGAAAATAACAGGCCTTTCTCCTTAACGATATATGTGAATTCTGGCCACTACTTTGGTTACACAAACATGTCTAAATCACACTATTGGCATTTACGTCTTCCCTTTCATGTATGTTTAAACAATCTACATGGACATTTTCTAGGTTACACGTTAACTTCACAGTGTGTTCATATAAACTAAACTCTATGCATTTCTCTAAAACATCCACAATATGCTCATACATTGCTAACACTTGTAAATTAAATCGATACAGCTTATACATTTCTTAATACATTTCGCACACAAAATACCTGAGTACACATTTGATTATATGCGGGTGCCGACTAACAGTGAATATAACGCACCCCTACAATTTTCAACCTTTTAAGCGCTACATCAGTTCCTCCCTTTGATGACATCTGTCATCACACCATTACAATCTTCCTTCTTTAGAACTGATTTAAACCGTACTGGTCATGGCTCTGCCATGTCGAACTCCCTCCATTCTCTTAAGACTCTCATATTGTTGATCCTGAAATTTCGCCATTCTCTGCTCATTGGCTCTAAGAGCTCTGTCGACCCTGCCTCCTTGATACCACTTCCAAGCTTTCACACATCCCCACAAACAAATCACACAAACTACCGCGATGATAATTGGCTTCAACACCGATCCAAGAAATCCCCTCCCCAAATTCGCAAACCATGTTCCCACTCTACCAAATCCCTGTCCAATCTTTTCACGCACATTCTCCTCCGTCAAATCCATATCTGCTTAATACATACATGGCCGACCTCGATAGCCACCTGGCCCTAGTGCAGGGGGTTCCTCCCAGGTTGGGCATGACACAACTAAGAAGCATACAATACGCTGATTATGTCGTTCTCCTCAGCAAAACCCCAATTGGACTGTAGTGGTCGATAAACCAGTTTTTGGGGTACACCACTAATTGGTAACTAAGCCTGAATAATAGTAAAACAAAGATTCCTTGCTTTAAAGGTAGCGGTAGCAACAGGCAGCCAATGGTAAGGTACTAGAACAGGTCAACACCTATAAGTACCTCGGCATCCATCTAGACTCCTATTGAACCTAAAAAGTCAATTTCTAATCAAAACGACTGATGTCTAACAATTTCTTCTTTGCTTTTAAAGCCTTGAAACGTAAGATATTAAACACCTTAACGTGCCATCTACTTCAAGTTGTGGAAGCCAAATTTCTGCCTTCAATATCTTATGGCTCTGTATTGCTCAAAGGGAAAGACTTCGTAACACTAAACAATCAACAATTGATCCTTTAAAAAAAAACTATTTCCATTTCCATGCTTAGTATCGCAAGCTCAAGTTAGAATGGAATTTAGATTATTCAACCAGAGTCCACACAGGCAGGGTGCCCTAGTAAAATTCTGTTGGAGGACTGGGGAAGCCGTAGCAAACTCGCTTGCACATCAGTGCTGGGTGGAAATAGAAAGTCAGACCATCACAAAGAACTCTGCAGAGTATTTCAGGACTCAGTCGCTAAACTGCGACTAGATGATGTTTGGCACACTTCCATGGATTATGCCGCTTTTAAATGCATTACAAATAAAGTCTTCAAATGATCATCCTTTGCCATCGACAAGGCTGCAGCAGCACGTAAAAGCCATGCCCTGGCAATTTAGCCGTTGTATGCATCTTGGGATTCCCAGCCATATGTATCTGCTCATTTTTCATGGCACAAGAAACATGAACTCCTGCTACAATGACTTGGCCTGTTTGCATCAAAGGACCACACACCCCTGTGGGAGCAGCACTGGAAAACTAGAATTTCGGCTCTGTGGCCAAACAAATAAATCTCTGCTCCCATGACTGTGTGTTCGCCTAGTCATGCTAGTACAGAGACAAAAACTCCTACGACCTCTTGGGCTGGACAAAAGGGATTACGCGGACTACAATGCTTTGGGAGGGTACTTGGTTTAGGGAATTGCACAAACTTACAGGGTTTGAGCCCTGGGATCTCCTTTGGAACTCCACGAAAGGGGACATTGACAAAAAAGGGGATCTTAAAACATGGGCAAAATTCAAGCAAGAATATATTATGAATGACTCCCAATTCCTTAAATACGCACAATTGCGACATGCATGGTGGAAAATATCACCAGTGTGCAACTCACGGATAAAGCACCCCTAGAGGGTTGGCTCCTGCAAGAGGAGCTGATTGGTACAGCGGTCTCCCTTACATATAAAACCATCATTACTAGGTCTCCGAGCAAGATGGGAGAAGGACGTGGGACCCATGGAAGATATTGATTGGGGGGCGGCACTAATGCACCCCAGAGAGGTTGCCATAAAAGCAAGGATTCGACTCATTCAACTCAAAATACTGCATTGAACGTATAATGACAGGGATAGGCTGCATAGGATGGGAAGGTCAGAAAAACCACTTTGCCTGACGTGTACCGTTACCAAATGTGATTTCTTCCATGCGATTTTGGCGTGTCCTACACTTCTACCATACTGGAAGCAGGTGATTGGACTACTAGGAACGGTCCTAGGGGTAACGTTTCAGATGGAGCCCAAATTTGTGATATTGGGGATCCCGAGCGAGGTGGACATAACGAGAACACAGCTGATTTTTGCCTCATTAGGGTTGGAGGTGGCCAAAGGAGACATTGCCTGGAGATGGGGAGTGGCCGACAGACCAACTATTGAAGAGTGGACGAAAGGAATGGACATATACATGACGGCCGAGCAGGTCACATATCGTAGCAGAGGGTGCCCCAAAAAAATTCATAAGATCTGGGACCCCTGGAGATGGAACTTTGGGTTGGATACGAGGGAGGACACACAACAGTCCAACATGCACACTACACCGGAGACCCAGGCACAGGGGCCCGAGAACATAGTGCCTTAAAGATTACTCCTTTAACTTACCAGAGATCATCATTTTTGTGGCTCATGATGAAACCATATAACCATGTTACCAATGGCATACACTGTTTTATATAGATCAATGGGAGGAAAGGGGAGGTGGCCTTGCTGATAAAGCTCCTATGTGTAACTGTTTGAGATCACATTTTATTAATACACCATGTAAGAACTATTTTGTGCTGACTGTTCAGTTGAATAAAATAAAACATAAATAAAAAGAATAAAAAAACTCCTACGCCCTACATTAAGAACCATGCAAATTAGATGATGTCGACCTGCTGTTATGACATTAATGAGTGAAATTCCTGTGCAATTAACATGTAAAACAGTAACATTTCTGAACATAGCAGTTAACTGATCAAATATCTTTAAACCATATGTGAGTGGCTTTTCGGTTTATCTAGGTAATGTATTAGAAATTGCTTTTATGTGCATACCATGGTTTTAATCAGCAAACTAGATGCACTTGATGGCAAAGTTTTGCACTGCATGTGCGCACTCTACAAATACCAGTAAAAAGGGCCTCTAAAGAGGTTGAAAGTTTTTTAACCATACCTTTTGAGAGGCGATTTTTTTTATTATGTGTGTACCATGTTAGAAATTGCTTTTATGTGCATGCGATGGCTTTCATTATAAAAGTAGAAGCTCTATATGGCAAAGATTTGTACAGCAATTTTGCACTTGATAAATACTAGAAAAACGGTACCCTGAGAGGTTGGCCTTGCTCTTGCACATAGAACGTAGCAGTTTTAATTTGATAGTAATCAATTGTTATTCCATGGAGCTTTATCCTGAGCAAAGCTAAACAAGATATTCTGTATTGATTTCTTATCTTTTTATCTTTTTGAACTGTTTACATTTGTTCACATGTTCAACTGTTTACAACTGTAGCTACATTGCAATATCATGATAACAATTGGAATACTATTACGTAAATGTAATGTTTTTAATTAGCTAGGCATGAATAAAATTTACCCTTTACTTGCCTATGTGTTGGAGCTCTCTAGTAGTAAGACTCATCCGAGTAGGTGAACATTGCATGAGCTAGGGAAAGGGAAAGGTTTGCCACCCTTTTGCCCGACTACCTCCGTGAGATTTTATGAGGTTTTAGATCGCTGCTATGTGTTTTTTTAGGTCTCGCATGACCCAGCGCATGCGCTGGTCTGGCGAGACTTTTTGAGAGGGCTCCAAAAAGTGCTACCAGGTCAGCCTAGAGCTATAGAGCATGTGCGCGGGCGCGTGCGTTGCGCTTTACCGCGATTACTTTCACTTTCGCGGCCGCTCGGCCGCTTTGATGTTTGATCGTGATCGCGATTGCGATCACTTTCACTTTCGCGGCCGCACGGCCGCTTTGCATAGCCAATAGGTCTCGCTTTTGGGACCTTATAAGTATTTAGCTATGCAACTGTTGCATGGCTAAACACTTATAAGGTCCCAAAGGCGAGACCTATTGTCTATGCCCATGCTTGTCTTCAAAGAGGTCAATTCTATGTCTCTATATATGTTATGACAAAAGTATAAGCAGTTTTCTTGTTTCATATGGATAGATATTTATTCTGTCTATCTTTGAATGAATTTGGATTTGTAATGCTTTTCTAAATGTCTTTTGTCGCAATATTATGATACTTCCCAATAAAAAAATAATTTTAAGGAATGGGGTTTCCATGGTTGACTCTGAGAATGAAAGCTCAATGAACAGTTGGTAACATAGTCAATTCATTTGCCCTGAAACATATTGGGACCAATTTGATGAAAGGCTTTGCAAGCTAAGCAGAAGTTCAACATTGGATTTGCTGTTTCACAATGAGCCAGGAAAGTGTCTGATGGGCTTATGAGATCTTGTTCAATTTGCAATCATTGTTGACCTCGAAGACGGTCATATTTAAAACTTCTTGGAGGTTAGAGATGGAGTATGCTGGAAAACCTATGTAAAAGGCATTGGTGTGGCGCCGGCTGGACACAATTTCAGTGTTCACAGGTAATGTTTTGAGATAAAAGGGTATAAAAAGTAGAATTTCCCTAATAAGTCGCACCTAGTGGTAGCACAATGGGACTACTGAGCTTATCTTCCCATCAGGTTAAGACCTTTAGCCTGCAGAAAACCTATGATTTTCACCTTTATAACTAGAAGAGGTGCATCTCCTAAGTTTTTGGGCCAAGTATAGGAGGTCTGGGGGTTCTTGTGCCCTAGCAACAAGACATCGGACCTGGATGCATTTACACTAAGGAAATTTCTATCCAACATAGTTAGGTGGTTGAGAGGGAGGCATGAATGAAGTCATAAATGTATAACTCCAGGATGTCAAAGTCCAGTAGTAAATGAGAATTATCTGCATACGAAAGTACCTTAACTCCACAGGTGCACACAATATTTACCAGAGGGCGGAGATAGATATCAAAAGGTGTGGTGGACAGGAAGAGCTCTTGATGCACCAGGTGATCTTGTGAGGTTACAATTGACAAGGAAGTAAATCAAGGAACGGGCTTCTTCCTGAAAGGAATGAGAAGAACTACTCAAGGTCCACCCTTGGAAATCCAAAGAAAGTGAGACGTGGATGATGGATCCACAGTGTCAAATGTGGCAAAGAGTTCATACAGGAAGAGACATGTAGGGTATATGCCATCAAGAACCATCCTAAGTTTATTTATTACTATAATTAGCATGATTTTAGGGTCCTTTACCAGTCTAAAGCTCACCTGGCTGCGCTTTAACAAATTAAACATTTCAAGATGGTTAGCAATTCTAACATGCCCATATGTTTTTTTGCAACCTCAGCCACTTCCGCAAACTGGGTGATGGGCCTATACTTAGATTCAATATTGCAGTCTAAATTAGGTTTATTCCAAATGGCTTTCACTAGCCCTTCATTCTAGCCGTTTGTTACGATGTCTGATGTGGACACTGTACTGAGAATGGAAGTCAGATTAGGTGTAATAGTTAAACCCAGCACCTTCAACACTACAACTAACAGACATCATTTGTTGATCCAGATTTCAAGGAGGGGAGTCAAAGACTGAACCTTATAGTCAGAAAGTGATGAAAAGGTTTTCTGGACTAGTTCCAGAGGCAAATCACTCTCTTCTGTGAAGTGGGATGCATTAACATCCTCTTCACAAATTTGCATATACTTTTAGATTAGATAAATTAGAATGTTCTAGACATGCCTGTTATAAAATAAATGAGATGAGGAAAGAGTCCTAGAGGTATTATTTGGATTACATGGAATCAGTATAAAATAATTGAGATGAGGAAAGAGTCCTAGAGGTATTATTTGGATTACATGGAATCAGTGACAATTTACGGAGGGCTTGAGAAGATCAGTCAGATTTATCAATTCATTTGCTTAAGAAAAGTGCCTTTTGCTTTAAAAGGCGTTATGTATAGAGTCTTTATTAATAGCAAAAAACTGCATTATTTACATACTGCCAACTGTACATTCAACATTTCTCCATTAAAGGGGGGACTATGCCAACAGTTTTAAACCTAACTAAGCGACAATATTCTTCTGCATTAGACAGACCTGGTTAACTAAGGCAGACATTGAATGCTTCAGCTAATCTTTCAGGCTGATTAAGTTCTGCTAGATAATTCAAGAGATAGCTGAGTAAAGCACTATCCAGGTCGGTATCCAATTTATTCCAAGGATATCTAAAAACTGAGGTTTTGGTCACCATGGCTCAAGCTTTTGTGGTCATGTATCAAGGGTGCTGTATTAATAGTAACTTTACATAAAATACAATGGTCATATTTCTACAGGCGAAGAATAGGTGGTATTATATAGTACTTGGTGATGGAGTATTTGAAGTGGGCATGTGTTAGAAATGGGGGGTTCTAGTTGGCAGAGGTGTGCTCCTCTGTCCAAGTAGGGACCCTTGTTTCTAGTCAGAATAAGATAACCCCTGCACACCACTTGGTAGCTTAGCACGACCAGACAGCCTTATCCCAAAGGCAATGTGTAAAGTATATGTACCCAAACACACAGTAACACACTGAGGACACCACAAATGGACACCTTAGAAAAGAAAGTATCTTTATCTAAATCCAAGACCAAATTACAAAAAAACAGTATACATGTTTCCAGATATCAATTTAAAAACAATTACTTCAAAATTAGCACTTGTAGGAACAAATAGCTCCACCTGGGGCTATTACTGTGTTGTGATAGGCATTAATCCAAAGTACAGCGCCAACCGCAAGGTGCACAGTGTCGGTACGGACTCACACAGAGCCCCCAAGAAGAAATACCTTGGAGACTAAGTCTATAGACAATGCACGGCATCGTGGAGATGAGGCATTAGTGCCGTAGCAAAGCCAGTTCCCTGATTGCCACGAGGGAGGTGAGGCATCGAGTCCATGAGGAGGTGAGGTGTCGAATCCAGGACAGGGGAAGTTAGGCAGCGTCGGCAGTGAGGCGTCGGTTCCAGTGAGGCAATGCGATGTCGAAGAGTTCGTAAAGTCACCATCCTTGGTTGTTCAGCTCCAAGATAACAGTATGCAGGTGCTAGCCGTGACGACGACGGTGTAAGCTCTGGCATCAGGGAGGCTGATAACTGCAAGCATCGAAGGGCGTCGGTGCTGCGGTGCAGGCAGGGTGATGCATCATGCCCATGAGCGATGCTTCCAGCCTCAGTGCAGGTCGTTGCGACACTGGCCGTGGCGCTGACTGTGTCAGAGTTGTTTTTCTTACTTTTCAGCACCAATCACACAATTCTCAGGGCCCAGGAACTCTTTTGAATACAGGAGTGCACAGAGGAGTCCCGGTGCTGGTGAGTGGTTTGCAGGTGAAGTAATTGTGTCCCTGAGACTTCAGACAGAAGGCCAGCACACAGAGACCCTTGGAGATTCTTCTTCAAGCAGGTTCACAGCAAAGTTCCAGTATTTGTCCTCTCTTTGGAAGAAGCAGCAATTGCAGGCCAACACAGCAAAGCACACACAGCAAAGGGGGCAGTACTCCTCTTTACAGCTCTTCAGCTCTTCTCCTTGGCAGAGGTTCCTCTTGAGTCCAGAAGTGATCTAAATCTCTAGGGTTTAAAGTCCAATACTTATAATCCCATTTTCTCTTTTTTCTCCTTGTGGCAAGTGTCTCTGAGTCCAGTCCAAACCAGTTCTGCCCTCTCTGGTGCAGCATGACCACAGGAGGTGGATACATAATTGTGGAAAGGAGACACTGCCTACTCAGGTGCAAGTGAAATTCCTCCCACCACTCTAAATGCAACCAAGGTCTATTAAGCCCAGATATGAGTCACTCAGGTAAGGCAGGACACACCTCATCCACCAATTTGGCTGTCTACAGTGAATGCACATCCCCAGCTCCTGTCATTCCAAAACCAGACAGTCAATACACAAACAGCAGAGGCACACAGAATAGTTAAACAAGATAATTACTACTTTCTAAAAGTGGAATTTTCAAACACACAATTTCAAAAACCATCTCCCTAAAAAGATGTGTTAATAAACACTGAGTTCAGAGAGCCTAAACTCCATTTCTGTGTCTTGTCCCAATGGAATGTTATACTTGTAAGATGTTACAAAGCAACTCCCACATTAGCCAATGGGTCAGATAGCCTTACAATAGTGAATAACAAATTTGTGAGTATTTCACTACCAGGACATCACACACACACACCAGTGCATGTCCTACCTTTCACATAACCTGTACCCTGCCCAGGGGAGTAACTTGGGCCTACCTGAGGGGTTCCTTACAGGTACGAAAAGGAAAGGTAAGGGCCTGGCAAGGGGGTGCACTTGCTAGGTCAACATGGCAGTTTAAAACAGCGTGCGCAGACACTGCAGTGGCTAGTCTGAGATACTTTCACAGGGTTACGCATGTGGGTGGCACAATTAGTGCTGCAGGCCCACTAGCAGCATTTGATTTACAGGCCCTGGGCACACACAGGGCACTGTACTAGGGACCTACCAGTAAATCAAATATGCCGATCATAAATAACCAATCATAATACCAATTTACACAGTGAAGGGAGCGCTTGCACTTTGACACTGAACAGCAGTGGCAAAGTGCACAAAGCATCTAAGTGAGCAAAAACGAAATCCAGCATACCGTCAAAAAAAAAAGGCGGTAGATGCAAAAAGTCAGTGGAAACCATGCCAAGGATGCCAAGTCTAACAATATGATATATGCATTCACCAGGTGGTCTCTTAAATCACGGCTTCTTTTGAAGGTAAAAATAGGTTCAGAAAACTCACTGTTGGCAGCTGAGAAAATTTATTCTAGATTCCCACAATTTTATTGCAAGCGGGGTTACAGCTAGAGACACATATGTTTATGGTGTACAGGGGATCTTTAGGTGAAAGTAATGTTTCCCTATGGCAGTGAGGTGCTTTGGATATTTATAGGTGCCTAATCTATGCCCAAGATCCAGGAACTGCCCATAGGAAAGTTGTCCCTCACGGATCCAGTTGGTGATTTTGGTACTGGAGGCGGGAATCCCTTTCAGGGGATACAAGCTTGTGTACAATTATCCATTTATAACTTTGATGGTAATATCTAGTTATTTAACCATGCGTGGATCTGCCGACTTTCTCAAAGTCAGACCTACTGCCATTCCAAATTACGACAAAATCATTGATATTTATGTGTATCTTTAAGCTGGACTTGTTCCAGCACTGTTGTGCATGTAGAAATATATCTACTACTAAAACTACTATTAGATCCAGAGGGGTATCCCTCCTCCTTATGGAATTATGATTTGAAAACCAGAGAAGCAGACGTGGTGTCTTTGATGTATTTCTGTGGCAAACCAGAATATCACTTTGCTTGCTGTGAAGCTGTCTGTGTACTGGAGGTCTCTGCTGGTCTGTGAGTCAAAAAGAACATGCTCTGTTTTAATGGAAAGTAGGGATGTAAACCAGGAAATTAGCTGTGCTGCCTCTGAAGAGGGTCTGTGAGGCTCTGAAAGTTAACTCTGCTGTTTATGGTGTAATTCTTTAAGACCCGTGGTAGTTATTCTGCCCCTGTAATGGGTCTGTGACTCCCAGGGAGATGACTTGACTGACTCAGTAGTGGGTCTCTGAGGTAATGGGTACAAGCTCTGCCTTCTGTTTTGTGGCATTGAGGCATAGAGAGGTACCTGTGATGTCTGGGATGTGGATGAGACATAGAAAGCTACTTCTCGTATTTATCGATAAATCTGAGAGAGAGTAAGAGGTTATAAAAAGCATACTTTATATCCATGGGGCCAGGTGGTGCAATTTACTGAAACACGAAGGTATAGCGGTTGCTGTCTTTTCTGTTAGTAATAAATGCATGTCTGGTTGTCAATCTGTCGGTAAATAGACCAGTCTCCAACACATATACATGTGAAGTGCCCTGACACCCTCTACACACCCTGTTTCTCCTGTCTTGTTTCCTACACGCATGCTGGCCTGCCTAACCCCACCTCTCACACAAATATAATCTCATGCACTCAGTGTTGGAAAGCAGGGAGATCCTGACTTTAGCAGCTATCTTTGGGCTTGATCTTAGATCTGGCCGACCCTGGGAAATATGGTGAATTTTTCCTGGTGTCATTTTATGACACCGGCTCAAATTTCAGCAGCCCCCGCACATTATCTGCTCTCTCTTCAGAGCAGCAATGTGCAGGTGGCAAGTGGGCTTTCAGCTTTCTTCTTTTCACTGCCAGGAGGGCCAAAACGAAGACCTGATTCAAAGGGCCATCAGCCCTTCCTCAGTTGAGGTATTATCCTGGCTAGGCGTTAACTCGAGCCTAACACATAGATGCCAATGCAATAGAGGGAAACAAAGACACAGAGCATATCACTTCACTAGTACTTCAGAGAAAGTAAGAGTTGGAAGTAGGTGTCTGCCACGGGATGCAGGGATGAACAGATTCTCCCATTTCTCTATGGGAGCTTGTGCTACAGCCGATTTACGTCCGCAGCACAAGCTCCCATAGAGAAATGAGAGTATGTGACCGCACCATGTGCTGTTGCATTGTAATACTGCGGTTGCGACCGCCGACTAGAGGTCAGACGGTTCCCTATTCCACAACAGTCTGCCCAACATCATAATAAGGCCCTGAATATTAATAGTGAAACACAAGGTCAGGATTTAATATTTAAGGCAGTGATTCATGCTGTCTGTACTAAAAAGGCTTTCCTGTGTCGCAAAGGCACCTTTCTTGGCAATCTTAGAATAACAATAGATTAAAAAGAAAAAAAACAATAAGAATATTAACCCATGATTTAGAGTTTGCATGCAGCTCCTTGATACCAGTCAACAGATCACTTTGGTACATTAAAATGATTTCAATGTATATAGTATCTATGGTACTTTGAGTCCAAATTATAACTGGACAAAAAACAGAACTCTTCTAGAACTGCAGTGACCACCAGAGTTATCTTACCACTATTATAATCCTTTCAAAATTGTTGGGCAGATAAAGATCTCTGTAAGATATTTTAAACACAGACTCTTTCTGGCCAATTAAGTAAAATATAACAAATGTAATGTCGCATGTGTCCTTGTTGCTATTTTCTTTGAAGCAATTTTTTTTTTTTTTTAAATAAATGTATAAAGTAACCGTCACACTCTGCTTTTTAAGCTCAGACCCTCATGACCCCGTCCCCTTTTTCTGACAACCAAAGACTCCCGCTTTATGGGTTCCTGGAATATATGTTTCCCAAATCCAGCACTGCAGGCACCTAATGTGTGAATTGGATTCAAACACACCAACCAAAGCAATATCCATAGCACCAGCAGGAGGCAACACTCCCCACCCCCCCACAATAGCATGCATGTTCTACGCATAAATAAAACACACCACACAAATTTTGTTTGGGTAAAAAACTGCTGCAGGTTTATTACATACACCGTTATGTAATATGGTGGGTTATCTTACGGGCGATCCAAGGGCAGGCAACCATCTGGGCCGCCTGCCCGCCTGATGAGCCAAGCAGCACTGGGGCGAACCCCATCTGTGCTGCCCCTTCGGTGATCCTCTTGCCGGATCACGGTCCCTTATTACTCACGCCCCTTTCAGGGCGGAGCGTAGCAAGGCAAGCCCCTGGTTGTTCAGGCCCACAACCGCCCAAAGGACTAACGGGGCGCCGACACGGTTTTCCAGGAACCTCCCATGAGGCTCCTGGGCTCTGGCACCCCCTATGGTGCCGCGCAGAGGTACCCTTCGGTACCCATTTGCTACCAGATCGCCCTGTAACTCCGCCACAGCTCTGGAGGCGGCCACCCACGCCGCCAGAGCCCCCCACCAAAATAGCTATAGTTGTGCCCGCTAACTCTCCTGTCTAGAGCCTCCTGCAAATCTAGATGAAAGAACATCCCTACTGGTTATCGATACCCCATCTATATCCCAATAGCCCTAGACGTTAGCTTGCATCAGCTAGTGTCTGATGAAACAAAACGCCCAATGCCTGTGAAGTTGTGCCAAGCACTATTCACCTCACGCCGCAAAGTTCTACTGCGTCACATGACTCAGCGCCATCCCACTCAGGGCGGGACAGTTTCAGACACCCTGGCTCACGATGCCCCACCTATTTGCTGATCATACTGGCTGCCGCCCTTCTAGCACCGTGTGTGTCTGGACACATGTGGCTCCCAACTCCGGGACAGGTGCTTGCTTGTTAGGAGACCGTTCCTACCCACGCTCGCCAACTTAGGCTATTAGGGCGAGAAGGATTATACTTAACCTTGGCACCGTCCCTTTACTTGCTAAATCAATGCGCACTGGGATGTTCATCACAGGCGTATGAACACTGAGCACGGCTGCACCCCAGCACTTGCCCTGCATCCCATATTCTTTATGGGAATTACGACCGCTCAGCTCCCTCTGGAGAAGCCCCCTAGGCCTACCCGCTTAGAGAATCTGTCTGATTCGATAAAGGGCGCACTGTTTGAATCTAGTTCCTAACATTTGATGTGGGAGATGCCACACACTGCCTAGGTCATGGGAACCTAAAGGAGCACACCATTTTCCCCCGGGCGTACCTCCAAATAGGACTGGCTCCACCCAGCTGTAACGCCAGAGACACACATCTTAAACCTCTTTACTGGTTTATGCCACTTGGCACCCTTCTGGCTGCAGCTTAGTGTATTTGTACAGCGTGCATGCCCCCGGGGCACGATGTCGCTGACTAGCCAGTGTATGTTACCCACTCGCTGATACTTATCTATCGCTAACTGCCATTACTTGGATTGGAGAGTTGCTGGATGCTACCCAAGGACTGAAGATTTACTGCTCCAACCCAGTTTGACCCCAGAACTTGGGGACAACCCCAGTAGTGACTATGCCTTTCATGGTACATCTACCCCAGCGCTTGACTATCAATGTGTTAGGGACCCCAGTGCCAAAAGATGCCCCTTCTGTTGTCTGATTCTAGCCCGCAGAAGCATAACCCAGGGGGGGCGTACAAGTCTGTGGAACCAGAGGGGAAAGTTATGTGCAAATGCCTGCCCTTTCCTGAATTTTGGGATGCCAAAAGGTCGAAAATACCCTGTCACCATTTGGCACTAACGCAGTGTTTACCGAACTTTACGGCGCCACAGCACACTTGTTAGCTGACAACTACACCACCCGCCAGCTGCCCTGGTTAAAGCGCGGGTGAATATGTCTTAACTGAAGCTACCTGATACCGGCCCTTGGCTGCAGGGGAATGCCCACCCAATGTACACGGTACCTGATTCTATATGGTGTCCGCAGGTCTTTCCCATGAGGGCCCTCGTAGCCAATTGCACAATGCAGTCTCAGTGTTTCGCAGTGCCTCTCTTTACATTGAAATTTCCTGAGTAAGTGTAAAATTATACTTTCCCACCATTGGGTTGTTAACCGGTGGCACAGGCAGACTGTTATTTTGCGGCTTCTGACATTGCCTCCGGATATATACTACAAAACCACAGTACCTACTACACGCCAGTACCCTTGGCTTTAACAATGCTTGTCAGTTGTATAAGATAACTGAAGCCACAATTCTGGCTTCCCTGCGTAGCATATTGAAAATGCTTCAATTCTGAACTGGTGGGACTGTCACCTTAACGTGTTTGAACATTCATTAAATTTCTCCCTTTGATGAATAGCAAGCTCAACCGCAAATGGGACCATTAGACTAACCAACTTCCGCAACAGCCAGACAGGTCACCTGCACGTAATCCATGTGCCGAAAGCGGAAAGCGGGAGCCCTTTGGAAATGGAATAGTGGCGCACAATCCCCACGTTGGAGACAAAATAGACCACGTTGTACTGCGAAAGAGGCACATGCGGAGACAAAATAACTATTCTTTGCAAAACAGAGCCTGACCGTAACTTTTGTCTATATTGGGACAAAGGATGAACCATGATCATATCACTGATCAAGTCTGTGATGTCATATACGCTGCCACTGGCATATTTCTCATAATTTGCCATATATGACACAGCACTCTCATCCTGTGCTTTGTGTGATCTTGGCCCACTTTGGTGTGAGCAGAGCCCCGTGAAGTATTCTTGGCTTCTAAGCCGATAATGCACAAGTGTTAGGTAAGAAAGATGAAACCAAACTTGCCGAGCCCCGGCCAAAACCGACAACCATTTTACCATTGTCATCAGTAGCACATACATCAATAAGACATTGATACGGGCCGCATGCATAACTCCTGGTGGCCAAAGGACCTTGTTGGCCAAGCAGCGAAATCCTCATTCAATGCAATAACACGAAACAGACTTGTCACGGCGCACGCCACCCAGGCACCAAACAGGACACCGAGGTTTACACCGAAAATCCCAAATCAAAAGGAAAGGCACCACAAACCCAACCCAATGCACAAGTCGCTCACCAAGGCACCGCTGAAGGGTCCACCCCTGACCAACGCCTTCAATGAATAGCAAGCTCAACCGCAAATGGGACCAATACACTAAGCAACACCAACAATCAACGCAAATCCACCATACCCCCTTGTAAAACAGGTAATGTGTGTGTGAAACCCAGCCATAGCCAGACGAAACCATAGAAGCAGTTATCTGGGGCATTGTAGAGATGTAACCAATACTAGACAACCTGTCCCTTCTATCTGACACTCGATAATCATTAACAGAATGCCAAGTGACTTAAAAGGAGGCATTTCAACTGTAACAGCTCTCCGCGGTGCAAAGGCTCTTGCTATAAGGAGAACCTCAAATAAGGTGCTTTCTTTACCTGCCTTGGCATAATCTGCAGTCATGTGACCTTGGCTGGTGGCGTGCTATACCTGAACCTAAGGAAAATGAAAACTCTGGAACTGCAGCCATGAAAGCTAATTAAATGAAGACCAGTGAACCGAGGCAACTCCCCAGGTGTTTATACTGGCAAAGCTGAAGTTGTGAGACAATTAACACCTTTAGGGGTACCAGAGCATGTTGAAAATGCTCCCTTAATAGCCTTCTTGAATGCTTTAAACCTATGATGCATAAGGATGCTTAGACCACCTTTGGAATTGCCCACATTTATGAATGGTCCCTTGATTATCTGTAAGCCCCCCACCGGTTAGCCAACTCCATGTGCTTGCAAAGAACACAGCCCCTTATCAAATTGGCGCCAAACAAGAACTAGTGTCTTTACATTCTTCTCCCTGTGAGAGCCAAACTAACATCAATGGTCGCACTACCAACCCAAAGCGCTCCGATTACCGACCCCGGTATGCCTACCTGCAAAGCTTCACCATGCGCTGCTTGGGCCATGTGCTCAACACTTACAACATCCCTAAAAGGTTTCTAGTTGATCAAAACAGAACCTCCTATATGCTATGTGGTAGAGTCACCTATTATTTTCAGTAATAATAGTGAGCTGCTGCTGTGACCGTGTTGAAAACACGTCACCATCCCTGAATATTGTATGCAAACTCATTTAGAAATTGGAAGAGTGTGTCCGTGTACTGTCAGTAACTTTCCCAAAGTGGGCATAAAAGAGCTGGACTGTATCAAATTCAACACTGTTCCAAAAGGGGGCCCCCAAGTAAGTTTCTACCAAGGGCAGCTGCTAATACTACCGCATGTGCTGTTGTGCACGAGTAGGCACTCCTGACCTCAAACCTTCAACACGCCGTGTTAAACGCGCCAGAGCCCTCCCACATATCCTGAAGAAGGCTGTACATTGCCAACAGAGAGAAGTTGTTAATCAATCAATGTGCCCCCTGGCAACATCAGGCACGTCTGTGTTTCCCCCGCCGACCATCAACATTTGCTGTGATATGATAACTAAACATCAAAAGCCCCTCGGAGGCAGTAACCGCAAAACCTTCTCTCCTCCGTAACGAGGGTAAAGGGTATGGCTAACCCGTGCAAGCAAAATTCTTTGCATAGCAGTTGTGTCGCCCGACTAGTATGTTGCTGTTTCTGCCCTTGCATTCCAGGAATTGCCTACGGTAAATAAGCAGCACTGTGGCTTGTCATATCAGTGCAACCATGAGGGACATTTGAAAGCCTATGACTAACTTTTTTTTTTGCGAGCAAAATCAAACAGTGAAGATGAGGGAGACATATCGATATCAGCAATTACACAAACATACCCGTGTACGGTGGCCTAAGGCCATACAATTCGTAGCTCTGACTAGTTGGATCATAGTGACCATTACCGGTAGGCCTGGCTAATAGTAACCCCACAGATGGCGTCACTTGCCACACCCCCACCCATGAGCCAACACATGCAAACGAAAGGAAAAACCGGCTGTAAATTGCTCCTTTACGTGGCACCTGTGCATTACAACCTACCCATATGCTTTCATCCATATGGCTATGGAACTGAACCTATATGGGTAACCTACAGCTACCCAAGGCCCTGATATGAGTAGACAATACGATGTTCATCAAGGGAAACTACTGTTTCCTGAATTCTCTCTACCGACGTATCTCTCCTAGTGTCTAGTGACCAAGCCATCTTTGCCCTTGCCTCAGCATTGCAGGCAGAAACACATTTGAACCAAGAGAAACATACATATTCAAGCCAACCTGAAACTTCCACTTTCAAAAGTTAGCATTAGAAGGAAGGAGCATGCTCACTACAGGATCCCAATGCACTACTACCCTGAAATACACTGTGAGCAGAACAAAGTGTGTATAAAAACACCCCTGCACAGTGCTGGGATAGGATAACTAAACGTTAAAAGCCCCTCGGTGGCAGTAACCGCAAAGCCTTCTCTCCTCTGTACGAGGGATAAGGGCGTGGCTGACCCGTGTCAGCAAAGTTCTTTGCTTAGCATGGTGTGTCGCCCGACTAGTGTGTTGCTGTTTCTGCACCTGATTTCCAGGTATATGATACAGCAAGAACATCATACCAGCAACATGTCAGGGTTCTTGGCTTTGTACAGGTTGTTAGAGCCTAAGGTAACTAGGCAGCACTATGTTTTGTATATAATATTGAAATGCTTTCACTTAAAGCCGCTGACACCATGACAATGTTGCTGCTCCTGAGTTTCAAACAGAGAAGGGAAATCCACAGACTGGCCTTACAATGACTAAATATGACATCATAACTAAGCATGTGAGCGCTGAAAAGATTCCCAGTCCGATCCGACAGCAGGGAGGTGGCCAGTTCCCATCGTCCTTACTAGAAGGCATTGGTTCTAATTCCAGCTCTCCACATTTCATGATGTTGGGAAGAAAAAGTTAACCGGTGAGGATATCAGCTTCCTTATGCGCAAAAGCAGGGAGTGCTGGTGAACAGGCTCATCTTTGAATATAAGTCACAATGTTAACAGGGTATGTTTAAAACGTTAGAGGGTTTTTCCCTTTTAATATGACCCAATTATGGTTTCTTGATATTCATGATTGCGCACACATACATTTACTGGAGACCCACAACCCGCGGCGACCTATGCGCCAATCATCCACCACCCCCGTCCTCCCCTGGAGAGGCAGCATGAGCTCTCCCTCCCTCGGGCCACTGCATCGGGGCCTGGGTGCCACGCCCTCGTCCATCGCGGCGGGGCAGGAACAAGCAGACCACTGAAGCGCTACACATGAGCAGCAGCTGCACCAAATGTCGACCCGGGGAGATTCAGCAACCCGCACCTAGAACCCTAGCAATCCGTGCCAGCCCGCACCACCAACCAACATGGCGGACGCAATTGGTGGCGCCAAACCACCAGCAAACTGATGAACTGCCCGACGGCACTGCACCACTCCCAGGGTCGGCTGCCACCGCCGCCACCCAGAGCCGAAACCGGCCACACGCGCCCCCCC
Source organism: Triturus cristatus (assembly GCF_964204655.1). Lineage (NCBI taxonomy): Eukaryota > Metazoa > Chordata > Amphibia > Caudata > Salamandridae > Triturus > Triturus cristatus. The sequence goes on along the minus strand of NC_140590.1, from coordinate 336,539,451 downwards.
CCCCACCATGGGGAGGAGACGGACACCACAAATTGACCCCTGCAGTCGCGTCCAACACGGCGATGAGCCCTCTCTCGACAGCGGCAACAAAAGCGTAAAACCAGCCCCGCACGTCCTCCCCTGTGGAGGCAGTGGAAACAACACTCCCCTGGGCCCCCACTCGAGCCGGGTCCCGAGCACCACCGCCGCTCTCCTCCACCGCAGTGGAGCGGGCAAACAAGCAAGCAAGCATTGCAAGCAGGACACAACAACCATTGCCCAACCTTCACAAATCGATCCAAGCACCCATTGGGCCCCCCAGACACTCACCGCCCCCGTGGCTGCCGGGGAGGAGAAGTGGGGGTGACAGGTGTTGCACCGCAGACAATAGCGTGCACCGCAAGGCCCCCGGGCGGACAAGATGCCCCCCCTTGACCCACATGCAAAAACACAGCCCCCGCGGCCTCCGAAACCTCCGCTGAGGGGAGGGTTGTCAGGTCTGGAGAAGCGCCTACTGTCTGGAGGAACAAAGAGGTGTTGCACGCAGCGCTGTTCCCCAGCCCCACCGTGGCTTGAACACAAAACCCTGGACAGGCACCGGCAACGCGCCTTTGCAGTACATGTACACACGCGACACGCCCCCACTTCGTATCAGATGGCTATCACCATAGTAGACTGAAGAGGGGACCGAGGCCCCTGCCAGCCATGCGGCTCCCACTTGCACATATAGCAGCCAGCACAGTGAAGCAAAGCGTTTCCACCAGGGATCGAACAGCATGCTCAGGCCTTCAGTCCTTATTATGTGCCCGCGATCACCTGCGCCTCCACTACCCAAAACGAATGAGCCGACTAACATTGCCGTGCCCGCCTGCACCCCGTGCTGTCCAATTTGGGCAGGTGGGCCAGCCTCTAAGCCAAGATTGCCTTTTACGCCCCTAATCCATAACGGCAGCGTTGCCCCCTACATGCAGGCCCCCAACCCAGGCGATGGCCGGGTGGTGGTCGCACTCAAGTTCAAAAAGAGGGGGTGGGGGCTAGCTAAAGACTCGTTGCGCGAAGAGCTCCCGGACCCGGCCAAAGGAACGACCCGAAGTTCTGTCCAGACGGTGTGTGCCTGGGCCCCGGCACTGCCTATATGCAGCGCAGGCAACAGCTACATAGCTGTGGAGGCAGGGGACACTCTACTGCCCCGCCCGGGGACCCAATATGATGGGGGATGACTGTGCGACTTAGTCTCACACATGTGCTCCTGCGCTGTTCCCGACGCGAATCCCCCAGGACGGCGTGTTCGTCAAACGACCCACACGACGGCGTGTCCAGGGCACGAAAGAGGAAGCACAGAGGGTGGGGGAGGACTATATGCCCCCCCCCCCCCGTTCCTCACGCTCCGGAAATGACGCGCCCTGCGTGCCACAGCCCCTGGCTGCCAGAGTAGAGGGACTCCTCCCCGAGGGGTCCCCATACTTAGAGGAAGGGGGGTGAGCTGGTGCCCCGCTGGCACTAGAGTCCCGTCCTGCCCTAGCATCCCTGCGGGCGTCAGGGCAGCCGCAATCCTGTGCCTCTCTCGGGCAACATTCCCTCGGCCCTCTCAATGGAAAAAGCGTTTAAAATGTCTCCGTACGGATAACGTGTTCGGGCTTTTCCGGTCGTCTCTGCGCACGAGACATGCTGCCATCTTGACTGACTCTCTGTTCTCTCGCGGCGGGCCTGTGGAATGTTGTCAAGCCTTCGGCAGCACCGCAGGGCTCCCGCCCCAAACTGTCCAGGGCTGACTGGCTTGTCACGGCGGACGACAGCACAGTGTGGCGGGATCACAGCAGGGCCAGTCTTCAGAGCAATGCCCTGACAGCTCCAACAGTCATAGAAAGGGGTGCCTGAAGAAGCGGGGATGCCCTGCACGGTGACGCGTGCACGTGGATCAAGAGCTCTTCCTGAAGGCACGGGAAGTTCAGGATCACTGATTCCTTTATCACATCATTGCTTTTATTTTCAAAGAAAGTTTTGTTGCATTCCATTTCTTAAATTTAGCTTTATGGCGGTTGATACAAAAGTGATCGCTATAGCTTACCTCTGCCCCTGCAGTGTGAACTTTTCTGCATTGCTCTTGGTTTAAACAATGTGAATACCGATTTTTTTAAACACAGAGCTATCGTTACCAGCGGGTTCCATCTCATCAAAAAACATAATTTTCCTGGACTGAGCTTTCTTTCATAATGGAGATGTGGTGTTGATTTATTTCAAGGAAAAAAAATTGGACCAGCACAGCGATTTCAAGAATGAAAGCCAAGGCCTGGATCATCACAATGTCTCAGTTGAAATGACTTTTTCTGGTGGCTAGACATTTAATTTTTGCTAGTTTTCTGAGCTGTTTTTGTGCCTATAAGTAGATCGAGGCCCCTGCCAGCCATGCGGCTCCCACTTGCACATATAGCAGCCAGCACAGTGAAGCAAAGCGTTTCCACCAGGGATCGAACAGCATGCTCAGGCCTTCAGTCCTTATTCTGTGCCCGCGATCACCTGCGCCTCCACTACCCAAAACGAATGAGCCGACTAACATTGCAGTGCCCGCCTGCACCCCGTGCTGTCCAATTTGGGCAGGTGGGCCAGCCTCTAAGCCAAGATTGCCTTTTACGCCCCTAATCCATAACGGCAGCGTTGCCCCCTACATGCAGGCCCCCAACCCAGGCGATGGCCGGGTGGTGGTCGCACTCATGTTCAAAAAGAGGGGGTGGGGGCTAGCTAAAGACTCGTTGCGCGAAGAGCTCCCGGACCCGGCCAAAGGAACGACCCGAAGTTCTGTCCAGACGGTGTGTGCCTGGGCCCCGGCACCGCCTATATGCAGCGCAGGCAACAGCTACATAGCTGTGGAGGCAGGGGACACTCTACTGCCCCGCCCGGGGACCCAATATGATGGGGGATGACTGTGCGACTTAGTCTCACACATGTGCTCCTGCGCTGTTCCCGACGCGAATCCCCCAGGACGGCGTGTTCGTCAAACGACCCACACGACGGCGTGTCCAGGGCACGAAAGAGGAAGCACAGAGGGTGGGGGAGGCCTATATGCCCCCCCCCCCGTTCCTCACGCTCCGGAAATGACGCGCCCTGCGTGCCACAGCCCCTGGCTGCCAGAGTAGAGGGACTCCTCCCCGAGGGGTCCCCATACTTAGAGGAAGGGGGGTGAGCTGGTGCCCTGCTGGCACTAGAGTCCCGTCCTGCCCTAGCATCCCTGCGGGCGTCAGGGCAGCCGCAATCCTGTGCCTCTCTCGGGCAACATTCCCTCGGCCCTCTCAATGGAAAAAGCGTTTAAAATGTCTCCGTACGGATAACGTGTTCGGGCTTTTCCGGTCGTCTCTGCGCGCGAGACATGCTGCCATCTTGACTGACTCTCTGTTCTCTCGCGGCGGGCCTGTGGAATGTTGTCAAGCCTTCGGCAGCACCGCAGGGCTCCCGCCCCAAACTGTCCAGGGCTGACTGGCTTGTCACGGCGGACGACAGCACAGTGTGGCGGGATCACAGCAGGGCCAGTCTTCAGAGCAATGCCCTGACAGCTCCAACAGTCATAGAAAGGGGTGCCTGAAGAAGCGGGGATGCCCTGCACGGTGACGCGTGCACGTGGATCAAGAGCTCTTCCTGAAGGCACGGGAAGTTCAGGATCACTGATTCCTTTATCACATCATTGCTTTTATTTTCAAAGAAAGTTTTGTTGCATTCCATTTCTTAAATTTAGCTTTATGGCGGTTGATACAAAAGTGATCGCTATAGCTTACCTCTGCCCCTGCAGTGTGAACTTTTCTGCATTGCTCTTGGTTTAAACAATGTGAATACCGATTTTTTTAAACACAGAGCTATCGTTACCAGCGGGTTCCATCTCATCAAAAAACATAATTTTCCTGGACTGAGCTTTCTTTCATTATGGAGATGTGGTGTTGATTTATTTCAAGGAAAAAAATTGGACCAGCACAGCGATTTCAAGAATGAAAGCCAAGGCCTGGATCATCACAATGTCTCAGTTGAAATGACTTTTTCTGGTGGCTAGACATTTAATTTTTGCTAGTTTTCTGAGCTGTTTTTGTGCCTATAAGTAGATCACCAATTATTATACCATGCACACGCCTCAAAAACACCTTATTCGTTGTTGTGTGTTACTAAGTCAGGTGATTTTGTCTAGGACATTTATTGCTATTTCGTCTATGTTTTTAAAAAAAGTTTTGTAAACATTATATAAACTAATGTGGTTCTTCCAATGGTTATAAACTACTTTGAAGTGTCAGCTACAATTCATTATTTATGCATCTAGCAGGGGCTCATGGCTCACTCCTTTAAGATTCTATTATTTATCAGGGTCATACTTCCTCTCTCTGTATTTCAGGGTTCTCTCACAGGTAGGGCTGCCACCTTTCAAAGAGAAAAAGGCCAGGAGGTGATATCAAATACAACTTTAAACAAAATCGTATTTATTAATTTGTAACATTACTTGTCTGTCTGTGTTTACTGTAATTTAATGTGTTAGCCATGGATCTTCAACGCAGCTCTAGAACACATTGACAAGCGCTTTCTCATTATATTTGCTGTTTGAAGTAGTACCGATAAGTGTTAAAAATAGTGGGTTTTAGTGATTTTGCTTATTTTTATACAGGCGAGACATTAAAATACCAGTGATGCGGGTGGAAAACCGGTCAGGTGGCAACTCTACTCACAAGCACTGTGACGTGTGCAGCAGCGCAGCACTTTACGTCTGATGCTGAGAACTGTAGTTTCCACATTGACCCCTGCAGTTTCTGAGGTTCCTTCTCATCAAAGACTAGAGCATATGAATTAGAATGGTCTTTAAGACAACATTGCTACTGTAGGAAGTAGGAACATAAAGGTTTAGCTGAGGAAAGAATAGACACGCGAGCAGGATGGCTCCGAACAAAAGCCACGTTTCTATGTGCCCCTTACAGACACTGTATGAGAACTGTGTTCCTGAGTGCGATAGGGTTGCGGCAATGAGTGTGGGGGCAGGTTCAAAGGCATGGCTACAAAAAACAAAATATTCCTTAACATTGTTTTGGTATTTTACCTCCAGGTAACTGCGTACAAAGCCACACCTTAAATGAAGAATAAATGCATGTTAAACTAAACAGTTGCAAATGCACTATTCTAGTTAGAAAACCTTTGTTGTTTAATGTGGTCGCTGCAGATGTGTGCAACTATAGAGCCACAGAATTCAATCCTGGTTGGTGCAGTCGGAAAGAGTGAGTTGTGTATGTTTAGATCTATGAGGTTCCATTCTGTGACAGAACGCACCATGACTATGTAAGTCAATATGTGAAACTTGTATTGCACACACTATAAGATTTAAGTGCTTTCAAAATATAGAATTTTGTAATACATAGTCAGACTGTACCTTGTGTAAAAAAGTATGCCAAATTTTGCCCTTTCTTTGGAGTCACCCCAGATTGTTTTACCATATGTTGCTGTACCAGTTTTCTGTTGGCCATATGACTCTGTATACTTTGCCCCTGCTAGCCAGTGGTAAAGGGCTTGTCCTGCCTATTTAAACATGGAAAAATGTGCATTCTCCTATTTGGCACATTTACTTTACTAATAAGTTCCTAGTATCTTCCTAGTATTATGTATCTAGATTGGTAAATTAAATCCTACTAGTGGGCTGCAGCACTCATTGTGCCACCCACTAAAGTAGCACTTCAAAAAACATGCCTCTAGACCTGCCACTGCAGCCTGAGTGTGCAGTTTTAACCTGCCATATATACTTGTCCAAAATAACCATTTTGCCAAGTTTTTACCTTCCTTTTTAAAACATATGTCACTCCTGAGGTAGCCCTTAAAAACCCACAGTGCAGGTTGCATGTTACTGAAAAAGTAGGACGTAGGGGCATATTCTCAAGGACTTATCGCCGAGTTAGCAGCACTTTATCGCAGCCAAAGAGGTGATAAATTTATCGCCCTATTCACAAGCTGGTGCTAACAGCCCATATTACCAGTTTTCCTGCGATAGCAGCCACAAAACACATCGCCACGGATGATACCGGCAACTAATGAGATGAAGAGTAGGCGTTCCCGTGCAAAAAGCTGTGACAACACCACTTCGCAACATTCTCAATGACCAGACAGATCGGCGATAAGATCACAAAACATGCAATAAGGCATGTTAGTAGCAGGGATCTAACACCTGCTCCTACCTAGTGTTAAGTCGGATGACTACCTGAAGTATGAAAGGGAGCCCAGCCCAGAGCCACACCTGAAGAACAACAGATGCCATGGAGCTACTGATCATGCAGCTCGGACACCCAAGAGGGCCACAACACCCACCGCCACCCCCCTGGGCCTCCCCCGGCCCTCCCCCGGGCAAAGATATTTCACAGCAAATTTACGAAATCATAAACAAAACAATTTGCCTGATGTCGCATAATTACAACAATTAACATTCATGTGTGGTCAGAAAAAGGAGAATCATTCATTCATCTTTGAATTTCCAAACAATTTTTTATTGAAATAAAACTCAAAACAACTATTTGGATGAGTCATGGCGAGTCTTCTCTGGACAATCTGTAAGTTACAGCCTGCAAGACAAAATTCAAGATAAGAAGGGGTGTCATGCGCTGATCAAAGGACAGAGAGAGAGAGAGAAAGAGAGAGAGCAAGAAAGGGAGAGAGAGAGAGAGAGAGAGAGAGAGACAGAGAAAGAGAAAGAGAGAGAAAGAGAGTGAGAGAGGGAGAGAGAGAAAGAGAGAGAAAGAGAGAGAAAGAGAGGGAGAGAGAGGGAGAGAGAGAGAGAGAGAGAAAGAGGAAGAGGAAGAGAGAGGGAGCGAGAGAGAGAGAAGGGAAGAGAGGGAGAGGGAGAGAGAGAGCGAGAGAGAGAGAGAAAGAGAAAGAGAGGGAGAGAGAGTGACAGTGACAGTGAAAGGGAGAGACGGAGAGAGAGTTCCGACACTGCGCACCCAGGCCTCACTGCTCACCTGCTGCCACCAGTGTGTCTCCAACCACGTGCCGGTATACACTGCAGTCCACCAGGTCCCTTATCTGAAACAGAGTCCAGATTTATGAATGGCAGAGTTTATATCATTGTACATGCCATCATCGCTTGCCCGCCCCTGTGCACACAGGCTACTGCACCCCAGCCCCTCCTGCAGCCCAGCGGTGATTGCCCGCCTTTGCGCACCCAGGCCTCACTGCTCACCTTCCGCCACCGGTGTGTCTCCAAGAGGGCCCACCACATGCCGGTGCAAGCTCCAAGCCCGTGGCCCGCAACCTTGGCTGCCTCCACATCATGCAGCCCTGCACCACGGGCCACAAGGTCACACATGTGACTCTGCAATGGCAGAGATCATATCAGTGCACATGGCATCATCGAAGGCTGCACACCCTCCCAGCTCTTTAGGTGCCACTAACTCTGTGAACCGTGAGGCAATGCCACGTGGCGGTAGGCCCGCACTGCCCATTGGCTCAGGCCTACACGGCTGTCCAGCAGGGCGCACACAAATCCTCACCAGTCCTGCCCGTCAGGACGGCGCATCATCGCAGGCTGCACACCCGCTCAGAACTTAAGGTGCCCCTACCTCAGTGCACCGAAAGTCACCGTTCCATGGCAGTAGGCCCGTGCCAGCCGCAGTGTATACGGTGCCACCAAGTCTGTGCAACGCAAGTCATGGACCCTCTATGATTGAGTCCCTTGATATGGCAGGCGGACGCAGCCATGTCACCTCCGGCAGTGGGGAAGAACTGGGACACGTAGCGTCGTCGTCCCCCATTTAAACGTGAGCCGAGTGTGCTGGCTCGCCATATGCCAGGCCAACGTAGGGGTGTGAATAATTATCCCTGGGATCTGGGCGTGGTTCATTTCTGGGCTGGACAGGAAACCAACTGATGCGTGTGTTCCTGTCGCAGTGTTGGCACCACATGGCCCTCAATCGACAATGTTGCAACATCGCATGCACCCGAAGGGTGGACGCGCACAAAGGGACTGTACAAGGAGCGCAAGACCGCTGGGGCTCTTGGCTCATACATGCCAACTGTTGTGTGTGTATCGCTATTGGTGCACCATAAGCCTAAGGCCTAGCCTCAATTGCAGCGTGAAAGCCACCTCATATTTCCAGAATGCAAGCAGTAGTCAGACTAACATTAGGGATGACAGCACCTTTGTCTCAATAAAAAAGGCAGAAGGACATCTGCACCTCCGACCTTGGTCTGGCATGCGGCTGGCACCCCCTGAGAGAGATACCATGACAGATGATGACGACTCCCACACTATGCACAGCGCTAATGGAAGACCAACCTATCCACACCCCACACACAGAAGTCCTTGCTCGAGGTACTCTTGCATGGAATGCCCTTGACACTTATGTACACAACAACCCATACTTCCAAACGTTGCACACACATACAACTCATTGCTCCGAGCTGTGGCAAATCATCCACATAACTGCCGCAGGTCAGAAGAGTGCCAGTTCTACGTGAGTCACCAGCGCAAGGGACGAATATCCCAGGCACATGCACAACGCCTGTCACGTGGAACTGTACCGTGTCCGAATGCTGCCAGTTAGTGTCTGATGCATTAGTCTGCATGTTGTGGGGCTTTGTCTTGCCCGTACTGACACGCACATGCTAATTAAGTCTATGCAACTTCAGTAGTGTTCAACTGCGATGAGTGCTGATTAGAATGACAAATCGTGTGCCTCAATGAGCATTCTCCATACACAGGGAGGGACTGACTGACGCATGTCACTTAGGGGCGAGTACCTATTGCCAGCTCCTCCTCTGTGAGCCAGACATTGTTGTTGGGATAGTTGCTGATAGACCTGTGCTCTTATGTGTCTTCAGCAATGTGAGGATGGTGTCCAACTTCTTGCCATGTGGATCAATGTGATCCTGTGTCCACCCAGTTGAGTGTGAGCAGGTATGCGAAGAGATGCTCTTTTGTCAAATGTGATGGGGGACACTACTTTAGGCCTGCCAACTACTTTGACATTTCATACACAGCCCAATTTCTAACATTGCATTTGGCAAAGTTGTGAAATTGCGCGATTGTTGTTTCAGAGCAATGAGGCCACAGCTAGTGCACACATTCCCAGTCATCTCACTGCCTCTGTGTGTCACGGTCACACATGCGCACTGCTTTCATTTCCCAGGGTGTACCTATTTTTGCAAAGAATTTCCTTACATTCATCCATACTTTCATACTTGATTGATTATGGACATGACACATCTGTGTGATTTTGAATGATTTATTCACATTCGGTGGAGTGTCGGAGCTGGAGCAGTACATGGCCGTGCAAGCCCCACATTACATTGTAGCCCAGTCGAGGGCCAGCCAGAGTCATTTAGGGATTGACAAGTACATCGGAAGAGGAAGAGTACAGTCCGCAGTCTGATTGCTGTGTCATTGTTTAGCAGATAAAATATGGCAGTCCATGTCGAGGTCCAAGGTGAGTGTTGCAGAGTGTTTCGGGGGACAGTGGGATGTGTTGTTACAGGGCATGATGCAGAGGGCATAACCAGGCTGAAACAGGGATTATGGCGGAGAAGATTGCTACTGGCTCCTTCTTAATACACAGGTGGAATCACCTGCATCTTAGTCCTCTGTCATCTGTCTGACATGTGGGTGCTGATGTTTGGTCTGCAGCACTGTGTGCCACTGACATATCAGTGGCCGGAGATGTGTGTGGAAGTACCAGCAGCATTCATCAGCAACTGCCTTAGTGGCAGCAATGCCATGATGAGGATCTTGAGGGGATGGAAGATACCAACAACTTTTCGCTGGTGTGCATCCATGGCTGTCATTCTTTCCGCATGCATCCACTCCATGTTCTCCATTGTCCTCAGCATCTGTGCCAACTCTCGGCTGACATCGCTGAGGCCACACTGACTAGACAGTTGTTCTCCTCTCAGAGGCATGACTCCAGCGGTGCTGGGCATGGATTGTTGGACATCATGGAGCAAACTGTGGGTGTCCGTTAGGGAGTGTAAGTGGTCCTTGATGTGACTTAGACACCCACGTATATCATCTAGTTTGGCGGCCATGTGGTCAAACCCCATCCGCACCTGTTCAGCCACCTCGTTCTGGCAGTCTAACACCTGGCCTTGGAATGTGATGTGTTCTTCGGTGAGGTGCTGGGAGCCAGCCGTGGTGGTGGGTGCTTCCTGCTGTGTGGTATGTGCAGGGGTGGGGTCTCCTTGATGCAGCTGGGCTGCCCTGCTCCTGGAGATGGGTTGCCATAGCTGGCCATGAGCTTTTGGAGGGCGTCAGTGTGGAAGGTGGGGAGGTACTCTTCGTCATCAGTGAAGAGTTGTTGGGTCTGCTCTGCAAGAGGTGTTGATTGCCCCTCTGCAATGTGAATGGGAGATGCAGTTTAACATTGTGTTGACATGTGTGTTGATGCATTGTTCAAGTTTACAATCAGACTGCATGACAATGTACATTGTGACTGTTTGGGAGGAGCTGACGATTTGATGCGGGACAGTGGACATTTGAACTACATCACGGATGTGAGGTTGTACACGTACATTATCATCTCACAGTTTCCTGCTATGCCAGATGTGATTGGTCAGTTTCCAAGCACAAGCGGCACCAGTTGTGTACTCTGTTCTGTGGTGAGAGTGTTGCACTTTGTACCACATTGTCGTCAATGTAGATGTGCTGTTATTGCTATGTGTGTGTGCTGCATTGTGGGAGAGTTGCCCCTGCAGCTGTGATTTTGCTGCCCCTTATCCCTTTCATACATTGTGCATTTGACTTCTGTGCTTCTACGGTGCTGAGATGTTGCAGACTTGGGTAATTTTGACTCTTGTTCGGATCTTGTGCTCTTGGGAATTGTTTATCCGTAGATGTGTTGTTGACGTCAAGGGTTGTTTTTGCACGTGGATGTGTCAGAATGTGACCTGCTCCTTTCCGACTGTGTTCCACACTCAGCCACCTCCGTGTTGTGGCGTGCACCATGTCATGATAATTGGACTGCAGCCATGCTATTCGTCATGCAGTGTTACTTGCATTGTCAATGTGGCTCACAGACACGCAGCTTTGCAGGATTTAACACATGTGCATGGGTTGGTTGTGAGATTGGTGCTCGGTGGGGAGGGACCCCTTTGTGCCCATAGTGGACATGGGCCTACTTTCTGTTTGTATGTGTGCTGCAGTGTGCCAAGGAGATGAGGGACATGATCCAGAGTCATTGTGGGTGTGCAGTGTGCTCCACTTAATTGTGCATGTGTGTCATTGTGCCCATCTCCACCTGTCCCCCCAGACCCTGTTCGGTAGTCACCTTGGTGCTGTTTTGTCAGGTCATGTCGAGCAGTGACTGGACCCCCAACTCCTGCCACCGTCTCCCCACTGATGACTGTGGACACCATTTCCTCCATCTCATCCAGCTCCTGGTGTTCCGCTGGACTGCCACCTCCAGTCTGCATTGCTGCCTGATGGTTCTCAGTGAGTTTCTTCTTGGTTTTGCGCATTGCGTCATTCCAGCGCCTCTTGACCTCTCCAATTGTCCTCCTCCTCACTCTGACTGCATTCACCTTGTCCAGGATGTCCTGCCATATTGCATTTTTATTTGCCAATGACACGTTGGAGGTGACGAACAGTTGTTGATGGTGTTCAATCACCTCCGTGATGATGATCCTGTTTTCCTGCGGACTGAACCTCGTCTTCCTCGTCCTCTTCCCCTTGCCCTTCCATGACCCCGAGGTCCCAGGAGGGTCCTCCTGGGGGCTTGTGGGGTTCTGGTTGTCCTCTGTACTGGCTCCGGCTTCCTCCATGATGCTACGCAGTTTAAATTATTTTGTTTGTGTTTTTCGGTGCTTTTATAGTGCACTTTCCCGCAGGACGCATGGGAATTGCTGGCCTGTTGCTGGTTACCGCAGATTTTTGTATCGCGATTTGGGGCAGCGCAACTTTTTTCGCGTTCGTGTTTCGCATTTTTACGGCCTCACGTTAATTTTAACGTGGTAATTTGACGCATTGTTGTGAGACTATCGCATGGTGCCGCTGTGTTGAGAATACGACGTTAACATGGCGTTATTTTCCCGTGATGGACTGCGATATGCAAAGTTGCGTCAGGCTAATTTTGCACGTTCTTGAGAATATATCCCATAGAAAAATGTTTCAAGGACTCATTTTAATATTAATTTAAAATCCAACTTAATGGTCAAGTCAAATTTTATACTAATGTTTTCCAAATTACACTTTTAGAAAGTTTTCAGTTTACTGCCTAAAACCAAAAGGCTTATAGCCAGTATCAGCTATCACCTGAACCCTGATGGCTTCTGTTAGAAATGGGGGTCTCTAGTTGTCAGGGAAGAGGTGTGGTGCAGTGGCCAGGGCGGCTGACTCCGGAACATGAGGGCTCACAGTTCGATCCCCGGTGCTGGCGGCAGGTTAGCCCAGCACCTTGTGACTCTGGGTAATAGCTCGTTTAATCTTCCCAACGGCTCCCAGCGCTGGGACACCTCCCCTGAGGTAGCTGCGCACTTTACAAATACTGGTATTATTATCATTGGCATAGGTAGGTTCCTTTGTTTAAATAGGGACCCTTAATTCTAGTCAGAGTAAGTGAGATACACACTTAAGATGACCTCTTGGCACAAGCAGACAGACGTCCCAAAGGCAATGTGTAAAGTATTTGTACTCAAAACACACAGTAATACAGTGATGACACCACACCAGTTTAGAAAAATAAAGTATCTTTATCTAAACGTAACAAGACCAAAATTACAAAAATCCAACATACATGTAATAAGAATATGACTTTAGAAAGGTTTCAAATAACTTGGTCGATAGAAAACTATGCATGTGTGATTTCTCTCAAAGTACCAAAGTGATAATGAGATGCTTGTAATAAAAAATAATGTGTAAATCTGAGTCCCTATGTGTTGATTGATATTGATATATGTAATAGTTTCTTGTACCCTCTGAAAAGTCTTTCATTACAAATTTACGTCTTGAAAAATCAACACCTATGTAAAATTATCTGGGGCAGATTTGTTAGGTGGAGAGGTGTGGTGCAGCGGCCAGGGCAGCTGACTTTTGAGCACAGTGTTCACAGTTAAATTCCCGGCTCCGGTGGCAGCTCAGCACCATGTGACTCTGGGCAATAGCTCGCTTAATTTCCACAATGGCCCCCAGCGCCTTGAGACCCGTAAGGGTGAGTAGTTTGTGCTTTACAAATACGGATTTATTTGTTTAAACAGGAATAAGCCAATTCAAAATTTAAATAACACAATGTGAGCTACTGGATAGAGCTTACGACCATTGTTTGCCTATTAGATTATAAATTATGCGAAAGTAAGAAAATCCCTTGTAGGCACATTTACCAGCTAATATTTCCAAAAGTGTCCTTTTCAGAATTGTATTAAAATCTGACTTTATCATTAAAGAGGGCTTTTAATTACAATTCTTCAGACACCAAACTTGATCACTCTACCTGCTCCCACTTGGAAGTTACAGCTTATTATATTTATTAAGGTAACCCCCCCACTGCTACCCAATGAGAGAGGTAGGTCTTGCAGTAGTGACAAACGAACGTAGGAGTTTTCCCGTACCAGGAAATGTTAAATTTAAAGGTATGCCTGTCCTACTTTTTACATACACTGCAGCCTGCCATCTTGGCTGTTCAGGGCCTACCCTAGGTGTGACATATGTAATAAAAGGAAAGGTCTAGGACTTCCCGCAGGTTTAGGCCTAGCAAAAGGTTTATTTTCCCGGGTTTAAATGGCAGTTTAAAACTGCACATACGGGCTGCAAAGGCAGGCCTGAGATGTCTAGAAGGGCTACTTAAGTTGCTGGCACAATACGTGCTACAGGCCCACTGGTAGCATTTAATTTGCAGGCTCTGGGTACATGTAGGACCATTCTACTATGAACTTAGTGTAAATTAAATGTGCCAATTGGGTATAAGCCGGAGATTCCAGCCCGACTGCGTACATAAAGATACGACTCATAAATGACTTCTGTGAATACCAAAAGTCCTAAAGTTAGACCTTTATGTCAGATTGCCTTTGTGAATCGGCCCTCTATCTTTCCAAGTTTCATCTACCTTCATAACCTCCAAAAGCTCCCTTATGACCCCCACCTTCATCCCTTCGAGCTAGTTTGTCTCAAGGCCAGACTAGCCTTTTACTTCATCCGACATGTTCCCTGTGGACTGAAGCCCAGTTTTAAAAGCACAGTTATGTTGCAGTGCCTCTTCCTGTTCCCCAATTCCCCTGAGATTAATTGCAACAGAGAGGAGTTCAATAGAGCAATAAAAGAGAGTGGATATAAAAAAGGTGGAAAGAAAGAGGTCAGACAAAGCGGAGGGAAGAGATAGAATGAATGGATGGAAACACAAAGAGCAGATAGAGGAAGGGAGTGGGCTGGGTTGAACTGTTTTTCCAGGGTTGCATTTGATTCTCCAGTCCGGCCCTGGTTTGTCTGCTGCATTGCAAACTAACCATTCTAACTGGCCTTCCTTCTACCACTATAAACCTCAGACCTATCCTTCTAGCAGAAACCAATTTTGCAAACTTAAACTAAGCTCAGTAACATAAAGTGACCAGGATCATCAAAGCTAACCTTACCCCACCAATGTCTATGACATTCCCCAAAGTTAATATCAGTCTTCGGAATCCCCATGTACTATTAGCCATACTCTGCTTAAGATAACTTTCTCAGCAGAAGCTGGTATTTATCTAAACAGTCCAACTTTCAATCCTCAATTTGGATTCTTTTGCCAGTTGCTACTCTTTCTCGCTTGACCCCCTCTGTCACTTTACCTCCCCGTGTGATAATTTAAAGTCCACACAATCCTTTTGTAGGTCCCCTGTATAAAGTCCTTTAGTGGTTGCAAAGCCTGTGATTCTGTAAATCTGCTTATTTATGTGTACAAAACCCATTCTGCAAATGGGAAAAGCCTTTCTGACTTGCAATTGATAGTCTGAAGGGAATGTATTAATAGTTTGCAACCACATGTGTGGTTGCAAATAATTGTTCAATTATTGACACCTTGAGGGAGGTTGCACTGATTCAAAAAGGGGAAGACGTCCTCCTAGGATGCCTTCCCCTTTGAGAATTTTGTAGACAGACAAAATGGGATCAGGCAGTCGTCCAGTTGCTTTACAAAAAAAAAGCTTCCCTTCGGGAATACTAATGCAGGAAGGGTGGTCTGCTGTTCTTTGATGGCCACCATCCCTATGGTTGTAACCAAATTTCAGGAGTTGGCAAATAGTGACCTGCCTAATTTATATTCACTAGACAGGTCATTCTGTGACCCTTTGAGACAGGAACTTTTATAATGCGAATTTTATAAATCGACCTGTTAGTGCATAAGTCACAAAGCAAAATCAGGGAGAGTTTCTTAAAAGTGGATGCCCAATTTGCAACCACTTTTTGTAGCCTGTCCCTTAGTACATCAACCTTCAGTGTGCCCCCAACTGCCTAATAATGCCCATGTAAGGTGACCTGTTCATCTCTTTCTAACTATCATTCTCCTCATCTTCCCCTCCTTATCCTTCACAACCAACTTTTTCTTTTTACCATTTCCCCCACCTTGCTGTCCATAGACCACTCCAGCTCCCTTTCCCTATACCTTTATCGGTCACTTTTGCCATTTTCTCCTTCACTTTCATCATCCTCTATCTCAATTCTTCTGCAGATCCAGACTGTTACTCATCCTGTGAAAAACTAACTTTCTTACTTTCATTAACTCTTATCTTTCCCCTGAAAAGTCCTGATCCCACCACCATAACCCAAGTGGCTCCCAGCCTACATAAGCTCTTCTATAGACCCTTCATCATAACCCAGCTTCTCTATTCCTAGCTCATCAATCCCTCTGTTTTCTGTCACAAGCACACTACTAGTTAAAATCTTACCATCCTTCACAAATGTGCCCCAAACATTTCTTTTCTGTTGTCACAAACCTCTCCCATCCATTCTGGCATCCCTGAGCCACACTGGATCACTTCAGAGACTGGAAAATCTTGCCAGCCTCTACTGCCAGTTTAGCTTCACCTCTCACATCACAGCATTCAAACCATGAGGCTCCACCTCACTAGTGCGCTTGCGGGGTGTACAAGACCTAATTCTTGCACACCATTACTCCTTTTATGCCTGGTCTACACATCCCCATTTGCACACCCTCTCACTACACCTGTGGTGCTGTGAAAGAAATGGATTTTATTCGAAAATAGTGCTTACCGTAGGTTTGGTTTAGTTAGTACAAGTAGGCCGCAATAACAAGAGTGCTTGACACATTGGAGAAAGTGCATGTTTATTGCATTCAAGTGTTTTACTTGTTTTCAGAAATTCAGCTGCAAGCCATTTTATCTGCCCCTGTGTGCACATGTAACATATCTGTAGCTTCCTCAGCATGGGATGTACTTATGTTGCAACATTACACGATTATGAACTAAACAACTGATAAAAAGTCCTATTTTGGATGACTACCCCATTGTTGTGGTCTGATGCTGTTGGGTTTTTCATTCTGTACATTGAGAGCCTGCTAATCAAGCCGCATTGCATGTGCTTTGTCCCCTAAAAACATGTCTAATTGGCAAACATCATAATTGGCATAGTTACCTTACCTACAGGTCTCTAGTATAGGGTTCAAATGGGACTTTGGGCCTGTAAGTTATGTGTCACTAGTGGACTGCAGCATCCATTGTGCCACCACTACAGCAGCAATGTGAAAAATGGTTCCAGGCCTACCTCTATAGCCTGGCTATGGCAGCTTTAATAATGCAAATCAACCTGTCAAAATAGACCCTTTTGACAGGTCAACACCTTCTTTTTAAATATTCATAAGTCACCTCTACGTAGACCTTATAAGCCCTAAGGCATATAAGGTCTCCTTATCCTCTATCTGTGGCACTTGCTTTGCAACTGCTCAAGAAAGTATTTAACGTGGCTCCCCTTACGTTCCTGGAAAACTCTTATTCAAGCCTTGATCATGAGCCATATTATCTGTGGAAATGCCCTGATGGTTGCAGCTAATGAAGCACTTCTTTCCAAACTACAGGTGGTGCAGAATACAGGCGAACACGTGGTCTGTAATCTTCTTTCTGGTACTCCATCTACTCCAAATCTAAGTGGTCCTTGTTTAAACTTTGTTGTCTCATGCACAAGTCACTGACTGGCAATGGCCCAACTTATCTACAAAGGACACTCATCTGCTATTGTCTCACTAGACAGCTTAGATTCAAGGTTAAAGCCTTTTTCAATGCCCGAGGTGTCCGCACCTCAAGATTTCACATCTGGTCCGTTTCTTACCTTTGTCCACTAGTCAGACAGGAACCAATTCCAATGGGAGGGAAGCTGCCTCCAGAACTAGTTTAGTGTGACCAAGGAGTTGGGGGACTGTTCATTATCATGACCACACCTCTGGGTGTAGAGAGGTGCACAGTGGGATTGTTTATTGTAAGGTAAACATGAACTGCTGCAACAGTGGGTAGGGTTACCCCTGGGAACGTTGTCCCTATACGTTAAGTAGGGACCAGGAGTCAACCCCACCCACAGGCTAGTGGCAGGCATACATTTGGCACCACTGGACAGCCTTTTCAGAACACCACTGAACCTGTGGGAGACACAAGCATTGGCATAGCCAATAGGTCTCGTCTTTGGGACCTTTTAAGTGTTTAGCCATGCAACAGTTGATGCTGTTGCACCAAGGATATTGTGCTGGATAACTAAACACGTATAAGGTCCCAATGTGGCTTAGAACCAGTGCTTAATTTGAGCTAGTAGTTGCTGGTTGGGTCCACTGGGTCTTAATTTTGGGGATCAGCACAGATTTTTCTTCATTGGAAACTTCCAGAAAGCACGCTAGGGGGAAAACTCATAAAGGGAAACGAATGAGGAAGGGAAAGGAAAAAACCGTCATACAGGGAGAAAGGGGAAACCTGCAGGAGTGAGATAAAGGAGCAGGGTGTGTCTGGTAGTCCATTAGAAGCAGGAGGTTGGTTCAGCAAATGGGGGGCTTGGGTTGGCTAAAAGAAGCCAGATCCCTTGACATTGGTTTAGTGTTGTAAGTCTTTAAAATAGAAGTTTGTTTTTTACGGAGTGCTTGCTACAGCAGTTCTGCCACTACAATGCTTTGTAAAACACAAGTGGCAAGAATCTCAGCCATTTCACCTGTGCATCTATCTCTCTGATGGAGCTGTCTTTGTCCATTTGCAAATTAAACACCCAATAGGTGTCGCCTATGAGAGTTATTGGCATTGGCAATGATTTAAAGTGATGCTTTCCATACGCAAAGCCTCTGTGCAGTAAAAAAATATTTATATGGTCAACGTTAATGTGCTTTTTAAAACAAAAATTTAAAAAACAAAAACAACCATCCTTGGAGAGTTAAAGCAGACCTGGAGGTTGTGGCACTGGCTGAAAGTGAAGGTGGTGACAGGTCTCCTGTGCTGTAAAGCCAAGAGAGAGGAAAGAGAGCTAAATAAACAAGCCTTCTCGGGGTGCTTGCACACCTGAAACAGTGTGAATGTGTGGTTATTCACTACTAGCAAGGGTAGCTTGGAAACCTGAATAGGCTTTAATTGATGAAGTCATTTGAAGCTTCACGGATGACAAAGATTTATTATTTTTAGAGGTAATGCAATAGGGGTATCACCCGAGTTCTTGCAATGCATCGTTTGGATGGACACTTCTAAAAATGTTTGCACTAGGCACAGCTTTATTAACATAGGGCATATTATCAAGCCAGGCGATAAAATTATCGCCGCTTTAGCGGCAGAAAACTGCTGCTAAAGCGGCGATAATGGGCTTGATAATATGCTCTATGGAATTCCAATTGAAGCCCATGATAGATGTCCTTCACATTTAACATGGGCTTCAATTGGAATTCCATAGAGCATATTATCAAGCCCATTATCGCCGTTTTAGCGGCAGTTTTCTGCCGCTATAGCGGCGATAATTTTATCGCCTGGCTTGATAATATGCCCCTTGGTACTCAAATATATACTTTGAAAGCACTTGCTTTATTTTAAACTCTCATTTTGGGGCAGCCTATCTTATACTGTGTGCAATACAATTCTAAAACAATGACTTACATATGTAACAGTGCTTTCTGTCAGAGGCTGAGCCTTTGTAGCACTATAATACACAAGGCACTATTACCCACTGCACCAACGTGTATTCAACTATGTGACTTTTCGGTCATACACAGACACCTGCAGTGATCAGATTAACCAGTTGAGATCATCATTTTAAAGAGTGGATTTCCCACTAAATAGTTTAACTTGCTGTTATTTTGCATGCAGTAAGTAACCTTAAGGTGCAAAAACAGCGATATATTTATTTACACAATATTTTGTTCTCTGTAGACATGTCTTTGACCTGGCCACCACTCTTGCTGACACCTGCCCCGCTGCACACCGGATCACAGTTCCCATGCCCTTTATGCCCTTTTATCACTATAAATGAAGACAGACTGTAAACCCGACAAATAAACAATGTCATGCCATCTTCATTTACAAATACTTAGAGGCTTTTCTTCACCTGGGAATGCAGCCACAAACCCCAAAGAGGGTGACTAGGTGTAGGGAGACACGCCCCACAGTTTGAAGACCTTCACTCCAACAATATATATATATATATATATATATATATATATATATATATATATTCACTGAAAAAACCATAGGTTTCACACATGTTATAGTTAGCGGAAATTTTACTGATAAAAAACCAATGAAATTCCCCCGTTATAGTTAGTGCAGGCAACTATAACTCACGCGACCGCAATCTTCTGCTGATGACATATGTGTCTTTATGAAAAAAAAATATTTGTAATATATGTATAGCTAAAAATGTATGGAAGAAGACATGGGCAAATAAGTGTCTAAATACAGTATTAGCATCAGCAGAGGATTGCGGTCGCGTGAGTTATAGTTGCCTGCACTAACTATAACGGGGGAATTTCATTGGTTTTTTATCAGTAAAATTTCCGCTAACTATAACATGTGTGAAACCTATGGTTTTTTCAGTGAATTTGCAAGGTTTTTTAAATGCTAATTCCTAACTATAACGTGTGTGAAACCTATGGTTTTTTCAGTGAATTTGTACGTTTTTTTAAATGCTAAGTTACTTTACGCCATTCGTGGCGTGCGCGCCCACTTAACGCAGTTCGTTCCGTGCGCGCACGGTGCGCTTCGCGCACCGTGAGCACGCGGTGCGCTTCGCGCACCGCGCGCCCACTTTACGCAGTTAGTGCCGTGCACGCACGGTGGGCACGCGGTGCGCTACGCGCACCGCGTGCCCACGTTACGCTAGATGGGCCATGTACGCACGATGCGCTTCGCGCACCGTGCGCACATGGAGAACATATTATGCGCTTCCTTGTGATAGGTAATCTGTTGAAATTTTTTGGGGAAATGCTGTGCTCAAATAAGCCATGCACAAATGGTGGCCTTCGGCCACCGGTTGCACACGGGGTGGAGAGAGTGTGGATTTTTTTTTTTATAATTTTTTACCGTACGCGTACGGTAAGCGTACGGTAAGCGTAATCGGCGAAATTTTCGAAAAATTTAAAATTACCGTTTTTTGCCATGGGGGATCTTTGAAGACTCAACTAACATGGTTATGTGCATGGGCGCTGTCTAAACAGCCCCTTTATATGTTTTTGGCATTTGTTTATCAGCTCCCCCCTCAGAGTGCGAGAGAGAAAATGGCGGCCGCCGCTTCCTGGTTTCGACCGATTCGAATGTTTACTAAGATCTAAGGGCCAATCAGAATCGCGCTCGCGCACGCCACCGTACGCGTACGGTAAGCGTACCGTAAGCGCACCGTAAGCTGGCTCAGATATATATATTGATTTAAAGGCTATTTTCTCAGAATCTACTGAACAGATTTACACCAAACCTACAAAAGGCACTTCCTTGACCTGAGGACTACCTCTCTGCCAAATTTCTAGTAATTCTGTTCAGCCGTACGGGATGTAGCCCTGTCTAAAGGTCCTATGGAAAAATGCATGGGAAAAACGCGTTTTGGGAACCCCCTTTTATCTCAGCCCCCGCTTGACGAATCCCCCCGAGACTTTCAGGGTAGGAGCGGAGCGTAGCGCCCCACCTATTTTGAAAAATTCGCGAGGATTCGTCAACCGGCGCCAAAGTTATTCAAAATAGAATGTTGAGGTTTTCCTATGGAAACGTGGTCCTAACTATAACTACCTATTGGCGACCGCCAGTAGGTAATATATATACATATATATCTATCTATCTGACTGCTGCTAAAGGCAGCCTGTGACTGCATGGGGAGGTGAGCATGATTACAGTTCACCTCGCAGCCCGGTTTGTTTCTATTTTGAGGCTCGACGTAGGGGACTGGAGGGAGCACTTTAAACACCAACAATACATCCTCACCTGCTGCTACACGGCCCCTCCTTTGCAAGGCAAACTTCAGCAACTACTTTAAAAACATCAGATCCAGCTGCCGCACTTACCCGATCAGATGCACGCTGGGAACTGTAGGCTCACATTTGTCTGCAGGATCCTTTTGCAGCAGGGTCAGCTGATCTCCCACCAATGGGAGCGCCAGAGGAACTACAAAGGAGGGAGGAGGTGATGGTGTGGCAACAGCGGCGTCTGAAGAAGGCTGACACGCCGAAATGCATCATGCCAAGCTGTACCAGTGAATAAAAGTCTCCCGACATGTTCCCCGCTGTGTCCTCGTGACTTGCTTTCCAGTAAAGTGGTCTTTCCTTTGATATATATATATATATATATATATATATATATATATATATATATATATTATCTACTGGCGGTCGCCAGTAGATAGTTATAGTTAGGACCGTGTTTCCATAGGAAATCCGCAACATTCTATTTGGAATAACTTTGGCGCCGATTGACGAATCCTCGTGAAATTCTCAAAATAGGTGGGGCGCTCTGCTCCGCTCCTACCCTGAAAGTCTCGGGGGATTCGTCAAGCGGGGGCTGAGAAAAAGGGGGGGTCCCAAAATGCGTTTTCCCCATGCATTTTTCCGTAGGACCTTTAGTCCGAGCTACAGCCCGAACGGCAACAGAATTACTTGAAATTTGGCAGAGAGGTAGCCGTCAGTTCAGGGATGTGCCTTTTGAAGGTCTCGTGTAAATCTGTTCAGTATTTCCTGAGAAAATAGCATTTAAATCAATATATATATCTATAGGCGCGCTCTGAGCGCGTACCGTAAGCTTACCGTACGCGCACGCCGCCATGCACGAGCGCGATTCTGATTGGTTGTTAGATCTCAGTAAACATTCGAATCGGTCGAAACCAGGAAGTGTCGGCCGCCATTTTGTCTCTCGCAGTCTGAGGGGGTGAAAAACAAAGGTGGAGAACGTGAAAAGGGGGCAGGGTGGACAGTTCCTGTCCCCCTAGCCTTTGTCAGGGGGTCCCAGAAGGACCCCCAAGGGCAAAAATCAATTTAATTTTTTTTTCGAAAAATCACCGAATGCGCGTAGCGTACGCACACGGCGTAAACGGAGAAATTTCGCGAGAAAAAATCCGCGAACTTCGCGTAACTATTCCGCGATTACGCGTACCTTACGCGCACGGCAAAAAAATTTTTTCAAAAAGGAAAGCTTAAAAAAATTAAAGAAAAATTGTGAGGTAAGGTTGGCTCTTAAAAGAGCCGTTGGGTTAATACAGGGATAGAGGAAAGAAAGAATGGGAATATTATGAGCGTCTACAAACGTGCTGGTCTATCTTATTGTTAATAAGGGAAACACTGGTCTCCCCAAAAACAATAAGACCACAACACGTTGTACACCTCATTGAAACCCTCCGAAATCGAGGGTTAATGTCCAGAGGAGCAGAAGAAGGTGATGCTCCCACCTCAGAGGAAGGGCTCAGCTGAGCTGCCGATGATGTACTCGGCTGAGCTTCTGAGGTTGGGCTCCGGTGACTTACTGAAGAGTTTTCTTCAGTATGTCAAGCAAAGGTCCTGGGATGTTTATCCCTAATGTGTCTCATCATAGAGTGATTTCCAAAGGAATACTTCTTCCTTGGATCTCCTCTAGATAAAACACGGTCACAAAGTGTGCAAGTGACCAATGGAGCATTGACCTTTTTCTGCCCCTCTGGAAAAGTAAAATGCTCCCACACAAAAGAATCCTTTTGTTTCCTCCTTCTCTGTCTGATGATGGTGCTGCTAGGCTCACTCTCAGAAGAGGTCTGCTGCTCTGCCATTGTATCTCAATGTCAATTCAGCTCCTTCTCCTAGGGGATCTCAAGCAGTAATGAGGGGAATGGGTGTGGTGTGGGAAGTTTCTGGAACTGAAAGTAGTTTCAACCAATGAAAAGTGTTCTTTGTGGATCACATGACCTACCGTGCGCGCTCCGTAAGCTTACGGTACGCGCTCGTAAACAAGTACGCATGCGCAAATGTGACGCTTACGGAGCGCTTACGGAGCGCGTACATAAGACGCACTCGCACATGCGCATTACACGCCCCTGCGTAACCGCGACGTTGCTTCCGCGCAACGCGCATGCGTGTACGCGTACGTCACGTACGTATCACGTAAGCGCACTGTACTTATGACGTACGGAGCGCGTAGCGTCAGCTTACCGTACGCGCATCGTATCACGTAAGCGCACCGTACTTATGACGCACGGAGCGCGTAGCGTCAGCTTACCGTACGCGCACGGCAAAAAATGCATTAAAAAAAAAATTAACCATTCCATAATGCAGGATATAGTACATATATTATTTTATACATAGGTTGGAAAGTATTTTTTACCAAAAATCTCAAAAAAAATTTGCATTTAAAAAACCGTACAAATTCACTGAAAAAACCATAGGTTTCACACACGTTATAGTTAGGAATTAGCATTTAAAAAACCTTGCAAATTCACTGAAAAAACCATAGGTTTCACACATGTTATAGTTAGCTGGACATTTCACTCGTAAAAAACCAATGAAATTCCCCCGTTATAGTTAGTGCAGGCAACTATAACTCACGCGACCGCAATCCTCTGCTGATGACGTCAGATATTACATCACTGATGACATATGTGTCTTTATGAAAAATAAATATTTGTAATATATGTATAGCTAAAGATTAATGGAAGAAGACATGGGTAAATAAGTGTCTAAATACAGTATTAGCATCAACAGAGGATTGCGGTCGCGTGAGTTATAGTTGCCTGCACTAACTATAACGGGGGAATTTCATTGGTTTTTTACGAGTGAAATGTCCAGCTAACTATAACATGTGTGAAACCTATGGTTTTTTCAGTGAATATATATATCTATATATATATATTATATATATATATATAGATATATATATATATATAGATATACAAACACGAATCCCGGAAGTGCGGGGCTTCAGATTACGGCGGTCCTGGATGGGCTCCGGTGGCCCCAAACATTACACACGCACCTTTCCGAAAATCACGAAAAGAAATCCAGGACACCCAGGACTGCTGTTCACCAAGTTTTTAATCCAGGCAAGTGATAGCCTTCACCAACGCGTTTCGCAATAAGCTTGTTCACGGTGTGGTCACAATACAAACTCGTTCTCTTTACATATGCATATTCAGTGGCATCGAAATGGGACTGATCACAAGTATGCTACGAAAAACGTGGGCTCCATGTTGTAATGGTTTTGAACGAATTAATTTTACCCACTCAAGCACGATCTAAGTATTTTGTATTAGTTAGATCTATATAACACGGTGGACTTTGTTGTGTTATTCACAAGGAATGGTTAGATGAAAAAGCACGGTATAAATACTCCACTGTGACAAAATTCAATGTACATGAAGTTTACAAGATACAACATAATGCATCGCCCAATTGTAGTGCTTGAGTTATATAAACAAGACACCAGGTTGGTAAACCTAAAGTTTGAAAAACACTAGGAAGAATCCACCTAAGTTTCGACAATTAAGCCCAAGTGGGCAATATCATGATTTACATACATTCATTGAGTTGGAGATATACCAATTTTGAAATACTCCAGAAATTTGGCCCCGTGGGCAAAACACAGAGAAAATCATATGCTGATATTTGAAAAGAAATACTGTGCAAAATTTCATGCCATTCCTTGACGTACAGTCAACTCCCAACTTGATGTAATTTCAGAGAATACTGCAATGGCGAGAACGAGAAAAAGGAAGGGAAGTGAAGGGAAACAACTGTAAAAAAAGTGAGAGAGAGAATAAAGAGGGGCATATTACTGAATTTGTACAATTCATTAGCATAGTAACAATATATCCCTATTTCAGTTAAAATCTCTCATAAATCTACATATAAAACAATTTAAAAACGAAAGCAAGCTCTATGTAGAATATGTCAAAATATTCATTACTTCACAAGTGCACAGACAACTCTTCACTCGAATTTAATCCTTTGGGTATAAGTGTCTCAAAGTCAATTATGAATCTTGATTCCATCCTTCTTAATTCACGCTGCCTGTCACCTCCTCTAACAGCTCTAGGAATAGTATAGAATACTGCAAAGGACAACAATTTGGCATTCTGGTTGTGTTCTTTAAAGAAATGACGTGCTACTGGGTATTGCACGTCATTTTTCTTTATAGCACGTAGGTGTTCCAGAATTCTTTTCTTAGCGCGATGTATGGAACTACCAATGTACATTTTGCCACAAGGGCAGCGCAGGCAATAGATACAGTAGTCTGTTTCACAGGAGAAACTACCTCTAATATGATACTCTCTATTGTTGTTTGGGAGAATTAGGGATTTACAATCTCTGCTGTTGGCGCAAGCCTTGCAATGTTTACATGTTGTAAAGCCAGCGGAGTTCACACTGCTAACCACATTGGTAGAAGAGATGGCATTTTTGCATAATTCATCTCGTAGAGATTTATTTCTACGAAATGTTATCTGCGGGGTAACATTGAGACATTTTTTCAAGGTTGCATCACTTAATAAAATATGCCAATTATGATTAAACAGCTTCCTGATTTTGAAAGCACTGTTGGAAAAGGTGGTAATAAATCTGACACACTCATTCTGTTCTTCTCCTAACGGTTTAGGTCTCAACAGTTCAGTTCTCATAAGTAAATCAGCCTTATTTTCTGCTTGTTTAATCACTTTATGACTGTACCCACGTTCACGGAAACGATTGTACATGACCAGCTTCTCTCTTTCATATTCAACCTCTGTGCTACAGTTACGTTTGGCACGTATAAGTTCTCCATATGGGATGCTTTGAATTAAACTAGAAGGGTGAGCACTCTGAGCGTACAGGAGACTATTGCCAGCAGTGGCTTTACAATGTAATTTAGTGACAAGAGTTAAATCTTTAACCTCGATTTCCACATCCAGAAAAACAATATGAGTTTTGCTAATCTGAGATGTGAATTTGAGATTCAGTTCATTGTCATTAAGCGTTTCAATAAAACGATTGGCGGATGGTATATCGCCTTTCCAAATTAGGAAAATGTAATCGATAAACCTGGCCCATGTTATAATATTGTCTCCTTTTGAGTCCCACTCCTGGGACACCTGCTCCTCCCACCAGCCCATGAAAAGATTCGCATAGCTGGGGGCGAAGCAGGT
Source organism: Triturus cristatus (assembly GCF_964204655.1). Classification (NCBI taxonomy): domain Eukaryota; kingdom Metazoa; phylum Chordata; class Amphibia; order Caudata; family Salamandridae; genus Triturus; species Triturus cristatus. Next base: position 336,512,990 of record NC_140590.1, on the reverse strand, counting down.
GCCCATCGCAGCCCCTTGAATTTGTTTGTAAATTGCATCATTGAAGAGGAAAAAGTTGTTAGTCAGACAATGTTGCGTCATTTCAATCACCATTTGTGTGTGCATTAGTAATGAGATGTGTCTAGCTCTTAAGAAATGCCTCAAAGCCTGGAGCCCCAGGTCATGGGGAATACTCGTATAGAGACTGGTTACATCTAGTGTAACCAGTAACATATCTGTTTCCCATACAATCCCATCAATTAATGTTAAAAAATGAGTGGTATCCTTAATGTAGGCAGGTAGTGCCATAACAAAAGGTCTTAGATAGTGATCAATAAATTTCGAAGTTGTTTCTAGTTGTGAGCCCATCGAAGAGACAATAGGTCTCCCGGGAGGTTTCTTACTGTTTTTGTGCAGCTTGGGGAGCAAGTACAAAATGGGCAATTTTGGATGTTTACAATATAACGCTTGAAATTCATCCCATTCTAGTAACCCTTGGTCTTTCCAATTAACCAGCATTTCATTATAGTTCGAGTACGATTGCAAAACCTCTGAGTAGCTGCTTAAACTATAACACAATGGGTCATTAACCCCTTCGGTGCTCATGACGGAACGGTTCCGTCATGAGCCACGGTTGAGCTGTGCTCATGACGGAACCGTTCCGTCATGACCACGCCCGCGCAAGAAACCGTCAGCACAGCGGCGGAATTTGCGCAGCATGGAAGGGGTTAAATTGGCATAATCCTTCAGTCAGGTAATCCTTTTTGCTCCAAACTACAACGTTACCACCCTTGTCAGAGCATCTAATAACGATGGATTGATCATTTTTCAGTTCTTGTATGGCTTTAAAGTGGTGAACACTTAGATTTTTACGTGCTCTGCCCACCATCTCATATCTCAATTTCTTGAGATCTTGTGTTACATTTCTTTCAAAAACATCAATAGCATCACAATGAATATACGGTGTGAAAGTAGATTTAGGTTTAAATTTACTTGACTCCCGTGAGTATAATGGTACTTGCAGTCTGTCCAAATCAATAACAGCATCATCTTGATGTATTACATTGTCTTTAAGCTCAGTCAAAGTGTGTAATACATCCACATCAGAAATACAAAGTTCCTGAGAACCCGTTGTGCCACTGCTCTCAGGGATTAATGGTAATTTGGTAGAAAACCACTTTTTTAGCTTTAGTTTTCTCAAGAAGCAGAAAACGTCAATACGAGTTTGCACATAGTCAAAATGTCTTGAAGGACAAAAGGAAAGGCCCAGAGAAAGCAATTTAATGTCAAGGGGAGATAACTTACGTTCCGATAGATTTACGACAGTCATTTTGCTCCCCTCTTGGCACGGGTTGACCAGGCCACTGATTTGCTTGCTTCTCCTTTTTCTTCGCCTTGTTCTGGCTTCTTTGTTCCTGCGATTCCTCCGCGTCCTCTCACTCTCCCTCGTGATCCTCGTCCTCGACCACGACGAAAATCCTGATTTCCTTGTGGCTGATTTTGTTTTCCTCGTGTTATCATCTGGAACTGTTTTAGGAAGTTACTTTGGCCCACATTACTAGTTGGTATCGGTTGGCCTAAAGTTTCCGCCGATAAATCGGAGACATTGCTGTCTGAAACGTCACTTTCCTCTGTTGTTCCACCTGTAGATGGTGCTTCGGAAATTATGCCACGTTTTATAATGCCACTCTCTTGGAATAAATGATCATATTTTTTATGAAAGGTCAGAGTTCTGCCAGATTGATAATCCTTGAAGTCTCGTATAAATTTTCTCTGCTTTTTGCCGGTAATTTCCTCTTCGATTTTGTCCAATTTCACTTGTGCTGCTACGTTGAATTCATCAAACGCCTCTTGAGAGACTAATTTCAGTAGCTCCTCATCTTGTTAATCTCTTCAAGTATCTTGGCACGGTCTTTCATGGCGTATTTAATCAATATACGCATCATTGTTGTAGAGCACTCTTTAGAGTTACCAGCCCATTCATCCAACATTTCGGGGTCTGGCTGTTCGTACGTGGGAACTGTATATATGCGTAAACCTCTAGGTACGCGTCCCACGTCGATGTATTTCTGCAGAGATTCTGCTTCCCACCACTTGGCGAGTTCCTTTTTATATAGCTTTTCAAGTTGATCATATAGTGCCAAGATTTGTACCTCTTTACTGATCTGCACATACTCATTACTGGATGCTCCTTGTGGCGAGTCTGTATTGCCTTGTGTGAAAAAAAGTTTATTGGACGTTGCTTTACGTTTGGCTTCTATGTTGGAAGCCATTGCAGTTGCACCCAACCTAGAAAATAGTCTTGTTGTTTGAACAACACGCCTGTGCCTGACAGTACACTACTCGGATTCGAGGGTCTGTCGGCTCCGTTCCGCGAATCTCCACTGCTCGGATCCGATCAATAACCAGCACGAAACAATAAGCAGCGAGCACTTCCGTGATGCTGTCTACTAAGCCATGCCGGCCAGTCTTTGATCCCAATTGTAACAGTCAATGGACGTAACTCACCAATCACGGTGAGTGCAGTTCTCCTACGTCGGAGAGCGGCATACGATGATGTTTGCCGCCGGAGAGTTCTCGCGGGTAGCTCCGCGCTTGTAATTCCACACAAACACGAATCCCGGAAGTGCGGGGCTTCAGATTACGGCGGTTGGTGAAGGCTATTACTTGCCTGGATTAAAAACTTGGTGAACAGCAGTCCTGGGTGTCCTGGATTTCTTTTCGTGATTTTCGGAAAGGTGCGTGTGTAATATATATAGATATATATATATATATATATATATATTTTTTTTTTTACATGCCAGGTATTATATTGATTTATTGTTCATGACAGAAATGTGGCTCAGGGATGACAGGGTTAGTGATGCCACACACCCTAAGGGTACACATCACTTCTGTGCTTAGGTCCTACACTGGTTGTCCATCCACTCTAGAGGCACCTTTAAGGCACTGACCATCGTCTATAAAGTCTTATGTGATAAACGACCAGCCTTTCTGGCCTCAAAGTGATTCATTTGGGTCCTGAGTAGTCTCATTTGCGACGATCGGAGGCCGACAAACTTCAATTAAGCCCAAATCAAAAATTAGATGCGGAAGGAAACCATTACTCCCTACATAACTGCAACATCAAGGAATAAAAGGGTAACAACTCCTTGTGACTGACTTTAATGTATATTCATTATTCAAGTATAAACTGAAAAAAACAAGGCAGATATACAAACAATTCATAACTTCTACGGTCGTTTTTTAATTCAAAATAAGAGTAATAAAGTATTCAAACATTTTTGCAAAATTATGCGACATGCAGCGTCAGCCTTTTCGACGCACAGCATTTTAGCGTACTAATCTACTTGCAAATAAAAAGAAACGAGAATGTATTCGCAAGTCCACATCTATAGCACAAATACAAATGACAAAAACAATTTAACATACTAAGACATGGAGATATGAAATAGCTTGACTACCTTGAATACTGTTCCAAGACGCGTGAATGTAATGCAAGGTATCCTCTTTTCTTCCAGAATACTATAAGTCTTGTTGTCCAACACCACCCCCTACAGACTAGCCACAAAGCTGCATCACGCTTACAGGAAACACTATGAGCCAAAAATGCACACACTTTTCGTTCACGCTGCCCACGCAGAACCTATCACTACATCTACTACTTGCAAAACCGCGCAGTCAGAGTGCTATAATGATTTACGTAACTAGATGATAGCGTTCTAAGTCAGCCTGCGGAGTTATTCACAACTTGGCGGGAACTGAGGAACTCTGCTTTGGTGCAAGATTCCCACCTGGAAAGCACGGGTGAAAAATAAAAAACAAGCATTGTGAAAGCGTGCATCGCGATCGCTCTGAAAGCGAAAGTGATCGCGATGACGCACGAGTTTTCAAAGTGCTGCTGAAGGCTAGGGTTCGCGCGTGCACGGTCGCGTAAACGCCAGCGCTAGGACAGACAGCAGCACTTTGAAAACTCACCTCCAAAATGTCTCTCCGAGCCAGCGCATGCCCTGAGCTCAGCGAGACCTAAAAAGGACTGCATCTGATGTTGAAACCCTTGAGGAGACCTGAAAAACTGGACCTGCCCCACTTGTACCCAGGTTGCAGGGCTGCAAAAAGCTGCAAGAAGGCTCCTTCATGAAGAGCCCAGCTGACCAGTTCTAACTGGACCTGCCCTGGACCCTGCTGGTGGCTTCTGCTGGAGTGAGTATTGACCCCATCAAGTGCTGTTTCTGTGTGGTGTGAGTCTTGGCTGTGTCATACTGTTCTCCTCCTAACATCCTGAAAAAATACTGGGACTTAGAAGCTCTTTGACTCCAAAGACTTCCTGAGGACCCATGCTAACTTGTCAAGTCAATTGGATGATTTAGGCCTTCAGTCTCCATTGTGTGTCTTCTTTTTGGAGGCCTAGGTATCCACTAGGCTCTCCTTTTAGGGAATTGTAAAAATATTGTTTTCACAAGTGCCCCATTAAAACAGGGCCTTTCTGACCATTTATTTCATTAGCAAAATGAACAAATGATGGAGGAATGCTGAACAATGCAAACATTCACCCCCAGTCACAAAGATCTGGCTGTAATCCATCATTTTATTTTGCTCACCATGCCACCCCAGTTTGGTCCCAGCCATGTGCAAATCAGTCTTGACCCTGCTCCTCATGGGAACAGTCCAGCCTGAACTGCCAAGCCAGATCCTGCTTGGACCCGAAACAAGTATCCTGGGGCCAGTTCTGTGGGTCTTTGACTGGGGGTGTGTTTTTGATTTGTTCTGCATTCTCTTCATCATCTGTTCTTTTTGCTGTTGCAGTTCTAAGTGGTAAGAGTATATGCCTAGGCGCGTGTCTCGTACTCACTGTGCCACTGGATTCAAGTTAGCCTGGTTGATGAGGGGTGATACCCCGAAACCGGTCCAAGGTTGCCAACTTCTCGTCCAAGTAGGACCTCGCCTGGCAGATCGGGCTGGACTGCTCCCATGGGGAGCAGGGTCAAGACTTATTTGCATATGGGTGGGTCCAAACTGGGGTTGCGTGGTGAGCGTAAAAGCAATCGATTAAACCCAGATCTGTGACTGGGGGTGAGTATTTGATTTGTTCAGAATACCGTCCATCATCTCTTCGTTTTGCTTTTGTCGCCCTAAGCCAACAGGTGGGTCCCGTGCTCACAGGGCCACTGAATTCAAGCTAGCCTGGCTGATGAGGGGTGATACCCCAAAACCTGTCACAGAAAGCCTGTTTTCGGTCTAGGAAGGACCTCGCCTGGCAGTTTTGGGTGGACTGATCCCATGGAGAGCAAAGTCAAGACTCATTTGCATATGGCTGGGTCTGAACTGGGGTGGTGTGGTGAGCTAAAAACAATTCATTAAACCAAGATCTGTTACTGGGGGTGAATGTTTTATTTGTTCAGCATTCTGTCCAGCATCTGTTATTTTTGCTTTTGTTGCCCTAAGTGAGAAGGGTATGCCCAGACGTGAGTCCTGTGCTCCTGTGACACAGGATTTAAGCTAGCCTGGCTGATGAGGGGGGATACCCCGGAACAGGTCCCAGGACGCTTGTTTCTGGTCCATGGAGGACCTGGCCTGGCAGTTCAGGCTGGATGGTTTCCATAAGGAGCGGGGTCAAGACTGATTTGTATAAGGCTGGGTCCAAACTAGGGTGGCGTGGTGAGCTAAAAACGATGGCTTAAACCCAGAACTTTGATCTAGGGTGAATGTTTGATTTGTTCAGCATTCCGTCCCTCATCTCTTCTTTTTGCCTTCATTCCATCAGGCATTTTCCTGGTGGGCTGGAGAACTGGAGGCAGTTGAAGGTAGAGCACTGCTCCGGCACCAGTGCTACTGTCTCCAGCTATTCCAGATTAATTATGGCAAGCGCAGAGGGTGCTTTATGAGAAATAGAGGGAAGAAAGAGATCAAAGATAATAGAAGAGAGAGATAATAGAGGCAGAAGGGAACAGGGCTGGCCTCAACCTTTTTGCTGGGGCTGTTTTTGGTTCACCTCTTCCTTCATCTTTTCCCACCTCGCCTGAGGGACAGTCTGACTCCACAGCACATACATTGTACCTAAGACTGTTCTCCCTAGATCTCTATCTCTTTTATCTCTCTCAATGTGCTTTTCTCTCTCTCTCTCTCTCTCTCTATTGCTCTTTCCCACCCTCACACATCTCTCTATCTCTCATTATCATGCTTTTCCTCTCTCCCTTTCTGTGTCTAGTTTCCTCTTTCTGTGCACTCACTCATGTGCTTTATTAAGTCAATTCTCTAGCTTTTCCAATCCTGCAGCCTGCATCGATTGATCATGACATGCTATAAGAAAGCTCCACAGTCAGAGGACACCACAACCTCAAGTGAAATGTGTCCTTGAAGTATCTTGGTCTCACCTCTAAGTAGTGTGAGCAAGGCTTAGGGTCATTTTGACTGTGGTGCAACATCTGCAGGAGAATCTGTCAGTGGAATACATTGCACTAACGCAAATATATATGTGTTTATTCATTTACATGAAAATGTGAAGAGCAGATGCAAATGCTCTTGCTAACGTTCTGTGGAGGAACACCTTCTGCACACATTATTTCCCCACATCTTCGATCACTATTGCACTTAAGGAAAGCAATTTACTCCTGTCTTTGTCAGAAATTTCAGCAATACAGTTTTGGCATTTTCCAGAGTGGGAAGGAGAGGAGTTTCAGAATATCTGGTATGAAGAAACGCACAACGTATTCCAGCTCTGGAATGACTACTCCCTACCCACTCCCTGTGATTAGATTTACTCATGCAAAAATATTTGCGTTAGTTAATTATACGAGCAGAGCAAAATCAACTTTTGTAAATTCCAAAATGAGATTTGCACTCGTAAAAAAAAGGCTCCTTGTCAATGACACTCAAACCTACACATGCGGAAATGTTGTGAACCGGGCACACAATTATTAGTATGTTCATTTTGTGCAGAGTGCTGGACAACACAGCACAGACACAGATCATGGCAATGGGGAGAAATGTGATCAGCATAATGACTGGTAGGGTCAGTTGTTTATGGCTGCAAATACAGACCTTATTCTTCAGTGGAGGTCAAAAACAAGGGTACTGTCAAGCAAAATATCTGGGGGCCCACACTAGAAAGATATAATGCCTCGAATTATAAGCTGTTCCCCTGTGACAACTAGCTGGTCCGTTCCCATTCATGCCCCATTAAACAATTGATTGATTTAAGGAAAACTTGCAGAGAGGGAAAATGACCCCTTGTTAGAGCAGAACAGTTTATCAGACAGATCTTTGGAACAGGTGTTGGTTGTAGATTTGAAAGTTCAAGGTTTGTGATGTAGATTCGCTTGGTAGAACAAGCCTGCTTTAATGGCCTTCCTCCAATGGGAAAACAGATTTAATAATGAGACGACCTTGCGGTAAATTTAGAGAATATTCTATGGGAAGCGTAATGATTCTGATTAATGTGTATGTTATGTTATGTAATGTACGTTATGGTATGTTATGCTTTGTTACGTTACGCTACGTTACATTACGTTATGTTATGTGATGCTATGCTATGTTATGTTATGATCTGCAATGCTATGATATGCTATGTCATGTTAGGTTATGTTATGTCCTGCTCTGTCTTTCTGTGCTCAGCTACAGTCCACTCGCTTTTCAGGAATAATTCATTCTTCCTGCAGGGCAGGTTGCAGCATTAAAGTGTCTCCGGACCCATAGTGGGGAGCCAGAAGCATCCCTGACAAGCATGCTCGAAGAATCCCTGCGGCCTTCCTCCTCGTACAAGCTCTCTCTTTCCATCCATCTATTCTCTCTCTCTCTAGTCTCTCTCTTTTTATCATCACTTGCTGTTTTCCCCTCCCTCCTTCTCTTTCTCTCACTCTTGAAGCCCAACCCTGTCTGCTGCAATTAACCGTAGGGAGTTAGGAAGGTGAAAAAGGGACCCGGAGCGTCTCTGAGCTTTCACACTGGTCTCCAAGGGCTCCAGCTAGACCTGGGTAAAATTCTAATCATGCCAGCAATTAGAGTATTTTCTGAACTTTTTGCATGACTCTTTTATGCAAAATCACCAAAAATTACAAAATTACGTCTTTTCACGTAATTATTAGAAACATGTCACAAAAAGCAGTACAAGAACAATGAACATAGAGGTGCCGATTCCGATCCTGTAAAACCCGGGTACGAATGGTCGTACGGAGCGTATTCTCCGTACGACTCGTACCCGGGAAATCCTCCTCACAAAGCAGCAAGTACGATTTGTACAGAAATACCATTTCTGTACGATTCGTAAAAAAATACGTGCGGCTAAAAATTACCCACAATTCTGATCCGGGACATCGCGTACGTGACGTTCGGACGGAGTCAGGCAGCGTTTTACGGACCAGCAAGTACGATTCGTGCCTACGTCACTCCGCACGGCTCATTTTTTACGGCAGCCAAAAACTCCCGGGAAATTGAGGACGACGCGAAGAAGGAGCACTGGTACGCGACGGACAGCCATGGACCCCATCCTACGTGTCATCCCGGCCCTCCTAGCCTATGACCTGGTGCACCGAAACCTCCGCGCACGCCGCAGAAGGTCAGAACAACACCCGGGGGCAAAGGGGGTCGAGGGGCAGGAAACATAACCCCTACCCAATGTAAAAAATACTATATACTGTACATACATTACCTCCAGGGTCTGGTCACTTCGGTGGGCGTGTCCACAATCCCTGCGTACCGCAACAACGGAAGTGGACGTGGACGTGCACCCGTCACCACTACAATGGTGGGACGGACTGTACCCACGCTCTGAGAGCGTGGGTACGGTCCGTTCCACCATTGTAGTGGTGATGTAGGGGTACGCGTGGTACGGACCGTAACCACACCCTCAGAGCGTGGGTACGATCCGTACCACGCGTACCCCTACATCACCACTACAATGGTGGTACGGACCGTACACACGCTCTGAGGGCGTGGGTACGGTCCGTACCACGCGTACCCCTACATCACCACTACAATGGTGGTACGGACCGTACCCACTCTCTGAGGGCGTGGGTACGGTCCATACCACGCGTACCCCTACATCACCACTACAATGGTGGTACGGACCGTACCCATGCTCTGAGGGCGTGGGTACGGTCCGTACCACGCATACCCCTACATCACCACTACAATGGTGGTATGGACCGCACCCATGCCCTCAGAGCGTGGGTACAGTCCGTACCACGCGTACCCCTACATCACCACTACAATGGTGGTACGGACCGTACCCACGCTCTGAGTCCGTGTGTATGGTCCGTACCCCCATTGTAGTGGTGATGTAGGGGTACGCGTGGTACGGACTGTACCCAGGCCCTCAGAGCGTGGGTACGGTCCATACCAACATTGTAGTGGTGACGTAGGCGTACACGTGGTACGGACCGTACCCATGCTCTGAGGGCGTGGGTACGGTCCGTACCACCATTGTAGTGGTGATGTAGGGGTACGCGTGGTACGGACCGTACCCACTCCCTCCTATTAATGCGGGGGTACGGACGCATCACCTGTACCCCTAGGGCACTAGTACATTTGTGATACAAGGCGTACACACACCACGAATGATGGCTGAGGGCCTGGTGCAGCCTATAACCAGTATATTGGGGTGTGTGTATGCCCAGGACATCAGTGTACTGCACCAAGGGTGCGGGTGGGTGGGTGGGTGGCTGCCTAGGATTCCCAGCAGTAGACAAAGACATGTGAGGTGTGGGTGCAGAGGAATACCAGCAGTGGACAAACATGTGAGGGGTGGGTGCCTATCACTCCCAGCAGTGGACAGAGACATGTGAGGGGTGGGTGCCTATCACTCCCAGCAGTGGACAGAGACATGTGAGGGGTGGGCGCCTATCACTCCCAGCAGTGGACAGAGACATGTGAGGGGTGGGTGCCTATCACTCCCAGCAGTGGACAGAGACATGGGGGTGGGTGCCTATCAATCCCAGCAGTGAACAGACACATGTGAGGGGTGGGTGCAGAGGAATACCAGCAGTGGATAGAGACATGGGGGTGGGTGCCTATCACTCCCAGCAGTGGACAGAGAGATGTGAGGGGTGGGTGCAGAGGAATACCAGCAGTGGACAGAGACAAGTGAGGGGTGGGTGCCTATCACTCCCAGCAGTGGACAGAGACATGTGAGTGGTGGGTGCCTATCACTCCCAGCAGTGGACAGAGACATGGGGGTGGGTGCCTATCACTCCCAGCAGTGGACAGACACGTGTGAGGGGTGGGTGCAGAGGAATACCAGCAGTGGACAGAGACATGTGAGGGGTGGGTGCAGAGGAATACCAGCAGTGGACAGAGACATGTGAGGGGTGGGTGCCTATCACTCCCAGCAGTGGACAGAGACATGTGAGGGGTGGGTGCCTATCACTCCCAGCAGTGGACAGAGACATGTGAGGGGTGGGTGCCTATCACTCCCAGCAGTGGACAGAGACATGTGAGGGGTGGGTGCCTATCACTCCCAGCAGTGGACAGAGACATGGGGGTGGGTGCCTATCACTTCCAGCAGTGGACAGAGACATGTGAGGGGTGGGTGCAGAGGAACACCAGCAGTGGACAGAGACATGTGAGGGGGGGGTGCCTATTACTCCCAGCAGTGGACAGAGACATGTGAGGGTGGGTGCCTATCACTCCCAGCAGTGGACAGAGACATGTGAAGGGTGGGTGCCTATCACTCCCAGCAGTGGGCAGAGACATGGGGGTGGGTGTCTATCACTCCCAGCAGTGGACAGAGACATGTGAGGGTTGGGTGCAAAGGAATACCAGCAGTGGACAGAGACATATGAGGGGTGGGTGCAGAGGAATACCAGCAGTGGACAGAGACATGTGAGGGGTGGGTGCCTATCACTCCCAGCAGTGGACAGAGACATGTGAGTGGTGGGTGCCTATCACTCCCAGCAATGGACAGAGACATGGGGGTGGGTGCCTATCACTCCCAGCAGTGGACAGATACGTGTGAGGGGTGGGTGCAGAGGAATACCAGCAGTGGACAGAGACATGTGAGGGGTGGGTGCAGAGGAAAACCAGCAGTGGACAGAGACATGTGAGGGGTGGGTGCCTATCACTCCCAGCAGTGGACAGAGACATGTGAGGAGTGGGTGCCTATCACTCCCAGCAGTGGACAGAGACATGTGAGGGGTGGGTGACTATCACTCCCAGCAGTGGACAGAGACATGTGAGGGGTGGGTGCCTATCACTCCCAGCAGTGGACAGAGACATGTGAGGGGTGGGTGCCTGTCACTCCCAGCAGTGGACAGAGACATGTGAGGGGTGGGTGCAGAGGAACACCAGCAGTGGACAGAGACATGTGAGGGGTGGGTGCCTATCACTCCCAGCAGTGGACAGAGACATGTGAGGGGTGGGTGCCTATCACTCCCAGCAGTGGACAGAGACATGTGAAGGGTGGGTGCCTATCACTTCCAGCAGTGGACAGAGACATGGGGGTGGGTGCCTATCACTCCCAGCAGTGGACAGAGACATGTGAGGGGTGGGTGCAGAGGAATACCAGCAGTGGACAGAGACATGTGAGGGGTGGGTGCAGAGGAATACCAGCAGTGGACAGAGACATGTGAGGGGTGGGTGCCTATCACTCCCATCAGTGGACAGAGACATGGGGGTCGGTGCCTATCACTCCCAGCAGTGGACAGAGACATGTGAGGGGTGGGTGCCTATCACTCCCATCAGTGGACAGAGACATGGTGGTGGGTGCCTATCACTCCCAGCAGTGGACAGAGACATGGGGGTGGGCGCCTATCACTCCCAGCAGTGGACAGAGACATGTGAGGGGTGGGTGCCTATCACTCCCAGCAGTGACAGAGACATGGGGGTGGGTGCCTATCAATCCCAGCAGTGAACAGACACATGTGAGGGGTGGGTGCAGAGGAATACCAGCAGTGGATAGAGACATGGGGGTGGGTGCCTATCACTCCCAGCAGTGGACAGAGAGATGTGAGGGGTGGGTGCAGAGGAATACCAGCAGTGGACAGAGACAAGTGAGGGGTGGGTGCCTATCACTCCCAGCAGTGGACAGAGACATGTGAGTGGTGGGTGCCTATCACTCCCAGCAGTGGACAGAGACATGGGGGTGGGTGCCTATCACTCCCAGCAGTGGACAGACACGTGTGAGGGGTGGGTGCAGAGGAATACCAGCAGTGGACAGAGACATGTGAGGGGTGGGTGCAGAGGAATACCAGCAGTGGACAGAGACATGTGAGGGGTGGGTGCCTATCACTCCCAGCAGTGGACAGAGACATGTGAGGGGTGGGTGCCTATCACTCCCAACAGTGGACAGAGACATGTGAGGGGTGGGTGCCTATCACTCCCAGCAGTGGACAGAGACATGTGAGGGGTGGGTGCCTATCACTCCCAGCAGTGGACAGAGACATGGGGGTGGGTGCCTATCACTTCCAGCAGTGGACAGAGACATGTGAGGGGTGGGTGCAGAGGAACACCAGCAGTGGACAGAGACATGTGAGGGGTGGGTGCCTATTACTCCCAGCAGTGGACAGAGACATGTGAGGGTGGGTGCCTATCACTCCCAGCAGTGGACAGAGACATGTGAAGGGTGGGTGCCTATCACTCCCAGCAGTGGGCAGAGACATGGGGGTGGGTGTCTATCACTCCCAGCAGTGGACAGAGACATGTGAGGGTTGGGTGCAAAGGAATACCAGCAGTGGACAGAGACATATGAGGGGGGGTGCAGAGGAATACCAGCAGTGGACAGAGACATGTGAGGGGTGGGTGCCTATCACTCCCAGCAGTGGACAGAGACATGTGAGTGGTGGGTGCCTATCACTCCCAGCAATGGACAGAGACATGGGGGTGGGTGCCTATCACTCCCAGCAGTGGACAGATACGTGTGAGGGGTGGGTGCAGAGGAATACCAGCAGTGGACAGAGACATGTGAGGGGTGGGTGCAGAGGAATACCAGCAGTGGACAGAGACATGTGAGGGGTGGGTGCCTATCACTCCCAGCAGTGGACAGAGACATGTGAGGAGTGGGTGCCTATCACTCCCAGCAGTGGACAGAGACATGTGAGGGGTGGGTGCCTATCACTCCCAGCAGTGGACAGAGACATGTGAGGGGTGGGTGCAGAGGAACACCAGCAGTGGACAGAGACATGTGAGGGGTGGGTGCCTATCACTCCCAGCAGTGGACAGAGACATGTGAGGGGTGGGTGCCTATCACTCCCAGCAGTGGACAGAGACATGTGAAGGGTGGGTGCCTATCACTTCCAGCAGTGGACAGAGACATGGGGGTGGGTGCCTATCACTCCCAGCAGTGGACAGAGACATGTGAGGGGTGGGTGCAGAGGAATACCAGCAGTGGACAGAGACATGTGAGGGGTGGGTGCAGAGGAATACCAGCAGTGGACAGAGACATGTGAGGGGTGGGTGCCTATCACTCCCATCAGTGGACAGAGACATGGGGGTCGGTGCCTATCATTCCCAGCAGTGGACAGAGACATGTGAGGGGTGGGTGCCTATCACTCCCATCAGTGGACAGAGACATGGTGGTGGGTGCCTATCACTCCCAGCAGTGGACAGAGACATGGGGGTGGGCACCTATCACTCCCAGCAGTGGACAGAGACATGGGGGTGGGCGCCTATCACTCCCAGCAGTGGACAGAGACATGTGAGGGGTGGGTGCAGAGGAATACCAGCAGTGGACAGAGACATGTGAGGGGTTAGTGCAGAGGAATACCAGCAGTGGACAGAGACATGTGAGGGGTGGGTGCCTATCACTCCCATCAGTGGACAGACATGTGAGGGGTGGGTGCAGAGGAATACCAGCAGTGGACAGAGACATGTGAGGGGTGGGTGCCTATCACTCCCAGCAGTGGACAGAGACATGTGAGGGGGGTGGGTGCAGAGGACTCCCAGCAGTGGACAGAGACATGTGAGGGGTGGGTGCCTATCACTCCCAGCAGTGGACAGAGACATGGGGGTGGGTGCTTATCACTCCCAGCAGTGGACAGAGACATGGGGGTGTGTACATCATTATCAGATGACCACAACTCCATGGGTGTATGTACGCATCCCTAATTTTCGACTATGTTGATAGTGCCATAACAACACATCACTGCCAGCAGTGTCCCACTCCCAGGAGGATGGATGTCCTTCCCCCACTGCATGGCACACCACATGTGGGTGTGAGGACAAATGACACATGCATACCCACCCCTGGCAGATGCAGCACAATACACACACAGAGATCATGCCACAAGACTGTATAGTCATGTCAATGCCTACTAAACTAAGAGAGCCAAAGGGAACACACACTGTCACGCACATCCCAGGACTGATAGGAATGTACAGGTGCTGGGACAGCCACCAAGATGTTGTCTCTCATGGAAGGAAGAGGGTGGAGTTCCCACAGATACAATGCCCACAATTGTGAGTCAGGTGCCCAAATACCCTGCAGAACAAGTACCATATGTGTGCTAGGCTGGGATTACACACATGCATAGTGCGGAAAAGAGAGAATTTCTCCATGAAGGCATGGCAACATACTCAATACACAAGTACAGTGAGTAGCAAGGACGGCACAGACGATGCAGCCGGAGATATTGCTGAGCAGGCATGGCCATAGTTGAAGGTATCCATCACCAACAAAGGGAATGTATACACAGGTCAGCACAACAATTGTGCAACTCTCTGCAGGGAAGATGTCAGGTGCCACGGAGGAAGGGACACTCCTTGGTACAATGTCTCAAAAAACAAATAACACACACGACCAAAGATCCTTTGCAGAGACCTTGTGATGGCACGCAGATCCCATGGGCCACCTCATGACCATCAGACTTGAACCTTTGCCAGAAACATAACACATTACCACAATCCCAACTCCTGGAGCATCAGCACCAACATCAATACCTGAAATGCAATAGTGTTCAAAGTAAAAAGTAAATGCTTTAATCAGCATAAGATAATATTTTTTTCAAGAATACTATATACAAAGGCCAATGGCCAGTCCAGAATAGAAGTCCTTGGGGGGACACATGGGCATGTGTCTCTCCTAGCTTGCCTGCACATTAGAACCCTCAGGTACGTCGACTGGGGGAGGGGGGCATCATGTGGGTAAGAACCAGGCACCGCAGGGACTGGAGATGTAAGGGTAAGTGTGGTGGGTGCAGGGACGGACGCCTCCACCACAGGGGGTGGGGCAGCGCCAAAGGTGGAGGCGAGCTCGGCGCTGCACACTTCTGCCAGGGCGTCCAGAGTATCCCCTGCACCGGAAGAAACGACAGGCACAAAGGAGGGGGGGGTCAGGGGAGGGGTGCAGCGCTACTGGGGGAGGGGGTGGACATGGGGGGGGGACTCAACTCCCCTACCCGGGGAGTGCCTTGCCCGTTTGCGGGCTGGTGACCCAGTGGGGCTGAGGCCCAGCACAGACATGTAGCTCTCCTTGTCTGACTGTGTGGCAGGGGAGCCAAGGGGAGTGCCTTTGGAGGGACTGGGTAGTGAGGCATGCAGACTCAGACTGTGGCTGCTTGTATGCCTGTGTGCCCTAGACCCAGTGGGTGTGCCTTCATCCCCCTGAGTGTGCGTGCCAGGAGGTGTGTGCTTGCCCTTACGTGTTGGTGTGCTGCCTGCTTGGGAATGTCTGTGTGTGCATGGGACAGGCATGGGAGTGGGAAGTGTGGATGGGGCTGGGGTAGGGGGGGACGAAGTGCTGCAGGAGACTCACTGCTGCCGTCAGTGAAGAGTCCATGGACCTCAGCAACATCCGTTGGTCAGACACATCGCTGCTGACATGCCCTCCATGAACGACACATTCTGTGTCAGCAGTCTGGTGTGGCCATGGAGGACATTCAGCATCGATGTCTGGCCAACCTGAACTGCTGCTGAATGTCCACAGACTCTGCAGTGAGGGCAGCAGGGGTGACAGGGGCAGGGGGTGCGGTGCCTGGCACGAAGGAGACATGGTGGTGCCCTGCACGGAAAAGAAGGGACAGGAGCAACCGGGAGGGCGGTGATGGGAATGGAGGAGGCAGTGACAGATGTTGTGCTGCTGCCAGGTGTTGTAGCAGCCTCCGCCCCCTCGAGGAGTTCAGCCTCGGACCCGTCAGCGTCGTAGTCGGTGTCGCCACCAGACAGGTCCTCCGCCTGACTCCCCTCGCCCTCCGTG
This sequence comes from Triturus cristatus, assembly GCF_964204655.1. Lineage (NCBI taxonomy): Eukaryota > Metazoa > Chordata > Amphibia > Caudata > Salamandridae > Triturus > Triturus cristatus. The sequence continues at coordinate 336,496,888 of NC_140590.1, read as the reverse complement.
CCACTTGCTCCCGCAGACTCGCCAGCAGTGGTGGCACCGGTGCTGGATCCCTCCTCCAGGTGGTCCGTGCAGGTGTTTCCCTCGGTGTCCTCCGATGATGCTGTGGGCAAGGTGAAGATACAGAAAATAATCAGTCACCTGTATACATCTGACACATGAGTCCAAACAAAATAGGTCCCAGTGCATATCAGGCAATGCATCATGAGTAACATCTAGATTACTCCGCACATATGTAAGCCCTGCACTCCCCAGTTGGTTGACCCACCATGCCATTTGGAAACAAGGAAAAATAGGACACAACAGCAAATAATTTGGTATCGAAATATACTGAGAAGCTAGTGTCTGGGAACAGTTGAGCACAGCAATATTATGAAGGCATGCCACCTCTTGTTTACTGTGAATGAAACAGTATTGGTGCACCCAAGGCCTAAATAACAGACCTCAATGCTGAAGGTGTCCCCACACTCAGAGAACTGTAAGTACTTTGGAAACCCAAACGAAATATATTGTGATCCCTTGGGAATCACACCACTTTACACAATCTACATGTTTAGAATGTGTGAATGTGCCACTTTGTGAACAGAACACACATGTGCCCGTATAAAAGAAGTCACACAAGGAGGTGCACACAGAACTACATTTACACAGTCATTGTATGAGCTGCCAGCCTTATTCAAAGAAGCCACTGTTATAAAGAAATGGGGTTTCAGTAAGTACAAATACATGGCACCACGGCGGTCTGGATGACTTGACACTCGTAAGTTGGTATCAGCAACAACCAAGGACTTACCCAAATGCCACCATACTGTGGGAACATGTATATGTATAATCTGAAAAAAAGTCTTATTCGAACTGTGCCTTTCTTTAAAATGTGCCAGCGTGTCCCCTGAAAGTGTAAAGGTGGTTTCTTGTGCACTTCCTTGGGAGACATCTGTCATGCAGGCCCATTATTGTCCTTCACAACAAAACATCAAAGTCAAGCATTGAAAACATGAAGACATGTTGACAAGTGTAGTGAGTGCCAAGGTACAAGACTTCTTGACTAACAACTTGAACCATGCCACCTGTCACATGGCCATCCGTACCATGATGACACAGTTGGCAACACATCTGACCCACTGCCTGTCATGTGGAGTGGCACACATGTCCAAACACAGGACAATGCATAAGCTAATGGGCCTGCAATTGTGTCGGAATAAGGCACACCTGCACTGAGGAGACACCCTCATGGCAAGCAAGAATGTCCACACAGATGTCAGCACACAATGACCAAACTACGTAGCATCTGGACCACACACTGGTGCCAAAAATGGATGAGCATGAATCATGTATTTAAACTTTTGACACATGCTGCAAATCACAAACATTAAACCTGCACAACATGACTGGGTCACTGCATGTTGAGTGTCTGTCCAGACAATTATCACACACAGGTAAGACCTGGCAAGGAGACATAAGGTTTGGACATGTAGGCCTTGCCCGCACAAACCCCCCATATCTGAGACAATGTGATTGAGACAGATCAAGAAGTTACACCTCTTAATCTGGGTTTACCAAAATGTGCATCAAGAATTCCAAAATGTACTCCACCTCACCTCGTGAGGCTGCCAACACATATTTGTGACAAACAACCATCAACAGATAGTTGTAAACAGACACACAGGCACTGCCCAGTGTGAGGATGCACCAGCCAAATGGGGTCACCCTGTCCAGTGGACACATGTAGCACACTTTAGATAAATACAAATGAGGCCAGGGAACGATGCCACAGAGGCCAACCTATGCTGAACACACAGAGAATGGGCACAGTGTTGGATGACACACATGATTCCGAGGCAAGGGTGTCTCAGGGGACTGTAGTGGGCACACTGCTCCATGGTCCTCGAATGATCTGACAGTAACATGAGTAACCGTCCCGGCACTATGCATATCTCCCACCCATGCACATCATGTCTGAGGCCACAACATCGGTCATGCATGCTGCAAGTCTGTTAATTTGAAACCTCACACTCCTATGTTGAGACTCAGCATCAGTGCCAATATGGACCCCTAAATGACTAAATGACTGAACAGGACAGTGCGCAGGCAAGGTACCAACACATGTCACAGACCACCCCACACATGATGCAGAAAGCAATGTGCACTTGGATTAACTGGCAGCCTAGATGACCATGTGCAATAGTGATTACACACAGACCAGGGAACACATGTCAAGGAGGGGAAGGGAGGAAGAACAGCACCGGTTGACTTGGGGGAACAGGATATGCACTGCACATATAAACCCTGGCAGTGTATCCAGGCGACTGAGCACTTCCAAAATCTGGTGACATACAACAAACACACATGTACCTACCCCCGCCTTGCTGCTGTGTCTCCTGTAACCGCCTATCCATGTCAGGGAAGACCACCGCCAGGACACGCCTCATCTGGTGGGTCAGGCGTCGGCGCCCGCCGTGGGGGAGTGGAGGTGAGTCCTTCAGCAGGACCCGGGCGATCCTCCGGGTCCAGCACCGGATGTCCTGCCACCGTTTTCTTACTTGGGCTAGGCACTGACTGCGACCCTCCACCGATCTCACAGCCCTGACGGCCTGCTTCCAGATCTCCCCCTTTGCGTAGGCAGTTACCTGTGAGGATGACAAAGTGAGACAACATCACTACACCTGCTCCATGTCAGAGAGACACACATTTGAACATCTTTGATATGTTGAACAGGGCATAGGATGCTGCCAAGGAATAGCATCTGTGTCATATGGACATTGGCCTCTGTGGAAGCCCCAATGCACTACATGGCATATAAAGTACACAGGTGGCATGAGGGGTGCGACACACTCCATGAACATGGCACACACTGTGCATCACAAGCAACACCAGGCTGATGGACAGCACCTCCAAGCAGTTACATGCCCCAGGCCACTGACGCAACCTCAGCAGAGTACACAGACACACACAGGCACAGATCAATCACATGCCATTGGCAACAGCAGATACAAACCTCACTCTGCACATGTGCCACTTGCCTGTGGGGTGTCACAGGTGTGGGGCTAGCTCAGCAAGTCAGACACACAGCACGGCTTACTTCTCACATCAGATGGGTAGAGCTGTTGCCTCCTCCATGCAGCTGTGGTGCAACACTTCACATAGACACTGACCCACATGACAAAGAGCATTCACACACATCAATGTCCAGGGGCGTACACATCACTTGGACACTCTCACCACAGCTCCACTCAACTCAGACACATCTGTGGGTACAGTCACCTGTCACACAGGGGGCACCACTGAATCACCTCAGGACTATAGACAAAAAATGCCACAAAGGATTAGCCAGGCTGAATGTGTCATGCACTATGCAGTGAATGTCACAGTAAGCACAATGCAAGTGAGGAGGGCACACATTAACTACATCATGCTCTGCATGGGAGACATAAGCCATTCCCCCCCCCTGGGACCCACTCTAAACAACATTGCATGTCTGTCACACCTGGACACAATGCCAGAAGTGACAGTCACAAAAAAGGTGTACAGTCAAAGCTAGTGGAGTCAGCACTCACCTGCTCCCCTGGTCTCCCATACAGGCTGGTGTACTGTGGGAGGATGACATCCAGCAATGCCTCATTCTCCTCCTGGGCTGGGCCCTCTCCACAGACCTTGACATGGTGCCAGAGGAAGCACAGACAGCAGCAGTGTTGTTGACAGGAAAGCTTTGCAGGCAAGTGCCCTCTCATGGGTTCTGGCTGACTTATATCTGTCTTGCTGAGGGGCATTCATTTGGAGGCGTACATAGTGATTGGTCAGATTCATTCGCATCTTACGTTTACTCCAATCCCTTTCCACATACACGAGTGACAGCATTTGCATCGTTCAAATTTTGAGCATCATGTCAAGTCAACAACCACTTTGCAACATTGTATTTTGTGGCCAACTGACTTTTCCAGGAAACCTGATGGAAAACTTTGAACTGAAAACTCTGTATCCATGACAACCAGCATGCATTTAGTGCCTAATACTTGTCCCTTATCTGTCCCCTATGTAATTTTCAAATCCACACACAGGTACGGTGCCATACCCCTATGGCACCAGTTACACAGTGCGTTTGACACGTACGTGTAGGCACTGGTAGTACACGTACGGGTACGTGTACTACCAGTGCCTACACGTATGTGTACTACCAGTGCCTACACGTACGTGTACGCACTGGTAGTACACGTACGGGTACGTGTACTACCAGTGCCTACACGTACGTGTACTACCAGTGCCTACACGTATGTGTAGGCACTGGTAGTACACGTACAGATACGTGTACTACCAGTGCCTACACGTAAGTGTAGGCACTGGTAGTACACGTACATGTAGGCACTGGTAGTACACCTACATGTGTACGGTCCATACCACGCGTGCTCCTACGGCCACACTACTATAGTGATACGGACCGTACACACACCCTCAGAGTGTGTGTATGTGCGTTTCACACGCTTACACTGTTGATAGGATGCGCACACAAAAGGAATGGAGGTCTCAGACTTGCACAAGGATGTACATCAAGTCATTGTAATTGCTGTCCTACATGTGCAGGGCCTAGGTGTGTCAGGCAGTGATATTGCACAAGTCTCCTCATGTATTTGCACAATTGATGTGCGATGACCTGTGTACACATGTCATGTGTGATGGGGCACTATGTGGCGCACTTCCCCTTCACACTTTGCACATGTGTGCATGTAGTACAAACGTGTCAAGCACAGCATCACTGGTATGGCACAGTCACCACCACCCGCAACTGTCCCCTGATGCCAGGGACAGGGACACTAACAACTGACATTTAACGACCAGCGTGCACCGATGTGACTATGTCATGTGTGTGTCATGTGTTCCCATGAGCTTGCTGTTGGTGTTCCGTCAACTGCATCTGCTGTTGCTGCATCCAACATGTGTCTGTGTCTAGATGGGCATGGCACACATCTACGCACACCATGCCACATGTGGATTTCCACGTAACGTGTGTCTGTGTGCATCAAACTTGATATTTTGACATGAGGACATATCTGCGTCGTCTCAATGTCTGTGTTTTCTGTTTTCACGTGTACCCCTTCATCGCAATGTGTGTGATCTGTACATTTGATATTCCATGTGATCTGTGCGTCTAGCTTGCCGTCAGCTGTCTGTATGAGATGACATCCTTCAGATGCTGATATGTGGATGTACGTCACTCTTGTGATGTCTCTGGCTGTTCACTGACACTGTCCCACAGCTCGTTTCAGGGCATGTCATGTAGAGTTGACAATCAACGGGTGTAGCTGGCTTTTCGTAGGAGTATCACCTGGCTGTCATACGTGTCCTGGATGTATTGCACAGACCAGACTCTGTATTTAGCAGATGTGTATTAGCAGCTTGTGCTCTGTTAATTGACATTGATGTTGTTATGTTCTCACTCTCCGTTATTCATTCCAATTTTCTGCAGGGCACCGCCTGTCCCCAGACCAATGCCAGACTTGGGTGCCATGAGGGAACGTGACTGCATACGCCGTTACAGATTCACCCAACAATTGATTGAGGACTTGATCGCCAAGCTGGCACCACACCTCCAACCACAACACAGGTATCCTACTGCGCTGACCCCCAAGATAAAGGTGATGGCAGCCCTACATTTTTTTGCCACAGGTACATTTCAATTCACCATAGCTGATGTTGGTGGCATGTCCCAGACGATGTTCAGCCATGTCCTGCATGATGTTTTGGCAGCCATGTTGGAGCACCTGGATGAATTCATCCATTTTTCGACTCCTGATGAGTTGACTGGTGTCAAGGGTGATTTCTATGCCCTGGGAGGGATGCCCCATGTCATTGGGTCCATTGATGGGACACATGTGGCTTTGGTACCACCACAGGCACAGGAGAGTGCCTATCGCAACCGTAAACATTACCACTCTATAAATGCCCTTGTGGTGTGTCTTGCTAACATGCTGATTTCCCATGTCTGTGCACGTTTTCCAGGGTCAGCACACGATGCCTACATCATGAGGCGTAGCAGGGTGCCACAAATGATACTACGGCTGCACAACGAACGAGCATGTCTTGTTGGTGGGTATACTCTGTTTGTCCTGTGTTTTGAGGTATCTTTGTATCCTACGGCATCTCCTGACCCACTTTTTTACATGATGTTTCCATGTAGGGGACTCTGGCTATCCCAACATGCCATGGCTGATGACGCCTCTTCGCAACCCAAGATCAGCTGCAGATCACCGTTACAACAATGCACATGGGCAGACCAGGCTAGTGATTGAGAGGACGTTTGGCCTCCTGAAGAGCCGATTCCGGTGTCTTCACAAGACAGGCGGGTACCTCCCTTATGCACCGGCGAAGGTCTGCAAAATCTTTTTCGTGTGCTGCATGCTGCACAACATGGCAGTGGAGAAGGCAGTGCCACTCATCCTGGAGCAGCATGAGCAGGAACATCCACCCGTGGAGGATGAAGGGCTTGGTCATGAGGCAAGTGAGGAGGAGGAGGAGGATATCCGGAGTCAGCTCATACGCAACTTCTTCTCATAATGGTGAGTCACTGGGTCTGAGTGTGCATGCTTGGAGCCTTGTGTGGCATGTGTTGCAATGTGTGTGTCTAGCTGACTGTATACTAAGTGACTTAGATGTGTGTTCTGATGTGTCACTCGAGTGATGATGTCATTCCACTCATTTTAGCTGAGACCCTAATTTTTCTAATCGCATGGTGACAACATTATTCCTTTAGAGTAAATGACCATTTATGCGGATAACAATCTTTTAGCTGACTTCTTGTGTGTCTGTCATCCACAGGTTCTTGCACATGTTGTCTGGTCGTGTCATCGTTGGCCTCCTGCTATTCCTCATGAGTATTGCAACGTGTGCTGAATCAGCGTTCCATGCACGGACATGGGGAAAAGTCATTTTGGGTGAGGATTGCAGCAAGGCATTTTGGGGGTGTTGCGTGTTTGGAATGTGTGGGGACTGCTCCTGTGCATGTTGGGTTACCATACATACATGTCGACTCACCATGGGGCACATGACATGTAGTATGACTCCCATGAATTGATAGTCAACCTTCGTGACAGTCATCTCTAATGCTTTGTGGATTCTGATGAAGGCATCAATGTGTGTAAAACTTCCCTCAGAAACATGCGGGATGCTACGGGTGGACATGGTGTGGGACATCCCCATAACAGGCTCAATGGGGAATTGCAGCCTCTCCGTGTGCAGAAGGGGGTGTTTGGCTCATCCCCTTAACTTGTGTGCCAGGCCATTTGGATTTACTACATCTGTGTTGTGAAGGGGGTGTCCAGTGTAGGTTCCACATGTTCAGCCAAATGACATGTGTGTCTGTTCATATTGATGCATTTCCCTTAGTGTGAGCCTGAGTAATAAAGGGGTTCCTCACCCTCCAAGATGCCTCATCTCTGTCGATGCAGGTCTCTTGCCACTGTGCATGCGGCATCTCTGGCATAGTTGTCAAAGATTGTGCATATGAGTCTATGTGTAGTTTGGCTACATGCATGCAGTTCTTCATGGGTTAGAATCTCGATTGTGCCCGAAGTCCATGGTTGTGTATGTATTTGGGCATGTTGATCCCCACGACGGGCTGTCAACACCTGCTGAGGCTGTGTCTCCTGTGCGCGGCTCGGCCTTCTGTTTCCTGATCCTGTGTCAGTCATCTTTGGTGATTGTGCATCCATTTTCTCTGGGTGTGCCATGGGTAACCGGACACTCCTTCCTTTACATACGCCTGTTGCAGTTGTCCTTTCTGACATCCTTGTCTTTGTGTGCTACTTTTGGCATAGTTTCCAGGACATGCCACCTGCTGCTGCGGCCCCTGCAGCAAGGGCCCACAAAGTCTTGGGATTCGGCAACACACACGCCTCAAAGATGCTCCTCCCTGCCTCCCTCCACCCATTCATTTGGCTGTCATCATATTGTCTGTGCCACTGTTGCGGCCACGCGGTGCCAAAGGCAGGACCGTCAGCACATGCAACGTGCACTTTGCACAACCCTCATGTCCTTGCCTGACCCACATCACACTACAGTCTGATGTTGTAGCCACCCTCCAAGCAATGTCTATCCGAAACGCAACCGCCTGCTCTCAGGCATACCCTAAGCGCACACACGACACCTTTACATGCTGAGTGTGCAACTCCAACTGCCTACACAGCGCTGCCCCGCCTTCCAGGCCCTGTCACACCAACCAGATCATGTCCCTCCTGCTCCACACCAGCTCCGTCCACCAGCAAGGCCATGGGAGTGGGACTCAAGCCTTCAGCATGTGGTATAGTGGCGTCATCTGGCACATGGCCCAGGGATCATCTCTCAGAGTGTCAATCTTCAATGTGTCCAGGACCCCCCTCTCCACCATCACATGCGCACACAACCTCATCATCATGTCGTGTGTGTTAGAAGGGCGCTCTCCGGGGAGTCAGATGGTTTCTGACAGGCCACCCCAAGAGCCACCGTTCCGGAGGAAAGTAGCCGAGCGCCGCTGAGAAGCCTCCTGAGCGAGGTCCTTCTCCTATGATCGTACCAGCCAAGCAACCCCACCCCTACAGAGGGACACAACAAGGGTATCAATTCTCACAAGTCTTTATCGGTATTAAAACGCAGGTTTCGATGGTAATATTTACAGGCGGATCGAGGGATCCCAAAGAGTCTCAGGGTCTTTCAGGGACGGGGTAGCGGGACAGTCTCAGTACCAGCCTGGTACGGGAATACCCGGCGCCCAGCTCTCAATCCTCGAGCTGGGGGGGTTTCCGGGAGCCGGGACGTCGTCCGCAGGGCTCGGAGGGTTGCCTCGGTGAGGTCGAGCCGCGACGAGGTCAGCAGGGCTCCGATGGTTACTTCTGCGAGGTCGAGCCGCGACGAGGTCAGCAGGGCTCCGATGGTTACTTCTGCGAGGTTGAGCCGCGACGAGGTCAGCAGGGCTCCGATGTTTCGTGAGGGTCTTCTTCTCAGAAAGGGGGAGCCGCGACGTAGTCAGCAGGGCTCGAGTTCCAAGTTCCAGGCAATGAGTCTCTCTCCGTAGTGTCAGCCGCGATTCGATCAGCAGGGCTCTCGACTCCAGAATACAACTGCCGTCCTGGTGTTGGGCTGCCCCAGATATAGGGCTGGAGCCCTTTGATGTCCGGACCCTCGCGCCTGGGGGAGTCGGAGGGGCCGGGATGAGAGAGTCCAGACACCCAGCGGGGGGGGGGAGCCAGCGCCTAGGGAGGCCGGAGGGCGATCGGAGCTAGGCGTCGGGGGACGGCTGGAGGCCCCATCGAAACTCTCCTCCTCCGGGATCTGTGGAGTGGCCACTCGACCCCCCTTGGTCGGATCTTGGCGCCTTGATGTCGGGGCTTCACTGGGACGGAGGCCGGGGCGGGCAGGGTCGCGAAGGCTGGTGCGGGTAGCGGGGTACAATCCGGGGGGACCCCGAAGGGTTGGGGCTGTCCCCGTCGGGTAGGGTAGGAGGGTTCGGGACCACGCCACAAGGCTGGGTCCAACAGTATGCCATTGACACCCAGGTGCTCCTCACCAAAGACGCAGCCACTGCCAGTTCCAACATTCAAGAAGGCATGAGGTCCGTGGATGAATGGCTGAACATCAGCCACCTGAGGCTGGACTTGTACAGGACTGAGGTAAGCATCTGAGGATTGTCCCCTTACAGCTGGCTCAACTCCTTGTGTCCCACCCGCAGGGGCCCTACACAAGCACCCAGTGGCCACGCACAGAAGATGGTGTCCATCATGGATTTGTCACTCACATTTGCCATGCAAATCACCAGCATCTGTACCTCATGCTGCAACACCCTCTGCATGATGCACATGACCTCAGATAGATCCACTCCAAGGAAAGACAGACCATCCCCCAGGTCCACGACACCAGCCGTGTCAACTACTCCCCCGCCCTCTACGGAGCAAGTACATCCAAACTCACGGGAAACTTATCCACATCCAGGGTGCATCTGCACAACTCAGCTTCAACATCCCGCACCCCATCAACATCACCGTCCACCTGAGATAGCTGCAAGGGATCACTGTGTGCTGCAGCATGACCTTCACACTCCTCGCACACACTCAGGAGGCAGTCAACAACCCCAGACCCCAAAATCAACCTTGTACGTCTGTCATCCAAGACCCCGTTGGCCCAACTCTATGCATCCGAACTTGGCCTGGCCACCATTCTTCACATGCACAACACTCCAGCATGAAGGAGATGGTTCTCACGCCTGGACCAACATACCTGGGACTCCCTCCCCGGGAACCTCCACATGAGCCATGACTTCTAGGCCTTCATCATCCTCTTCCTGATTGGTGTGTCCGCACAGTATTTCAAGCCCCCCCTCAGCAGCTTGAGGCCATCACGGGTGAATATTGGGCTCCCAGGCTGTATCGGATGATACATTGTGACCCATGTGTGTCCTGTACCGGACTCAGATCCCAGGGTATGGATGGCTGGAGTTAGTTCAACACTCAGGCATAGTTTGACATTTACCCACACGTATGTTGTGGACTAATGCAAAATGACTGCAACATCTCATGACAAAAAAATAGTTTTATTCTCGGTGGGGTGCGTGTTTTGGTAGAATAAATAAGGTGCTCTACCGGGTGCATAGAATCCAAAGTTCACAGGGGGAGATGGGATCCTTGGCATTTGAAGTCATCAGAGTCCAGACCACAGTGTTGGTCATCATTGGTCAGACTGTGACCAGCAAGTCCATGTGGCAGAGAATGTCACTGAATGATGTGCTACTGTTGCGCATGAAGGCCAGGTGCCAGGCCAGGTGACCTGGGAGATGTGGATGGTCCGCTGCCTCTCACGGTCTTTTCCGTGGACGACCCACCTTCCTCCGGGGACCCTCAGATGCAGGCCTTGACGATGTTTGGGACGCTCCGTCGGACGAATCTTCCCCCTCCTCCTCCCTCCCTGTGGCTGGTGCTGGTCTGCGCCTGGTGTCACAGGGAGGGCTGCTCATGTTGTCGGCGATCCGACGGAGTGAATGGCTTATGTCCCTTTGCACCGCCAGGAGCTCAGCCAGTCTTGCCTCCATCCGTCCTTGGTGTTGTTGTTGACTGGCGTGTTGCTCGGCCTGCTGATTCTTAATGTCTGCGAGGGTCGCCACTACCTGACTGATGGCCCTGGTGTCACGCCGGTATGCCTCCATGTTGTTGCGTACGTGTGACATACCGGTCCCTTCAGCTGTCTGGTCAGGTTCTCGCCTCTGCCTGCCTCCACACTCACCACCCCTGCCCACACGAGCCTGGCCTGCCGTTGTGGGCACATCGGGTCTACGGGACCCCTGAGGGATGGCTGTGTCGGTGTTGGCTGCCTCCTCCTGGGTGTCCGGCGAACCTTGTCCCTCCAGGTCAGACTGGCTCAGTTGTTAAGTGTGGGCAGGGCTCCTGGGTGTCTCCTGGGATGTGGCAGGAATGGGGGTGGTGGTTGGCACAGATGTACCTGAAGCAGGTGCTGCAGGGGCTTGGACACCAGAGGGGCCAGGTGGGTTGGGGTCATCCGCGGAGTGTTGTGAGGTGTCGCTGCCGGTGGGATCAGGTTCCTCCCGAGCCTGGGACTGTGGTACTTCCCCCCATTGTTGGGGGGAGATCCATGACGTTGCCCTGTGTGTGAGAGAGAGACAACGTTAATGCTGTTTAATGCGACATCCATGTTTCATACATATTCTAGTTGCCACAGTTCCTCCAGGTAGTTGTATGTGCCTAGCATTCACATCAATGTTCACTTGTGGATGGGTATGTTGCAGGGGAGTGATTGAAATGTTCTCCAGGGTGTTTGACATGTTGAATTTGGGCTTGGATGCTTCTTTGGCTGTGGCTTGATCTTGTTGTGCCACATGTCCATTGTGAGAGTGGGTAACGCCATTGGCTGCCCCGGGGGTGTGTGCTTGTGTAAGGGGTGAGTGATCATCCCTCAGCCCGACGCTGTTCAACATCCACATGGCCCCCTCACACAAGTGGCCCGCCACCACAACCTCAAAAACATCTCCTACGCCGATGACACCCAGCTCATCCTCTCCCTCACCAAGGACCCTCACACCGCCAAAACAAACATCCACGAGGGTCTGAGGGCCATCGCCGACTGGATGCGGAGCAGCCATCTGAATCAGAACTGGGACAAGACGGAGCTCCTCATCCTCGGACCCACACCCTCAGCCTGGGACGACTCCTGGTGGCCGACCGCTCTGGGGACAGCACCGACACCCACCCACCATTCACGCAACCTAGGATTGATCCTCGCATCCTCCCTCTCCATATCCAAGCAGGTCAACGCCGTCTCCTCCTCCTGCTACGACACCCTACGCACGCTCTGCCGGATCTACTGGTGGATCCCGACCGAAACAATTAGAACAGTGACACAGGCCCTCGTCAGCAGCTGACTGGACTACGGCAATGCACTCTACGCAGGACTCCCATCCAAACACCAACGGCGGCTGCAACGCTTCCGAAACGCCTCCGCACGACTGATCGTCAACGCTCCCTGCCACAGCCACATCACCCCCATCCTGAGTGACCTGCACTGGCTCGACATCAACAAGAGGATATCCTTCAAGCTCCTCACCCACACACACAAGGCACTCCACAATGCCGGACAAGCCTACCTGAACATCAGACTCAGCTTCTACACCCCCACCCACCAGCTCCACTCCGGCAGCCTCGCCCTCGCAGCTGTCCCCCGCATCCAACGTAGGACCGCCTGCGGGAGATCCTTCTCGCCGCCAAGACCTGGAACACCCTCCCAACCCACCTACGACTGACCCAAGACATACTTGCCTTCAGAAGACTCCTCAAGACCTGGCTCTTCGAGCAGTAGTGGAACCCACCCCCCTCAGCGCCTTGAGACCCTCACAGGTAAGTAGCGCGCCTTACAAGTACCCTGATCGATTGTTGATTGATTGATGGTGCCTGCTGGTGGGTGTAGTGTGATTTGGCAGTGGGTCTCCCAGGTGATGTATCTGTCCCCCCATGGAGCATGCTGCCATGTCAGTGAGTGTGAGTTCCTGTCCTAGATATCTGAGCTTGTTGTGTTTGTGTTAGAGTTTTCAGTTGTCACAGGAGGGCCTTGTGCTGCCTACAGCAGGGCCAAGTGTCAGCTACCTTGTCAGTACTTTGCCAGTCCCAGTGCATTGCTCATGGTGCATGGGTATGTACCTGGGCCATATGGGCTGAGGGCAATGGTGTCTGTTTCTAAGTTGTACAATATGTTTAGTGATCCCCACCCTCCCAGCATCCCGCACATCCAGTCTTGGGTTTGTGGTTTGTGTAGGCTGGGACATGGTATGGCCTTGCTTTGTGAATGGGGCATACACATGTTAGTGGCATGAGTGTTGTTTTTGAGTGTGGTTGTGTCCGGTGAGGGCTTGGGGGTAGGTGAGTGCATTTGTTGTAGTTGGGGTGTGGATGCCATTACCCCCATGTTACGTAAGTTGTTTGTGTACTCACCAGGCTCGGCAACTCCTTTGACTCCGTGTACTCCCACCGGCGGAAGCAGGGCCATCACCTTCTCCTCCCAGGGATGGTAATGTACAGGTCTGCGGGGCAGCCCACCTCCAGTGATGTTACTCTGGGCGTAGTACTCGTTCATTTTGCGCTTGACTGCCCTCCACAGATCATACCACCTGGCTTGGCATTCATTCCTGGTCCTTCTGATGGGCGCAACAGCATTCACCCGAGCGACGATCCTCTGCCACAGGCGTGATTTTTCGGCTATGCTGGTCTGTCTGACCAATGTTCCAAAGAGCTGTGGCTCGACTCTGATGACTTCGTTGACAAGGATGTCCAGCTCCTCCCTTGTGAACTTTGGATTCTTGTCTGTGGGCATGGTGTGGGGTGTGGGTGTGGTTGGTTGTGGGTGTGTGGGTGTGAATGTGTAGGTGTGTGTGTGAATGTATAGAGGGGGTATGTGTGAAGGAGGTTGTGCGGAGGTGTGTAAGTTAAGGTGTATGGGTGCAGTTGTTTGTGTGTGGTGTCTGTCAGCAGTGGGTCTGTTGCAAAGGCTCATGGTTTGTGAGTGTGGGCCCTTTTTATTGGTCCATTTGTGGGTGTGGCTGGGGTTGAACTTTTGGTGGGTGTGTTATAAGAGGTGGTTGTGAGTTTGGGCCTCTGTTTGCCTGTTTGGATGTGCCAGGTCAGTTTTTTAGATGTTTTGTGTACTGTAGACGTGTTTTGTGGTGTTGTGCGAGGCAAATTGACCCTCCTTGTGCTGTTTTACAGTGTCCTGGTTCTGTACGAGTCATTTTAGCGTATGTAAGGTGCGTACATACGCGATGTTGTTGTACAGTGCTCACATATGCAATGTTGTTGTACGGTTCGTACATACGCGATGCAGAGGTACGGTGGTGGGGTACGGTGCGTCCAAGTACAGGGCTGGGGTACGGTGGTGGGGTACGGTGCGTTCAAGTACGGTGCTGGGGTACGGTGTTGGGGTATGGGGCTGGGGTAGGGCGCTGGGGTAGGGCGCTGGGGTACGGTGCGTCCAAGTCTGGGCCTGGGGTACGGCGCTGGGGTACGGTGCATCCAAGTAGGGGCATGGGGTACGGCGCTGGGGTATGGTGCGTCCAAGTACGGGGCTGGGGTACGGTGGTGGGGTACGGTGCGTACCAGTACAGGGCTGGGGTACGGTGTTGGGGTACGGTGCGTACATGTATGGGGCTGGGGTACGGCGCTGGGGTACGGTGCGTCCAAGTAGGGGCATGTTGTATGGCGCTGGGGTATGGTGCGTCCAAGTACGGGCCTGGGGTACGGTGGTGGGGTACGGTGCATACAAGTACGGTGCTGGGGTACGGTGTTGGGGTACGGGGCTGGGGTAGGGCGCTGGGGTACAGTGCGTCCAAGTCCGGGCCTGGGGTACGGCGCTAGGGTGCGGTGCGTCAAAGTACGGGGCTGGGGTACGGTGGTGGGGTACGGTGCGTACAAGTAAGGGGCTGGGGTACGGTTGTGGGGTACGGTGCATACAAGTAAGGGGCTGGGGTACGGTGGTGGGGTACGGTGCGTACATGTACGGGGCTGGAGTACGGTGGTGGGGTACGGTGCGTACACGTACGGGGCTGGGGTAAAGTGCGGACATGGGGGGGTACAGTGCTGACATATGGGGGGGAAAGAGGGGCTGTACGACTCGTATCCCGGGCACAAGTTTACCCGGATACGAATGGTACGGCGTTCGCTCCGTACGGGGTCTTTTCCATGCGCTTGTGTTTTCGGACGGGCAGTAAGGATCGTACTTGCGCGCTCGGGCTTCAGTTTTACGATTTGTATGTAAAACTGTCCGGGGACGTCTCGTAGACTTTTCCCGAAGCGATTCGTATGTATTTTTCACGTACGAATCGTACTTCGCCGTTTGTACGGGACTTGTACGATTCGTACGTAAAAAAATACGGATACGAGTCGTACAGTAATTTTTTTTAACGGATCGGAATCGGCACCAGAGAGTGTGGGTGGCAGCTGTCTACTACTGTTCATGTTTTGTTGCATTTTGCGCTATTTTGTTATCGCAAAATGCATCTTCTGATCCATTCTGGACGTGAGGGTTCATTTTGCACTATGAAAATAGCTCTAAAATCTAGGTAGTGGGCCTCACATAATTCCACATAATCTATCATAATGTTTCTGTATTACCTCACAATTATGCTACTGAAAATTACTCGAGTTATGCCCATCCCTATCACTAGCCCACTGGGAAAATGCCCGGGGGAATAAAAGGCATTTCAGGTCCTGGGTGGCTCCACAGTCTAAGTCATTTTCTCAGCCACCAGGGGAGACATATACCGCCATGGTCGTGTCTCTAGGGAGGTAGCCATCAATAGTACGATAGGTGTGATGAATGACCGTTTCTAACTACAAAACATGGAAATGGAGGCAATTTCCTTTCTTTCATTAGGGCCCATGGTGCCCTGGCTGCACCACTGCCTGTCCCTATCGGTTCACGGATAGAATATCGACGCCCAAAATATCCCCATACACAAATATCGAATCATAAATATCGATGTAAAAAATATCAACATCCTATATTTATACTGGTAGGTATAAAAATATTGGTAAAAAAAATATCGATGTAACAAATATTGATGTACAATATATTGATTTATTTATATATGTAAAACATAATGTTAAATATCTGAAATAATAAAATTACCTTAAAAAAAGTATTTGGATTTATTTTACATTTTAACAAATATAAGAAATACATTTAATTAAAAAAAATTGAAACATTCATATATAAAATGTAATATATATACACATTTATTTAAAAACAAATAATAAACTATTCATTTTAATTTCTTTTTACATTTTATAAATATATAAAAATTTACAAATAAATATATATACATATATATATAGATACACCTATGACATAAAATCTGATGAAAAAAACTTTATAATATAAATTAAAACATTAAAATATTTAGGTGCCGATTCGGATCCTGGAAAAACTGGGTACGAACCGTCGGTCGGAGCGTTTTCTCCGTCCGACTCGTACCCGGTCAAAAAACATTACAAACATGCAAGTACGATTCGTATGGAAACACTATTTCCGTACGATTCGTACAAAACACCGACCGACGAAAATATACATACAAATGTGATCCGGGAAAGCGCCGATGTGACGTCGGGACGCATTCAGGCTGCGTTTCACGAACCAGGAAGTACGATCCGTACCGACGTCACCCCGCACGGATTATATTTTCCAGCTGCAAAAAACTGCCGGGAAATCAGGACAACGTGCACAAGGAGAACCTGTACGCGATGGACAGCCATGGACCCGAACCTACGTGTCATCCCAGCCCTCATAGCAGTCCACCTGCTCTACATGAACCGACGCAGATGCCGCAGAAGGTCAGTACAACACCCAGGGGCAAAGAGGGGGGCAGGGGCTGGACACATAACCCCCACCCAAGTCACAAATCACACATGCCCTGGACATACCTGACCTTCAAGGCCTGGTCACTTCGAAGGGGTGGGGGCGTGTCCAGCAACGCATGCGTCTGCCACAACGGAAGTGGATGTTGACACGAACCGGCAACACCACAATTCCGGTACGTACCGTACCCACGCCTTAAGAGCGTGGGTACGGATCGTACCACGCCCACCCCTACGTCACCCCAACAATAGCGGTACGGCCCGTACCCACGTTCTAAAGGCCTGGGTATGGGCCGTACCAGCATTGTTGGGGTGATGTAGGGGTACGCGTGGTACGACCCGTACCCATGCTCTGAAGGCCTGGGTACAGTGCCCAGGCCTTAAGAGCGTGGGTACGGGTCGTACCACGCCCACCCCTACGTCTCCCCAACAATGGCGGTACGGCCCGTACCCATGTTCTAAAGGCCTGGGTAAGGTGCGGACCCCCAATGGGGTGCCGTAGGGGTACGCACCGTACCCAGGCCTTCAGAGCGTGGGTACGGGTCGTACCACGCGTACCCCAACAATGGCGGTACGGCCCGTACCCACGTTCCAAAGGCCTGGGTACAGGCCGTACCAGCATTGTTGGGGTGATGTAGGGGTGGGCGTGGTACGTCCCGTACCCACGCTCTTAAGGCCTGGGTACGGTGGGACCCCTAATGGGGTGCCGTAGGGGTGCGCACCGTACCCAGGCCCTGAAGGCCTGGGTACGATGCGGACCCCTACGGCACCCCAACAATGGGGGTACGCACCGTACCCACATTCCAAAGGCATGGGTACGGGCCGTACCCAGGCCTGCAGAGCGTGGGTACGGGTATGTATGGAGTGTACCCCCACCCGTGTATGTATGGAGCGTACCCACATCACACCAGTGTATGTTCGGAGCGTACATGGCCAGACATAGGAGGGGTGGGTGCCTATCACTCCCAGCGGTGCCCAGACACAGGAGGGGTGGGTGCAGAGTCCTCCCAGCAGTGCCCAGAAATAGGAGGGGTGGGTGCCTATCACTCCCAGCAGTGCCCAGACACAGGAGGGGTGGGCGCAGAGTCTTCCCAGCAGTGCCCAGACACAGGAGGGGTGGGTGCAGAGTCCTCCCAGTGGGTTCAGAGTCCTCCCAGCAGTGCCCAGACATAGGAGGGGTGGGTGCCTATCACTCCCAGCAGTGCTCAGACACAGGAGGGGTGGGTGCAGAGTCCTCCCAGCAGTGGCCAGACATAGGAGTGGTGGGTGCCTATCACTCCGATCAGTGCCCAGACACAGGAGGGGTGGGTGCAGAGTCCTCCCAGCAGTGCCCAGACACAGGAGGGGTGGGTGCAGAGTCCTCCCAGCAGTGCCCAGACACAGGAGGGGTGGGTGCAGAGTCCTCCCAGCAGTGCCCAGACATAGGAGGGGTGGGTGCCTATCACTCCCAGCAGTGCCCAGACACAGGAGGGGTGGGTGCAGAGTCCTCCCAGCAGTGCCCAGACACAGGAGGGGTGGGTGCAGAGTCCTCCCAGCAGTGCCCAGACACAGGAGGGGTGGGTGCAGAGTCTTCCCAGCAGTGCCCAGACATAGGAGGGGTGGGTGCCTATCACTCCCAGCAGTGCCCAGACACAGGAGGGGTGGGTGCAGAGTCCTCCCAGCAGTGCCCAGACATAGGAGGGGTGGGTGCCTATCACTCCCAGCAGTGCCCAGACACAGGAGGGGTGGGTGCAGAGTCCCCCCAGCAGTGCCCATGGAAAGAAAAGGGTGCAGTACCCACAGATACAATGCCCACAATTGTCAGTCAGGTGCTCAAAGACCCTGCAGAACACGTAACATGTGTGCGAGGCTGGGAGTACACATATGCATAGTGTGTAAAAGGGAACATGTCCATGTGAAGTCACGTCAATATACTCCACACACAAGTACAGTGACCACCAAGGATGCCACAAATGATGCAGGTGGAGACATTGCCCAGCATGCATGGGCAAAGTTGAACAGATCCGTCACACACCAAGGATATGTAGACACAGCTAAGCACAACCTTTAGGAAACACCCTGCAGGGAAGATGTCAGGGTCCACAGAGGAAGGAACACACCTTGGGACAATGTCACCATGCAGTAAGAGCTTACATGAACAAAGTTATTTCGCAAATACCTTGTGATGGCACACAGATACCAGGGTCCACCCCATGAGCAGCACACTACTACATTTCCCAGACACCTAACACATTATCCCCACCCCAAATCATGGAGCAGCACCACCAACAGCAATACCAGAAAAGCAGTAGTGTGCAAAGGGAAAAAAACATTGCTTTATTCAGTATTAAAAAACATTTGTTATTAAATGTTCAATATGTACAAGGCCCTTAGGGCAGTCCATAGTCCAATTCCTGGTGGGGGACACATAGGGACACGTGTCCCCTAGCTTGCCTGCACAGTTCATACCTCCTTTGCTTCCACGGGGGGGGCATCATGTGGGGGGGAAGGACCAGGCACCGCAGGGACAGGAGGGGCAAGGGTAGGTGTTGTGGGTGCAGGGACGGAGGACTCCACCACAGGGGGTGGGGCAGCACCAAAGGTGGAGGTGAGAATGGCGCTGCACACGGTTGCAAGGTCCTCCAGCGTCTCCCCTGCACCCGAAGGAACCACAGGCCCCAAGGAGGGGGGGGGGTCAGAGGGATGGGTCACAGCGCTACTGGGGGAGGGTGTGGACAGGGGGGGGGGACTCAACTACCCTGACCGGGGACTCCTTCCACCGCTTGCGGGGTGGTGTCACACTGGGGCTCAGGGACAGAGCGGCCAGGAAGGATTCTTTGGTGGAATCTTGGCCAGGAGAGCTGAGGGGAGTGGATTTGGAGGGAGTGGGTTGTGATGAATGTGGACTCCCACTGTGGCTGCGTGTCTTCCGTTTGCCCCCCGACCCAGTGGGTGTGCCTACTTCACCCTGTGTGTGCGTGACAGGAGGTGTGCGCTTGGCCTTCCCTGGTGGTGTGGTGCCTGTGTCTGGTGGGGTACGTGCATGGGTACGTCTGGGTGTGCTTTGGACAGGCATGGGAGTGGGAAGTGTGGATGGTGCAGGGGTAGGGGGGGATGTAGCGCTGCAGGAAACCCACTGCTGCAGTCAGTGTCGAGTCTATGGACCTCAGCAACTGGCGTTGGTCAGACTGCGCAGCTGAGATGCCCTCCATGTATGCCTCCATCTGGGTGAGCACTCGGGTGTGGCCATGGAGGATATTAAGCATCGCAGTCTGACCAACCTGCAACTGGCGCAGGATGTCCACAGACTCGGCATTCACGGCAGCAGTGGAGACAGGGGCAGGGGGTGCGGTGCCTGGCAAGAAGGAGACACGTGGTGACCTAGCACGGCGGGAAGGGACCAGAGCAAGTGGGAGGCCGGTGATGGGAATGGAGGGGGCGGGTAGTGATGGAGTGCTGGTGTCAGCTGTGGGAGCAGCCTCCGCCCCCTCGGAGTGCTCAGCCTCGGACCCGTCAGCGTCATAGTCGTGGTGGTACTGGACATGTCCTCTGCCTCACTCCCCTCGGCCTCCGTGCCACTCGATGCGCCAGACAAGACAGCACTGCTGCCACTGGTGCCTGCTCCCTCCTCACGGTCCGTGCCAGTGTCTCCCTCGGAGTCCCCCGACGATGCTGTGGGCAAGGTGAAGAGACAGGAAATAATCAGACACCTGTATACATATGTCACATGAGTCAAATCTACATAGGTCACAGTGCATAGCCTGAAAAGCAACATGAGTAACCTCTACAATACAAGGTACATATGTAGGCTCTGCAACACACAGCTGGTTGACCCACCATGCCACTGAGAAACAATGGAGAGCATGACCCAACAGCAAATTAGTTGATATCATATTGGACAGAGGAGCCAGGCTCTGGGGACAATCGTTCACAGCATCTGTACCACACAGCGTTGCCAAAAAAGGGATGAGCAGGAACCATGTCTATTAACCTTTTGCACATGCTGCAAAGCTAATACATTAAAACATGCCCAACATGACTGGGTCACTGCACCTTGAGTGTATGTCCAGACAAACATCACACACAGGCCAGACCTAGCAAGGAGACTTCAGATTTGGACATGTAGGCCTTGCCCGCTCAAACCACTCCCTACCTGAGACAATGTGATTGAGACAGAGGAAGTACTTACACCTCTTACTCTGGGATAAAAACACATGGACTGCACTAAATCCTGATTGTACACAAACTACCCCTGGTGCGCCTGTCCACATATATCATTGACAATCAACCATCATCAGATTGTCGTTCCAAGACACACAGGCACTGCCCACTGTGAGTATGCACAAGCAAAATTGGGTCACACTGTACAGTGGACACATGTAGCACAGTTTACGTCAATACAGATGAGGCCAGGGTACTATGCCACAGAGCCCAACCTATGCCGAAGACACAGAGAATGTCCACATTGTTGGATGACACACATGATACCTAGGAAAAGGTGCCCCGGGGCATGGTAGTGGCCACACTCCTCCATGGTCCTGGATGGATATGACTGCAACTGAAGCAACCGTCCCTGCACTATGCATTACTCCCACTCATGCACATCATGTCAGAGGGCACAACATTGGAAATGCATGCTGGAAGGCAGTACACTTTTAAGACACACTCCTATGTTGGGACTCAGCATCAGTGCCAACTGACATGGACCCCACAATGACTGAACTGGCCAGGGCACAGCCAAGGTCCCAAAACCTGTTACACACCACCCCCACACATGATGCTGCAAGCATTGGGCACTTGGATTAACTGCCAGCCTGGATTACCTTGTGCAAGAGTGACTACACAGAGACCAGGGAACACATGGTAAGGAGGGGAAGGGAGGAAGAACAG
Source organism: Triturus cristatus (assembly GCF_964204655.1). Classification (NCBI taxonomy): domain Eukaryota; kingdom Metazoa; phylum Chordata; class Amphibia; order Caudata; family Salamandridae; genus Triturus; species Triturus cristatus. Next base: position 336,475,157 of record NC_140590.1, on the reverse strand, counting down.
CACCGGTTTACTTTGGGGAACTGGTTATGCACTGCACATTTAAACCCTGGCAGTGTATCCATGCAACTGCGCACTTCCAAAAGCTGGTGACACACAACAAACACACATGTACCTACCCCCTTCCTGCTGCAGCTTCTCCTGTAGGCGCCTATCCAAGTTGGGGAAGACCACCGCAAGCACACGCTTATGGATGTGGGTCAGACGCCGGCGCCCACGGTTCTTCTGGCTCTCAGGTGAGTCCCCCAGCAGGACCCGTGCAATCCTCCTCGTCCAGCACCGGATATCCTGCCAGCGTTTCCTCACCTGGGGTAGGCGCCGCTTCCGACCCTCCGTCATCCTCACGGCACTGACGGCTTGCTTCCATATCTCCCCCTTGGCATGGACGCCTACCTGTGAGGATGCAAAAGTGAGAATACTTGAATACACCTGAGCAATGACACAGAGACACACATATTAACAATTTGTCTTGTTTGAACAGGCCATGGTATGCAGGCAACTCATTGCACCTTTGTCATATGGACATAATCCTCTGTGGAAGGCAAAATGCACTACGTGGCATTGAAAGTACACAGGTGGCATGAGGGCTGCCACACAATCAATGATCCAGGATCACACTGTGCATCACAAGCTACACAAGGATTATGGACAGCACCTCAAAGCAGTCACATGCCCCAGCCCACTGACGCAACCTCAGCAGAGTACACAGACACACACAGGCACAGGACAATCACCTGCCATTGCCAACTGCGGCTACAAACCTCACTCTGCCCATGTGCCACTAGACTGGGGGGTGTCACAGGTGTGGGGCTGGCTCAGCACGGCAGTCACACAGCACTGCTCCCTGCTCACATCACATGGGCAGGGTATATCCATCCCTCATGCAGCTGGTGTGCAACACTCCCCATATGCACTCACCCACATGACAGGGGACTTACACACACACACCAATGTCCAGGGGACGAACACATCATTTGGACACTCACAGCACAGGTACACTAAACAAACACACATCTATGGGTACTGTCACCTGTTACACTGGGGGGACCACAGAATCACATCAGGACTGTAGCAACAACATTCCCAGGAGGAGTAGCCAGGCAGAATGTGCCATGCACCATGCATTGATTGTCACAGTAAGCACTATGCAAGTGAGGAGTGCACACAGGAACTACAGCATGCTCTGCATGGGAGACATGAGGCCTTCCACACCCTGGGACCCACTCTAAACAACATTGCATGTCTGTCACACAGGGACACAATGCCAGAAGTCACAGTAACAAAAAAGGGGCACAGTCTAAGCTAGTGGAGTCAGCACTCACCTGCTCCCCTGGTCGACCATACAGCATGGTGTACTGTGGGAGGATCACATCCACCAACGCCATATTCTCCTCCATGGTGAATGGCTGGGCCCTCTCCACAGACCTGGACATGGTGCCAGAGGAATCGAGAGCAGCAGCAGTGTTGTGGAACGAAAGGATGTGCAGGCAAGTGCTCTCTCATGGGACCTGGCTGCCTTATATCTGCCTTGCTGGCCTGTTTCATTTACAGGAGTACAGAGTGATTGATCAGTCACATTAGCATCCTACGTTTCCTCCAATCCCTTTAAACCTACCCCAGTGAGTGGCTTTGCATGGTTTAAAACTTGAGCATGATGTCAAGTCAACAACCACTTTGCAACAAAGTATATTGTTTCCAACCGACTTCTGCTGGCTACCTGATGCAATAATTCAAACTTTAAACTCGGACTCCATGACAACCAGCATGCATTTAGTCCCTTATACTTGTCCCTCATGTGTCCCCTATGTTATTTCAATATTCACACACAGGTACGGTCTGTTCCACGGCCCTAGGGCACCCCACATGCAGTGATACGGACCGTACACGCGTGTGTAGGGTCCCTATCACTATGGGAGTGCTGGCGTATGCGTATGTCATAGTAATACGGACCGTACACACGCGTGTACGGTCCGTATCACTATGCAGTATTACATGTGTCGGGCACAGGTGTGTCAGGCTATGATGTGGCACTTTACTCCTGAGGTGTGAAGCAAATAAAAGTATGATGAGCTGTGTACACATGTCATGTGTGATGGTGCCCTATGTGCCACGCATCCCCTTCACTCCTTAGACATGTGTGCATGTAGTACAGACTTGTTGAGCCATGCGTCACTGGCATGGAACAGTCACCGACATCCGCAACTGTCCCCTGATGCCAGGTACACGGAATATTACCCCTGACATGTGAATGCCCGCGTTGCACGCTGTAACTATGTCATGTGTGTGTCATGTGTTCCCATAGGTTTGCTGTGACGGTGTTTGGTCAAATGCATCTGCAGTTGCTGCAACCAACATGGGTCTGTGTGTAGATGGGCATGGCACACTGTTACGCACACCAGCCCACATGTGTAATCCGACGTAAGGTGTGTATGTATGCATCGACACGGAGTTTCAAAACAAGGACATATCTGCATACTCTCAATGTATGTGTGATCAGTCTTGAGATGTACTCCTTCATGGCAAGGTGTGTGGTCTGTCCTTTTTCTATGACATGTGACCTGTGCATCTAGTGTTCCGCAACCTGTCTGTACAATAAACATCCTTCTTCTGCACATATGTGGATGTCTGTAACTCCTGTAATGCGTCTGCCTGTTCACTTACACTGGCCCACAGCTAGTTTCATGGCATATTGAGGTTGAGAATCGACGTTTGTAGCTGGCTCTTAGTAGGAGTGTCACCTGCCTGGCATACGTGTCCAGGGCATATTGCACAGATCTGACTCTGTATGTAGCATATGTGTATTGCCTGTTGAACATGTGCTCAGTACATTGACATTGGTGGTGTACTGTACTCCTTCTTCGTTGTCCCTTCAAATTCACTGCAGGGTTCCGCCTCTCCCTTGACCAATTCCGGACTTGGCTGGCCTGAGGGAACATGACTGTATACGGCGCTACCGCTTCCCCCAACAGTTGATTGAGGACTTGACTACACGGCTGGCACCACACCTCCAACCGCTACACAGGTATCCTACTGCACTGACACCCAAGATGAAGGTGATGGCAGCCCTACATTTCTTTGCCACGGGTACCTTTCAATATACCATTGCTCATGTTGGTGGCATGTCCCAAACCATGTTCAGCCGTGTTCTGCATGATTTTTTAGAGGCCATGTTGGATCACCTGGATGAGTTCATTAAATTCCCAACTCCTGAGCAGTTGACAGGTGTCAAGCGTGAGTTCTATGCCCTGGGAGGGATGCCCCATGTGATTGGGTCCATAGATGGAACACATGTGGCTTTGGTACCACCACAGGCACAGAAGGTAGCGTATAGGAACCGCAAGCATTACCACTCCATTAATGCCCTTGTGGTGTGTCTTGCCAACATGGTGATTTCACATGTCTGTGCTCGTTTTCCAGGATCAGCACACGATGCCTACATCATGAGGCGTAGCAGGGTGCCTGAAATGATGCTGCAGCTACGCAATGAATGAGCATGTATTGTTGGTGGGTATACTCTGGCAGTCCTGTATTTAACGTCATCTTCCTGTCTTACTGCTTCTCCTGACCCACTTTTGTCCATGATGTTTCCATGTAGGGGACGCTGGCTAACCCAACATGCCATGGCTGATCACGCCTCTCCGCAACCCCAGCACGGCTGCCGAGCACCGCTACGACAACGCCCATGGGCGGACCAGGCGAGTGATAGAGAGGACGTTTGGCCTCCTGAAGAGCCGATTCCGTTGCCTCCACAAGACCAGTGGCGCACTCCCATATGCACCGGTGAAGGTCTGCAAGATCTTCCTCGTGTGCTGCATGCTGCACAACATGGCAGTGGAGAAAGCTGTGCCACTCATCCTGGATCCGGATGAGCAGAAACATCCACCCGTGGAGGATGAAGGGCTTGGTCACGAGGCAAGTGATGTGGAGGAGGAGGAGGCGGTAGAGTAGAGGACATCCGGAGTCGGCTCATACGCAACTTCTTTGCTTAGTGGTGAGTTCCAGTGTCTGAGTGTGCACGCATTGGGCCGTGTGTGGCATGTGTTGTAATGTGTGTGTCCATCTGCATGTCTGCCAAGTGAGTCAGAGGTGTGTTTGGATGTGTCACTCGAGTGATGGTGCAATAGAAGAATGTTTTTCCAGAGTCATCATTGTCACCTAGCATGTTGACAACCTTATACGTGTCGAGTACATGCACATGCATGCGGATGTGCTTCTTTTGGCTGACTTCTGGTGTGTCTCTCATCCACAGGTACTTGCGCATGCTGTCTGCTGGTGGCATTGTTGTGCTCCTGCTATTCCTCATGAACACAGCAACATGTGCTGAATCAGCGTTACATGCACGGACAAGTTTGAAAATCTCCTTAGGGTAAGGGATGCAGCACGGCTTTTTGGGTGTGGTATTTGTTTTGAATGTGTGTGCACTGCTCCTGTTCATGTTTGGTTACTTTGCATACATGTAGAATCACCATGGGGCACATGACATGGAGCTGAATTCACCTGAATTGATGGTCAGGCTTGGTGACAGTCATCTGTAATGGGATTATGGATTGTGATGAAGCCATCAATGTGTGTAATACTGCCCTCGGAAACATACGGGTTGCACATGGTGTGTGAATTCCCCATTAGAGGCTCAATGGTGTATAGCAGCCTCTCCGTGAGCAGCAGGGGGTGTTTAGCTGTAACCCGTCACTTGTGTGCCAGTTCTATGGATTTCCGGCATCTGTGGTGCAAAGGGGGGTGCCAGTGTCGGTCCCACATGTTCATCCACATGACCTGTGTATGTGTTGACAGAGTTGCATTAGCATTCCGACACACATGACTAATGAAGGTGTCCCTCTGTCTCCAAGGTGCCTCATCTCTGTCAATGGTGGTCTGTTGCCACTGTGCATGCGGCATGTCTGGCATAGTTATCAGAGATAGTGCATATGAGTCTATGTGTAGAGTAGCAAGATGCAAGCTGTTTGTCAGGGATTAGAATCTGTATTGTGCATGATGTCCATGGCTGTGTAGGTATTGTGGAATGTCAGTCTCCACGACGGCCACTGTGCTGCATGTGCATCCATTGTGTGTGTGTGTGCCATGTGGAACCAGACATTCCTTCCTTGACATACACCTTTTGCATAGTTCCTTCCTGAGATCCTTGTCTTTGTGTGCAACTTGTGGCATTGTTTTCTTGACATGGCGCATGCTGCTGCAGGCCCTGCAGCAAGGGCACCCAGTGTCTACGCAAACGAGCTGGTGTTCATCATGGATTGCTTGCTGACATGTGCTATGCTGATCAGCAGCATCTGTGCCTCATGCTGCAGCACACTCTGCATTATGCACAAGATCCCCAGTTCCATCCACCTCAAGGCAAAAGAGACCATCCCCCAGGTCAACTACGACATCCATGTCTAATCCTACCCTGCACTCCACGGACATGTGCGTTACAACTCCCATGATACTTGTCCACATCCAGGGTGCATCTACACAGCTCTGCTTCTACATCCGGCGACCAGGCCACATCAACGTCCAACAGAGATGGGGGGAATGGATCACTGCCAGCTGCAGGATGACCTTCTCAATCCACCCACACACTCAGGATGCAGCCCACAACCACAACACAACCTTGTGGCACTGTGATCCAACACCCCATTGTGCCATCTCCATGCATCCAACCTTGGCCGGCCCACCATTCTCCACATCCATCTGACTCAAGCATGCAGGACATGGTTCTGCCACGTGTCTACACATACCTGGGAGTAGCCCACCAGGACACTCCACATGATCCCTGACCTCTGCGCATGACTGTTGCTCTTCTAAATAGGTCTGTAGGCACAGTTGTGCGGGCACCCCCTCAGCTGGTTGGGCCCATCACGGGTGAGTATGGTGCTCCATGTCTTTATTGGATGATACATTGTGACCCATGTGTGTCCTGTGCCAGACTCAGACCCCAGGGTATGGATGGTTGGAGTTACTTCAGAAATCAGGCATGGTTTGACTTTACAACACACACATGTAGTGGAATAATGCAAAATGACGGCATCATCTCGTGATTGTGATGATTTTTATTTGTGGTGGGGTACGTGTTTGGGGGGATGACAAGAGGTGCTTGGTGGGAGTGTAGAATCCAAAGTTCACAGAGGGAGTTGGTATCCTTGCCATTGGAAGTCATCAGAGTCTATGCCACAGTCTTTGTCAACATTGGTCAGACAGTGACCAGCAAGTCCATGTGCCAGAGAATGTCATGTGATGATGTGCTGCTGTTGGGCAGAGGGCCAGGTGCCAGGCCAGGTGACCTGGGAGATGGTGATGTTCCTCTGACTCTCACGGTCTTTTTGCGTGGACGACCCACCTTCCTGCGGGGACCCTCAGAAGCAGGCCGTGACGATGCTTGTGATGCTCCGTCGGATGAATCCTCCTCCTCCTGATCCCTCCCTGTGGGTGGTGATTTTCTTCGCCTGGTGGCACAGGGAGGGTTGCCCATGTTTTAGGCAATCCGACGGAGTACATGGGTCATGTCCGTTTGCTCTGCCACGAGCTCAGCCTGTCTTGCCTCCATCCGTCCTTGGTGTCGCTGTTGACAGGCATGTTGCTCGGCCTGCAGGGTCTTCGTCTCCTCGAGGGTCCCCTTGATGTCTGTGAGGGTGGACGCAATCTGGACCATGCCCCTGGTGTCACGCCGGTATGTGTCCAGGATGTTGCTGACGTGTGACATTACCGGTTCCTGAGCCAACTGGTCAGGTTCGCGCCTCCGCCGTCCTCCACTCCCACCACCCCTGCCCACTTGCGCCTGGCCTGCCGTTGTGGGCACATCGGGTCTCCGGGACCCCTGAGGGATGGCATTTGCGGTGTCGCCTGCCTCCTCCTGGGTGCCCGGAGAACCTTGTCCCTCCTGGACAGACTGGCTGTGTTGTTGTGTCCGGGCAGGGCTCCTGGGTGTCTCCTGGGATGTGGCAGGAATGGGGGTGGTGGTTGGCACAGTTGTACCTGACGCAGGTGCTGCAGGTGGTTGGACACCAGAGGGGCCAGGTTGGTCTGGGTCATCCACGGAGTGGTGAGAGTCGTCGCTGCCGGTGGGGTCCTCTTCACGCAGAGCCTGGTCCTGTGAGTCTTCCCCCCCAGTGTTGGGGGGAGATCGACGACGTTGACCTGTCTGTGAGAGAGACAATGTTAATTGTGTTACATGCGACATCCATGTTTCATTCATTTTTGAGTTGGCACAGTTCCTCTGGGTGGTTGGATTTGGCTTGCATTCCTCTCACAGTGCACTTGTGCATGGGTATGTCCCTTGGCCACAGCTTTCGACACTTTACCTATGTGTGACACAATCTTAGTTGATGCATCTTTTTGGAATGCAGTCAGCAGTGTAGTGAGCAGGCGTAGCAAGCCATGCAGATCCGCCTTACGTGTTGCACTGTACGTGGCCAAATGGTGTTTTTTCCATGCAATTTGAGAATGCAGGTAGGTAACTTAAGCATTTGTGACAGGGTTCTGACAAACACAGTGGGTGGGTATACTGGGTGTAAGGTTAGGTTTGTGCCTGCAGCACGGATGTACTCGTGCACAGATTGACACATGGCCCAGTGTTTATCAAATGTTAAAGGGGGGGTTCACGCACTGCCAAACCTTGTCTACATGCACACAGTCCACCTGCTGACGAGCGGACATGGCCACACCACCCAAGGGTGATTTGGTCTCCCTCTGTCTCCCTTTCTCCCTCCCTCTGTCAGCCTCCTCCCTCTGTCCGTCTCCCTCTGTCAACCTCCTCCCTCTGTCCGTCTCCCTCTGTCTCCCTTTCTCCCTCCCTCTGTCAGCCTCCTCCCTCTGTCCGTCTCCCTCTGTCTCCCTTTCTCCCTCCCTCTGTCAGCCTCCTTCCTCTGTCCGTCTCCCTCTGTCTCCCTTTATCCCTCCCTCTGTCAGCCTCCTCCCTCTGTCCGTCTCCCTCTGTCTCCCTTTCTCCCTCCCTCTGTCAGCCTCCTCCCTCTGTCCGTCTCCCTCTGTCTCCCTTTCTCCCTCCCTCTGTCACCCTCCTCCCTCCCTCTGTCTGTCTCCCTGTGTCCACCTCTGTCTCCCTCCCTCTCTCTCCCCCTCTCCCTCCCTCTGTGTGTCACCCTCTGTCACCTCAGCCCAGCTTCCTGGGCACACACAGTATGCAGTATCACTATGCAGTATTACATGTGTCGGGCACAGGTGTGTCAGGCTATGATGTGGCACTTTACTCCTGAGGTGTGAAGCAAATAAAAGTATGATGAGCTGTGTACACATGTCATGTGTGATGGTGCCCTATGTGCCACGCATCCCCTTCACTCCTTAGACATGTGTACATGTAGTACAGACTTGTTGAGCCATGCGTCACTGGCATGGAACAGTCACCGACATCCGCAACTGTCCCCTGATGCCAGGTACACGGATTATTACCCCTGACATGTGAATGCCCGCGTTGCACGCTGTAACTATGTCATGTGTGTGTCATGTGTTCCCATAGGTTTGCTGTGACGGTGTTTGGTCAAATGCATCTGCAGTTGCTGCAACCAACATGGGTCTGTGTGTAGATGGGCATGGCACACTGTTACGCACACCAGCCCACATGTGTAATCCGACGTAAGGTGTGTATGTATGCATCGACACAGAGTTTCAAAACAAGGACATATCTGCATACTCTCAATGTATGTGTGATCAGTCTTGAGATGTACTCCTTCATGGCAAGGTGTGTGGTCTGTCCTTTTTCTATGACATGTGACCTGTGCATCTAGTGTTCCGCAACCTGTCTGTACAATAAACATCCTTCTTCTGCACATATGTGGATGTCTGTAACTCCTGTAATGCGTCTGCCTGTTCACTTACACTGGCCCACAGCTAGTTTCATGGCATATTGAGGTTGAGAATCGACGTTTGTAGCTGGCTCTTGGTAGGAGTGTCACCTGCCTGGCATACGTGTCCAGGGCATATTGCACAGATCTGACTCTGTATGTAGCATATGTGTATTGCCTGTTGAACATGTGCTCAGTACATTGACATTGGTGGTGTACTGTACTCCTTCTTCGTTGTCCCTTCAAATTCACTGCAGGGTTCCGCCTCTCCCTTGACCAATTCCGGACTTGGCTGGCCTGAGGGAACATGACTGTATACGCCGCTACCGCTTCCCCCAACAGTTGATTGAGGACTTGACTACACGGCTGGCACCACACCTCCAACCGCTACACAGGTATCCTACTGCACTGACACCCAAGATGAAGGTGATGGCAGCCCTACATTTCTTTGCCACGGGTACCTTTCAATATACCATTGCTCATGTTGGTGGCATGTCCCAAACCATGTTCAGCCGTGTTCTGCATGATTTTTTAGAGGCCATGTTGGATCACCTGGATGAGTTCATTAAATTCCCAACTCCTGAGCAGTTGACAGGTGTCAAGCGTGAGTTCTATGCCCTGGGAGGGATGCCCCATGTGATTGGGTCCATAGATGGAACACATGTGGCTTTGGTACCACCACAGGCACAGAAGGTAGCGTATAGGAACCGCAAGCATTACCACTCCATTAATGCCCTTGTGGTGTGTCTTGCCAACATGGTGATTTCACATGTCTGTGCTCGTTTTCCAGGATCAGCACACGATGCCTACATCATGAGGCGTAGCAGGGTGCCTGAAATGATGCTGCAGCTACGCAATGAATGAGCATGTATTGTTGGTGGGTATACTCTGGCAGTCCTGTATTTAACGTCATCTTCCTGTCTTACTGCTTCTCCTGACCCACTTTTGTCCATGATGTTTCCATGTAGGGGACGCTGGCTAACCCAACATGCCATGGCTGATCACGCCTCTCCGCAACCCCAGCACGGCTGCCGAGCACCGCTACGACAACGCCCATGGGCGGACCAGGCGAGTGATAGAGAGGACGTTTGGCCTCCTGAAGAGCCGATTCCGTTGCCTCCACAAGACCAGTGGCGCACTCCCATATGCACCGGTGAAGGTCTGCAAGATCTTCCTCGTGTGCTGCATGCTGCACAACATGGCAGTGGAGAAAGCTGTGCCACTCATCCTGGATCCGGATGAGCAGAAACATCCACCCGTGGAGGATGAAAGGCTTGGTCACGAGGCAAGTGATGTGGAGGAGGAGGAGGCGGTAGAGTAGAGGACATCCGGAGTCGGCTCATACGCAACTTCTTTGCTTAGTGGTGAGTTCCAGTGTCTGAGTGTGCACGCATTGGGCCGTGTGTGGCATGTGTTGTAATGTGTGTGTCCATCTGCATGTCTGCCAAGTGAGTCGGAGGTGTGTTTGGATGTGTCACTCGAGTGATGGTGCAATAGAAGAATGTTTTTCCAGAGTCATCATTGTCACCTAGCATGTTGACAACCTTATACATGTCGAGTACATGCACATGCATGCGGATGTGCTTCTTTTGGCTGACTTCTGGTGTGTCTCTCATCCACAGGTACTTGCGCATGCTGTCTGCTGGTGGCATTGTTGTGCTCCTGCTATTCCTCATGAACACAGCAACATGTGCTGAATCAGCGTTACATGCACGGACAAGTTTGAAAATCTCCTTAGGGTAAGGGATGCAGCACGGCTTTTTGGGTGTGGTATTTGTTTTGAATGTGTGTGCACTGCTCCTGTTCATGTTTGGTTACTTTGCATACATGTAGAATCACCATGAGGCACATGACATGGAGCTGAATTCACCTGAATTGATGGTCAGGCTTGGTGACAGTCATCTGTAATGGGATTATGGATTGTGATGAAGCCATCAATGTGTGTAATACTGCCCTCGGAAACATACGGGTTGCACATGGTGTGTGAATTCCCCATTAGAGGCTCAATGGTGTATAGCAGCCTCTCCGTGAGCAGCAGGGGGTGTTTAGCTGTAACCCGTCACTTGTGTGCCAGTTCTATGGATTTCCGGCATCTGTGGTGCAAAGGGGGGTGCCAGTGTCGGTCCCACATGTTCATCCACATGACCTGTGTATGTGTTGACAGAGTTGCATTAGCATTCCGACACACATGACTAATGAAGGTGTCCCTCTGTCTCCAAGGTGCCTCATCTCTGTCAATGGTGGTCTGTTGCCACTGTGCATGCGGCATGTCTGGCATAGTTATCAGAGATAGTGCATATGAGTCTATGTGTAGAGTAGCAATATGCAAGCTGTTTGTCAGGGATTAGAATCTGTATTGTGCATGATGTCCATGGCTGTGTAGGTATTGTGGAATGTCAGTCTCCACGACGGCCACTGTGCTGCATGTGCATCCATTGTGTGTGTGTGTGCCATGTGGAACCAGACATTCCTTCCTTGACATACACCTTTTGCATAGTTCCTTCCTGAGATCCTTGTCTTTGTGTGCAACTTGTGGCATTGTTTTCTTGACATGGCGCATGCTGCTGCAGGCCCTGCAGCAAGGGCACCCAGTGTCTACGCAAACGAGCTGGTGTTCATCATGGATTGCTTGCTGACATGTGCTATGCTGATCAGCAGCATCTGTGCCTCATGCTGCAGCACACTCTGCATTATGCACAAGATCCCCAGTTCCATCCACCTCAAGGCAAGAGAGACCATCCCCCAGGTCAACTACGACATCCATGTCTAATCCTACCCTGCACTCCACGGACATGTGCGTTACAACTCCCATGATACTTGTCCACATCCAGGGTGCATCTACACAGCTCTGCTTCTACATCCGGCGAACAGGCCACATCAACGTCCAACAGAGATGGGGGGGAATGGATCACTGCCAGCTGCAGGATGACCTTCTCAATCCACCCACACACTCAGGATGCAGCCCACAACCACAACACAACCTTGTGGCACTGTGATCCAACACCCCATTGTGCCATCTCCATGCATCCAACCTTGGCCGGCCCACCATTCTCCACATCCATCTGACTCAAGCATGCAGGACATGGTTCTGCCACGTGTCTACACATACCTGGGAGTAGCCCACCAGGACACTCCACATGATCCCTGACCTCTGCGCATGACTGTTGCTCTTCTAAATAGGTCTGTAGGCACAGTTGTGCGGGCACCCCCTCAGCTGGTTGGGCCCATCACGGGTGAGTATGGTGCTCCATGTCTTTATTGGATGATACATTGTGACCCATGTGTGTCCTGTGCCAGACTCAGACCCCAGGGTATGGATGGTTGGAGTTACTTCAGAAATCAGGCATGGTTTGACTTTACAACACACACATGTAGTGGAATAATGCAAAATGACGGCATCATCTCGTGATTGTGATGATTTTTATTTGTGGTGGGGTACGTGTTTGGGGGGATGACAAGAGGTGCTTGGTGGGAGTGTAGAATCCAAAGTTCACAGAGGGAGTTGGTATCCTTGCCATTGGAAGTCATCAGAGTCTATGCCACAGTCTTTGTCAACATTGGTCAGACAGTGACCAGCAAGTCCATGTGCCAGAGAATGTCATGTGATGATGTGCTGCTGTTGGGTAGAGGGCCAGGTGCCAGGCCAGGTGACCTGGGAGATGGTGATGTTCCTCTGACTCTCACGGTCTTTTTGCGTGGACGACCCACCTTCCTGCGGGGACCCTCAGAAGCAGGCCGTGACGATGCTTGTGATGCTCCGTCGGATGAATCCTCCTCCTCCTGATCCCTCCCTGTGGGTGGTGATTTTCTTCGCCTGGTGGCACAGGGAGGGTTGCCCATGTTTTCGGCAATCCGACGGAGTACATGGGTCATGTCCGTTTGCTCTGCCACGAGCTCAGCCTGTCTTGCCTCCATCAGTCCTTGGTGTCGCTGTTGACAGGCATGTTGCTCGGCCTGCAGGGTCTTCATCTCCTCGAGGGTCCCCTTGATGTCTGTGAGGGTGGACGCAATCTGGACCATGCCCCTGGTGTCACGCCGGTATGTGTCCAGGATGTTGCTGACGTGTGACATTACCGGTTCCTGAGCCAACTGGTCAGGTTCGCGCCTCCGCCGTCCTCCACTCCCACCACCCCTGCCCACTTGCGCCTGGCCTGCCGTTGTGGGCACATCGGGTCTCCGGGACCCCTGAGGGATGGCATTTGCGGTGTCGCCTGCCTCCTCCTGGGTGCCCGGAGAACCTTGTCCCTCCTGGACAGACTGGCTGTGTTGTTGTGTCCGGGCAGGGCTCCTGGGTGTCTCCTGGGATGTGGCAGGAATGGGGGTGGTGGTTGGCACAGTTGTACCTGACGCAGGTGCTGCAGGTGGTTGGACACCAGAGGGGCCAGGTTGGTCTGGGTCATCCACGGAGTGGTGAGAGTCGTCGCTGCCGGTGGGGTCCTCTTCACGCAGAGCCTGGTCCTGTGAGTCTTCCCCCCCAGTGTTGGGGGGAGATCGACGACGTTGACCTGTCTGTGAGAGAGACAATGTTAATTGTGTTACATGCGACATCCATGTTTCATTCATTTTTGAGTTGGCACAGTTCCTCTGGGTGGTTGGATTTGGCTTGCATTCCTCTCACAGTGCACTTGTGCATGGGTATGTCCCTTGGCCACAGCTTTCGACACTTTACCTATGTGTGACACAATCTTAGTTGATGCATCTTTTTGGAATGCAGTCAGCAGTGTAGTGAGCGGGCGTAGCAAGCCATGCAGATCCGCCTTACGTGTTGCACTGTACGTGGCCAAATGGTTTTTTTTCCATGCAATTTGAGAATGCAGGTAGGTAACTTAAGCATTTGTGACAGGGTTCTGACAAACACAGTGGGTGGGTATACTGGGTGTAAGGTTAGGTTTGTGCCTGCAGCACGGATGTACTCGTGCACAGATTGACACATGGCCCAGTGTTTATCAAATGTTAAAGGGGGGGTTCACGCACTGCCAAACCTTGTCTACATGCACACAGTCCACCTGCTGACGAGCGGACATGGCCACACCACCCAAGGGTGATTTGGTCTCCCTCTGTCTCCCTTTCTCCCTCCCTCTGTCAGCCTCCTCCCTCTGTCCGTCTCCCTCTGTCAACCTCCTCCCTCTGTCCGTCTCCCTCTGTCTCCCTTTCTCCCTCCCTCTGTCAGCCTCCTCCCTCTGTCCGTCTCCCTCTGTCTCCCTTTCTCCCTCCCTCTGTCAGCCTCCTTCATCTGTCCGTCTCCCTCTGTCTCCCTTTATCCCTCCCTCTGTCAGCCTCCTCCCTCTGTCCGTCTCCCTCTGTCTCCCTTTCTCCCTCCCTCTGTCAGCCTCCTCCCTCTGTCCGTCTCCCTCTGTCTCCCTTTCTCCCTCCCTCTGTCACCCTCCTCCCTCCCTCTGTCTGTCTCCCTGTGTCCACCTCTGTCTCCCTCCCTCTCTCTCCCCCTCTCCCTCCCTCTGTGTGTCACCCTCTGTCACCTCAGCCCAGCTTCCTGGGCACACACAGTTTGCAGGTCTTTCAAAGGCCATTGGCTTGTTCATGTGGGTTTGTTTCTTATCTCCGGGCACCCATTGGGCGGAGTGTCTGAGTCTGCGCTGTTGCTGTGGCGGTGTGTGCTGACACTCTTTCAGAGTGATGCGTCTTCATTAGCTGCTGTTATGTGCAAATTGTGCCTTCATACCCATGTCATCCTGCAACACGGCCACCATTTGCAGGCAACACAGTACTGTGTGGGGACACACTGTTTGTATGGCGGTGCCCTAGGCCATATTGGCTGAGGGCATTGTTGTGTGCTTCAGAGTTGCTTTATGTTAGTTTTGAGGCCCACCCTCCTGGCATCGGGGACATCCTGTCTTGTGTTGGTGTTTTGTGTGGCCTGTGACTTGGCTTGGCCTTGCTTGGGGCATGGGGCATGGAGGCGCTAGTGGCATGTGTGTGTTTTTGGAGTGGGGTTGTGTCCGGTGCTGGCTTTGGGGGGTTGCGTGCATGATTGGTATTTAGATTGTGTATGGCGTTCCCCCAATGTGAGGTGAGTTGTTTGTGTACTCACCAGGCTCTCTGACTCCTTCTACTCCCACCGGCGGCAGCGTGGCCATCACCTTCTCCTCCCAGGGATGGTAGTGTATCGGTCTGCGGGGCGGCCCTCCTCCAGTGATGTTCCCCTGGTTGTGATCGTCTGTCATTTTGCGGCGGACCGTCCTCCGCAGATCGTACCACCTGGCTTGGCACTCATGCCTGGTCCTTCTGGTGGCCCCAACAGCATTCACAGAATTGACAATCCTCTGCCACATGGCTGATTTTTCGGATATGCTGGTCCGTCTGACCAATGTTCCAAAGAGCTGTGGCTCGACTCTGACGATTTCGTCGACAAGGACCTCCAGCTCCTCCTTTGTGAACTTTGGATTCTTGTTAGTGGGCATGGTGTGGGGTGTGGATGGTTGTGGGGGTGTTGGTGTGGATGGTTGTGGGTGTGTGAGTGTGGTTGTGAAGGTGTGTGTGTGTGATTGTGATGAGGGGGTGTTTGTGATGGTGGTTGTATGAAGGAGTGCAAGTGTAAGGTGTATTGATGGATGTAGTATGGTGCAGTGCGTTGTCTCTGTGGTCTGGCAGTAGTGGATCTGTTGCAAAGGATCATGGTTTGTGTGTGTTGGGCCTTTTTATTGGTCCATTTGTGGGTGTGGCTGTATTTGAACTTTGGGTGGGTGTGTTATAAGGAGTGGTTGTGTTTTGGGCATCTGTTTAGCTGTTTGGCAGTTGCAGGTCAGTGTATAGGATGTATTTGGGCTAGTTGGACATGTTTTATGGTGTTGTGTGAATCGAATTGACTCTCCTTGTGTTGTTTTGGTTTGTCCTGGTTCAGTACGAGTGTTTTTGGCATCTGTACGGTGCGTACATGGGCCATGTTTTTGTACAGTGCTGTCCTTTGCTATGGCTTAGTATGACTCGTACATGCGCGATGTTGGGTGAGGGTGCTGGTGTAGGGGCCTGGGGTGGGGTGCGTACAGACACGGGCAGGGTGTTGGTCTGCACCGGCCATCGGTGGTGGTGTTTCGCACCGTACATACAGGGGGGGCTGGGTGTACGCTCTGTACATACACGGGTAGGGGTATGCTCCATACATACACGGGTGGGGGTACGCTCCGTACATACACTGGTGGGGTGTGGGTATGCTCCAATCATACACGGGTGTGGGTACGCTCCGTCCATACACGGGTGGGGGTACGCTCCATTCATACACGGGTGGTGGTACGCTCCGTACATACACTAGTGGGGTGTGGGTACACTCCAATCATACACGGGTGTGGGTACACTCCATCCATACACGGGTGGGGGTACGTTCCATTCATTCACGGGTGGGGGTACGCTCCGTACATACGCTGGTGGGGTGTTGGTACGCTCCGTACATACACGGGTGGGGGTACGCTCCGTACATACACTGGTGGGGTGTGGGTATGCTCCATTCATACACAGGTGGGGGTGCGCTCCGTACATACATGGGTGGGGGTACGCTCCATTCATACACGGGTGGGGGTACACTCCGTACATACACTGGTGGGGTGTGGGTACGCTCCATTCATACACGGGTGGGGGTACGCTCTGTACATACACTGGTGGGGGTATGCTCCATACATACACGGGTGGGGGTACGCTCCGTACATACACTGGTGGGGTGTTGGTACGCACCATTCATACACGGGTGGGGGTACGCTCCGTTCATACACTGGTGGGGTGTTGGTACGCTCTGTACATACACGGGTGGGGGTACGCTCCGTACATACACTGGGGGGGTGTGGGTATGCTCCAATCATACACGGGTGGGGGTACGCTCCGTACATACACTGGTGGGGTGTGGGTATGCTCCAATCATACACGGGTGGGGGTACGCTCCGTACATACACTGGTGGGGTGTGGGTACGCTCCATACATACACAGGTGGGAGTTTGTGCCATACATACACTGGTGGGTTGTGGGTACGCTCCATTCATACACGGGTGGGGGTACGCTCCGTACATACACTGGTGGGGTGTGGGTATGCTCCATTCATACACAGGGGGGGTACGCTCCGTACATACATGGGTGGGGGTACGCTCCATTCATACACGGGTGGGGGTACGCTCTGTACATACACTGGTGGGGTGTGGGTACGCTCCATTCATACACGGGTGGGGGTACGCTCCGTACATACACTGGTGGGGGTATGCTCCATACATACACGGGTGGGGGTACGCTCCGTACATACACTGGTGGGGTGTTGGTACGCACCATTCATACACGGGTGGGGGTACGCTCCGTACATACACTGGTGGGGTGTTGGTACGCTCCGTACATACACGGGTGGGGGTACGCTCCGTACATACACTGGTGGGGTGTGGGTATGCTCCATTCATACACGGGTGGGGGTACGCTCCGTACATACACTGGTGGGGTGTGGGTATGCTCCAATCATGCACGGGTGGGGGTACGCTCCGTACATACACTGGTGGGGTGTGGGTATGCTCCAATCATACACGGGTGGGGGTACGCTCCGTACATACACTGGTGGGGTGTGGGTACGCTCCATACATACACAGGTGGGAGTTTGTGCCATACATACACTGGTGGGTTGTGGGTACGCTCCATTCATACACGGGTGGGGGTACGCTCTGTACATACACGGGTGGGGGTACGCTCCATTCATACACGGGTGGGGGTACGCTCTGTAAATACACTGGTGGGGTGTGGGTACGCTCCAATCATACATGGGTGTGGGTACGCTCCAATCATACACGGGTGGGGGTACGCTCCGTACATAAACTGGTGGGGTGTGGGTACGCTCCATACATACACGGGTGGGGGTTCGTGCCGTACATACACTGGTAGGGGTTCGGCGCGTACATCTGCGGCCGGGGGGGTGTTTGGCGCATACATGCGGGGGCTGGGGGGGGGGTTCGGCGTGTACATACGAGGGCTGGGGGGGTGTTCTGCATGTACATACGGGGTCTGGGGTGGGGTGTTCGGTGCGTATGCGGGCACATGTCTCCCTGGTTGCTATAGGAGTTCGGTCCGTATGGTGTTTTTTCCATACGGTTGTGAAATCGAAAGGACGGGACGGATCGTACTTGCGCGGGCGGACTTCATTTTTCCGATCCGTACGGTAAATCGTCCGGGAATGTGTCGGACACATTTTCCGACCCGAGGACGTGTGGGGAAATTTTCCCAATGCGATTCGTATGGACTTTTTCCCATACGAATCGTTCTTGGCAGTTTTTACGCTACTTGTACGATTCGTACGGTAAAAAATCCGGATACGATTCGTATGGGGAAAATTTTTCCAGGATCGGAATCGGCCCCTAAATAGCCTTTAAACTTAAATGTTGCGCTCCGTTGAGTGCAACAGTAGAGAAAGTGTTGGATAGCGGAGGGGTAAAACCTACTATTCCCACTCCAGTGAGTGCAATAGTAGGGAAAGTTTTGGATAGCAGAGGGGTAAAAATTACTAATCGGACTACAGTCAGTGCAACAGTAGAGAAAGTGTTGGATAGCGGAGGGGTAAAACTTACTATTCCCACTCCAGTGACTGCAAAAGTAGAGAAAATGTTGGATAGCGGAGGGGTAAAAATTACTATTCCTACTCCAGTGAGTGCGACAATAGGGAAAGTGTTGGTTAGCGGAGGGCTAAAACTTAATATTCCCACTACAGTGAGTGCAACAGTAGGGAAAATGTTGGATAGCGGAAGGGTAAAAATTACTATTCCCACTGCAGTGAGTGCAACAGTAGGGAAAGTGTTGGACAGAGGAGAGGTAAAGGTTATTATACCCACTCCAGTGAGTGCAACAGTAGGGAAAGTGTTGGAGAGCGGAGGGGTAAAAATGACTATTTCCACTCCAGTGAGTGCAACAGTAGGGAAAGTGTTGGATAGCGGAGGGGTAAAAATTAATATTCCCATTGGAGTCAGTTCAAAATTAAAAAGATACAAAGATAAAAACATATTATAATGTTAAAATGATCTAACAAATACCTAGAAAGATTTTTTTTAAATAATTTACAAACAACTATTTTTAATAGAAATTATTTATAATCGAAAACATCAATTATTACAAAAATGTAATCTTTTTTATTTCCTACCCTATAACACCACACAATTCACAACACACATCTAAATAAAAATGTACCTCCATAATTAACATAATTACTTATCAAATAAAGAAATATCATCAATTAAAAAACAAATAAAAACAGATAAAAATTAATTTACTCCCCAAACGTTAGCCCTATAAAACCGAAACCCACACACAAAATAAAAATAAACAATTACCATAAATATTTATGAATTGATGAATTAACCCCTTCCATGCTCATGACGGAACGGTTCCGTCATGAGCATCAGTTGAGCTGTGCTCATGACGGAACCGTTCCGTCATGGCCCCGCCCGCGCTCGAACCCTTCAGCACCGCGGGGGAATCCGCGCAGCGCTGAAGGGGTTAATATCAATGATCAATTAATTATTAATTAATTAAACATAAATTACTTTCCATCCTCTACCCCAATAAACACCACAGCCCACACCTAAAAATCATTACACAATTTTCATAACAAATTTTACATTAATAAATGAATATCAATTAACAACAACTTATTAATTAGTTGAAAAGATTTTACTTCCCACCCTTCACCACCATAAACCCCACCACTCACATCTAAAACTAATTACACAATTGTCATATTTAAATTTTAATTAATTAATTATTATTAATGAACAAATAATTATTATTTATTAGAAAACAAATTACTTCCCACCCTATTCCCCTATAAAACCCACCACCCGCTCCTAAAAAAATAACACAAATAACATAATTGATTACTAATTAATTAATTAATAATAATTAACAAGCAATTAATAAATAAGGAATAATTAATTAATTCCCACAATTAACACTTTAAAATATAAATTAAATAAATATTAATAAATAAAAAAATAATACATTTATAATAATTAAAATACTTCCCACCCTATTCCCCTATGAACCCACGACCCACTCCTAAAAAAATGAGACAGTTCACATAATTACCAATTAATTAATTGATTATAATTAACAACCAATTAATCATTAATTAATAATAAATTATTTCCCACAATTAACACTATAAAATCTAATTTAAATACATACTAATAACTACAAAATAATAATTAATGTATTATAATTAAATTACTTCCCACCCTATTCCACTATAAACCCACAACCCACTACAGAACTAAAAAACACAGAATTTCATTCAAATAAAATTATTAACTATTAAAAATCTAACACAAATATTAACAAATAAAAGCAATTCTTATAAAAAAAATGTTCACATACTTTTCAAATACATACTAAAATACATAACACTAATTAAAACATCGATATTTTAAATAATTATATTTTTGCAAACAATATTAATGACTTTGATATTAGCAAAAACTATATTTCTTACCTCCAAGTTGATATTCTTGACCACTATATTCTTGCTGTCGAAATTTCTGCATCACAATATTTCCAACTCGATATTTGTGTATGTCGACATTTAAAATTCGATATTCTGTCTGTGCACCGTCCCTATCAAATGCTGTGTATATTCTGGTGCTTAGAACCAGCTTAAACTCCAGACAATATGCAAAGGTATTTTCTAAGAGGACACGTGCTTATTTTGTTTTGGAGGCACTGGCATAAAAGAGTCAGCTTTTTTCCAGTGTTGAAATGGTGACCAAAACATGATAAAAGGCATCTTTACTCTGTTTTTTTTTCCATGGGTCAAGTTCTTAAGCTGGTCAGGTATTCTTAGGGTAGTTTGCTGGTTCGACCCGCACTGCCAGAGTTACAGGTCTCGTGTTGGTAGCTGACAGCCAGCACACCACATTAAAGGGGATGGAGTGATTTCACTATAGAGCAGGGAAACTGTATTAGCAAAGAAGCAGACATGAAAACCCCTTCAGTTGAATCGACAACTATGGTAAAGGGGTGGGTTCAGTTACTAAAATAGCAAGCTGGTGGTCACGTTCATTGGGGATGAAGGCACCCTGTAGAGAACCCTCCATCTTGTGCGGATACACAAGCAGTTACCAAAGGGGGCACCATTCATCCTGCACATGATATCCTGTGCCTGTTTAGTACGGTTGAGTGAAGTCAAAATGTTCACACCTTTGTCGTTTGCTATGTGAAGTGTGACTGCTGTTGTTAAAAAAATGAGGTTGACAAAAGAACCCTGTTGTAAAAAGTGCTCCTGCTGCCTGTCACTGCTTAGTGGTTGTGCACTGCCCTTTTTGTGGCATGAAGGTGCATCCCCAATAACTTAAGAAGCAGGAAATATATTGCCCATGAGTGATTTATCCCTGCTGCTAAGACCAAGGGTATCTCTGAGTAGCAATGGAGAAAATTACTCCCATCATAAGCCAATTTGCTGCAGCCTGAAGATTCGGGTTGGGGTATCGCATAGCTTCACCTTGGGCAAAGTAAGGTAACTTCACCTGCCTTGATAAGGGGTAAAAATTGGCTGACTTCATAGGTGAGATTTAAACTTCAAAAGCCCTTACCACACACACAAAACACAAGAACAGCACTACAGCTACACACCACATGTACTCTAAGGAAGACAAGGTCTTCTACCAGTGCTTTAATTGTAAAGAAAATAAGTGCCAGGGCTCTCGTAGGGAGGCCACTGCTGCTTGTACCATGATTTTCCCCAGGCAGTGATCTCCATGACAGTACAAACACAACTAATAACCATCACACTTACAAGTGTGACACTTCAGACTTTTCCTAGCCCCCCAAAGCTATAAGAATGGGTTAGCCGACAGGTAATAAGTCATTTTTAATGTATATTGAATTCATAATTGACTGTTGGTGTGGTCATCTCAAACAGGGCCGCCTTGTGGCAGACTGTCACAAGCATCAGTGTTGACAATTAAGTGCTGGTGCCATCAAATTAAGCACTGGCTTCTACTATGGTGGACTGCAGCATTTACATAGAGTCCACTTCCTGTGGTAGTTTCAGGGGCTATTTTCCGGGAACTAGATTCATTATTGATTGCCTTTCTTTGAGAGACGGAAAGGTGGCGGATGGTACTCACCAAACTTCAGCAACCGGTAGCCTGCCAGCACAGCACTTTTGAGGCATACTGTCTATGGGCTCAGCTGTAGTGGGTGCTGAGAAGGTTGCTGGCAGGTGAAAATGTGTGTGCCCCAGATCCCATTGAGGGGCGGAGAGGCAACGGCTGGGGCAGTGGCTGCTGGAACTCTGCAGCCTTGTCAAGTACCACGCACCAGGCGTTAGACTAACCCATTCTAGTGCAGT
The DNA here is from genome assembly GCF_964204655.1 of Triturus cristatus. Classification (NCBI taxonomy): domain Eukaryota; kingdom Metazoa; phylum Chordata; class Amphibia; order Caudata; family Salamandridae; genus Triturus; species Triturus cristatus. The sequence continues at coordinate 336,453,059 of NC_140590.1, read as the reverse complement.
GGTCTGCATCACCGTGCTATAATGTGAGGTCATGCAATTATAGCGCCTCCTGAAGTTGCTGACAAGAGCTATTGGCAGCCAGAGAGAAGCAGTGTGAATTGCATTGCTCTGGCAGCCACAGAGCGTGATATACTGTGCTGTATTGCACACTGCTGCAGTCACATGCATGATTCCAGTCTGCACCTGACCTTCCTTGCCTGTTTGTTTTCTGACAAATGCACCATTTCAATTGATGAGCAATGCAGGAGTGGCCACGAGACTTCAATAGATTTATAAAGAGATACAGACCCTCTGTAGACTTGCTTTGGTTCGTGGTTAAATCTGCAGCGAGCGGAAGAGCTATGCAGTCACCATCCTCACTGAGCGTGTGCGTGCATTTCCACCCTAAGGTACGCTGTTCCTGCTTACGGGCACCTGAAAGTACATGTTTTGATTTTTTAATACCTGTGTGTGTGTTTTAAAAAGGGAAGAACTATTTTAGCACCGTAAAAATGGTGTTGAATAAAATGCAAAATATCAAGTTCTGAAGGCTAATTGTGTGCCCATAGAAGTGGGCAATATCATTTTTAGGTCGAGCCTAGAGTCAGCGCGCATGCACTGCCCTACAAGACTTGATGTACTGGAGTATGAAAGAGAAGCCCCGCCCACTCCCCGCCCATTTTTTTTATTGGCTTCTGTCTTCGTTCTTTGTAAATGCTGGCTTCTGATTCAATAATCGGCTTGTTAGTCCCTCCTTAATATGGCCTTGTCTTCATTTGTAACCTACCATGGCTACTGATCCTTTTACATCTGTTGTTACATGGTACGTGTTATTTTAGTCTGTAACCACTACTTTCTTTTATACGTTTTTTCTACTGCAGGCACAATGTGCTTTCCTGCAACATGCGCTTTCGCTTTCCAAGCAGTAGCCTGTCACTTGTTTTTTAACTAGTGCAGCTCGCCTAACTCGTTTTAACTTTCTCCCACCCCTCCCCTTTCCAGATGCCATTTATTCATTTATTTTAAAGTGCTAGATCCGGATTTGCTAATAAATACAGATGTTGAGCTGACCCTGAGGCTTTTTTTAAAATGTATTTATTTTGTTAACTAGTTCCATTTTAGCTCGTTACCATTGTAGTTAGCTGTCTGCACTTTGTTAACTTGTTTTACATGCTCTGCAAGTCACAGGGCCCTCAGATCCTATAGCTATTATTTCGAGCTGCCTGCCTGACAGGCGGAGGGCTGCTTTCCTGCCGGGGTCTGGGTGTTTGCTCACATGCCAAGATGCTGCAGACCGTCCAGGACTGGGTCTGGGGGGGGCTGGCTCTGGCTACCTGCTAACTACACCTGGGCCAACTTAAAAGACGATGAGGAGCTAGTGCTGCCCAAGGCCTCGCACTTTTAGATCGCCATGCCCGGCGCGCTGCTCTTCATGATTATCAGGTTCTTCTTCGATAGGTGAGAAAAAGCGCCAAGCGAGCATTTTTTGAGGGAAAAGGGCGAGGCTCGGGGATGCTTGCGTGGCCATCGCAGATATCTCGAGTTGTCTCACGTGGGACATGAAGTCTCTGTTTAGGCTTTGCCTTCTGAGACTTGTAGTTCTGTTGGGAAACTCTTGTAAGTGTCTGACATGACACCCATACAGTGTCAGAGACCTCAGAGTCATAGATCTATCATGAGAATGAAATTTCAACTGTTATTCTTTGCCTTCTGATGGTCAAATTAAGTGGATTTTTGTATTAAGCGAGGAAAGTGCATTCTGGGAAACGTAGTCCCTGGGCTCTCATCCCACCCGTGTAAATAGTACTTTCTTTCTGTATATTCTGTTAATTATGGCCCAGCGGGGCTATTTATATTGAAGAAAGCAGTTTCCTTTTTCTGTGACGTGTAATATCAGAGACCATAAGTACTGTGGCACTTAAAGACTTGAGAACCACCATCTACAAAGTATACAAAGCTGAGATAAAGTAGTCTGAGAACGCAGTGCCAGTGGGTGTGTTTTTAAAGTAATGAGCCAGCAGCGGTAAGGCTGGAGACTGGAATGGAAGGGGCAGAGGTAAGCGGCCCGGGGGTCCGCGCTCCTCTTTCGGGTTGCATGCTTGCCTTAGTGCTGGATAAGCAAGCTGAAGGCAGGAGGCAGAGCCAGGTCTGCGAGCAAAGAGCAGTCAGGAAATGACAACCTCCACCCACTACCCCATGGATCCGTCTACCTACAGGTACAGCATTTTCTTGAGTGTTTATTAAATTCCTCTGAATGTGGCATGCTAACCTGTCTCGCCGTCAATCCCAAAACAGCATTTAGGGGCTGATTACGATGGCGGGAGGACTTAGTCCGCCTACCACCGTAGCGGTGATTGGGACCGCCCGCCAGACATGTGGCGGTCCCACCACTGCAATTAGGATGCGCCTGCCATACTGGCAGGCGCATCCTGGGCTTTCAACATTGCGGGCAGTGCTGCTGGCTGCAGCAACGTCCGCAATGTTGTAAGTGCTTGCACCGCATTTCCCTGCACCGCGTGGCAGGCACCACTCAGTTCCTGCCACTTGGTGCATGGAAATGCAGAGGGTCAGTGCAGCGACACCCCCCAAACAAGGGGGGCTCACAACAGGCCCCCAAACCCAATCCCCACAGCCTTCCAAGGCGGCATTGCCGCCGTGCAAAGGCCTTTTTCTACCCACATCCTAATATGGCGGAGGGTGCCTGCTAAGCACCGCGACCATATTAGTGGCCCTGCCCCGCCCACCAGGCAATCGGTGCAATTGCCACCGGCGGAAAAGCGGCGGACGGACTTTGCGTCTTCCGCGATACCCACCGCCATCCTAATATGGCGGTGGGTAAATCTCAATGTTATGGCGGAACGATCATTTCGCCATCATAATGAGCCCCTTAGTTTTTTAACTCTTATGTGCAATGGTGTGCGCAGGCGCAGCTTCGTCATGGCAGAATTCATTCAGTTTAATCCTTTTAGAGTCTGACTCTGCCCTCCACCCCGCCCAAACATTTATAACAGAAACAGGTCCTAAACATCCCAACTTCTCACTGTACCTCTTATGCAAGGGTAGTGCAGTTTATGGCAGGTACACAGGCTTCTGTGACAACCTCCCCCCAACCACTGTGAAAGTGTGCAGTGAGTGAACCCAAAAGAGTCTGCAACAGATTTGAGAGGAAAGCAGCCACCAGGGGTTAGGGGTGTACTGTCTCTATCCCGGGTATTGCAATGCTCCTGTATAGGTGCTTTAGAATCAGAGGGGCTTATTAATGAGCCCTTGCGTTACTTTTGCGCTGCCGGAGCTTCACTTTTTGTGACGTACCAGCGGCGTAACAAATGCAACATGTTGCATCATATTTACAAAGTGACGCATCTAGGTAGATCCGTCACTTTGTAAACCCTGCGCCACAATATACCTGCGCCAGGTATAATGTATGCAGGGTGGCCGTTCCGACACTAGTAAGCCTCGTAGAAGTGACGCAGTGAAATCTATGAGATTTCACTGCGCAACTTCTAGGATGCAAATGTGTCAATATCTTATGCCTGCCTCACAGCAGGCGTAAGACTGATGCAGGCACATTTGAAATGGGACTTGCCCATGTGAAATGACCCATTGCTGAAGTTGCGTCACTTTTGTGACACACTCCAGTAATGCGTCATTTTTGCGCTTACAGATACATCAGAAATACTGACGTATCGGTAACTCCTTGCGGCATGATGCGTCATATTGTAAATATGACGCATCAAGCATGTTGCAAGGAGGGCGCAATGAAAATTTGAGCATCGCTGTTTTCACGCAGTGATGCGTCACTTTTCATAAATGAGGCCCACTTGATGGAGGGGTGACCCCCAGGAGCTAACAAAGTATGTGGTGTTTTGACAGATGTTGGGTGATTAGTTGTGGTGTGCAAGGACTGTATGTGCTCCAGTGTTGCGATATTGTGCTTCCAGGTGTGAATCTGGAGCTAAGAAAAGTGAGTCATAGGGTATCTATGGTGTGTCTGCTCGGCACTCTCCACTGCTGCTGAAGCTAAAGAGTGCTGACAGTTCTGTTAAAGACAATCTTGCAACTCCAGTGATATTAATTGCATTTGTTTCTAATTCTTTGAAAAAATGTATGACGCACTCTTCAACATTTAACGTTTAACCCCTTCAGTGCCCATGACGAGCTGGACTCGTCATGGGCCGCGGTGGCGCTGTGCCCATGACGAGTCCAGCTCGTCATAGACCCCGCCCGCTAATGCAACGGCCGGCACTGGGCGGGGAAAGGGGCGGGCACTGAAGGGGTTAAAGCCACTCTGAATCTGTATGATGACCTACAACTTCAAAAATGCCCGTTTCACTGCATTGATCCAAGATTAAAAATGTTTTTCTTGTATTTATCTTGCTTATAGGGTGTGATGGTAAAAACGGGTCTGTTTACCTTATTAGCTCGCTCTGTGACCATGGCATAAAAAAGCACTGGTAATTGTGCAGAATGTTAGAATGAGTGAGTCCGCTGATGTCGTTTGAGGACCTGCAGGCTGAATTTGACCTGCCGGTAGGTCAGTTTCTATATGGCCTGGTACTACCTATACCCCCTCCTCCTTTTGTCAAGACCCACAAAATATGAAGGACAAAAACTTAGTTGGAAAAGGGGGGTCGTAGATAACCCCCCGGCCGTGTTTATTAACAAACAATTTAACATTTAATCATACAATATTTACAAATTTACGCAGAAAATCATACAATTGACATTGATTACATTTGATATGTACAGATGTCAGATGGCTATCCTTAACATAACTGTAATGCAAATTATTCCTATCCGAATCTAAGCATAATATCATCCATAATCATAATGGCAATTATTTTTCTGCGTATCCATGTTTCAGCCTACGGCAAGGTCAATAATGGTGTCAGATCCTTATCAAATAAGCCCTCCCTCCCTCCGGAGTGCACATGCACAGAGGGCCCGTTCACCGTGAGGGTACTTCCCCCCACGATTACCCCCATACGCTCAGTATACTATCTCCATAAGGGGCCCTTGAAGTTCTGCGCCCTTTACTGGTGCCATTGTGCACGTGCTGGGTGGCCAACCAGCCTAGGAAAAGCGTAACTCGCCCCTCCCCCGCACCCGTCCAGCCAAAAAGACTGTAACTGCCCATGGAGTTGTAGGAGGGACGATTTGACCCTCCCCCTTGGGCGACCCCATTCAAGAATGGTGCCGCCCATGAAGGACCTTAAATTTACTGCTCACCAATCATGACCTTACCGCCTGACCACGGAATCGCACTAAAAAATACGACAATATTTTACCTTAAAAAAGGGAAAAAACATGTTACTTGGACATAACACAACCTAGAATGGAAAAAGAAAACAATCATACACTATACAAATGTCTGCTTCAGGGGATGGTGGGTGGTGAAAATTCAATCGCAGCCTCCTAGCGAGGTTGCTCAACAGGCTGGGGAGCGCAGAAGGCAAAGAGGAAGATTCCTCTGCTCCCCAGCCTTTTATGGCCCTCAATCGCTCACAGACCGGCTCTAGCCGGCCTGGTGCTGGACACCAGCGCGACCCGGAAGTGAATCACTTCACTTTCGGGTCACGACCTATTAGGCGATGACCAATCTCGATGGAGGCGCGCCTGTCGTGTCACTGCTGTGCGCGACAGGTCCGCCTCCCAGGTCGTCGGGGGGCCTGCAGGACCCCCATATTATCAGCGTGTCCGATGCTGGCCCTGCCTTTTCTAGTTTAGGGGCAGTGGTGGCGGCACTTCGGGGGACATGGCCGGGGGCTGAGGGAGAACCTCGAACATATCACGGCTGTTACTTTCTATATTCCTTTGTGGGTGATGCTAGGATTGTTTTGGGCCTACATTAAGCCCTGAGGAAGGACGTTGATGTCCCATTTGCGGTGCTGAAGGAGAAATGGCAGCTGGATCTGGGGACACCTCTTGCTGAGGAGCCTCAGGGGAAAATCATGGAGTGGATGCCGAAGGTGTCCAGGAATGCAGGGTTTAAATTGGTTAATTTTGTTTTTCTGCATAGTGCGTATCTATGCCCTAGCAGTATTAATAAGATTTTTCTGCAGGCCAATGCTGCCTGCCCTCGATATGTGGTACTGGGGGTGGAATTCCTGCATACGGTTTGAGACTGTTTAGTGCTCACAACTTACTGACCTGAGATTTTTTCACGACTTAATGCTGTTATAGGTCGCACCATATTTGCCTCGCCGGCAGTGTGCTTGTTAGGATACTACCCACTCCCTGCTAAACACAAGGTTATGACCAATTTTTGGGATTTGCGATTATCCTGGCTAAAATCATGCTCCATTGGAAGCCAGTGTTCAACCCTACGGTGGATGGGTGGAAAAGAGAGATTCTCCGATAGGTGGATTATGACAGTGTTACACTCCTGATAGACGTGAAGAGGGGTGTGGGTTCTATAGACGCTGCGAGAGCATGGGAGGCCTTGGTGGAGGAGTTGAAAATGGAGGATAGTGGCTCTGCTGCATGACCGCATGCCCAGGTCCACTGATGTGCAAAGGTGCTGGACTCACCCCCTCCTGGAACTGCTTTTCCACTCTCTGACCAGCCAGGCTCTGGCTTGCCTTGCTTACGATATTCTGAGACACCATGCCAAGTACATTTGGTATGCAACCTGCAGGATGTGGTTAATTTGGGGAGCCTCCTGGATCGTTTTTCCTTTCTTTTTTTGTTTTTTAAAATATTTTTTTATTTTAATATTTTTTCTTAGTGATGAAGGAAAATTGCAGGAGCAGGTGACATAAATACATTTAATTTCAAAAAGCAGATTTCATTAATCATTCATAAATACACATGGTCAAAGATCAAAAGATCGGAATGAAGTGGTGTTGGAAAGTGGGTTATTGGTAGGGGCAATTGCAGGTCTGCCACTGGCAAAAAGGTCACTAACACATGATAGGACTCAGCATAGGTCTTAGAAAAGTATTCCCATGCCCAACCCTTGGTAACGTGGCTGCGAGCAAACAGGCTTAACTTCAAAGACAGGTATGTAAAGCATTTAAAAACATAATTTCAGTAAATAATTAAGACACAACACATAATAAAAATCCAACACCAATTTATAAAAATAGGAAATATTTCTATCTTTAAAGTGACACCAAAACGACAAACATCCAATGTACGGAACCGGAGATATGAATTTTCAAAGATGTAATAATATATAGCACTTAGAAGATTATAGCACCATATTGTGATACCTGCTCGCGATAGACCTGACCAAAGTCAAAGGGGCCAATTACGATGGTGGGCGGATCACCCCCGCCGGGCAAGCGGTGGCCACCGCCGGCCTGGTGGGAGCAATCCGCCCAACATCCTGACTGCAAAGTCCCCCGCCATATTATGATGGCTGGGGGGTCCGCGGAGGACGGAAAGAACGTCCGCCGCATTTCCGCCGGTTGACTCGTCGACTGGCGAAAACGGGTTTAATATGGTGGCGTGTCTGGAAGACACCGCCATCCATATTACGATGCATGCTGTGATCAGCCTTTCCATGGCTGCATTGCCACCATGGAAAGGCTGGCGGTTCCTGCTGTTGGGGGCCTGTTGCGGGCCCCCAGGGTGTTGGGGGGGTAGGGGGTACACATGGGGGGTACCTATTGTACCCCCCTGCGTTTACATGTACAATGTGGCAGGCACCGAGCGGTGCCGATCACACTGTGCATGTAAAAGCACAACATGCATGTTTTACATTGCAGAGAGTGCTGCTTGCAGCACTGCCCGCCGCAATGTAAAATATACAGGATGCGCCCGCCACACTGGCGGGCGCATCATAATTCATATGGTAGGACCGCTGCAACAATGGCGGGTGGTCCCTTTGACAGCTGCGATGGTGGGCGGGCATCATAAGCGGCCCCATAGTTTCAGGCCGTGCGTGATGGAGCCCTGAGCGGCTACAGCTCCCAGTAGGTTGCGGTCTCAGTTTCTACCTTCACACTTAGAAACCTTTCTGGAGCTTTTCTTCCCAAGGATCCTCAAAGCTCCCAGCCAGTCCGGATCCGGTGAGGGTTCGCCGGCTTGACTTGTGACGTGGTCCCGGTCAACTTCCCTGGAGCGGACTTAGGAAATATTTCAAGATTGCTTCAGTGGGACAACCCAGGAATCCAAGCCGACACGCGATGGAAGGCAAGCGGCTTCGCTCTCGCGGTTGCTCCCGGTCACCTTTTCTACGAGCGGACTTAGAAACTTTTCTGGAGGTTTTTCTCACGGGGTCTCTCAATGCTCCTCATGCAGCAGGATCTGGTGAGGGGTCGCCGGCTTCAGTTTTCTTCTAGTCCCGGTCAAACTCTGGAAGTTGGACCCATGGAGCTTTTAGCGGGACGTACCTGGATGGCTTGGCCGGCTCGCGGTTGAAGGCAGGCGGCCTGGCTGACCAGGTTGAGTTGGTCCCTTTATGGAGCTTTTTTTCAAAGTTGCTCCAAAGTTCTCCAAACTTCTTGAACTTCTTCCTGAAGTTCCTCAAGGGGTCCCAAAGTGTCTCAAACTTACTCCAAGTGTCTGTAAGCTCCAAGATGGTCCTTGAAAGTTGAGGACGGTAGTTCCCACAACCCATTGGTACAAAACCCTTACAAATCCACTGATGGTTCTTCAAGGTGTAGATTTAGTTGGTGATGTTCCAGTTGAGCTCTTTTAACCTGTAGCTTTCAGGGAGTCCAATCTTTAGTTCTTTTTCAGCAAAATAATCCACAGGGCTGTAGTTTCAGATGGTGCAGTTTTCAGAGGTCAGGCCTTAGAAATCTTTGCACAGCAAAACTTCTCAGCAGGGCAGTTCTTGCTTCAGTAAGTTTCAAGCAGCCGATCTGGAGGGCTATGCCCCTCTCAGATACTTATTCCAAGTTATCTGAGTCATGCAGGAGATCCCTTCTGACCAATGACAGCAGGGTAACTTCTCAAAGTTATGACCACATCCTGTAGAGTGTGGCATTATTTTGTCCCAGAGTGCATCAAATCTTCCAAATCCATAATGGCAAGGAGGTAAGAGCTGGCTAAACACACCCCCTAGGATAGCTTATTTCCATAGACTCTCCCTCTACCATCTGCACATACCTTCCCTAATCCTAGGTTTGGTGGGGGTCAAAAGTGTAAAGTGGAAACTGACACTGTGGCCATCCCTCTGCCTTTGAAGACCATGGTTTATGACTCCTCCCCCTGGCCTGGCATTCCATTCCTATGGAACAGCACACTGCCCTCCCAGCAGAGCTGGTTAACCCCAGGGGCTCTTTATCACCTGTTCAAGGCAGCTTGACTAATCCACTTAACTCTGACCAATCAGGCAGACCACTGGAAGGCTGAATTTGGACTTACAAACAAGAAAGTCTTATAACGTCTTCTATGTACACTTTAGGAGAAATTCAACAATATGATATTGTTGGATTTATTAATACCATTCTGGGAAGTCTTTTAATAGCATTTCTATCACTCTCCTATCCATAGTTATTAATCAATAACTTCCTACCATGTTAACCTATGAAACTGGGGATTTGCAATAGGAAAAATGACTTGGCCATTTTTCCAGCACCAGGACTTACAAAAACATATTTTATAAGTACTTGCCTTATATCTACAGGAACCCCACCCCATGTGCAACTAGGAGAGACTTTAGGGGTTCTGAATCTGTAGAGATATTGCAGATTCTCCCTTCACAGTGCTCCTAGCATCAAAGTCGAATTTGAGCAGCACTTTACTACAATGTAGGGAGTCAAATGTGAAATGTCACTTTACCCAGGCATATAAAAACTCATTTTATAAGGGTATACCTTAGAAATAACTGATCCCCCACCCCTGGGATACCTAGGGGAGACCCTGGGGGTCCCTAATATGCCAAAACATTGTAGGTTATCCAGTTTTAAGTGCCCCAACTACCAAAGTCGAGTTTGGGCAAAATTTACTTTTTAAAAGCAGTCCTGGCACCCAGGGCTGATTTTAAACTGACCTCAGGCCTCAGCAGTACACACATGGAAGTGCAGAAAAAGGCTGCTGGCCTCTAAACTGCCATGCCCCAGGCTACTGGGGACTTCTAGGTAGTTGCAATCCCCTGCCCTATTATATACTAGGGGCTTATATGGGAGGTTATGCCAATCACAGCGGTACCCCTCCATATCATTGTGTACTCTAGTGGATGTAGGTGTTTTAACTGTATTCTAATGTGTCTCTTTCAGCTTAGCACTGGCCCTGGGCCTGGTTAGGCAGAGCCCAGCGTCAGTCAAAATCAGTTACCACCATTATCAGTCAGCAAAAAGTTGGGGGGTGCCTAGGGCACAGGATGACTTTGCAACAAGTGGGTAAAAGATTACCTCACTCCCACAGATATAAAAACCATCGTCTTATTTAAACAGAGATCCCCAAGTCGAGAACGGACCCCAAATCCTACTCCCTTTAGCCCTTCCCCTCTTGCCTTTCTGTTTATAAACTGCTGTCTCAAGGTTGTAGATATGCAGAAAATGCCCCTTCCATTGTTGAAAGGAAGGTGCGAGGGGGTCAAACCATGCTGAGGCTATACATAGCCTCAAAATCGCCGTAGCAATAAAAATAAGACCTTCCCCAACCCCATTATCTGATTCCTCTATCCCCAATAAAATAAGCTGAGGTGACAGGGATATATGAACTTAAAGTAAATCACCCAAAAACCCTACTATTTCCTGGCCAACAGATTCAAGACTAGGGCAGGTGGCAAAAATGTGCACCAGATTCGCACCAAGTGCCTGGCATCTAAAACAGAAAACCCCTACATCTCCCCCTCATGTGGCAATTTTTGCTGGTGTTGAATACAGGTCAAAGAGTGTTTTATAATGTTGTACTTGCAAAATTGCTGAGCACAGAGTTGAATCCTCCAGCTTGAGCGATTTAAAAAAGCCAGAATCCAACATCTCAAGCCTCCCTTGCCACTTCACTTCATGCTTGTCCAGGTCGTCCAGGACCCCCTCTAGCAAGCAGCCATATAATTGTGAGATGGATGATCTTGTACTATTAGTTAATATTAGGGGTATCTACTTGAAGCCTGCTGCACCACCCGCTTTTCTCAAAAGAAAATCCCTCACCTGAAGATAATTAAAAAAATCCCGAGAGCCAATGTTAAATCTCCCCCTAGCCACTTCATACGTCGCAATATAATCCCCAGCCAACAGACTTCCAATCCTGCCAAAACCCCCTCTTTCCCCCCTAATTAAACAGTCATCCTGCAAGATCCTAGGGAGCTGATTGTTCCTGAGCAGAGGAGTTTACCTGCTGTCTCTACTCACCCCCAGCTTTTTACGAACAGACAACCAGATCCGATAGGTTGTAATCAGGGTCTCAAACCAAGATCTTTTGTAATAACTTAACTCAAAAAATGTCAACAAACAGCTATTAGCAGTTACTCCAATCAGAAGTTCAACAAGCATTGGCATAGCCAATAGGTCTCGCCTTCGGGACCTTATAAGTGTTTAGCCATGGAACAGTTGCATAACTAAATACTTATAAGGTCCCAAAAGCGAGACCTATTGGCTATGCAAAGCGGCTTTTTCGGCCGCGAAGGTGAAAGTGATCGCAATCGCGATCACGATCAAACATCAAAGCGGCCATGCGGCCGCGAAAGTGAAAGTAATCGTGGTAAAGCGCGGCGCGCGCGCCCGCGCACATGCACTGTAGCTCTAGGCTGGCCTGGTAGCACTTTTTGGAGCCCTCTCAATAAGTCTCGCCAGACCAGCACATGCGCTGGGTCAGGCGAGACCTAAAAATAGAAGGAACATACCCTGGTGCGTCTTCCTCCATAACTCTGTCATTGAATATAGGGCCATAATATTGGAGCGCTGCAGCTAAATAATATAATTAGAAATTGGGAAGCCCCCACGCCCCCCCTTTCTCTAGGTAAACACAAAAAAGCATTAGCTCTTCTAATTCTCCCATAAGACAAGATAAATCTAGCCACCAATCTATCCATAAGTTTAAACCAGTCATTATGTCCCAGTGATTATAATCCTTCTTAACTTTTTCCAAAATAGGGATCAGATTTAGACTGACTAAAGTATCTACCCTTGCTGTAATGTTTACTCCGAGGTATATCGCGTTATCGACAATCCTGCTATCTGTGGCCAATGTAAACCTATTTACCTGTGTTCTAGCCCTATTCAGCAAGAACCCTGATTGATCCCCAAATTATTCAGCTATAATTTCAACAGAACGTAGGGCCCTGTCAGGATCAGCTGTGATTATTGCCACATCGTCAGCATAAGCCAATATCTTAGTATCCCAGCCCTGAAAGCTAACAAAGGGGACATCCGACGCGGCTTCCACCGAAAATGGCTTAGACTCCGCCCCCATGACTTGCAGGCGAGCAGTATGGTTCATATACATAACTTGCATTGCCTTGATAAAGGGTGTCCCCAGCCCCCATGATCGTCTAAAGATAATCAAACGAAACCCTATTAAAAGCCCTACTGGGCATCGAGAGGGGCGACACCCATCGGCTTTGCAAGGACCTCAGTGGCATCAAATAGTGAGATTACTCGCTGTACATTTCGGTTCCCCTCTCATGGATGAAACCATGCTGCCGTGGTGAAACAAGACGCTGTATTACGTTACCTAACCGGCTAGCATAGATCTTTGAATATAGCTTTACATCACTGTTTAAGAGAGTGATTGGCCTATAGGAATGCAGAGCAATGGGATCCTTGCCTTTCTTAAAAAAAATAACAATATTAGCAGAGCCCCAGGAACCTGGCAGTAATGCCCCTTCTCTTATTTCATTAAACAATCTCAACATTTCCTTATGGATCTCTTTATAAAAAAAAGCCTTGTAAATTTCTAAAGGGATACAGTCTGTTCCTGTGGATTTACCTGAGGCAATCATCCATAAGAGCAACATCTCCATATCGGAAATTGACTCCCTCAATCACAACTCATTTGAATGTCTAACTGCCTCCATTAAGATGGGCGGCAACAAACCACTATTTTGCCATCTCCTCTACTACCCTCCTGGGAAAGTCACCGCTTTCAGAGAACACCTCTCCGACTTGATAACCCACTGTGCACTTCAGGACTCTAACAATATGGTTCTAGGTGACCTCAACTTACACTGGAACGAGGTGAACAACCCGATGATACAAACCTTGAACGATCTTCTAGACAACCATAACCTAATCCAACACTGCACAGAACAAACCCACAACAGAGGATCAATACTGGATGCCATTATTGCCCAAGTAGACACTGTCTCTATCAATCTTATCCTGCCTGTAGACTGGTCTGACCACCACATCATCCTCTTCCACATAAGCCTAATGACTCATTGCTGGCCCCACACACAGGAACAAACCCACTGGGTGAGAAATCTAAATCAAATCCCCCTTATTGACCTGGAAAAAAGGTAGCATACTCCTCCCCATCGATAGTGCCATTCGCTCCACAACCTAACTCCCCTCCCATTACAGCACTACTATGACTGCTATCTTAGACCAACTAGCCCTGTGCAAACAAAAAAGGGTAAGGAACACCCCATCTAGATCATGGTTCAATACAAGCATAAACTCTGAAAGAAGAGAACTGAGAGCTAATGAAAGACTGGCGGAAAAACCCATCCACAATGCACCTCAATCGACTCAAATGAGTATGCAGGAAATACAAAAAACACATCAAGGATGGAAAAAAGGCCTTCTTCTGCAGTGCTCTTGACAACGCAAAAAACAGGCCGAGAGAACTCTATAATCTAATCAGACAACAAACCTCCAAGCCCCCTGCTTCATCATTCCAGGCCTCCAAAGACCTTTGTGAAAACTTTGCCATTTCTTCAAGGACAAAATCACAAAGATTGAGCTCTCTATGGGTGACTACCCCCCTGCAGCAGCTCAATCGCAGAGATAGAAGGCACTACACACAAGCTCCACCCAAAAACTGGAAATCCTTTTACCCCATTCCTGTAGCTGAGATCAAGAAAATTACTTCCTACTCCACCCCCTCCTCTCATATCTTGGACCCCATTCCAGGCAAGCTGGTCAAAAAGCTGAAATGCACCCTAGCCCTGATCTGGACCATGATTATAAATTGCTCCCTGAGAACTGGAGTCATGCCGGATTGTCTCAAAATCGTCCAAGTCACACCACTATTAAAAAAAACGGGATCGGACACCAATGATCTTAACAACTTCAGACCCGTCTCCAATCGCCCCCTCCTAGCTAAAACCCTGGAAAGATGCGTCCTCCTTCAACTTACCGAGCACATGGAATGCAACAACCTTCTCGACTCTCACCAATCGGGCTTCAGAAAAGGTTGTAGCACAGAGACAGCGATCTTAAATGTCATAGACGACATCCACAAGTCCCTCGATAGGGATCAATGTTGTCTGCTCGTACTCTTAGACCTATCGGCAGCCTTCGACATTGTTGACCACAATTTACTCATTAAGGCACTGCAAGAAAGAGTAGGAGCGGACGAGGTGGTCCTAAAATGGTTCAATTTGTTTCTACAGAATCGCACCCAAAGAATAAAAATCAATAACTTTTTGTCCGACTCACACTCCGTCAGCAGGGGTATACCGCAAGGATCAGTTCTCTCTCCGCAACTCTTTAACATCTATATGGAACCCCTCACCTCCATCCTCAAAAAACAAAAACATCCCCTTCCACCTATACTCGAGCGACACCCAGATCTATCTCGAAACCTCGTCTATGGAAGATATTCATAGACTAAACCACACTCTAAGGGAAGTCCAGCACTGGCTAACACTCAACCACTTGTAACTGAACCAGGAAAAGACAGAAATCCTGCTCATTTCCAATAAGGAGCACAACCCCCAAGTCACAGAATGGATACAAGCAATCGATGCCCTCAACTGCAACCTCACCCTGACCGACTCAGTTAAATCACTGGAATAACTCTGGATCCAAAATAGAACATGACCAAATATATTAAGAACTCCGCCAAGAGCGCATTCCTCAACCTTAAACTGCTCAACAAAATAAAACCATTCATCCCTCCCAGCGATCTCAAACAAGCCACTCAGTCCCTAGTGCTTTCAAGACTGGACTATGGGAATGTAACCCTCACAGGAACAGCAAAATCCCACTTAGCCCCTCTGAGAGCAATTCTAAATGCAGCAGCCAGAATGGTCACCGGAGTGAAGAAATTTGAACACATTTCACAGGCACTCAGAGATTTAAAATGGCTCCCAATTGAAATGCGTACCAACTTCAGGACTGCCTGCCTCACGCACAAAGCCCTGCACACTGGGAAGCCTGCCTACCTGGCCGCCAAACTCAAGAAAGCCGGCCAGACAAGGACCCTCAGGAGCTCAAACACCTTACTCCTTATCCCCCCGAAAAAGTGCAAACAAATAGCCTCTTCTCGATCTTTCTCTGGAAATGCTCCAAGAATCTGGAACTCCATCCCAGTCCATATCAGGACTAACCCCTCCTTTGTAAAATTCAAAAGGCAGCTCAAAGACCTTTTCCTCAATCGCTCCCTACCGAATGGATAGCTGCCGCTTGAATGCAGACTCTTGCCCACCACACCATCCAGTCACCCTAAGTTTAAGAACTCTACCTCACCCACCTACCAACTTAGTCCTGCCTCCCCCCTGTGCATATCACCCCTTTATTTTGTAACTTTTGGGATATTAAGGCTGCATTCTGTTCTGAGACTCTCGACTTGCAGCAAATCAATCTGTTTACTATTCTTGTGTTTTGTATTGATTTTCCCATCACCTTTGTTGAAAAGCGCTCCGAAACCCTCGGCTAGCGTTATATAAAACTCCTAAATAAATAAATAAATAGAGCTTGGAGAGCCCCCTGGAACTCCTCTAATGAAACATCAGCCCCCAATAGAAGAGTCTCCTCTTGGGATACCTTAACACTAGGCAAGTGATCCTCAGAGGCGGAACTGCTCATAGGGGAGACTTTATAAAGAGCCGAATAGAATTCCCTAAACACCTCCCTAATCTCACCGGGATCCTTACTACTCCGCCTGCATGTCCCTTTTCTGGCTAATATGTCCCGCAGCTTGCTGTTGCCTGGCCCTAACAGCAAGGAGCTGGCCCACACGTTCACTATACTCATAGCATTTTTCCTGCTTGACTAGATACCTTGCCGCAGTTTTATCCACGGTGAAGTAGTTCCAACTTGCCTTTGTTATAGCTATTTAATTCGACACTGATGTCAAATTCCTCCCACTTGCCACAGCGCTGAGCAATTCTGATTCTAGGAGGGTAAGATTTTGGTATAGTTCTTTGATCTGATCCACCCCTCTCTTTTGTTTGGCCAAACTAAACCCCAGAGTTTCCCCCCTTAGCACCACCTTGAAGACATCCCAGACCATTACGGGAGAGGCACTACCATTATTAATAAAAAAGTATTCCATAATCCATCCCTTCATATGATTCAAATAATCGATCGGGGTCTGAAAATAGTGCCCTAAAGAATTACCATTTTCTGACCATTTTCTGACCATTCTTCTTATTTCGTCCAGTGGGAAATCAAAAACAATAGGATTGTTATCTGACATTACTCTAGCCAAGAGTTCCACCAGAGCCCCCTTGAGTATGCCCGGTGATACCAAAAAATAAACCAGCCTAGCAAACTTGCCATGGGGGGCTGAGTAGTAAGTATATCCTGGCTCGGAAGCTTTCAATGTAGGCCAAATATCAATCAAGCCCACAAAAGAACTCGAGGTTTGCGGCTTACGCCCAAGACTTGAAACTCTGCTACACCAAGGACCTGCTCTAGATCCATTTAAATTTAGATCCACAAAAACTGCATATGGTGCTGGCCAGCAGGGCAGTTCTATGGTTAAAAAATTCAATACCCCCGGATCATCTAAAACTGGGGCATACAGTGAGCACAGTGTAAAGAAACCATTACCCGCATTGCACTCTATTATCACCCATCTGCCATGCATGTCTGCTGCCTTGCGACCCAGTATAACTGCATTGCCCCTAACTAATATAGCTACCCCATTAGTACTAACGCCCTGGGTAGTATAGCAGAATACCTTCAGACCTAGAGAATTCAGAACAGCACTATCAGCCCGTGGTATATGTGTCTCCTGAAGGCAGTATACATCTGCTCTTAAACCTTTAAGATCTTCTTGTAGTGTTGTGTGCAGATTTAGATTCCGTATATAGGTTTCCTGATTTATGCCCTTATATAGGTACAATTCACATTGCCCTTATTTGGACATATTAATCCGGCCCTTATTTAGACATTGCACGTACTAACCAAATACAGGCATGGCCACCTACATCCGTCCATCCACGTCACAACAAATTCTTGGAAAACCAGACCCTTAAGCCTTCAGGAATTTCCCTTGAATATTGATTTCTCCAAGAACTCATTAAGTATGCATGAACATCTATTCCTTAGAGGTTCATTCATGACGTTCCTCTGCCCGACTTTTACGTCAATACTAGCAATCCTAGACACCTTCAGGGTCTAAATATACCAGCACTTGCCCTGGCAAATTGCGGATCCCGGAGGATTCGACCCACCCAGACTATGCGGTTCGCCACGGCAAGTACGAAAGGAGATCGAGTTCCAGCCTGATGCACTGACCTGACGCTGCCATCCTCCTCGCAGAGAATCCAGCTCCAGTGCTCTCTGAATGCCCTTGCGGGGGTTAGACTATCGAGTCCAGAAAAGAGATTCCAACCTCTTTCATTCTAAGGTATGGAGCTGACTAGAACTTAGAGAGACTTTTGGCAACTCTTGGCTAAACTAAAATATAGCTAGCTATACTTTAGATATGGCACCTACTTCAAACCTCGTACTGCACTTAGGTTAGGTACACTGGGGTAGAACAATTTAGAAGCATCAGATGAGTATCACATTTTAGCTTATGTTATTTATGTATGTATTTTGATTAATATATGTCATAGCTACAAACCATGCTATTGCAGTATTATTTTATCTTACTGCTAACCTCGTACATATTGTACTTTGCAGTCTGTCTTACGATTGTAGCAATTCCTATCTCTTGCATGTGAAATAAGACTGTTCAATAAACCCTTTTATTGAAATGCCTGTCTCTCTATTTCTGTTTCAACGATTCTGAGACTGTTCCAATTCTAAAAGGAAACAAAGTTGTCGTGTTTATGCGGTTGTCAGAGACTAATCCCTTCTTACATATTTGAGAAGTTTCTGGTGACCTCTGAGTTAGCTGGCACACACAAGTAATTAAGTTTAATATACTCGATAGAGACATACTGACCTTAGTCCTATGTCAAATCTATAGTGTATGCTATTCCAATGCGCAGAGCCTATCAGGGATATAGAAACTACACTACAGTAGCCTCCTCCTTTTTAGATCTATCATTAAGCCCAGGGTTTTCCTTTCAATGGGTGATGCTACCTGTGTTGGTGTCATGTTGCGATATTGGCCATGGTTGCTGTACATATTTACAGTCTGCATCTTGGTTTGCATTGTCATGCAAATGCCAATAAAGTTTGTCTGAAAAAAATATTTAAAAAGCCCTTTTTGCAAAAACAACTTAATGATTTTCAGGTAAATGGATGAGCACATTAGCTTATTCTTTGACAAGGAAGGAACAATAGGGCTTGAGGCGTATTCCCAATGTTTTGTGTTATCAATAACAGGTCTAATGTCTTTTTCATTATTAGGTTTAAAGTAACACCAGGGTCCTTCAGATGCCTTCATGGTAAAGTTAATGCCCTCATGTTCAGAGGAAGGAGGGGGACTGCTGATGCTGTCATGGAATCTTTAGTTTGAGCCTAGACAGCGCTTGTGCTGTCTGGAAAACATGCTGTTTTCAGTACGTGGGCTTAAATTCCACCCCTCGCAGCCAATTTGTTCTAGTGTTGTTCCCATGATCTTGTTTTTAATGGGTTGTTGTCCTTAATGGTCCTACCTTCTTGTGTCTTGCTCCTCCCCTGGAGTATTTGTCTATTACCGCTAACCTTTAGCTTTACTGTATTTGCCTTTGTGTTGGTGCAATATTTTCTTCGTTGCAGAGGGTCCTTGTTGGAAGCCGGAGTCCCAGTCCCGCAATACTGCCACAGAGTGCGAGACCCGGGGCTCCCCCCTTAACGTTAGGCCAAGTAAGGAAACCGTTTGAGATAGCCCTGCTCACCCCCTTAGTAGCTTGGCATGAGCAGCCAGGCCTATCTCCAAGGCACGAGTGTTTAGTATGTGCAACCACGCCCACAACAACCCCCTGGTGACACCACAAATGGACTCCACACGAGTTTGATAAAAACGAGTATAAACTTAATACAAAAAGATATACGATCAGACCACAGGATACATAAGCCAACATAGAATAAAGGGGAATATTCGTTCCGGCTGGTTGGTAGGTTCAAATCCCAACCACCTCTTTCCAAAGGCTAGGCTGGTCGCAATGCTAGAATTACACACACTGTAACGGACAAACAATAATGCACTCCGTAACGATCCAATCCTATGTTGGGAAATGGATACTAATACAATGCGTAACGATAAACCCCGTTACCTGCAATGGGAGAAATAATGCAATGCGTACTGCTACATTCATGTACTGCACAATGAAGGAATAATGCAATGCGTCACACGCCAATCACATACTTTGCAATGAAGAGATAATGCAGTGCGGGCCGCTACAATGATGTACTTTGCAATTAAGGAATAATGCAATGCAGAACCACAATCATGTACTTTGCAATGAAGAAATAATGCAATGCGGGCCGCTACACTCCTGTATTTGGCAAGGGAGAAATAATGCAATGCGTAGCGCTACAATCGTGTACTTCATTATTCAATAATAATGTCAGGCGTCATAAGACAGTCCGGTAGTTCGTTAGCAGCAATATTGACAATGTGTATTTGCGACAATCAGCCCCTTCGATAACAGTTGCCCCCCCACACGGTTCAATGATGGCACAGAGCACAGCTTCTCACTCTGGCCCCTGTACTGCCACTCCTTACGGCAGCACAGGCCCCACTCTGAGCCGAAGCAAAGGCTCATGTCATCAGAAGGACTGAGAGGCCGAGAGAGTGTCCCTCCGAGTCCGCACCCCGCCCAGGTAGTAATCCACGTTACCTGGGGGCACGACCCCACTCTCCTCTCCTCCTTCCTTGAACTGGACCTTCCGTGCAGAACTCTCTCAACGGGTCTCAGCGGCTCGGCCGGGCAGCTCGGTTCTTCCGGGGCTGCCGGTCCGGTCCGGGCCACGACTGTTAGGAAGATCTCAGGCAGCCGCAGGGCACACGTACCCCATGCCCCTGAGATTACTTTTACTCCAGGTGCACGTTCACCACCGCACCCACCGGGTCTCCTCTGGCACGAAAAAAACACACACACAACTCTAATAGGACTCCTTGTTGACTCCGAGCATATGCTTACCAGGCATTCCTTTCTGCGGTCTCAGTTGGCACCAAAACACGCACACCACGTTGCAGAGACTCACCTACTTCCGGTACACACAATGATCAGCCGATCACCTCCACAGTCCCAGGTTGCACCAAAGCACGCACGCTGCCTCACTGAGACTTACTTCAACACTGGTGCCCCGATATCTAGGCGCTCTTCAGCCGCACCTTGACACGCTCACCGTGTCCGAGCCTCACTTCTCCTCCGGTGCACTTGATGACCAGGTGCTCTTCACCAGCACCCTCGATGCACCACGACACGCACCCTGCGCATCCGAGACTCACTCCACTTCCAATGCACACGTTGATCAGCCACTCCCCACCAATGCCTCCTGTGCACCACAACACACAACCTGCGTGTCCGAGACTCGCTCCACCTCCGGTGCACACACCGACCAGGCGCTCCTCACCAGCACCTGCGGTGCACCACAACACGCACCTGCGCATCCGAGTCTCCCTCCAGCTTCGGTGCACACTCTGACCAGGCGCTCTCCGGTAACACCTGCGGTGCACCACAACATGCACCAAGTGCATCCAAAACTCACTTCAGTTTCGGTGCACACGTTGACCAGGCGCTCTTCACTAATGCCTCATGTGCACCATGACACGCACCAAGCACGTCTGAGTCTCACTTCTCCTCCGTGTGTCCAAGATCACAGGGCACACCTTCTGAGGGTCTCGAGCTGCCACAACACAAGTCCACGGTGTCGCTTGAAACTTCTCCGGAAACTTTTATGTTCCTGTGTTTCCTAACAGGGAGCCAGCTCACTTGGGCCCTTGGGGTTACAAGACACAGCACAAAGCACAGTCTCTGTCAAGCAGGGGGACCCTGCACCTCCACGCACAATCCCAACAACCTCTTCCTTGGTTAGTACAGCAAACTGCAGACCAGCCCCACATCACGAAGCAAGGATTGGTCTTTCCCCAGCAGTCTCTTCAGATGCTTCTTCCTTAGCAGAGGTTCCTCTTGACCACAAAATGGGTCCAAGCCTTTTCACTCTCAATCCATTTCTGTGTCATTCCAACGTTCAGGGGTTTCAGCTCTCGTATTTATACCCCTTAATGTCTTTAAAGTTTGGTCTGCTCAGGGGTCTCTGACCCCTCCCTAAATCAGTTCTGGGTGTCTCCCTTCCAGGGTCACCTTTCTCCCTTTGATACTGGGGGTCTGGATCCTTAATCACTCAGCAGGAGATGGGTCAATGTGTTTATATCATCAGCCCAGGCCTTTTCACCTCCCCGGCTTCTCCTCTCCCTGCTCTCCAGATACAGGGCAGCCTGGTGCCATCGCAACCCCTCCCTGGGTGAAGACTTCTCCCAGCTCCTCGCACCTCTCAGATCCAGACAAAGAATCCACATTCAGCAAAGACACACAGAAATGCTTGAAGCACAAAACCCAGCCACTTTCTAAAAGAGTGGCTTTTGAACACACAGTGACAAAACCACTTTCATAGAAAGATGTGTTATGACACTGTGAGTTCATACATACCAAACTTCACCTCTCCATCACAAATGTACAGGAAACTAGGCTAACTAAACACAATACCTAGCCTCTCCCATTCTCTCCTATGGGCAGAATGGCCTTTCACTAGTTTAAACGAAATGGAGAGTTTTTCACTGGCATGACATAGAACACACTTCAGTATATAACCTGCCTTTTATCTACACTGCACCCTGCCCAGGGGTTACCCAGGACCTACCACAGGGGTGCCCAATGTATCCAAAAGAGCAGGCAAGGCCTGACAAGTGGATGCACTTGTCAGGATAACATGCTAATTTAGCAAACTTTGCGCAGGCCCTACACTACAGGCCTGAGTTCCCTTGTCTGCGCGCCTCTGCATTACTAGCCCTTGAACATACAGTGCACATCACTAGGGATTTTACTAGCAAACATAACAACCAATTACCATTACACTTTACATAGGGAACTCTTGTACTTTGACACCAGCAGTGGCAAAGTACCCAAAGCATCTAAAAACAAAGGAGGTAGAGGCCAAAAGTCAGGGTAATCACGCCAAGATATGCCAGGTCTAACAGTCCTGTTTTTGAAAGCTTCAAAGTCTCTTTCCCATTGCTGCTTGCAGTTCCGCTAATGTCCACTTAATCTCCCTGTTGTCCCCTACACCACCACCTGCCACCGTCCCTGTTTGTGTTTGATTTTAGTGTTTTTACTTTACCCAGCACTGCTTCCAGCTCATCTGCCCCGGCACACCGCTACGTTTTAAGAACTAATAAAACAATTACTGTGTATATGCATTAGGAATAATTGGGGGAAAATGTCATGAAACATACCTCGATATCGAGTATTTCCAGTGCAATTAAGGTGCACTTTTAAAAACTGACATGCAAATACGTGCATATATTGTATGCCTATACACTCTGTGTTTGTTTTAAAATGGCTCTTGCATTTTATACATTACTGAGAAAGAGCGCTAATGCGTTCGTCCCTTGTTTATGTCGATGGTCTATCCCTGGG
This sequence comes from Triturus cristatus, assembly GCF_964204655.1. Lineage (NCBI taxonomy): Eukaryota > Metazoa > Chordata > Amphibia > Caudata > Salamandridae > Triturus > Triturus cristatus. Next base: position 336,430,267 of record NC_140590.1, on the reverse strand, counting down.
CAGGGAGGGGACAGACAGCAAGAGAGAGATTGAGAGCGAACAAGCATGTATGCTAATTTACACCCTCTTACCCCCAACACATCTCCCCTCACGATTGCTTCAACAGCATCACTGGAAAAATAATCGATGTGGCTTCTATTTTAAATGTTTGAAGTTTAATCAAAGTGATATTCTGCTGGGAAGTTTGGTCTGTAATTGTTTGCAAAATCCAAGATAATTTGGAGTAAGGATTATTTTGTGTTATGTCACCGTCATTTGACAGAACGCTTCAGCCATATGGATGAACCTTTGAAGCTTTCAGAACTGCTGAAGAGTAGCTAGATGAAAGTTTTTGGCCGTCACCAGCATTCTTTTAAAATAACTCCAATTTAGTTTAATGTTTATTATGTTTTAGTCTGATATCCCTGACAATTTTAATAAAATACATCTTAATTTTGCATGTGTGTGGAAAGGAGAGCAGTTTTGAATCCCGGTTGATTTTAATATACATTTTATCTACAAGCGTGTCAAGCTTCATGTTTCAGCATGGCGCTGCTTTTTTAATCACACTACAGCGGCAGTACGTAGAGCTTCCATCATGCTCTGCTTTGGGGGCCGATTATCTCCACTTAATCTCCCCCAGTAGCGGATGGCATTGCTCGCAGGTGGGGGCGCAAGGGTCGCCGGGGAGGATTCGCGGGAAATTTAAATAAAATTAAATTAAACTTACCTTTCCGCCGCTCCTGGTCCTGCATCTTCTCGGCTCCTGCTATCCTGCCTCCGACAGGAAGCAGGCAGCCAGGCTCCCTCCCCTAAGCCAATCCAGCGCTGCAAGCAGAGTTGTGATTGGTTGGGCTGCCGTCTAGCCAGAGGCTAATGGGGTGGGCATGTTCTCCATGCAGGCTGCATAGCAGCGTGCATGGAGTAGGGCACAGTGTGCATGACTGGTTTAGGCAGCCCAAGAGGGCCGACCAAACAGTCTTTGTGCACTCAGGAGTGGCCATGCTCAAAGAGCAAAGCAGACCCGCCCACAATGCCGCAAAGGAAACATTAGATGGTAATAACTTTTAGTTATTGCCATTTTATCTTTTGGCTTTCTCGCACTGCAAGAAAGCAGTGGGGCGACGCTCCTCCACCCTATTGGAGGAGCCGTCCCTGATCTCCCCCGTGCTACACCCCACACCACCACCTTACACTGTCGCTGTTTGTGTTGATCAGGCGCTCAGCTCTGGAGGATCGTACACTCACTAGCACTGCTAGCTCGGGCACAAAATTTTCCTAAACTTAACGTATTTGGTTACAACATGCATCATCCCACACCTGGACTCACCCTATAGTGTGCCTTTTGGATGGGAATCAAACCCGAGTGGTTCCAGCCTTACCGGATTGCGATCCTCAGGCTTAGACAGTATGTGTCTCTCCCCATTGTCACATATCTGTGGACATTACACCTTGTTGCTGGGTGGAACCTTAACGGAGGCCCCCGCTTGGTTAATGGAAAAACTTCACTGTGAATTACCGTAATACAGACATTCCTGTGCCCTATGTTCTGCCATTATTTACTGCATAACCTTTGAAAGGAGCACAGATGCTCTGTGACCTGAATATTTATGGTGATTCAAGTGTTTATTTCATGATCTGTTGCATTATGTTCCCTGAAGTTCTTGATATATGTCTTTTATGCCTTGCATAGTCAGGATAACAAGTACTATACAATATGCTTGCATAGTATGCACAGTAATAATGGGCTTTCTGCAAACCTCGGCAGCTTAAAAAGCTGTATTCCAAAATGCCTCCTCGGCTAATGGGGCCAAGCCTTTCACATAAATCATTTTTACACAGCCCACTTCTGCCCACACTAGCTCCCACATGGGTGCTTAAAAATATCACTGCACTGCAAATAAAAAAGCAAAAGTAAAAAATATTGTCATTTACAACACCAATAGCTCTAACTTCACAAATGCGAGACCAATTGCATTGCAAATGCTTGTTTTAGTATAGTGTCTGGTTTTATTTTATGGAGTTTGATTTCTAGAAAGATAAGACATGAGTTTCAAAAGACTGATTATGTATTCTGCTGAAGACCTGTTTGGTGAGCTCTATAGCTGTCTTGAATCTGGTTGGCTGTAAAAATGATATTAGTGGCTCAACCTCACAAAGTCATTTAACATTTGTCTGAAGAGCTGTGTTACAGAAAAGCCTTTACAACAAAAGTATAATACCTAAAGTGAAAAATTGACATAGTTCAACTGTACTTGACTACGGAAAAATTATGTTGAAATGTAATGGAAGTTCATGAACGAGAATGCATCTGAGAGTTTTTATGGAGCATGCCTGCACGAACGTGTTTCTCTGGGTTTCAGGGGGATATTCTCAAGAACGTGTGAAAACTACTGCAAAAGTAGCTTAACGCAACTCTTCACATCGCAGTCTATCGCAGGAAAATAACACCGTGGTAACGCGGCATTACCAAGCCGGCGGCACCATAAGATATGCTCACGATAACGCGTTAAAAGTCAGCGAAAAACTCAATACGCCGCCGCCAAAATGCGATACATGAATGCAAAAAAAGCTACGATGATGCCAAGCGCGATACAAAAATCAGCGAAAACCAGCCACAGGCCTGCAATCCCACGCGTCATGCGGGAAAATGTACCATAAAAGCAAAAAACATAACCACACTAAAACCAAATCAAACTGCGTAGCACCATGGATGCACCCGGACCGAGTGCAGAGGACAACCCGAATCCCACAAGCCCCATGGAGTACCAGCCAGGAACCCCGTGCTCGGGAACGGGCAAGGAGAAGAGGAAGAGGAAGATGGGGTTCAGTTCGCAGGAAGACCGGATCATCGTTACGGAGGCGATCGAACACTACCAACAACTGTCCGTCACCTCCACTGCCGCATTGGCAACACAAACGGAAATATGTCAGTCCATTGTCACCAACGTGAATGCAGTCAGGGTGTCGAGGAGGTCAATGGAGGAGGTCAAGAGGCGCTGGCATGAAGTGCACAGCCAAACCAAGGAGAAACTCGCTGCCAACAGGAAAGCAGCAAAGGCGAATGGAGGTGGTACTCCTGCGCCACAGGAGGAGCTGGATGAGCTGGAGCAAATGGTGGCCACAGTTATCAGTGCGGGGATGGTGCAAGGAGTTGCGGGTCTGGACACAGCTCGATTTGACCTGACCTAACAGCAACAGGGGGAGTAACGACCAGGGACTGGGGGGACAAAGGGAGATGGGCACAATGGCACACATGCACAATCATGCGCAGCACACTCAACACCCACAATGAGTGTGGAACACGTCCCTGACACCCTTGGCACACTGCAGCACACATAGAAATACCAAGTAGGCCCCCGTCCACAATGTGCACAAATGGGCCCCCCTCCATATCCCCAATGCCACAACCTACCCCTGCACATGTGCTGAATCCAGAAAAGCAGTGGCTCTATGAGCCACACAGACAATGCAAGTGACACTGCCTGACCGATAGCATGGCTGCACTCACAATACATGACATGGTGCATGAGACGACTCTGAGGTGGCTGAGTGTGGACCATATCCGTAAAGGCGCAGGTCACACTCTGACACATCCACACGCACCTACAACCCATGACATCAAAAACACATCTGCAGACAAACAATGCTCAAGAGTACCAAATATGTCCAAGAGCACAAATGACCCAAGTCGCAAACATCACAGCACCTGAAAAGCACACTAGTCAAAGGCACACCAACTCATAGGGATAAGGGGACGCCAAATCAGAGCTGCAGGGCAGACTCACCAACAATGCAGCACACACACATAGCAATCACAGCACATCAACATTGACGACAATGTGGTACAAAGTGCAACACTCACACCACAGGACAGAGGACACAACTGGTGCCGCTTGTGCGTAGAAACTGACCAATCACATCTGGCATTGCATGACACCGTGACATGAGAATGTATGAATATAACCTCACATCCGTTATGTAGTTGAAATGTCCACTGTCTGCCATCAAATAGCCAGCTCCTCCAAAACAGTCACAATGTACATTGTCATGCAGTCTGTATGTAAATATGTACAATGCGTCATCATACATGGAACACACTGTTAACCTGCATCTCCCCGTTACATTGCAGAGGAACAATAAATGCCTCCTGCAGAGCAGACCACACATCTCTACAGTGATGATGAAGAGTACACCCTGCACATTTGCCCAGACACCCTCCAACATCTCGTGGACAGCATCCGCACCCCATCCCCAGGAGCAGGGCAGCCCAGCTGCATCGCGGTGACCCCACCCCCTGCACAGACCACACAGCAGGAAGCACACACCACCATGGCTGGCCCACAGAACCACCACAACCAACACATGGAATTCCAACGCCGTGTGTTAGCATGCCAGGTGGAGTTGGCAGATCAGCTGCGGGTGGGTTTCGAGCTCGTGGCAGCCAAACTCAATGCCATACGTGGGTGTCTGAGTCCAATCAGGGACCACTTACAGTCCCTAGCAGACACCCCCTGTCTGCGTGATGCTCACCGACAATCCTTGGCTGACCTCGCTGGGGCCATTACTCGGATACAAGAACAGTTGAGTCAGACAGGCTCCAGCGATGACAGTACGGAGTTGGCACAGATGCGGAGGACAATGGAGACCATGGAGCGGATGCAGGCCGGAAAGATGGCTGCCACGGCTAAACACCAGTGAGATGTAGCTGGGATCTTCCAGGCCTTTCAGATCCTCATCTTGCCATTGCTGCCACAGAGCCTGTCCCAGATGACTGCTGCTGGAACTTCGACACACACATCTCCACCCCGATGTGTCATTTGCAGACAGTGATGCAGCCCTATCACCTTCGCACCCTGATGTATGAGTGGCCCACGATGATGCTGCCGTAACACCACCCCACACACCTGACACACCAGACACAGAAGACATCTCAGAGGAGTAAGATGTGGAGGGTAATGACTGTGTGAGGAAGGAGGTCGTAGCATCCGTACCCTCCTCATGGCCTGGTTCAGACCTATGCATCATGCCCTGGAATACCACCTCCCACTGTCCCCCTGAACACTCTGTGACATTCACCTGGACCCTGACATGGACTGTCATATCTGCTCCTGTATCAATGACACAGAAATCCGGCTGTGGACTGAACTCCTCCACTTCCGATTAACTTTGCATTCCTCAAGGGCTCTGGTTTGCCCACCACTGGGCAACCATGTCATGTGGGCTTGTACTGGCCATGTACCCCTCCAGCTCCGAGACTCCCCAGAATGTGAATAAAACATTCAAAATCACACGGATGTGTCATGTCTATGTTCACTCACGTGTACAAGTATGGATGAATGTAGGGACGTTGATTGCACTGAAAGGTAAACCCTGCTAAATGTCATCAATGCGCGTGTTTGAGCCTGACCCTCATGGCCAATTAGATGAATGTGAAGGCGTGAACTAGCTGTGGCCTCATTGCACATGAACAACAATCTTGCATCTCCCAATGTAGCCCCACATCCATGTATCATATAGGGCTGTGTGTGTGTAAATGTCAGAATAGGTATCCCGCCTGAAGTAGTGTCCCCCATCGCATGTGGCTACAGTACATCTCTTCGCATGACGTACTCACACACATCAGTGTGGACACAGCCTGTTTTAATGGATCATATTGATCCACATGGCAAGAAGTTGGACACCATGCTCACATTGCTGAAGACACGTAAGGGAACAGGTCTACCAGCAACTATCCCAAACACAATGTGTGGCTCATAGTGGCAGAGCTGCCAATAGGGATTCACCACCTATTTACCAGAGGCAGTCTGTCCCTCCCTGTGTACGGACAATGCTCATTGAGGCACACGATGTCTCAAACTAATCAACACTCATCACAGTTGTACACTGGTGAAGTTGCGTAGACTTTATTTGCATGTTCGTGTCAGTACGGGCAAGTGATGGGACACAACAGGCAGACAGATGCTTAAGACACTTACAGGCAGAATGGGAACGTGTCGAGGTGCAAGGAATGGGGTGGCAAAAAGGAACACATATCCTTACGGTTGGCAACGGTCTCAGCCCACCTTGCCTTGCTGGTTGAGTCATGTGATGTTTGGCGTCTACTCATTGCCCTGTGTTAGGGGACACGACTCACAGCCCATGGGATCTGCATGGAGCTGTGCCACCAGACTGCACCGACTGTGCTATGCTGACAGTGAGCAGGTGAAAGGGACCAACAAGGTCACATGTTGTGCTACATTGCCATGTGTGTAGTCTCCCTCCAGCAGTATGTCAGATTTTGGAACGTTGCCAAGCGACGCTGTGCAGCTCCGTCCATGGGGCTGCAGCACCTTGCACAGGTGTGTGACAACACGCGTAGGTGCACGTACATGCATTCTGAGTCCGAGCGAATGCAGACATGTCCACTGTTGTTCTGGCTTATGTGACCAGTCCTCCACGATGCAACACGGTGTTGGGACTTTGTCATTTCAAACTTCTCAGAAGAGCTGTGAAATAGCGAAACATAGATGTTATCATGCTTAGAGTGAAAAATATATGATCAAGCTTAAATTTCACGTGACTGGTGTAATATAATGTTGAAATGTAACAAGACTTCAAATACCAGCATGCATCAGGCCCATATTGTTGGCACTCTTCTACTAGAAGGCCTTGCTCCATCCCTACAGTGTTAGACACGTGGAGCTCTATAATTTACAGGGAAGGTAAAAAGGCTTGAGGCGTGGACTATAAACACCAACTGCTGAACTGCCAAAGTGCCGCAAAACACCAGTAAACCCATAGTCTCGAACAAAGGGACAGTAGCCACCCTCCCCTGGGGGTGCTCTTTTGATGTGCAGGGGACTCAATGATTGTCGTCCACACTGTGGGAGTATTGATGAGAGACCAGAAAAAACATAAACAGGGCTGGATGTCAGGCTTTTCCATGATATGTGTCTATGTTAGTGTCTCCTGGGCTGCGATAGAGCTGTGTCCTGGAGTGGGAGGCGGCCTGAGTGATCAGCAGAGGCTGAGATTAATTCACACATTCTACCCATCACTTTTTGTTTACTTCAGTGGATGGTATGCCTAGGCTGGCTCTTCGGCTCACTGTGACACTACACCCAAGCTGCACTCCACCAAAGAAGAAAGTAAGTAAGTAAAAAAAATTATTGTATCAATTAACAAAAATTGTTACAAAAATATCTCCAATACAATATACACTCCACCAAAGAGCCCCTGAAGAGCCTCAGCTAGGGTGAACAGGGCAGGACTGACCATAGCGGGCACCGGGCGTTTCCCCGGTAGGCCGCTAGGGTGGGGGCCGGTTTTGGCCCCCTGGGGGCCGTTTTTGTTACCGGGGGTCGGCAATATCAGCCCCCAGTAACAACATCGGCTGAAACCAGCCCTCGCAAACTGCTCGGCTGCACTCCCCCTCACCCCAGGGGTGGGGGGGGCAGCTGAGCAGTTTGCCAGGGCCGGTTTCTGTTCCCAGTCCGGCCCTGAGGGTGAAACTGATCCACGGTTGCTTGTGTTCTGGTTCAGGGAGGACCTGGCCTGGCAATTGGGGTTGGACTGTTCCTATTGGAGCATGGAAAGGACTAATGTGTTACATATGGCTGTGTCGAAACCGAGATGGCATGGTGTGCAAAATAGCAATGGACGGAAATGCGACCCAGAGTAATTTCCAGGGATTAAATTAATTCAAGCATTCCGCCGATCACGTTTTGCTTCCGTCAGTGTTCATGCAGTCTGTGTGTCTGCAGCTCCTGTTGCCTCTCACTGCTTGTCTCTAGGTCTCTGATTGGTGATTTAGGCATTGAGAAGGAAAGGTATCTCATCTGTCTCCTGGTGCTCTGTGTTGATTTGACCCCAGTGCTTTCATTTTTGAATTTAAAGCAGATATTCGATTTCAAATGAAAGTCTAAAGCAAAGCTTGATGAGTCATTCCCGCTGAATAAAAATGTTGACTACTAAAGATATATATTTCAATCTATAATGCATAAACCAGATGAGGCCATTGCCCCTTGTGTTCCAAGTTTAAAGCAGAATGTTCAGCATTGTGATTTAGACAACAACTGTGAATAGGCCTCTGAGACCAGTGCAGACTGTGTCTGCTGCCTTCCATCAGAAGCTGCTTTCAAGACCTCGGCTATTCAACATGAAAGGCATTTGATGCCAAGGATCCAAGACATCCAGGTACCTGTTATATGGAGCCGGCAGGTTTTCCAAATTTCATATTACTAAAGGATACAAAAACCTTCTATTAGAAGAAAGCTCACCATACTTCAGCACTTTTGCCACCCATTGTAAGCTTTTTATCTATAAATGTTTCAGCTTTGGTGTTTCATCAGCTGCAGTTTTTAGAGTGGAAAATCAACGTGTTGTCCACGAAATACTACACTGCCTAAATTATACTGCTGACATTTTCCAACAAGCATTGGCATAGCCAATAGGTCTCGCTTTTGGGACCGTATAAGTATTTAGTTATGCAGCACAATATCCTTACTGCAACAACATCAACTGTTGCATGGTTAAACACTTAAAAGGTCTCAAAGGCGTGACCTATTGGCTATGCCAATGCTTGTTTGTCTTAAGGCAGCCAGTTTTATCATTCCGAGGGGCAGAGGAAAGGCTATTCAAACCGGGTAAAGCGATTCCTCTTTAAGCAGACTTGCAAAGTTGTTTTGCTTAAATCCTTGTGCATAAAGTTCACACGCATGTTTTGTAAACCATTCATTTCACTGACTCTGCTTTAAACAAGCATCCGAGGCCCCCAGGGCACTTTGTGTAATACGGTCACTGGTGGAATGTTTCTTAAGGTTATTGAGGGATTGAAAGATATAGAATTAGTGGCCTTTGATAGGTTGAAATTTAGCAGCTTATTGAGAAAGTAGTAATGAATAAATAACCTTTCAAAACACATAGGGCCAGATTACAAATGGCCGCTAATTGCCAAACCCTGCACAAGCATCTGGGAGTTATCAGGTGTGATAAGCGTTGCCCCTTTCGTTAGATTTCAGCAGGTCAAAACTGCAGCAATTTATCAAAGGGAAAGCATATAACGGGACATGCAGATTTTGGTACAATAAGCACCAATATCTCCATGTGTCTCCACAAGACATCGGAATATGAAATAATTAACGTAAGTGGAACGTAACTCCAAATGCTTGGATTTACATACACAGGGCCATTAATGAAATAACAGGGAAACATTTCCTGGGAGCATAAGAGGCGACACTGTGGTTAATATTTTTTTGCACACTTCTGACGTATGAAATCTTTTGCACATGCACGCTCTTCCCTGATATAATCTGTGGCGTTTCCTGCTGTAACATTGCATGATACTCTATCCACTGTTTTGTGTTACTGAAGCCTCCTGAGCCATGCACTCCTTACGAAATCCAGAGTTCTGGGCTTGATAGGTGGAATGTATGCTTGTTAAAAAATAAGTATGAATTTAATCAATAAAATGTAGACAAATTGGCTATTTCCAAAAGCTCAATCCCAACTGAGAGTTAGCCTACAGCAAGTCATTCGCGTTACGATTTTGGCAATCTTTTTATTGTTCTGTTTCACAGGAAACTTTTTTAAAGTTGTAAAAATGTAGGATTTCTTGCCCTCGTTTGCACCCAATGGTCAGGTAATTGCCAAATAGTTTTCGGGTATTGATAGACACCCCGGTCCCTCCCCCGGCTCTCACAAAGGATGAGACTGACATTGAGATAATGGCCCTGTCGAGCTGTGAGGTCAATTGTGCTCCAGGAGGAAGAAAAGAAAAGCATTTGCAATGCAATAGGTCTCGCATTTATGCGAGTTTGAGCTATTGACATTGCAAATAACAATGCCTTTTATTTTTGTTTTCATTTTAAAAACATAAATAAAAGGCATATCATTTACAATGCCATTAGCTTAAACTCGCGTAACTGCGATACCTATTGCATTGCAAACACCCCAGTGTCTCCGTGTGAATACTCTTCCCCGGCAGGGAGCCCCCTCGGGCGGTTCCATTTGAGTGTCCCAGTGGGGAGACGGGTGATTGCCCAGGAAGCATTTGTTGCAGAAATGTCCTGTACTGTGCCACTCAGGCAGCTGGGGAGCACCACATATAGTGTTGATGTTACCTCTGATGCAGTTAGAGGTGTCTGGTGAGATGCGAAGCGCTAGATGCAGTATTGCTCTGTACTGTGACGCAATTGCAATAGACTAACAGGGTGGCATGAACTAGATGAATATATTAAATTACAAAGCGCCTTAAGACGGAACGGAGAACATCAAAGCGGCTGTGAAAGTGAAAGTGATCGCGATGGCGATCAAGCGCGATGCACGCCTGCGCACATGCACTGTAGCTCTAGGCCGGCCATGGTAGCATTCTTTTAAGCAAAAGGAGGGACGCGGAGCCAAGTTTGTTAGGTCCTGCTCGTAGGCCCCAATGGAATAGTAGATAAGGAATGAGCAGTTCCTAGGGGTGCTGTCTAAGACAGGGGGAAGGGGGGGAAGGGGAAGCACAGGTCTTTCTTCGAAATGCCCTCACACACCCCAAGGGATGTCATGCTTCATCATATGGGCATTTGCCCCTCGTCTGGCCGGCGCTGCAATGCCTGACGGGCTCCCGAAACCGGGGCTCTTTATCGGGGATCTTTTGAAGAAGCCGTATGGGTGCGTGTGGGTGTGAGGGCGGGTTGGTGCACTAGGGGTGAGATGGATAAAAAAGGTTATAAGAGCAGTCCTACCAATTACAGTTTTAATTCATGAGGTAGCTGTGGTGAGAAACACATTTGTGATTTTTTGAAGGAACTTCAAGTGGCTAAAAAGTCTCCAACCCAGCTACGGAGTGATAGTAGACTAGGTAGATGAGTCGTGAAGGAACCGGTGCTCGGTAGTCAGAGGTGGTAAAATAACAAGTGACCAGCATGATATGCGATCGTAAGTGGTTTGGTGAGGGAGACAAACTCGACTAATCATGACGTGCATCAATAATGAGCGTCTAATTAGGCAACATGATAGAACGTCTAAACAAAACAATACAATCGACCGGGACCTGCAGGGTAATGAGGTTATAAAAATTGTGATCCGGTGGCTAAAGCACATATGACAAAAAAAACCCCGACTGTAATACAATAACAATAGTAGTAAAACTAACTAAAGACCATGCAAGATAGGAAAGCTACTGTAAAACAGGTAACGGGCATATGTTAAAGACTCACCCCCAATGGCCTAATTCGGGCTGACGGGGAGGTACAGAGCACTATAGTTGCTCCGGAGTCTAAGAGGATGGCAAAAGAAAAGAAAAACATGACAGGTCCTGTTACAGTAATCTATTGACAAATTGGCGTACAAGGAAGGCTAACCGTTTTCGATCAAAACCCCGTTTAGTACTCACAGCGGTAGACAAGCAACTTTGCCGGTGTCCTACCCTCGCTCTGGGCCCCGTGAAGAGACTCTTTCATAGGCGTGCTTAAATAGCGCTTTGCGATGAGCGTACCTGAACGTGGCGGCCATCTTGGAATGGGCTCACAGAACAATTCCAATGAGGATCACTTTCCGGAAGTTCTGGTTTTTCGCCGTAATATCGCGGCAGCCATATTGGAGGGGATTAGGTAGTATAGGAGTTAAAAGGTGTGATCTATGTAATCGAAGGCTGCCCCTCATTAGTATTCCTGTATGTTCGTGAATCATACCCAGACTTAATATTATGTAGTGCGTAATGTTAGCAAGGGAAAAAAATGTTAAAAAACATGAACGAGCAGAGTTTCTCAAAAGTGCTCATAAAGTTTAGAGTGCCTAAAAAAAATCCACCTCGGAGTATGTTACTCAAGAATAGACCATCCATTAAGGGCATGTAATTATTATCAGTTCAGTTTAAAATGTGTGGTAATTCAAAACCAGAGGGATGGTATCATACCAGTATAAATGGAGTTGTGCCATAGATTGATTAGAGGTGACGTGATACCAGTTCAACCCTGATGTTTCTAATTATTGTTGAGTTCTGCCCAGGGTATGTCGTCATTTAAACCCCTGAGATGAGACCCCAACTTAAACACCCAGCATTGTTCTTTCCTAAACAGGGCTTCTTTTGTGATGTTGGGGAAGGCCTCTAGAATAGTCCACTTTAAATCATTGGGCGTATGATTTTTTTCTGCAAAATGTGAACACATTTTAGTATTTATTTTTTTGCAACGTACGTTGCTTCTGTGTTCAATTAATCTGGTTTTGGCTTGGCGTGTGGTCATCCCAATGTATTGTAGGGGGCAGGGACACGTGATCAAATAGATACAATTACGAGTGTTGCAATTAGTGTGTCTTTTCTGGGTCCAACTCCAGTTGCTAGTAAGTTGAACCGTTTTTGAAGCTCGAGTTAAAGGACATGCCACACATTGACCGCAAGGGTAATGACCACTAACCGGAGGTAGGTTGGTTCCATAAGGTGGTGGGAACCGCAGGGTCTGTCTTTTTTGGTCTGGTGTTGATAAGGAGATCCTTAAGGTTTGACGTGCGTCTGAAGGCAAATCTCGGTTTTGGTATGGACAAATCACCTGAGTCCAGGATACGCCAGTGTTTATTAATGACCCTTTTTAACATGTTGGATTCTGTGGTAAAAGTAGTCACACATGTGATCAGATCTAATTCAGGTTTGGTTTTTGATTCCAAGAGGGTAGATCTGTGAGTGTTGCGTGCTCGTTTCTGTGCATTGTCAATGATACGGGTAGGGTATTGTCTCTGAGCTAGATTCATACTAAGTTCAGACGCTTGTCTTTTATAGTTTTCCATTTGGCTGCAGTTCCTGCGGATGCGCAGGAACTGCCCGGTAAGGAAGATTATCCTTAAGTGCTTTTGGATGGAAACTATTGTATAGTAAGGGACAGTGGCTGTCAGTGGGCTTTTTGTATGTGATTGTTTCCAAATAGCCCATCCGGTTGATAATGGTTAGGTCAAGGAATGGTAGTTCCTGTGTGGAACAGTTAGCGGTGAATTTTAAAAAGGGATTGAGATCATTGATCCATGACATGAAATTTGGAATATCATCCATGTTACCCTTCCAAAAGATTAAAATGTCATCGATGTAACGCTTCCATAGGAGAACGTTACTCGAAAAAGGGTTGGTGTCCGTGAGCACATACCTTGCCTCAAAGTCCGACATATAGAGACATGCCAGACTTGGGGCAAAGGTACTGCCCATCGAAGTACCTTGGGTTTGGTGGAACATCAGTTCCTCAAATTGAAAAAAGTTTTCGGTGAGAGCGATACTTGCACACTCCATGACGAAACTCGCGGGGGTAGGTGAGTCCCAGTTCGTATTGAGTAAGATCGTCTCAACCACCTCAAGAGTATTAAGCTGAGGGATGTTGGTATAGAGGGCCTCAACATCCAGTGTAAGAAGTACATCTGGATGTGGGCCCTCCAAATTGGTAAGTTCAATCAATTTCAGGACGTCTCTGGTGTCTTGTAAGAATGTAGGAGTGGTACGTACTAATGGTCGTAAAAAATGATCGCAAAATTTAGAAAGTGGTTCCAAAAGGGACCCTATGCCAGACACAATTGGTCTTCCAGGGGGGGGGAGATACCCCTTTGTGGATTTTTGGCAGTGTATAAAAGTAGGGTATTCTTGGCTTAGTGTTCACTAGAAATTCAGCTTCATTTTTAGAAATCCATCCTTGGTTCCTTGCTGCTGTGACCATGGAGTTTATTTTGGTAGACAGGCGAGGCGTGGGGTCAGTAGTGAGTGGTGTATAGTAGTTGGTATTTTGTAATTGGCGTAGACATTCCATCCGGTAGTCTGTGCTCGCCATAATCACTATAGCGCCACCTTTGTCCGCTTCCTTGATAGTTATGGCGGCGGCGTCGGCTAGTGTTTTTATAGCCAGGGCCTCCTCATTGGTCATGTTAGAAAAATTCGAAGTATGGCGTTTGTTGGATATTTCTTTAAGTACTGCTTTCTCAAAAGTAAGGACTTCTGATGGGACCATACTGGTGGTAGGAGTGAAAGTACAGGGTTTTCGTAGACCGGTATCCGAAGGATGTGAATTCGGTTGTTCGCCAAAATAGGCCTTGAGGCGGATTTTTCTAAAGAGATTATGGATTTCCAAGTTAGTGCGAAAGGCATCTACTTTGGGTGTAGGTACAAATCCTAGGCCTCTTTTAAGGACATTTGTTTCTGTGTTGGTAAGAAGGCAATCTGACAGGTTTACGATTAATTTTTCTTCTCCTGGTGGCTCCGTAGTTCCATGTGTGGTGGTGGTTGTGGTGCCTGATCCTGCCATTGTACTTGTTTTTGTTGGTTCTGTGCGCCTCTTCTTCTTCTGCCTCGCCCCTTGCCCCAGCCTCTGCCTAAAAAAGGTTGTGGTTGGAAGGGTGGGAAGAGGGGTGGTGGTCCTTGTGGATATTGCCACATGGGTGGTCCATGGAATGGATAAGAGCCTTGAAAAGGAGGCGGCCCTTGGAAAGGTCCCGGTCCTTGGTATGGCGAATTGCCATATCCGTACATGGTGTTGGTGGGTCTACGAGACTGCTGGTTGCGGTAATAGGTCCCTTGCGACTCAGAACTGGAGTTTCTGCTTGAGGAATTGGTGCGTCGGCGTGGATTAGTACTGTCGTCGGATAAGTAGTCATCTCCAGAGGGTACAAAATCATCTTTAAGGTAGGGGTACACCTTTTCCTTGCTGAACCGTGTGATGTCCTTCTGGAGCTTAGTTACTTTTTGTTGCATCAAGTAATCTTTGTTGTCATTGATCTCTTTTGTTATTTCTGCCAGTTTTGCCTTGAAGGCGGTGATAGTTATGTTGGCCTTCATAGTACCTTCTGCTATGGTAATCTTTTGGATGAGTTCGTCAGCTAACCTTTTGGCGGTTTTTATAATGAGTACCAGCAGGTCCCTGGTGCATTTCCATGACACCAGGGACCATTCTACCTTAAATAGCTTGTCCTCTAGGAAAATCCTTGGGGTGTTACTGACGATCAAACCGTTCGGTGCTATATTTGCACGCAGATATTCCGTCATGATGGCACCGTGCATGATAATTTTCATGAGTTGCCTTTTCATGTTTAAGATAGTAGTCCAATCTCCAGCTGAGTTGCTGGTTGATGCCCCTCCATCTGGATCCAGTATGGAGGGTCCACTCAGAATTTCTGAGACGCAATCCTCGCCAAAGGAAAGGCCTTGGATGTTGTCCATGGCGGATGTGAGGCGACTAGCAGTGGCTAGTAGGAGAAACGAAAGTCCCACGGCTGGACCGCCGCGCGTTGCTTTTGATCAAAAGGAGGGACGCGGAGCCAAGTTTGTTAGGTCCTGCTCGTTGGCCCCAATGGAATAGTAGATAAGGAATGAGCAGTTCCTAGGGGTGCTGTCTAAGACAGGGGGAAGGGGGGGAAGGGGAAGCACAGGTCTTTCTTCGAAATGCCCTCACACACCCCAAGGGATGTCATGCTTCATCATATGGCATTTGCCCCTCGTCTGGCCGGCGCTGCAATGCCTGACAGGCTCCCGAAACCGGGGCTCTTTATCGGGGATCTTTTGAAGAAGCCGTATGGGTGCGTGTGGGTGTGAGGGCGGGTTGGTGCACTAGGGGTGAGATGGATAAAAAAGGTTATAGGAGCAGTCCTACCAATTACAGTTTTAATTCATGAGGTAGCTCCAACCTTATTAAAATTGTGAAGAAGCCCTGTATAGGAAATAATGTTCCCTAAGGGCTAATCTTAAGTGAGTGTGGTCAACATGTTTCGTGCCCCATCTGCCCCAGAAGGGGTCAATGGCACTTCGTCAGGACCAATTAAGTGAGAAATACGTGCACCGCCGTATCGCACTAGTTGCTGATTACGGCAGGAGGAAGTTGATGGAGAACTGGTACTGGGATGTACCAAGACCTGTGGGAAAGGGGACAGGGTGAAAAAAAGAGGGGGGGAATAAAACCAGCGGTTAAACCTGCCAAGAAAACATTAAGTACAGGTGCTGTGGTGAGAAACACATTTGTGATTTTTTGAACGAACTTCAAGTGGCTAAAAAGTCTCCAACCCAGCTATGGAGTGATAGTAGACTAGGTAGATGAGTCGTGAAGGAACCGGTGCTCGGTAGTCAGAGGTGGTAAAATAACAAGTGACCAGCATGATATGCGATCGTAAGTGGTTTGGTGAGGGAGACAAACTCGACTAATCATGACGTGCATCAATAATGAGGTCTAATTAGGCAACATGATAGAGCGTCTAAACAAACCAATACAATCGACCGGGACCTGCAGGGTAATGAGGTTATAAAAATTGTGATCCAGTGGCTAAAGCACATATGACAAAAAAAAACCCGACTGTAATACAATAACAATAGTAGTAAAACTAACTAAAGACCATGCAAGATAGGAAAGCTACTGTAAAACAGGTAACGGGCATATGTTAAAGACTCACCCCCAATGGCCTAATTCGGGCTGACGGGGAGGTACAGAGCACTATAGTTGCTCCGGAGTCTAAGAGAATGGCAAAAGAAAAGAAAAACATGACAGGTCCTGTTACAGTAATCTATTGACAAATTGGCGTACAAGGAAGGCTTACCGTTTTCGATCAAAACCCCGTTTAGTACTCACAGCGGTAGACAAGCAACTTTGCCGGTGTCCTACCCTCGCTCTGGGCCCCGTGAAGAGACTCTTTCATAGGCGTGCTTAAATAGCGCTTTGCGATGAGCGTACCTGAACGTGGCGGCCATCTTGGAATGGGCTCACAGAACAATTCCAATGAGGATCACTTTCCGGAAGTTCTGGTTTTTCGCCGTAATATCGCGGCAGCCATATTGGAGGGGATTAGGTAGTATAGGAGTTAAAAGGTGTGATCTTGTAATCGAAAGCTGCCCCTCATTAGTATTCCTGTATGTTCGTGAATCATACCCAGACTTAATATTATGTAGTGCGTAATGTTAGCAAGGGAAAAAAATGTTAAAAAACATGAACGAGCAGAGTTTCTCAAAAGTGCTCATAAAGTTTAGAGTGCCTAAAAAAAATCCACCTCGGAGTATGTTACTCAAGAATAGACCATCCATTAAGGGCATGTAATTATTATCAGTTCAGCTTAAAATGTGTGGTAATTCAAAACCAGAGGGATGGTATCATACCAGTATAAATGGAGTTGTGCCATAGATTGATTAGAGGTGACGTGATACCAGTTCAACCCTGATGTTTCTAATTATTGTTTAGTTCTGCCCAGGGTATGTCGTCATTTAAACCCCTGAGATGAGACACCAACTTAAACACCCAGCATTGTTCTTTCCTAAACAGGGCTTCTTTTGTGATGTTGGGGAAGGCCTCTAGAATAGTCCACTTTAAATCATTGGGCGTATGATTTTTTTCTGCAAAATGTGAACACATTTTAGTATTTATTTTTTTGCAACGTACGTTGCTTCTGTGTTCAATTAATCTGGTTTTGGCTTGGCGTGTGGTCATCCCAATGTATTGTAGGGGGCAGGGACACGTGATCAAATAGATACAATTACGAGTGTTGCAATTAGTGTGTCTTTTCTGGGTCCAACTCCAGTTGCTAGTAAGTTGAACTGTTTTTGAAGCTCGAGTTAAAGGACATGCCACACATTGACCGCAAGGGTAATGATCACTAACCGGAGGTAGGTTCCATAAGGTGGTGGGAACCGCAGGGTCTGTCTTTTTTGGTCTGGTGTTGATAAGGAGATCCTTAAGGTTTGACGTGCGTCTGAAGGCAAATCTCGGTTTTGGTATGGACAAATCACCTGAGTCCAGGATACGCCAGTGTTTATTAATGACCCTTTTTAACATGTTGGATTCTGTGGTAAAAGTAGTCACACATGTGATCAGATCTAATTCAGGTTTGGTTTTTGATTCCAAGAGGGTAGATCTGTGAGTGTTGCGTGCTCGTTTCTGTGCATTGTCAATGATACGGGTTGGGTATTGTCTCTGAGCTAGATTCATACTAAGTTCAGACGCTTGTCTTTTATAGTTTTCCATTTGGCTGCAGTTCCTGCGGATGCGCAGGAACTGCCCGGTAAGGAAGATTATCCTTAAGTGCTTTTGGATGGAAACTATTGTATAGTAAGGGACAGTGGCTGTCAGTGGGCTTTTTGTATGTGATTGTTTCCAAATAGCCCATCCGGTTGATAATGGTTAGGTCAAGGAATGGTAGTTCCTGTGTGGAACAGTTAGCGGTGAATTTTAAAAAGGGATTGAGATCATTGATCCATGACATGAAATTTGGAATATCATCCATGTTACCCTTCCAAAAGATTAAAATGTCATCGATGTAACGCTTCCATAGGAGAACGTTACTCGAAAAAGGGTTGGTGTCCGTGAGCACATACCTTGCCTCAAAGTCCGACATATAGAGACATGCCAGACTTGGGGCAAAGGTACTGCCCATCGAAGTACCTTGGGTTTGGTGGAACATCAGTTCCTCAAATTGAAAAAAGTTTTCGGTGAGAGCGATACTTGCACACTCCATGACGAAACTCACGGGGGTAGGTGAGTCCCAGTTCGTATTGAGTAAGATCGTCTCAACCACCTCAAGAGTATTAAGCTGAGGGATGTTGGTATAGAGGGCCTCAACATCCAGTGTAAGAAGTACATCTGGATGTGGGCCCTCCAAATTGGTAAGTTCAATCAATTTCAGGACGTCTCTGGTGTCTTGTAAGAATGTAGGAGTGGTACGTACTAATGGTCGTAAAAAATGATCGCAAAATTTAGAAAGTGGTTCCAAAAGGGACCCTATGCCAGAAACAAATGGTCTTCCAGGGGGGGGAGATACCCCTTTGTGGATTTTTGGCAGTGTATAAAAGTAGGGTATTCTTGGCTTAGTGTTCACTAGAAATTCAGCTTCATTTTTAGAAATCCATCCTTGGTTCCTTGCTGCTGTGACCATGGAGTTTATTTTGGTAGACAGGCGAGGCGTGGGGTCAGTAGTGAGTGGTGTATAGTAGTTGGTATTTTGTAATTGGCGTAGACATTCCATCCGGTAGTCTGTGCTCGCCATAATCACTATAGCGCCACCTTTGTCCGCTTCCTTGATAGTTATGGCGGCGGCGTCGGCTAGTGTTTTTATAGCCAGGGCCTCCTCATTGGTCATGTTAGAAAAATTCGAAGTATGGCGTTTGTTGGATATTTCTTTAAGTACTGCTTTCTCAAAAGTAAGGACTTCTGATGGGACCATACTGGTGGTAGGAGTGAAAGTACAGGGTTTTCGTAGACCGGTATCCGAAGGATGTGAATTCGGTTGTTCGCCAAAATAGGCCTTGAGGCGGATTTTTCTAAAGAGATTATGGATTTCCAAGTTAGTGCGAAAGGCATCTACTTTGGGTGTAGGTACAAATCCTAGGCCTCTTTTAAGGACATTTGTTTCTGTGTTGGTAAGAAGGCGATCTGACAGGTTTACGATTAATTTTTCTTCTCCTGGTGGCTCCGTAGTTCCATGTGTGGTGGTGGTTGTGGTGCCTGATCCTGCCATTGTACTTGTTTTTGTTGGTTCTGTGCGCCTCTTCTTCTTCTGCCTCGCCCCTTGCCCCAGCCTCTGCCTAAAAAAGGTTGTGGTTGGAAGGGTGGGAAGAGGGGTGGTGGTCCTTGTGGATATTGCCACATGGGTGGTCCATGGAATGGATAAGAGCCTTGAAAAGGAGGCGGCCCTTGGAAAGGTCCCGGTCCTTGGTATGGCGAATTGCCATATCCGTACATGGTGTTGGTGGGTCTACGAGACTGCTGGTTGTAGTAATAGGTCCCTTGCGACTCAGAACTGGAGTTGCTGCTTGAGGAATTGGTGCGTCGGCAAGGATTAGTACTGTCGTCGGATAAGTAGTCATCTCCAGAGGGTACAAAATCATCTTTAAGGTAGGGGTACACCTTTTCCTTGCTGAACCGTGTGATGTCCTTCTGGAGCTTAGTTACTTTTTGTTGCATCAAGTAATCTTTGTTGTCATTGATCTCTTTTGTTATTTCTGCCAGTTTTGCCTTGAAGGCGGTGATAGTTATGTTGGCCTTCATAGTACCTTCTGCTATGGTAATCTTTTGGATGAGTTCGTCAGCTAACCTTTTGGCGGTTTTTATAATGAGTACCAGCAGGTCCTCCCTGGTGCTTTTCCATGACACCAGGGACCATTCTACCTTAAATAGCTTGTCCTCTAGGAAAATCCTTGGGGTGTTACTGACGATCAAACCGTTCGGTGCTATATTTGCACGCAGATATTCCGTCATGATGGCACCGTGCATGATAATTTTCATGAGTTGCCTTTTCATGTTTAAGATAGTAGTCCAATCTCCAGCTGAGTTGCTGGTTGATGCCCCTCCATCTGGATCCAGTATGGAGGGTCCACTCAGAATTTCTGAGACGCAATCCTCGCCAAAGGAAAGGCCTTGGATGTTGTCCATGGCGGATGTGAGGCGACTAGCAGTGGCTAGTAGGAGAAACGAAAGTCCCACGGCTGGACCGCCTTGCGTTGCTTTTGATCAAAAGGAGGGACACTTTGCCGGTGTCCTACCCTCGCTCTGGGCCCCGTGAAGAGACTCTTTCATAGGCGTGCTTAAATAGCGCTTTGCGATGAGCGTACCTGAACGTGGCGGCCATCTTGGAATGGGCTCACAGAACAATTCCAATGAGGATCACTTTCCGGAAGTTCTGGTTTTTCGCCGTAATATCGCGGCAGCCATATTGGAGGGGATTAGGTAGTATAGGAGTTAAAAGGTGTGATCTATGTAATCGAAGGCTGCCCCTCATTAGTCATCTACCTAGTCTAATATCACTCCGTAGCTGGGTTGGAGACTTTTTAGCCACTTGAAGTTCCTTCAAAAAATCACAAATGTGTTTCTCACCACAGCACCTGTACTTAATGTGTTCTTGGCAGGTTTAACCGCTGGTTTTATTCCCCCCCTTTTTTTCACCCTGTCCCCTTTCCCACAGGTCTTGGTACATCCCAGTACCAGTTCTCCATCAACTTCCTCCTGCCGTAATCAGCAACTAGTGCGATACGGCGGTGCACTTATTTCTCACTTAATTGGTCCTGACGAAGTGCCATTGACCCCTTCTGGGGCAGATGGGGCACGAAACATGTTGACCACACTCACTTAAGATTAGCCCTTAGGGAACATTATTTCCTATACAGGGCTTCTTCACAATTTTAATAAGGTTGGAGCTACCTCATGAATTAAAACTGTAATTGGTAGGACTGCTCTTATAACCTTTTTTATCCATCTCACCCCTAGTGCACCAACCCGCCCTCACACCCACACGCACCCATACGGCTTCTTCAAAAGATCCCCGATAAAGAGCCCCGGTTTCGGGAGCCTGTCAGGCATTGCAGCGCCGGCCAGACGAGGGGCAAATGCCCATATGATGAAGCATGACATCCCTTGGGGTGTGTGAGGGCATTTCGAAGAAAGACCTGTGCTTCCCCTTCCCCCCCTTCCCCCTGTCTTAGACAGCACCCCTAGGAACTGCTCATTCCTTATCTAGCAATCTTTTAAGCCCTTACAAAAAGTCTCGCCAGACCAGTGCATGCGCTGGGTCAGGCGAGACCTAAAAATGCAACAAAGAACTAGGGGTGGGTGAAAAATTCCACTCTGCTGGCAGATTTTGCGGAGTCTTGCCCACTCCACGTTCCGCTTGAAGTACAGAGTTCTGGCAAAACACCGCCAACTGCTGAATGGTGGAGTTTTCTTTCACATGTGGCTTGCCAACATTCAGGAGGTGAGCTCGAGAATTTATGTTTCCTTGCGTGATTATCGGGCAATAGAACGCCTCCCGATGAGTTTTCTCAACGCGTGCGGTCGTGGCAGGTAGCGACCATTCACGTTGAGAAAGCTTCCGCTAAAGTAGAAAATCTATTGGAACAGCAGAAATAAGTAGCGTCCCCTGGCGTAATTGGAATCTCGTCTGTGGTGAAGTCAGACAATGGTCCTCCTTTTTTGTGAAGGAGAATTCAAGAAAGTTACCACAAGTTGAGGATTCAAATTCTGGAAGGTTATGCCAAAGTTGTTTCAACTTGTTAAAGGCTCCCTCAAGAAAGGACTTACAATTGCTAAAATGCACGTAGTTCTATCTCTGAGATTCTGTGCGTGACTATTTGTGACATGTCTCAGAGCACAGCAGCTTGCTCTCCAGGTGGAAAACAATACACACCAAAACTCCATGTCTTTAATGACCCAACCCTGAAAAAACAACTGGAAGGGAAACTTTAAAATGCTGTTCAAAATTTAAAAATAAGACTATGTGCCAACAGACGATGCCAAACTCAACTTTCAAGTCTCAGTCAAGGGAGCTTAGTGATCATTAAATGCAAAAGTGCTTGCAAAGCACAACCTTATGTGATCACTGATCTCAAGGGATCCATAATTACAGCCTGGAGATGCTTGCACCTCATTATACATTTGCACATGGCATTGGGACCCCTGTGAACTCATGTCCACTGAAGAACTATCTGATGCGTATGAAGTATCCGAGGAAGACTGCACAGCTGGCTGAACCCTTCAAATGTTGCAGACATTGATTCTGGTAATTAGATGATAATTTGGTTAACACCATCCTTTCTCTTGTAGTCAATTCTTTCTCTGTTCCCTTATCTTATCCTTCGCTATTTCTGTCCACGGTTCCACCTTTCTTGTTTGATAGACCTGCTTGGTTTAGAACAAATGTGCATCACTTCCATTGTGTTTTTCTTTAGGGCATAGCGCATCATTGTCTTTCCTAGCTCTGAGAGATAGTGCATCAAACCCACATTCTGCTAGAAATAGAGGGGCATATTTACAAGCCCCTGCATCACTTTTTTCGATTTTCCTGCGGCTATAGGGACTTCACCTTATGCACAAGGCGTCATTAATCCACTAAACATGGCTTAGCGCCGCCCAGTGAATTAGGCCCGCTTACATGCTACACTTAGCATAGAAGAGGTGGGCATGTCATCTCAACACTCATTGACTTTGATTCTGTCCCATATTTACAAGGGTGGCATAAATATGGGGCAGCGCCAAAATTGAAACCAGGGAAAACCTGCTCTTAGCATGGCGCAATGAGGAGAAATGCTTTATTTCGCCTCATTTTTGCTGCATTGTGCATCACGCATAGAAACAGCAAACCGAATCTGATTGGTTATGTGCAGGAAGGTCTGCCTTCATGCACATAAACAATCACTAAAAAAAATGAAGAGTTGCAGTCTGCAGCACACATAGTAGTTACAAAACGCCATTACTGTTTGTTTATGTGCAGCAAGGTGTCCCTTACTGCACATGAACAAGCTTTCCCTACAACGCAGACTCCCTTGCACAATGGTGCAAGAGTGCCTGCATTGGCGCTAGGCAGCTACGTTGAGCACCAGGCCTAAGGGAAAGGCAGGGGTGCACCGTATTCTTGTGAATAAGGCGCATCCCTGTGATTGGAAACTGTCGGAGCGCAGCGTTAGTCTTCTTGGCTTACCGCCGCGCTCTGACAGTTTCCTAGTAAATATGCCCCCAGATTTTTTTTCCAGAACGTCCTTTGTGCTGTTTCTGCTTTCTGGAATAGCTACTAAGACCCACAGTACTGCTCTATAGACGATTCTGCATTTTGATTGGTAGATGTTTTCCATGTACTTTACTACTTTATTGTCAATGACGACTGTTACTATACCACTTACCATAGCACCACTTGCTTTATTGATTCTGAAAGGTTTTCAGACAAACCTGGTGGTGATGATATTGTGATTCCTAGAGACTGGAATTATTTCACTTTTTATCAAGAACTCTCCAATATAGAACTCCTTGCTTTTAGCTTACCTTGCTTGTGGACCCCACAACATAGCTTTGCTGACGGTTATATCTAAGTTCTTGCTTAATATTTTCTTTTAATTTTTTTAAAATTATGAATAGCTGTGAGGCCTTCCCATTTATTGCCAACATTACTGAATCATTATAATGCAGGAGTACTTCAGTATAGATGTCATTAATTTTGGGGCAATCCTGTATTTTCTTCCTTCATGGTGTTGGGACAATTGAGGAACCTTGTTTTGCTCCAGTGTTTGTCTGCAAATCTGATTTGCTATATCATACCTTGAGCTGATGATGAGTGGGACATTAAATGGATTAGGTAAGCATTCATGCCCAACTTCCTAATCATTTTGCAGAGCTCTTGTTGGACAATATGAAATCAAAGGTAAAGTCTCAGAAGGCAGCATAGAGCTTTCTCGCCTTTGTCAACAACCACACAAGAAGCCTGCTCTTCAATAACCCACCTTTGCTGAGTCCCTCTTTGGATACAGCTTGCCCCACTGCCAACTCGTCAACAACCACGTTTTCTCCAATACATTTTCTAAGTCTGAAGATAAACTTTCCCCCAGGACAAACCTGGTCACTGTGTATGACCCATGCTCCATCGCTGTCAGCCTTAACATTTGACTTTGACCCAGTCTACTGCGAGAAGGTAACAGCATCTGGCGCTTTGTACTTTTTGGTGATATTTTTAATTCAAACTTTAATTCATATCTCTGGCTCCACTTATTGAATTTTTGTCATTTTATTATTAAAATGGCCTCTATTTTTCTAAATTGGATTGACATTTGTCTTGTGTTGTGCTTTCACTGTATTACTGTTTGAGTACTGCATAAATACATTACATATTGCCTCTAAGAGAAGCCTGAGTGATTTGTGGCACGCTGCCAACGGGTTAAGCGCTCTCCTTGTAGCCTGTTACATTATCCAAGTTCTCTTCCTCTGTGCCCAGGCTTAGAAATTGTCCTTGTGCATATTCTATGCTATTGTCTATTTTCCCAAAGATCATGTTTAACTGATCCAGTGTCCCTATTATTCTGCCCAACAGTCATGTTATTTCTGTCATATTATCTGTGCTACCATGCCTCAGTGTCCTTGTTTCTTGTGTGTATTATCTGATGTAAATACAAGACCGGAGGCTACCATTAGGCATAAACCTTTTATTGCTTCCTCAACATGCAACTGTTTAAAGAACATTAAGCACTTCATAAACAAAACTTCTGAATATTCAAAACAGTATATAACTCCATGTCACTGTGTCATAGACCTCTTTTATATGCTGCTCCTGAACAAGATAAGAACGTTTTCTCTGTTATGGAAACCTATGCTTTGTGTCTTTATAATAATTTGTTTTATCTTCTTTACCTACTGGTTGGTTCATATGAGTTTCTTGGTTTCACCCCTCCAATTTATGGTCGGGTTTAACCTGTTTCTCTTTTTCATTGCTTTGTGCTTTTTCGTCGCTCCTGTTCTCCCTTATACATGGTAGGTAGATTTTTCTTCCACCCCCCAAAAAAAGACTTGGACCCTTATCTGGTTTTTCAGGTGTGTTACATGGGCCTGTTACAGGGCTCGCACTTTGCCAGCATCTTTCCTTTGGTGCATTTTTGAAGGATGCACAGGCGTAGGTGGGAAGAATCCACCTTGCAGAGGATGACAAACGTGCTTCCCCGCTCCTCAGAACAGAGCTTGAGGACGCGTCTTGGCCTAGCCTTGACCGGAATATTTCCCAGTCTTTCCCCCTGCATAAGGCCGAGTGCCAGTGGAAAAGGGACTCAGTGGTTTTGGCAGCCATGTTTTTTGGGCTCGACAGCCTTTTCTCTAGCGCTTTCGGCATGTGGAGGAGCTGTCTTGGTAAATGCTCTACCAGTATCTGCTGCCTTTTCAAGCAGCAGTGCAACAGGTTTGTTGAGTGTCAGGGGTCTTTTTTGGGAGAGAGGTTTAAGGTATTTTTTAAAGTCCTTTAACCTTCTTTACGATGGCTGATGAAGCAGCTTCTCAGTGCCCGTCTACCTCCACCCTCAGTGAGTACATCTTTTAAAAAAATTTACAGGGAGCTTACATAATCCCTAAAAGAGGCCATTGAGTCTATTTTCACAAAAAGGTAAAGAGGATCTTTTCTCTGTTTCAAACAAGTAGTCTCATAGTATTTTTAATAAGGGAGGTAAGGTCTCCAAAAAATTGGAAAATGTGGCAAGGGAGGAGTGCAGAGTCCTCAGAGACCACAGACAAGGTAGCCTGAGAGCTATATAGGGTGTCAATAGCGGCACAATAAGCAAGAGCGACCATCCTGGTTCAATTGAGTTGGGTGTCCCTCGTGGCACAAGTGGAATGAGTGACCATCATGGCATAATAGTTGGCTTATACCTCTGCAGCGAAGATACAGATGACTTTTTAAAGGACAATGATTTGGATCAAGTGGAGGAATATATTTTCAATACACAGAAGACCTTAACTTAAAAACAGATTTTTTAGATGAGGATATGGGGCAACCTTCTACATCGAAGGCTATTAAGGACCCATCAGGTGCAAATATGTTTAATCCTACTCTCTTTCCACACCCAATGGATTCAAACTAGTGGCCTATGGACTACGTGATGTCCTTTATCAAATTCTGGATATGAAAGTCACTTGATAAAGAGACTCCTAATGTTATGAGGGCTGCATGCCCAAGACCATTGCTGGATAACAAAGCAGGAATAACACCAAATCTGGACCCTGAATTAATTACCTTCTTATTTAAGTCTGGAAGACCTTAGGAAAGCCCTGGGTCGCTGCCTTAAACAGTGTCAGAACAGCTCTTTGGACATTCTAGGCCCTCTGGCCAGAATTTTGGACATGGTTCTTTTTGGAACATGCCCGTGGATGTTGAGCTTCTCCGGGGCTGGAGACAACAGGCTATATGCCTGCTTGGAAACTCCAATGCCAGGCAGATTCCAAAAAGAAGATGAGCCAGCCTTATGAGGATTAATCCAAAATTGGGTGATTTAGCCAACAAGGATACTGTAGGTGACACAAGTGGTCTACTTATTGGTGAGAGTATTGTTAAAACATTAGGCAAATGTGTTTCTATGCTTACTGCCTTTAATAATTCACAGATTAACATGCATTGCATGTTCAATTATAGGGTTTTGGAAGGGCCAACAGGAGGGGTCTGGCTGTCAGCTGTGGATCATAAAGGATCCAAGACTATTCACCAGGACCAGCAGGGCTACGGAAGGAATTTCTGGTCCAGCAATGGTTTCTTCCCACAAAGAGGACAGACCCCTAGCTCTCATGTGAACAGGAGTAGATCCCTAGAAGCAGGAGCTCAAGCCAAGGCTCAACCCTTTATTTGGTTCTTCCCACTCGAAGGTAGGGGGGAGATGACATTTTTGAGCCAAAACTGGTCTGCCATAACAAGCGATTCATGGGTGTTGCAAACCACGAAGGCTTCGAAAAAGAATTTTTATGGCCACTCCCTTCCAAAGGCATCAACCAAAAGAGTTATCCTTAGACCAGGACCCAATTGCACTAGTAGATATAGAGGTTTCACAGATGCTACACAAAGGGGCAATTTCACAGGTTGTGGACTCAGAGAAGGGTTATGTAAGTACTGTTTTCTTAGTCAAGAAAAAGGACAAAGGTTAGCAGGCCTAAAGGAGTTAAAGTTTCTAGTGTACAGGCAGTTCAAAATGGAGGGGATCCATTTTTGATAGACGTTCTACAGCAGAGAGACTAGTTAGTGAAATTGGACATAAAGGATGCCTGTTTCACAATCCCTATGGACATAAGTTCTCAGGAATATTTATGATTCAGTTGGAAAGTTATTTTGTACCAGTTCTCCTGTCTTCCCTTTTGTCTGTCATCAGCTCCCTGGTCCTTCATCAAGGTGCTACGCCCTGTAGTTGCTCTCCTGAGGAAGAGGGGAGTACGCTCAACAATTTACCTAGACAATATATTACTACTGTCTCAAGATCAGAAGATATTGATCAAGCACATGAAGTGGACAAGGGATCTCCTAGAGGACTTAGGGTTCATAGTCAATATAGAGAAATCTATAATGATTCCTACACAGAACGTTTCCTGGGGTTTCAGGCAGATACCAATTTGGCCCATCTTTGTCTTCCTTTGAAGAAATTGACAAAAATAAGGAAGGTCATGTACTGGCAAAGGAAGTGGTTACTTTGAAATATCTGGCAAGGGTGGTAGGACTTCTGTTGTTCTCCATTCAGGCCATGTGCTCAGGTCCATTGCATCAGAGTGCTCTACAGAGACTGAAAACCCTAAGTTTGAGGAAGGGTCTTTGGTATGCGGATGTAATTCCGCTGTCCCAAGAAGCTCGAATGGATTTAGAGTGGTGGTTGAACAGCCTGGAGAGATGGAGTGGCAAGGCAATTTTTAGAAATGTCCCGGAATTCATTGTAGAATCAGATGCAAGCAACTTTGGCTGGGGAGCAAGGACAGGAGAGATAGAAACTGGGGGGAAATGGTCCAGGAAGGAACACTCTTTACACATAAAGGGGCAGATTTATCATGTTGCACTTGCGCCTCATTTACGCCGCCGTTGCGTCACTTTTGTGACGCAGCAGCGGCGCAAATCCTGCGCAATGGTGCGGGGTATTTACAAACGTGACGCATCTCCCAGATGCGTCACGTTGTAAAGCCCTGCGCCACATGTAGGCGTTCCAGGGCAGGTGGGGGCGTTCCGGTGCAGGAACGCCTCCTAAAAGTGGCTGAGTGAAATCTACAAGATTTCACTCAGTCACTTTTAGGCCCATGCTGCGTCAAAACCCTGCGCCTGCTTGAAGCAGGCGTAAGGATTGACGCAGCATTGTACAGATAGGGCCCCCCAGATCATTGCTGGAGCTGCGTCGCGCTTGCGACGCAACTCCAGCAATGCGCCACTTTTCGGCACAGATGCGTCACGCATCTGTGCCGTTTTTGCCCCATGGTGCGCCGCATTATAAATGCGGCGCATCCATGGTGGCGCAGCTGTGGCGCATAATAACTGGCGCATCCCTGCTGATATGCAGGGATGCGCCAGTCGTCATAAATCTGCCCCAAATTGTTTGGAGATGTTACCAGGGCTGAATACTTTGATGAGCTTCAAGTCTGATATAGCAGACAGCGTGGTGTTGACCAGGTTGGACAATTATATGGCTGTATCTAATATCAATAGTTTGGGGGGAGCAAGATCGAAACAATTTGCAGATCTAGCCAAGGAAATTTGGTATTTTTGTTGGAAGGCAGAGTTCATCCCAGGATAGCAGAACCAGAGAGTGGATTGGAACTGGTGTGTTTCAGGAAGATTCAGGATTTATGGGGTCCTTTTTGCAGCAGATTCACATTTCAGGTAGAACGGTATTACAGCTGGAGGCTAGACCCCAGAGCATTGGTCGTGGATGCTTTTGTGCAGATTTGGGAAGGAGTGAAATGTTATACTTTCCCTCTGTTTGCACTGATCCAGAGAGTTTTGTTGAAGGTTTGGAGGGAACAATGCTGCATTGTTCTAGTAATGTCATTTTGTACCTCTCAGGTTTGGCTTTCTGGGTTAATGGAATTAGCGGTAGAAGGTCCCTGACTGATACCTGTGAGCGCAGGCATTTAAGAGGGTCCAGAAGGAAAGGAACATCCTTTAGTTCTAGAAGGGAACTTGAACCTTCTTGTTTGGAGGATTATAGGGGTTCTGGTAGATACTCAGGCCTTTCATGAGTGGCTAAACTGTATTAGATGAATTATGGGCATGAGATACCAGGAAATTGTACAGAGGAATGTGGAATAAGTAGTGTAGTTGGTGCTTGGAGAGGAGTTTCAGTATTGTGGAGGCTCCTGTAGTAGAGGTAGCAAACTACCTTGCTGAGTTCAAGTCAGGCTTGTCCTATAGAACGGTTAATTATTACTGATCAGGTGTCTCAGCAGGACATTCCTTGGTAAATAATTTTGCTATTGGCAGTGATCCTCTAGTCCATAGGGTGATGGAAGGAATATGACTGTAATGGCCACCTGGAGTGCAGTATGATTCTTTATGGACTGTCAACCTGGTATTTGATGTTTTTGTCTCCTGGCCACATAATACTTATCTTTCTTTGAGACAAATATCGTGGAAATTAGTGACTTTGCTCTGCCTAATCTCATTTCAAAGATTTTCAGACATTAAGCTCGAGAGGTCTGTAACAGGTTTTATTCCACAGACGGAGTCCACTTTGACATTTGGAAAACCAATCCAAAGCCATGCATGATAACATTTTCTATCCATATTTCAAAGTCTGCAAGAATGCATTTGGAAAACCAAACCAAAGCCATGTCTGATAACTTTTTCTATCCATATTTTAAAGACTGCCAAAATTTAGGAATTTAGACCTCATGGAGAGGACCAGTTGTTAATTTCTTATGTAAAACCCTATAGGGAATTGTCTACAGCTACAGCTTCATGGTGGGTAAGAGCAGTGATGTTCAAAGCTGGGATTGATTTGACCAAGTTTGGAGTTAATTTTTCTAGAGGTATGGTGGCTAGTAAAGCGCTTTGGGCAGGTGGTTCACTCGCTGACTTCCTAAAGGTGTCAGACTGGTCGAGTGCTAGCACTTTTGCGAAGTTTTATCTTAAACCAGTGGAGCATGTGAGCAGTCTGGCACTTAGGAGCTAGCCTCAGGTCTTTTGATGAAATGGCGTTTCTACAATTATCATACAGAGAGAATCTTGATTTTATTGAATACAACGGTGGTTAACATTATCCCACCCTCCAATCCCAAATTATTGTATGCAAATTCTTGTATGTACATTGTATAGATAGGTTTGTTGTCATCATTTATCATTAATCTGTTATGACTTTTCAGTGTGAAATGTGCATATATTTGACCAAGATTTTCATATTACCTGTTTTTTTTCTTTCTATCAGATTGGAATTGTTTTCATGTCATGCAAAAGAAGCATCTTTCATTCATTGCAGCCTAGAAAAGGACTGTGACATATTGACATGGAGTTATATTCTCTTTTGAATATTCTGAAGTGGCATGTTTTGTTTACCATGTGTTAAAATTCTTTAAAGGTCTGCATGTTGGGGCAGCATTAAAAGATTTTTTTCATATTGTTAGCCTCTGTTGTCTTTAATGAAATCAAAAATATTTCTGCCTGATAATTAAAGAATTGCCATTTTCTAACTAAGTGTCCATGTTTCCCTCATTCTATAAGTCAGCGTCTGTGTTTTCCTGTCTCACTGCCCATGTTCCCTTCTCCCAGTGTCCTTTTTCCCTTGCACATTATCTGCATTTCCCGATTCCAATGTTTGTCTTCCTTTTTTAAGTATCTATAGTTCCTTGTGCCAAAGCCCATGTTTCCCTGTTCTATTGTTGAAAATATACTGTCTTGATATTTGTGCTCCATTTTCCATGTCTCGCTTGTCCCCATGAGTTAGAGCCCACTGTTGTGTATCTCCCTGTCCCTGTATCTATCACTATACTCACAGTGGCACAAGTACAGGTGGCGGTGCAGTTACCTGTCTGCATGCTTGTGCTTGTGTAGGTATACATGATGGTGTGGTGGCTTGGCGCACTTATGACTGTGGAGATTCACAGCTACATCCTGAAGGCAGGGAGGTGGAGTGAGTGTGCAATAGTTTGAGATCCCTATCTGGTGTAGCCTCAGTGCATGTCATAAAATACTGAATAAGACTCAGGTTGCAACGCTTTATACTGGCTGCACCATCATTGTTACCTAATCCATGGCGGAGAAGCTCTTGGTTATATCGTGGGACGTGCAAAATGTTCTTCTCTAGTGGCTGTGGAAGAGGAGAAACATATAAAAACTTCAATGACAAGCCCAATTCGACAGAGCAGGACCCAACCATAGGCTGTGGAATCCATTCCCACTCCAAGCTTTCCCAACTCTTGTGTGAAGGCAAGAAATACTGTGAGTCTACCATTTGAAAGTTGCTCGTTCTTAAACCATGCGAAAATCCAGATTTCACATTTCAGCAAGATTTGAGTATGCATTTGTAGATCCACTTGAATTACAAGTGCTTTCTGGAGCAGAGAAGGATTATCAGTGGTCCCTAATCTGCTACGCGGGTATAGCAGGGTTCCTGAACACATCTAGAAATGGAGATCAGTGCATGCTTGTTCACTAAAAAGCAGAAATCCTGAGTTTGTCATTGGAGCTTAGTACTCAGAAACAAATACTACAGAGTGAAGAAGTATTCCTCCCCACCACAAATGCCACGTGGGGAACTTCGAGGAGTGTGAGTCATCCCAACCCACTTAGAATTGCTATCTGAGGTTGGTAGTGGGGTCGAGAGACTCCACGTCAGGTGAGTCTGTGTTGGGGTGGCCCTCGGACAACAAAAACTTGCATAATGTCAGGTTCCCCTGAACCTTTGAAGAGTTTGTTTTATCTAGCCCTACTGCCCCTTCCACTCACTACTATAAAGAGGAAACTAAAGGGCCCAATACACATCAGACATAATGGCTCTGAACGAGCTGATGCAGAGGAAGCTTCCACACTTTAGGTCTCACATTCGCGGAGACATTTTAATTTTACAAAATATATATGTTTAATATTTTTACTTAGAACAAGTTTCACCCGGCCCCCTTCCTGTCATTGTGTCATTCACATTTTATTTCTGCATACAGCACGGGGCAGCCCACTTTAGCCATTGGTTAACTTCACTGTGAGTGACGGCATCTGCTGTTTCACTAGAGGCACCTCCTTACACATGAGACCCTTTCTATGATATGGCTAGAAGGGAATGTGTCCTCCCCTTTTTAAAATATTCAATGTAAGACAGTGTAGACCAGCTTTATTATTCCTGCAACATTCAAACAATCCGTTAGTCTGCTGTGCCATGGCCTCCTGTATATGACAGATTTAAAAAAATTAGGCAAAATGTGAGGCCAGACTTCCTTTAAATGAAATGTTATGTGAAAGGTTTTTAAGTTTTATACTCTGCATATTTTCTCATTATGAAGGTTTATTCTTTATGTGATTTTATGTTACTGAAGAGTAACAACGTTTCTTACTGACTGACAGGGACTACTGTAACAATGTGAGCTTTTTGAGACCCACAAATATTTTTGCTTTTAGCCATTTTCTTCTTTTTATTTTGGTGAGGGCTTGGCAGCTCACCAAAGAATAACATTTTACCAAAAAATTGACAAAACAAGCATTGGCAAAGCCAAAAGGCTGGCAGACGTTTTTGATTTAGCAGCACTTGTATGCGTCTCAGCCTTATGACAATCACCAAAGATGTTTTTGCTTGTTTATATTCTGTTTCAGATAACAAGAGGCTCACATGCCCACATTCTAAAAAAAAGTGTTGCTCTGGTGGAAAAATGAAAAGCAAAGAAATGGCAAACAGCGTTTTGGAGACGGGGATAGGAGTACAAAAGTACAAGACATTTCTCCTTGTATGTTTATGTTTTATTCTGGGTGGAGGGAAAGTGCTAAGAGCCTGCTGTCTGTCTCTTGATATTGCCAGCTACCCCTCTTTATAAGGAAGTTCATGAGTTTCATCTTTATACTAGGAAAATATGCATATATTTTATGTTTTTCTACAATTTTAATCTGCTCTTCAAATGTAGAAAGTGATTTTTTTTCTGTTAAACATTGACACATAGGAACAGCTGGCATATTGTGCTTCTTTGTCCCGCCTTTCCCCCCGCCCCCCCACCAATTCGAGAAACAGCTTTTTATTTTTTGTACAGTTTTCAAATGCTAGATTATGGAACCTGCAAATCTATAGGTTCTAATCTAGGTTTCAGCATAGGACCTAAAAATCATAGTTGGACTTGGCCCTTCTGGCAGGTTCACCCCTGAACTTTTTTTGCTTTTATGGGTGACTTGATGATAGTGGTTTTTGGTTTCTGCGCACTTTCCCTGTGTCCCAGGGTAAAGTGCGTGCGCACTCTGAGTGCATGTGGTGAGATAGGCCTGCCCTCCCATAGGAATGCATGGGGAATGTATGCGTCCCTGGTAGTTCCTGATGCGTGGGGTGTGCATGGTCGAGTCTGGTATGTACAGATTCGTGTGGTTAAATGCTGCGCAATGATGCGTGCGGCATGCGTGTAGCTAGTATGGAAGTGCCACTTCTAGAAGTGGGCACTTCGGTGTGCAGTGTAAAATGTGTGCCTTGTCGCGTGATTGGCTGGCTGAGGTCATGTGACGGGCTAGGGAATCCCCAGAATCAGGAGGAGTCACCCAGTGGTGAATAGGGAGATTAGCATGCTGATGGCTGGGGAGGAGTGCACCTTGGCCCTGAATACGGCAGGGCTTTCCCCACACAATGCTGGCTCCGCCCCCAGTGGTGCGACTGACGACCCTAGCCCTGCCAGTGAATAGAGTGAGGGGCTGAGCACATCAAGGGTGCTCCCCAACCAGCTGCGACTGGTTTTCCCCCTCACCCTGAACCAAGAACAAAGGGTTTTACTGTATAAAAATGGGTCTGTGTCCCCACAGAAACTGTTCTCTTCCAGGATCCTACCCGAGGGGGGCTGCTGCTGCTGGACCAGAGGACCGCCACTTGGACTACCTCCCTGCCTGGAGGCCCAGTGAGCTGGCTCTGGGTCCAGCCTTGCCACCCCCACCCCTGCCTTGCTGTATGCAGGGGAGAACTTGGCTGGACTTTGTTTGGATACTCCTTTAAGCGCTGGGAGCGCTTTATTCTGCCCCTAAAGCGCCTGGAAGCGCTTTCCTTTCACTTACAGCGCTAGGAGCGCTTTATTTGTGGCCAGCAGCGTGGAGCTGCAATTATTCTCGAGGGAACCCCGACGTAGGG
This sequence comes from Triturus cristatus, assembly GCF_964204655.1. Classification (NCBI taxonomy): domain Eukaryota; kingdom Metazoa; phylum Chordata; class Amphibia; order Caudata; family Salamandridae; genus Triturus; species Triturus cristatus. Next base: position 336,395,841 of record NC_140590.1, on the reverse strand, counting down.
ATTCCCTGCAATTTTGCCGATCAAGCGGGTGCCCACCCCGCATTGTGGAGCTCGAGCGGGAGCCCACCCCGCTTTATTGGAAATTCGATATCCCTAGCGGGTGCCCACCCCGCCAGGGACCTTGCCGCTTGTTTCTGGCCCTTCATGCTTTAAATCCGAAGGCGGGAGCCCACCCCGCGCTTCGGAGAAGGCCGGTATCGAATTCACCGCCGCAGCCCGGAGACCCGGCCGCGTCATCCCCCTGCCGCGCTGGGATTGGTCCAGCGGGAGGGAGTGTGGCCCACGTGATCGGGGCCTCCGGGAACGTCGCGCTGAGGAAGGGAGCAGCCGGGAGCCCACCCCGCGCTTCGGCGACCAAGAAATGCTGCAGGAGAGGAGCGGAGTCCCCAGAGAACAGCCCGGTGAGTAGGGAAGGGCTGGGGGACTCCGCACGAGTACCGTGGGTGCCGGTCCCAGACCGGCTGATCCTTTCTGCGGCCCCCGCCTCCAACGCGGGCACGTTGTGTCAGAGAGCCTCGCTCAGCTCTCCAACGGTCGGGGGCATGAATGTTTAGAGCGCGAGGCGCTCCAACGAGAAGGCTCCACGGGAGCATATGGTTAACAGAGCCCACGAAGGCTCCACACAGGCGCATGCTTTAGAAGCCTAGAAAGCTCCCAGGGGGCATTCCTTTTGGGCGATTTCGAGTCCCCCGAGCGGGACTCCAACGACGGCACCTGGCTCCGAGTCCAGAGGGACTCCAACGAAGGGGCGCGTTATTGTTTAGAGCCTGCGAGGCTCAGGGGGCATTTCATGTTGTAAAGCCCAGAGGGGCTCAGGGGGCCACGAGGGTTTTCCCAGAGCCCAGCGAAGCTCCTACGGAGGCCATTATTGTTCTAAGGGCCCAGAGGTGCCCAGTCCTCAGTCCCTACAGCTGCCCAGCACTTAGTGGGCAGCTGCCACGTTTAGGCCCCCCCCCCTGACATTGGGACATAGGGCGTCTTGCCCCTTCAAGGCCAGTTGGCCTAGGGACTGCCACAGGTGGTGGCGAATGTGAGTTTTGCGCTAATGTGCCTTGTGTTTACACCTCTGAATGTGCTTTTATGCGCCATGTGTATTATGCTTTTACCCCTACAGGTATTGTGATACTTAGGTGGTTGTTTGTTTTCTCCTAGTACAGGTGGTGCTAGTGAGGTCCTAGTTCCCTGCGTGACATTTTCCTAAGGTGGTTAGGGTTGCGTAGGTGGTACTTACCTGTTACCAGTAGTTACTGGTAGTGTGCTACATGTGTTATTTTGTACTACAGTATTATTCCTATGTTCTAAAAGTGCTAATTCCTGACAGTGGTCCATGTGGCCCTGTACATATAATCCCTTGTAAATTCTGCCCGTACCTGTTGGCACATTGTAAAGTGTGTGTTTTTATCTAATGTGTTTTGGTAATACAAAGGCTATTTTTATATAATACCTTGTGTGGAGTTTCTTTTGTGGTGAGCCTTGGGTGTTGTTGCTGGGTGCGCGCGCAAACGCTTTACACATTACCTCCGGGATAAGCCTGGCTGCTCGTGCCAAGCTACCAAGGGGGTGAGCAGGGGTTATCTTTGGCGTGTACCTTCCTTGCCCTGACTAGAGTGGTTTCTGCCTGGCTTTGGCGCAAGCCCTAGCCATCCAGAAATCCCATTTCTAACAAAAGCAAATTACATTATGTCTATTTTGCTCGAGTTGTTAATATGCACAATGAAAAACAAGCATTTGCAATTTAATGGGTCTCGCATTTACAAGAGTTTTGTAAATGCGACACCTATTGCATTACAAATGCTAGTTTGTATAAACAAATGCTTTTTTTGTAAAAGCGCCCCATGCCTCGCTTTCACTTTAATGACTGCCGCACCCCTTTCCTTCGACTCAGCTCGTTTCAGGAAAGGAGCGCGGCCGACTTTAAAGTGTAAGTGCGGCCTGGGGCAAACAATAAAAAGACATTCTCCCGCGTTTGGCACAGCGATTGAAGCAAAGGCATGGCCGCCAAAATCAGTGTGGCGTGCCATGCTATGTAATAAAAATAATAAAGCCTTACGAGAGAGTATGTCCTGCCTGCAAAAGCAGGCATGTGAAAACTATTAAATTAAATAGTGCACAGAGGTTGTAATTAAAGCCTACTGAGCAACAACACATGTAAAAGGGAGTGTCCTCTTGGTAGGTTACAAAGGAAGACAAGGCGATTCTAAGGAAGGACTAACAAGCCTATTAAGGAATCAGAAGCCAGCGTTTACGAAGGACAATGACACAAGTCAATGAAACATATTGGTGGAGAGTGGGCAGGGCTTCAAGTCCATATTCCAATACAGCATGCCTCGCAGAGCAGCGCATGCGCTGCCCAGGCTCAACCGAAAGAAGTGTAAATGCATCACATTCTGATTTTTGTAATCTGGTGTACACAGCACAGATTTATGTGAAGCACTTAAAGGGTACCCTGTAATATACTCTGCTTTGTGTTGGAGTTAGATTTAAGTTAGATTTACCGGGGAAGATTTACAAGCCCCTTGCAAGACATTTACGCCGCCAATTGCGTCACTTCTGTGACGCAGCGGCGGCGTAAACCATGCGCCATGTTGCGCCTTATTTGCAACGTGACGCATCTAGGGAGATGAGTCACGTTGTAAAGCCCTGCGCTACATTAAACCCGCGTCAGGTTTAATGTATGCAGGTTGGGCGTTCCGTCGGAAAAATCCTCGGAAAAGTGACGCAGTGAAATCTACAAGATTTCACGGAGTCACTTTTCCGACGCGGCTGCGTCAAAACCCTGCGCCTGCTTGAAGCAGGCGTAAGGCACGACGCAGCATGTTAGGTATGGGCAGCCCCTGAGTATTTCTGGAGTTGCATCGTGCTTGCGACACGACTCCAGCAATGCGCCGCCCTTATGCCATCAGATAAGTCACGCATCTGTTTATGCTTGCGCCACGATGCGCTGCATTGTAAATGCAGCGCATCTGTGGTGGCTCAAGGGTAAACTTGCGTGACACATCTTTCCTGGCGCATCCCTGCTGATTTGCAGGGATGCGCCAGGAAACATAAATCTGCCCCACCGTATATAAATTATCAACATAGAAATGAATCGAGGTTGCACACAAACCTACACACGGTGCCCCATCCTGCAGATGATAGTTTCTACCGCATGTGCTCAACTCACCAATCTATTCCCAGCTTTTCACTAGGTTATTGTTAAGCAAAAGAGAGCAAAATGTTGGCATATAGCAAGGGCCTATGCAGATGTTCTTTACTTTTCTTAAGTGGCCTCCATCTCTCCCCCACTTTTAACTCCACGACCTCTGTGTCTCACCCGCCCCGCAGACTACACACCGCCACCATCTCCTCTGTCAAATCCTCTCATTGCACAGATGCCTCGCGGTGATTGCTGGGAGCCTTCTAGTCTCATGGAGTAAGATAAGCTTGACACACACATGCTCTTGCAAGAACCTTTGAGTGGTTCCAGAAATCTATTTGGTTAATTATATGCAACATAAAAGCACCCTGGCTGTTGGCTGATGAGTACTTGTGAATTTCAAAGACATATTTATATTCTGAACAGGAGAACCCAATACACTACCAGCTATTTGTAATACGTTAATGTATAGAACACTTGTGGTCTTGGAGAAGCTTTAGAATATGTTAGAAGTGATATATTCTATTTCTACAATTTTCCATATAACTGCTAAGTGTGGTGGAAAAATTGCTGTCATGACATCTGCTTTGTGAAATGAAAATTTGATGAAGTCTATTGGCTGGAATCGCAGAAGAAATCTGACCATCCTCTTCCCAAATGGCCCTGTTCCATGATATCGTTCCTTATTAAGGGCACAGCGTCAGAGCCAGCTAGCAATTTTGGAGCACACTGTACACTTCACTCCTGTAGAGAAATAAGGATGTGCTTTTAGAAGAGTGTATGGGGAAATTGTAAGGGTGCGATGTGAAGTGCTCTGTAAGTGCTCGAGGGTGCAGTGAGATGTGTGGGACCCGACTTGGTAATTCACTTGCATGGTTTTTGGTGTGTGGTGGTTTTCAGGACTGTGATAAAAGATAGGTCTTTTGGATATTTAGGGTTGGTTATTTATGACTTCTTTGGAAGTGGTTGCAAAAGGATGGGAAGCTGTTAAGTTGAGATGTAGGGCAGGTCAGTGGCAGATGAGTGTTGGTAATGTGAGACAAAGGAGGGACTTGGCAGTGGTACTTCGAGATTAAGGGTTGTTGGTGGAAGTGTTTTGGGGCCTGAGCATGAGTCAACTCCACACTTGCTTGTCTTCCTTCCCTTAATCCTTCAACCCACTACTCCTTGGTTTCCAGTCACTCTGCTTTGGATCTTATCTTATTGCCTCCCACCACACTCCTCCCTTGAAACATGAAGGCAATCACTGTGAGTCTACAAGATAACTGCTTGTCTATATGTACTCTCCACCGTGTACACCTTGCTCTCATGAACCACCCCAAAAAATCTGCCTTCTGCACGCCTTCTACTCCACTTTAGTTAGGCTGTCCTGTTTTCAGTTCTTATTTGTTGTGGATTTCAGTGGTGTTTGTTTCCTCAGTGTTTACCCATTTAAAAAAAAAAAAAGAGTGCTTATCAGTGTTTGTTCAGCTGCCTAACCCCTCAAAATGGACAAAAACTTGGTTTTCCTGGACTTTACAAAACATTTTTTTTTCAGTGATTGTTATAAAACACATTTTTAATTTAAAGGAGAAGTAATACAGGATATGTAGTTTCTTCCCATTGGTGTCCAATAGACTTATGTTAGACTGTATTAAATAATCGAAAGTCTGTGTTTTGCCATCTCACTCACACTTGAATCTCATTATCACATGCTCGGTCAGGACTCTGTCTAATTTACAGGACTATTAATACAATAAAAAAGTAAGAGTGGTATATTCAAATGTTACAGCATACAAATTCCAGGATACAACTGAGGATCATTCATCTACTCCTTACTGAATATAATGATATTGTAGGGGTGGTCAACCCTGAAAACTGCACAGTACCTTGTGAAACCTTTAGAATGTATTTACATCAGATTAATTTGTAGCCCTGCATTCTGAGGCACCGGAAACGTGATGCTTCAATCATGCAGCTGACAATCACTGACGAACTTCTGACAGTTCGGGGAGAAAATGGCGACCAGCTAACAGCTGGTTGCGGGAGCATCGACCATCGAGTCCACAGAAGATGAAATGTGAGGTCTTTTTAGTAAATAGTAAATCAAGAACTTACTGTTATTGTATTATGGAAGAAAAGCGGAAAGAAGGAGAGGAATTCACTGGTCTGTCAATGAGCCAGCACTGTGGCTTTGTTCCGATCCCCAGCGCTGATGTGGTGCAAGCATGGCTCACATTCAGGGTCTGGGAGGGAGAGAGCCATGTTGGACGAATGCCGCATACGAGCTCTGCAGAGGTTGCAGAGCTGCAGCAAGGATTCCCTTCTGGGAGAAGGGAGGGAGAGACAATACCAGGAGCTCAAGGGAGAGCAGAAGGGATGTGACAGCACTTGTAGTACACCCTGCTCTGTCTGAATTATCACAAGCCAAGGAAGCGACCACACGCCTGAAACAACTTTGCATGGCAGATGAGCTCTACGGTCTGGGCTAAGAGCTAAAGCCGCAGAGCAAGAATGGGGTCCAGGGCTAAAATCACGGAGTCTCACCAGTTAACTAATCAGAATAACAGATACGCATTAAGACGTACTGGAAGAGAGACTCCCTTACTAGTTTTCCCCTCCGCACTAGAAAATCCAGCTCAGGCAGAGGCAGTAAAACCTAGAAGTTAGGGCAGTTCTTCCCTTGCAGTCGTGGTCTCTGCTGAAAAGCCAGCATCTAAGAGGAAAGATATTCAGGTGAGGGGGAGGGGCAAACAGCCTGAGAAACAAGAGCGGAAGGTTAATGTTACCCCCTGCCTATGAACCTTTTTCAAAGTTATGCCTAAGATTTAATACTGAGAGAAGGAGTGAAAGAAGGGGGCAAGAAGTAAGCCGGGGGAGTCTAATCTAATCTAAATATCCAGGGATCAGAATTACACAAGATATCAAGAATCTCCTGGACGCAAATTTTCTAAAGATAATGAAAGAGACTTGTAATTTGATGATGACCTGGGTCCATCTACCTTTAACTATACTGAGGAGAGTAAACCTAATCAAAATGTCAATCCTCCCAAAATGTACTTTTTTATTCAATGCAATTCCCCAAACTTTTAAGAGTGAATGGTTAGAGGAAATGCAAAAGGACCATGGATAGCGTGGAAGAAATTACAGAGGAAGAAAGATAAAGGGGGTTTCTCCTTGCCGGACTTAAGCTATTATGCCTGGGCCATTATGCTTAAAAATGGCAAGAATCTACTGCGGGAGCCTGACAGCTCCGAAATTGGTAGGATATTCACTGCTATTCTGGTGGACACTCGGGGTGGAGAGCTTGGTTTTATGTATAAATTCGGTGATCCTAAATATTACAAAAAGGTAAGATGAAAGATATTACAAGGTATGGCTGAACTATGGTTTTGGATCAAGAAAGAGATCAAACTCACCTATTACAGAAAGTGTGCACATATCTGGGACTCACCAGGCTCCCCCCAATGGGCTAAACATAATCTGGCACCACCGGTAAAAGCAGCTGGCATCCTGACATGGGGTCATCTGGTGGAGGAGGGTAGGTTGATTTTATGGGACAAACTCATTCAACTGGCAGACAATACAATTTCAAGGTTCAAGTATCTCCAAGTTAATAGCTGGTTCCAGACACTAGGAGCATAGATTGGAGTGTCCAATGACCTGGAAAAAAGCTTGTAGCAGGGGTTACCAAGAGCTAAGGAGGTTTCCAGATGGTACTGACTGTTGATCAACTTGGCGGATGGAGCTTTTAGACTGCCGGATGAGCTGTCACTTGCCGGAGATCCAACTAAATAATTTATGGCAAGCATCTTTTATTACTCTTTACAGCACAGTCAAGCCTGCAGCTTTAAGGAGAAACCATCTTTTCTGCTCCCACAGAGCGTATTGGACCACTCTCCGGCTGTTGAAGGTGGGGAATGGAGGAGTTGTGAGCTGCACAAAGTGTGGCTTAGTAAAATCAGACAATGTTGACATGTTTATGGAATGCTCAGAAATTCAATAGATTTGGGAGGACGTGAGTGAGTTTTTGACAAACGTTCTAGATGTAGAAGTTCAGATAAACCTATCCCTCATATTTTGGGTGGGGGACAAGGAAAAATTGAATAAGGATGGAATAAAACTGCTATTTTACTTGATCCTGCTTACCCGTTGGGAGATTTGTAGGAAATGGATAAGTAATCTTCCACCACTGGCTATAGATTGGGTAAATTCACTTAAATACACTCTTAAATTAGAAAGGACAGAATTGGAAAAGAAAAATAAGTTTTGGGCTCCAGTAGTGAAGTGATTTAACAAGAATGAGGGTAGGTCATCCGAAAGCCACCCACCAGGGAATGGTCCAATAATTACGCCTTTTCCTTTTTTTTTTACATCTTTTCATGCTTCATTACCTGGTTTGGATTGACATAGTATAAGGAGAAGAAAAAAATTTAATTTTATGGCTTGGGTGTGGTAGATCTTCTAAGTCAAGGGCGCATACAGAGGAATATATCAAAGAGCTAACCTAAGGCGAATGAGGGCAAAAAGAAAATCATGCTTGCCACTGCTTTTCTTCAATCTTTGCGCAACTACAATAAAGTGGTGCTGGTGTTGTGTGGACATTCATAGCTTCCAAGTGTCCCCATGGCAAATGTCTCACTTTCAGTCAGACCTGACCTGACCTCTTATACAGACATTGCATTATATTTAGAACCTGACATTTTTCTGCTAACATTGTAACTATGAGCTCAAAAATCCCAGCAGCAAAGGGCCGTTGGGTAAAAATCCCGGATTAGATGAAGGTATCACACCTAACAATGGAATACCTTGCAGCTATCAATTCTGTTGGTATGTGGAAAGTCTTGTCATATTTTCACCACAATCCCATGTATACGGTAAAAACACTGTTTTCAGATTAACCTGTCACTACACCTTGCATGGAATATTTTAAGCTTAGGTTAGTTGAAAGGTGACCTGCTAGCAATACTGACCTTTCTAGAAAGGGGGCTGATGTGTTGAAGGGTTTTATCCATTCCGTAAGTTTGTTACGTATTTGAGTCAGTCACTTCATTAATCAGTAAAATAGGAAAACACTGCCATAAAATCAAATATGCTTTTAATATTCCCAGGTTCTCTACAGTATGTAAAATAATTAGATCAGACCTCAAACATGCTTCTAAACCCTGCATGTAAGACATGGTCCTTTCTGCAGGGCCATACCCAAACCTTTTGCCTTCGCCCTACTGTTTTCGGAACCCAATTTTGTTGGTTTTTTAGACTCTCCATTTGACACCTGCATAACCAGTGCTAAAGAACTTGTGCTTTCTCCCTTAAATATGGGAAAAGTGCTTACACCCAATTGGCACATTTAATTTACTTAAATGATACCAGTGGGCCTGCAGCACTTATTGTGCCACCCACTTAAGTAGCCTTTCAAACATGTCTCAGGTCTCTCATTGCAGTCTGTGTGTGCAGTTTAAACTGCTATTTCGACCTGGCAAAATAAACCCTTTGCCAGGCATAAACCTTCTTTTTTAATACATATATGTCAGCCCTCCGGCCATAGGGCAAGGTGCAGTGTATATAAAAGGTTGGACATGTACATTTAACTTTTACATCTCCTGGCAGAGAAAAACTCAAATTCATTTTTCATTAATGCAAGGCCGACCTATCCCATAGGATAACATTGGGTTACCTTATTACATTTAGTAAGTGATAACTTTCAACTGGGAGCAGGTAGAAATGTCAGGTTTGGTGCCTAAAGAATTGCAATTTAAAACACTATTTTATAGTAAAGTCAGATTTTAAGTCACAATTCTGAAAATTGCACTTTTTGACAGTTGATATTTTCATGTCCTAACCATTTTGTGCATGAAGCCTGTATTCTGGGTCACATGACTAGGTGTAGCTGGCAGTTGGCCTTTGTGTATTACCCACAGACAGTCAGACAAAGGGGGAATCGGTGTTGGCAGAATGGTGCTTCTCTGACTTGATAGTGGGGAGGAGCTGTCACCTACCATGCTAACACATCACAAAGGCTCTGCCTCAGCACACTCACAAAGGGATTCACACCAGTCTTTTGAGCCTCACACAACTTTGGGCCAGTGTAGGGAGGCAGGGAATTCCAAACACCTTTGGGGATAGAAACCTCCAAAACCTTTTCCTACTTCAAAGCGTGCATCATATATAAATATTGGGCTCTTCAGTGCACATCTGGACCTGTGGAAGACTCAGAAGGACTGTTGTGCTGCTTTGAAGCATCATTTCTACTTAAATCTTCAAAGTTGCATAGCCCCAGTTCTACTGATTGGATTTTTTCCATTTTGGCCTCAAATAATTAATTCCATGTATCTCTATAGTTCTAAATTGGTGTAGGCACCTTCACAAAGAAATACAAATGATTTGTTCTCTCTTTTTCTTTTTTCTAAATGGCATTTTAGTTTGTGTTTGTGCAGTTGTTTATCAGTGTGTATATTTTTACACTGATGAGGGCTGTTTCATTTCGGTGGGATTTTATTAGTTATTGTAGGTTTACACATAAATCAGGATAGCCCAACTATAGTAAAAGGGTGTGTGTCTGGAAAAAGGCAGCCTAAAGTACGCCAGAGCAGGGGATAACAGCAGCAACGCCATATCATTATTGATGTTCCTGAACTGATGTCTTCTTTAACTGCTGTGCTGCGTTGCATGTGAAAATAGTAAATTGTGGCCACCGTGTTTTAGTACAACAGGTATATTCTAAGTTTTGTTTAATGGGCCTCGAAGACCACAAAACCAAAGGTTACAACAAAAATCCAGGGTCAAATAAAAGCAATGAAACAGGGAGTGTAGGGAGACACAGAGCAAGCTCATCAAAGGATCTCATATCTAATAACAACAGACCAGGCTCCCCACCTGGCTTTCTGGGCTGATGTCCCGGTTACTTACTGGCAATCTTCATTACTCCGAGTGTTGTCTTCCTCGTCACATGGGTTCCCATCCCTCCCTCCCCTGTTTTGAGATTGGCTTCATGTTTTTAGCCCTAAAGCTTGGTAGTTGAACAGGAAGTGGGGTGGGTTGTGCCTCCCCTTATGGTAGGTCAGGGGTGAAGGAGGTCGGCCATGTAAGGGAGAGATGCGGAGGCTACAGCGCTAATTTGCTTTGAGGGTTCTGTGGGGGAGCTGAAGCTCACTACCTGACTATTTTGGCGAGGAATACTTACGAAGAGGTAATGAGTTTTCACATTTTAAGGGCTGGGAACTTAGTTATCACTTAACCTGATCTCTTTTTCATCTGGTTCCTCAATACATGAAGACGTTCGGGATAATTAAATACCATTTGATAATGTGGCCGTAAACCCCGTTGGTATATCTTACATTTGCCTTAGGGGTTGATAATGGAGGACGACGAACTGACCCGATATTTGCACTTATTTTGCCCTAGTTATTACCCCAAGTTACATCTTTTGCGCTCACTATTACCACAAATATTGTCAAAAGTGAGCAAGCACTAGTTGTCCTTGGCTGTACAGGCATGAGTGGGAAACAGACTCAGATGTCTCTGGTATTCTCTTTTCACGTGACTGTTCCTGCGAGGTTTACTGTGCTGGCGGGATTCTCTTACCATAGTGACATTAAATGTCATCTTTTTAACCCTATCTTGTATTTCACCGTCGTCCTCTGTCCTCTGTTACAGGAACTTGATTCTAGCGCAATGCACAGACCCGCCTCACCGCCTGGGCCTTTGTTTCCAAAGAAGCGTCTGTTGCTGAGCTGCTCCCTCTCAGGTTGGTGTTTTTATGTTTTCTATCTTTTATAGTTTACAAATCGTGCCGCATCCGCACGGGCTCTCTTCCGCGGTGGTTAGTTGTGCTTTAATGTGTTTTCTTTACACGGCTGACCAGCGATCCCTTAGGTGATGTTAGCAGTGTAAGCAACTCCTAAATAAATAAATATCTATAAAGTGTGCATCGTATACTTTATCGACAGATACATGCTTCTCCCTTCTAACAGAAGGTTGGACCCCGAAGCGCTGGCGTGCAGGAACAAACAGAGGCCCTGGCGGAGGGAGTGCATTTATTCAACTCGTACACAGTGCTTGAGTTTAACATTTGATTGTAGCCTTTCGGGAAGGCCAAATCAGCACTTCTACAGTGCTCAATCCCAATTGTTTTCGTGTAGTAGGTAATCTTGTTGTTAAAATAAAAATGCTCTGCATGATGATTCTTTTGCATAAATTTCCAATGTAACATCTGGATGTTTATGTGGAATTAAGTCTCCCTTAAGCAAGGCTTCCTGATTTAATTCTCGCACGGAACTTTGAGCAGGTTTAATTGTCCTTAGCAACTTATTTATGTACTTTACTTAAACTGTCAAAGTCAATAACTCACGGAATGCGATAATAGTCAATTGAAAGCTCAGGCCCGGAATTGCGACGTCTTGTAGACATGGAGAGATCAGGCAACCTTATTATTTGTCAAATTGTACACAATAGTGAGCTAGGTTTTGGTTAAGGAAGAAGTTAAACACAAGTCACCTATACACAACTGACAACCACACATAAATAAACCCTAACACGGAAATCAAACACACCACTGCTAAGAATCCTAGGGCCAGATCTACGACCGGGGCATTTAGCGACTGTGCTCAATTGCGAGTTGCTAAATGCCATGTACAACAGTGTCAGAGACACTGTTTGCGATTCCAATGGGGTCACAAATTGCACGCCTCATCAATATTCCTGAGGGACTCGCATTTTGTGACCCCTTAGGAATGGCTGGCCCTCCCAGGACATGTCCATGTCTGGAACTGCTTTTCAATAAAGTAGTTTTTTATTTTTAAATGCAGCCCGTTTCCTTAAAGGAAAATGGCCTGCATTTAAAAAGAAAACATGAAACGTTTTCATTTCATTTTTAAGGGCAGGTAGTGGTCCCTGGGACCACTGTCTGGCCCAAAAAATATTTTCCTCTGCATCTTGAAAAAGGCAGTAAATTACGAGTGCTTTGCGACCGCAATTGCGGGTCGCAAAACATTCTTACATAGGGTAGCGAGTCGCAATTAGTAATGGACGCCCTTGGAACGCCCCTTCCTAATTGTGAGTCGTAAATCCTATTTAGCAAGTCCCAAATAAATTGCTACTCACTAAATAGGGTTTGTGCATGGCCCTATTTGTTTATGCATGTGCAAATGGGTTGCTAACCCGTTTCGCATGCAAAAATGGGCCGTACATCTGGCCCCTAAGAAATACAAACAAATAATCTCTAGGCACCTGAGAAACCCACACTAGTCATTCCTAAGAATCACAAATAAATCATCCTGATGAAGCTCACACAACTCACTAGTCACTGCTTAAAAACTATGCTGCTTCTTTACAAGCCCCTTGCGCCCTCGGTGCCTCACGCTGTGTGACGCACCGGCAGCGCAATCTGCTGCATTTTATTTACACATTATAACATAATGGGGTAACCCAAGGAATTGTTCATGGACCTGGGTATCGATTGGTATAGAAGACAGTTGGTCCTAGACTAATTTATCAAGCAATTACATTGTAATACATTCATAGTTCGAAAGACACATTAAAGATGCATATGATTGGCACCGAGTCATAAGTACATACAGAGTGCTATAACATGTGCGTACTCTCAGAAAAAGGCAAGGGCACCCATTAAATTTCAGCAAAGAAGACTGTTTTATTTCTATTTTACAAATACTCTTGTAGGTGAACAGATCGCCATACTCAGTAACAAGATGAAAGGTTGCTCCAAGGGGGAGGGAAAAAGGAAGTGTGCTCATGTGTATGACAGATAAGATAAAGAAGGAAGGGATTTAAAGTACATCCAAGGGAGAATCAATTACAAATTATTATACATCACAAAAAACTGGCTATAGTTAACAATAGGGCCAGTTTTTGTCCGGGCCTGCCCCTTACAGGTCGTTCAAGTTGTTGTTTATGATTCTTTCAAAAAGGCGCACAGAGAGACATCATCAGTGGATTGGGCAGGGTAGAGGTGGTACCGGGTATAGACCCACTAGGGAGAGAGTGTCGACATTTCGACCCTGCTGCATGGAGGGTAAGTTACATCCTTCTGCTCACAGGTCTTCCTCAGGACAAGGGGAAAGGGGGAGACAACCTATATGTAGGTGTCAGTGAATATAGCCAGGTCACTGCCCCCAAATGGTGGGTAGTCGTGGTTGCGGCATAGCATAAAGTATTATTCAGTGCAGGCTGTCAATTGATTGAAAGGAAAACAATTCCTCGAGGGTGAATTAATCGCCCAAAACCTGATCTTAGTTCCAAAGGTCAACTGCAGCCCGCATAGTCCATGTCTTACACGATAAGACAAGCTGCGTGGCTTTATGTGTGCTTGTAAATATCGCCCCTTTTCATGCAACACTTTGCGTGTTAGGGGCGTGACATGGGTGTTGCTGTAGGTGTTCCCACGCAACACCCATGTCCACTGATGCTTTTCCAGATTTACAAGCAATCGTAAACCTGGAGATCAGTCAGAATGCTATACCACCCCCAGGGGTGGCATAGTGAAGTGCAACGAGGAGAAATGTTTTAATTTCTCCTCGTTTTTTTCCTCTTTTAATGCGTGCTGCATTCTACAGCAGTGCGTTGGAAGAGAAAATCAACTCAATTAATGTTTTTGTGCATGAAGGTGCCCCTTACTGTACAAAAACAACCTCCTCTTGATGCAGGCATCCTTGTACCATGGTGCAAGGGTGCCTACACCAGTGCATGGCAGCAGTTTGTGCACCAGCACAGGGAAAAGCACAGAGATGCGACATGTTGTAAATATGTTGCATTCCTGGACCTCGAAACTAACGCAACGTGGCGCAGCAAAATGACTTGCGGCACCGTGCGCGTTAGTTTCTCAGAAATTGGGCCCTATGCATCTATAAGAAAATCTTCAGCCACTACTTTTTTGCTCTGGATATTTGAATTTTTTAAATTCCTCAGCGTCTGCAGGTTGTGGATAAGGGTTAGATACATGTGCTTTGTTTAAAGGGATAAGAAGCAAGAACGTTAGGGAAGGAATATGTAAATCAGCCTTGGTCCTGCTCAAACAGTAAACATGTCAAGCCTGAACTGCTGGGTCTGGTTCTCCCCAGACAAGAACACAAGAAAAGCCTTATCACGGATGTTAGACCTGGCATCATTGGCATGAGTCTCTCCTCCATTTTTTTCTGTTTGCCTCCTCTGTTTATGATGTTTTTGCTGGAATATTGCTTTGGGCACTGTGCCACTGCTGATCAGTGCCACAGTGCAAGTGCTCCCTATGTTAAATTGTTACATTGATTGGTGTTACCATGATTGGCTTGGTTGACTTACTGTTCAGACCCTAGTCTAGTGCACTGTGTGTGCCAAGGGCATGTAAGTTGACTGCTGCTGGTGGGCTTGCAGCACGGGTTGTGCCACCCACAGAAGCAGCTTGTAAAATGTGTCTCAGGCCTGCCACCGCAGCGCCTGCGTGCAGTCCCCGACTGCCATGTCGACTTGGCAAGGAAACCTACTTGCCAGTCTCTAAACCTTCACTTTGCCACATTTCAGACACCTCTATGGTAGGCCCTAGGGCAGGGTGCATTGTTGGTAAAAGGTAGGTCATGCCCTGATGTGTGTGGCATGACCTAATAGGGAATTACAGCCATTTTTGTTTTTCACTATTGAAGGGCTACCTGCCTCCAATAGGCCAGACTGGGCAGACTGATTATTAACTCCATTATAATCTATCTGACTCAGGGAGCATGGTAGCAGGTCGAGTTTAGTATCCCTGAACTCAGAATTTAATAACACACCCTTTAGGATGGATGGTTTTTAAATTCTATGTTTGAAAATAGCCCTTTTAGAAAGTGGCTATTTTCTTGTCCAACTATCCACCGGTCTCTGCTGGTTTGGTGTGTGTGTCAGGGGCTGGGTGGCTCCAGAGGTCTGAATGAGTCAGTGTGGGGTGAATGAGGCATTTACACATAGAGTGAGGGAAGAGTAGCCTGCCCTGCCTGACACAATGCTGGCTCCACCTCCTGCTGGGCGACTGATAGCCCTGCTCCTGCCAGTGACAATACTGGCTCCGCCTCCTGCTGGGCGGCTGAGGATTCTGCCCTGCTCAGTGAATAGGCCAGGTGCCTCTGCCTGGCAACACCCACAACGAACCTGAGATGGGGGGAATTTCCCTGCTTGGACAAAGGGAACAAAGGAGAAAAGGGGTATAAGAGAAGGACCCCTGAACCAAGAACTCAGATCACTTCTGACAAGGAAACCTCTACCAAGGACAAGAAGCCTGCTGATCTAAGGACTTGCCTCCCCCTTCTGCCAGTGTGCTGTTTGCTGGGGGGAACCTGAAGCTGCTTCTTTATTTTTGCCAAGGAACAAGGAGAGAGGAACTTGGTGTGTACTCTCACAAAGCTTGCTAGAAAATCTCCAAGGGCTGGAAGAGAGCCAGCCTCCTGTTGAAGTCACAGGGCTAAAGGACTTCACCCTCTACTGAATTGCTGGTTGCTGGAAAGTGTTGTTTCCAGTGCACAGGGGAAATCTGCAGTCTCGACGTCGCCGACGCCGCCGAACCCAGCTCGACATCGTGAGTAACGGCTCCAGTGTTCCGAGCCTTCGACGCCGGCCGCCGGGCCCGATCGACGCCAGTAGCGACGCCAGGAGTAGTGAGTATCGGCTCCAGCTCCAAGTGACCCCGTCTTGACGCCGGTATTGACGCCAGTGAGTAGTGAGTATCGGCTCCAGCTCTAAGCGACCCCGACTCGACGCCGCTGCTGATCGCATCGACTCGACGCCCTTCTCGACGCCGTGAGCGCTGCTCCGGCCCGACATCCCTCGACGCCGCTGCGGATCGACCCGAATCCGAGGCACGACCGACGCCGACCTCGACGCCGACATCTCGACGCCGTGGATCATCGTTTTCTTCATTTCCAAAGGTACTGTGTTTGGGGGTTCTGTTGCGATTCCAGGCTCGACGTAGCACTCCTCGCGGTCGACGCCGAACCTTGGGAATCTCGTAAACTCGACGTCGTGTGACTCCTGTGGGGGTCACATTGTTGCCAAGAACTGTGTTTCAGAAGAATAATTACTTTTGTTGCTAAAGACTTATTTCCTAAGAAGAAACTTTACTTGAACTATTATTTTTCCTTCCAAAGAGTATTTATTAAGACTGTGGTATATTTTTGTCGTTATTTGGTCTTGTGCTAAGCCTTATATAAAAATACTATTTTTATAATAACTCCTGTGTTGTGTCCATTTGTAGTGTATTCACTTTATTACTGTATGTGGTCATAAATGCTTAACACACTGCCTCTGAGATAAGCCTGTCTGCTCTGCCAAGCTACCAAGGGGGTAGCAGGGGTTATCTGAGTGTGTAATCCCCTTGCCCTGACTAGAGTTGGTTGGTCCCTACTTGTCAGAAGTGTATACCTCTGCCAACTAGAGACCGCCGGTTCTAACATTGGTGGTCAGCGGTGAGGATTGAACTTTGCATTTATGACTCATGTGCAGTGATTAGTGTACGCTACATAGTGAAAGCAGACCATAACACAGCCACAGTCTGTTTTGGTAGGATATTCTATTTTTGTTCTCCGTTTTCCTGGAGCTTATTTTTTTAAACACTGCCAGTTTTGACCATGGAGAATGCCGGAGCTGCTACACCTACTGAGATTGTTGTCGGGGAATTTGATAAGAAATTGATCAATAAGTACCAGTTAAAGGATCTGGAGCGATTTTGCAAACAGTTTAAAGTTCCTACCACAGGTCTCAGATTGAAGAAAGACCTCCTTAAAGCGCTGAAGGCCTGGCTAGAGGCCAGAAATCCCTCTGATCCGGTGGTGGTACCGGAAGAGGAAGAAGAGGAGGAAGAGGAAGTGGAAGAGCCCACAAATGGGTCATTGTCATCTCCTGGCAGTAGTGTTTCCTCTAGGGGCCTTTCTCCTGAAGAGTTGGAAGACAGGGAGAGGGAGAGGGGACACCAGTTAGAAATGGCAAAACTTAAATTAGGAGGGCAGTTGGAATTAGAAAAAGCCAAGAGCCTGAGAGAAGCTGAAATGGAGAGCAAAAGATTAGATTTTGAGAGAGAGAAGTTAGCATTTGAACGTGAGAAGATGTTGAGGGAGATGGAACTTAAAGAAAAGAGTTTAGAGTTGAATCCCTCTGGTGGCAGCGCTCCATCTGTGCCTGCAGAAAGTAGGTTTTATTTTCCTAAAGATGTGATCAAAGATTACAGTAAGAATGAAGATATTAGCCAATGGTTTAAAGCGTATGAGTTAGC
Source organism: Triturus cristatus (assembly GCF_964204655.1). Taxonomy (NCBI): domain Eukaryota; kingdom Metazoa; phylum Chordata; class Amphibia; order Caudata; family Salamandridae; genus Triturus; species Triturus cristatus. The sequence continues at coordinate 336,378,499 of NC_140590.1, read as the reverse complement.
ATTGTTGGCCCACCGGGTCCCTGAGAAAGATTGGGGAACGGGGTTGTGGAGCCGCTTTACAAATGAAGGGAGAGATACCTTGTTGAGCATGCCTGAAGAGGAAAGGGCGTCTTATACTCATATGAAAAATGCTTTAATGCTGAGATATGGCTTAGCCCCAGAAAAGTACAGACAAACCTTTAGAGAATGTAAGAAGTTGCCTGGTACTACGTGGGTTGAATATGTGTCTTTTTTTTGCAGAGCCATGGATGGTTGGGTAAAGGGTAGCAAGGTTGATAGTTATGATGCTCTTTATGATTTGTTTGCTTGGGAGCACTTGTCTAATAACTGTTTTCCAGAGCTACGCCAGCACCTTGTTGATAGCAAGATATCTAACCCTAGAAAACTTGCTGAGGAGGCGGACCGCTGGGTCAGTACCAGGGTCCACAAGGGTCCAGTGGGAGACTCAGCCAAAGGTGGGCAGGGTCCCCAGCAGAAGAGTGGGGGGGGACAGGGGTAAACAGAGGGAGTTTCAGAAAGGGCCCCAAAGTAATCCCCAAGGGAACCAAGGGAAGGGTTCCCAGCCTCCCCCTGTAAAGAAGCCAGAGGCCCCGACAGGTAAACCTGTTCCAAGGGGCCCCATGACCTGCTATGCTTGTAAGCAGGTGGGACACCGTTGTTATGATCCCCAGTGTCCCATGAAGGATTCCAATGCACCACCACGTGCACCCCCTCGTCAGGTGACGAATGTAGCCCTGGGAGGGAATGAGATGGGTGCCCCCGGTGGGTGGGGTCCCGCAGAAATGTCCCTGGTCTCTTTAGGAGACGTGGAAATGGTCCCTCCAACCCCTCTGCCTAATAACACTAAAAAATATAGGCAGTGGGTGACCATTAATGGCCATAGGGTGGAAGCTCTCAGAGACACCGGAGCAAGTGTGACAGCTGTCAAGTGTCACTTGGTGTCCAGAGAGCAGGTGATCCCTCATGCATTCTACCCCGTTGTAGCTGCTGACAACTCACAGAGTCAGTGTGAGGTAGCTCAAGTTCCTTTTGAGTGGGGGGGTCTCAGGTACTCTTCAGGTTGCTGTGAGGCCCGCCATGCCTGTTGATTGTCTCCTGGGCAATGATTTGGAGGACTCCCCTTGGGCTAAGGTGGAGAGAAAATCGCATCTGGAAATGTTGGGTCTGCCTGAGTGGGTGTGTGCGACCACCCGGTCCATGTCAGTTAGTAAGGGTGTTGATGGGGCCCTGGAGCCTGAAAGTATGGCCCAGGTCCCAACCGTGAAGAGAAGAGGCAGGGGGCGCGGGAAACCGTCCCCCATCGTTCCCGCGGTCCAGGAGGGAGCAGACCCTGAGGGGGATGCCCTGGAACCGACAGGAAAACAAGTGGCCGAACTGGGAGACCTGCCCGAGCTGACCCATTGGCAGCAGGATGGTGGTCCCTCCAGGGAGGAATTTTGTGCTGAGCAGAAAGTGTGCCCTTCTCTTGTGGGTATGAGGCAGCAGGCCTCAGCCCAAACGACAGGTGATCAGTCAGGATCACATTGGGTCTACTGGGAGAACGACCTCCTGTATAGTGAGCCTAAGGCTGCTGAGCCTGGGTCAGCCCGTGTGCTGGTGGTACCCCAGCGCTTCAGAGCCTTCCTACTGGGGTTGGCTCATGACGTTCCGTTAGCTGGACATCTGGGGCAGGACAAGACCTATGACAGGCTTGTCACCCATTTTTATTGGCCCCAGATGAGAAGGGATTCAGATATCCATTGTAGGACCTGTCAAACTTGCCAGGCAAGTGGGAAAAGTGGGCGGAAGCAGAAGGCTCCCCTCCAACCTTTTCCCGTCGTCAGTACTCCCTTTGAGCAAGTGGGAATTGACATTGTGGGGCCACTGGACCCCAAGACAGCCATGGGCAACAGGTTTATCCTGGTCTTGGTGGACCATGCCACCCGGTACCCGGAAGCCAACCCTCTCCGCACAGTGACGGCCCCCGTGGTGGGACGGGCACTGATGGGTGTTTTCTCCCGCATGGGGTTCCCCAGAGAGGTGGTGTCAGACCGGGGCACCAACTTCATTTCGAATTATATGAAGTCTCTGTGGAAGGAGTGTGGGGTAACCTACAAGTTTACCACTCCTTACCACCGTCAAGGTAATGGGCTGGTTGAGAGATTCAACTGGACCCTGAAAGGCATGATCATGGGTCTTGAAGAACCAATGAGGCGTAAATGGGACGTCCTCTTGCCATGCCTGCTGTTTGCTTACTGTGAGGTGCCACAGAAGTCTCTAGGGTTCAGCCCCTTTGAGCTTTTGTATGGTCACCCGGTAAGAGGAACTTTGAGTCTGGTCAAAGAAGGCTGGGAGCAATCTCCCAGGAAACCTCCCCAGGATTTATATAGTTACATGCTGGCCTTTAGGAACCAGACTCGGCGCTTCAGAGATCTTGCTCAGGCAAATCTGGAGGCCAGCCAGGAAGAGATGAAGCGGTGGTACGATCAGAATGCCTCTCTGGTTGAGCTTCAACCTGGTCAGAAAGTTTGGGTCATGGCCCCTGTGGAACCTTGTGCGCTCAAGGACAGGTGGACTGGACCATTTGAGGTTGTGGAGATAAAGAGCGATGTCACCTACTTGGTGGACTTGAAGTCTCCCAGGAACCCCTTAAGGGTCCTGCATGTCAACCGGTTAAAGCCCCACTTAGAAAGGTCCGAAGTGGGCATGCTCCTAGCCACAGATGCTGGAATGGAGGAGGAGAGTGAGCCTCTTTCTGACCTCCTGTTTGCAAAAGAGCAAGATGGGTCAGTGGATGGTGTTGTCCTCTCTGACACACTGACCCCTGAGCAGCAGCAAGATTGTTGCCATCTGTTGGTACAATTCCCTGATCTGTTCTCCTTAATCCCTGGTGTCACTCAGTGGTGTGTCCATGATGTGGACACTGGGGACAGCACTCCTGTGAGGCACAAGGCCTACCGGGTGACTGAAAAGGTCAGAGCATATATCAAGGAGGAGGTCTCCAAGATGTTTGCCTTAGGGGTGGTTGAGTCCTCTAGCAGTCCTTGGGCCAGCCCAGTGGTCTTGGTCCCAAAGGCTGCAGCGCCTGGTGCTTCACCAGAACTTCGGTTCTGTGTGGATTACCGAGGACTCAATTCGGTCACCAAGACTGACGCGCACCCCATCCCCAGTGCTGATGAGCTCATCGATCGGTTGGGGGCTGCCCGGTACCTTAGTACGTTTGATCTAACGTCTGGGTACTGGCAGATTGCCTTGACTGATGGGGCAAAAGAGAGGTCTGCATTCTCCACACCAGATGGGCACTACCAGTTCCGTGTGATGCCCTTTGGGATGAAGAATGCCCCTGCCACATTCCAGAGGTTGGTTAACCAGGTATTGGCCGGGCTGGAAGATTTCAGCGCCGCCTACCTGGACGATATAGCAGTGTTCAGCGCCATCTGGGAGGAACACTCGTGCCACCTACAGGAAGTGTTGTTGGCCCTGCGCAGAGCAGGCCTCACAATCAAGGCTAGTAAGTGCCAGATTGGGCAGGGTTCAGTGGTGTACTTGGGGCACCAAGTAGGGAGCGGCAAGGTGGCCCCCTGCAACCCAAGATAGATACCATCCTGGCTTGGGAACCGCCCAAAACCCAGACTCAGGTGAGAGCCTTCTTGGGTCTCACGGGTTACTACAGGAGGTTTGTCAAGGGGTATGGCAACATTGTGCACCCCTTGACCTCGCTGACTTCCAGGAAGCAGCCGAAACTTGTGATCTGGACTGACGCCTGTCAGAACGCCTTTGACACCCTGAAAACTGCAATGTGTACAGCAGCGGTCCTCCAGGCACCCGACTTTTCAAAAGAGTTCATTGTCCAGACAGCACTTCAGAGCATGGTGTGGGGGCTGTTCTAGCACAGATGAATGAGGAGGGCTGAGACTTACCTGTAGCCTTCATCAGCCGGAGGTTACTTCCCAGGGAACAAAGGTGGAGTGCGATAGAGCGTGAGGCATTTGCTGTGGTCTGGGCGCTGAAGAAGCTAAGACCCTACCTGTTTGGGACTCACTTCCGGGTTCAGACAGACCACAGGCCCCTCAGATGGTTAATGCAGATGAGGGGTGAGAACCCAAGGCTGTTGAGGTGGTCCATTTCCCTACAGGGGATGGACTTTACGGTGGAACACTGCCCTGGTACAGATCACGCCAATGCTGATGGTCTGTCCAGATTTTTCCGCCTTAGTGATGAGGACTCCCTGGGTGAAGGGTAGTTCTCCCCACATTTCAGCTGGAGGGGACACGTGTTAGACCTGGCATCATTGGCATGAGTCTCTCCTCCATTTTTTTCTGTTTGCCTCCTCTGTTTATGATGTTTTTGCTGGAATATTGCTTTGGGCACTGTGCCACTGCTGATCAGTGCCACAGTGCAAGTGCTCCCTATGTTAAATTGTTACATTGATTGGTGTTACCATGATTGGCTTGGTTGACTTACTGTTCAGACCCTAGTCTAGTGCACTGTGTGTGCCAAGGGCATGTAAGTTGACTGCTGCTGGTGGGCTTGCAGCACGGGTTGTGCCACCCACAGAAGCAGCTTGTAAAATGTGTCTCAGGCCTGCCACCGCAGCGCCTGCGTGCAGTCCCCGACTGCCATGTCGACTTGGCAAGGAAACCTACTTGCCAGTCTCTAAACCTTCACTTTGCCACATTTCAGACACCTCTATGGTAGGCCCTAGGGCAGGGTGCATTGTTGGTAAAAGGTAGGTCATGCCCCGATGTGTGTGGCATGACCTAATAGTGAATTACAGCCATTTTCGTTTTTCACTATTGAAGGGCTACCTGCCTCCAATAGGCCAGACTGGGCAGACTGATTATTAACTCCATTATAATCTATCTGACTCAGGGAGCATGGTAGCAGGTCGAGTTTAGTATCCCTGAACTCAGAATTTAATAACACACCCTTTAGGATGGATGGTTTTTAAATTCTATGTTTGAAAATAGCCCTTTTAGAAAGTGGCTATTTTCTTGTCCAACTATCCACCGGTCTCTGCTGGTTTGGTGTGTGTGTCAGGGGCTGGGTGGCTCCAGAGGTCTGAATGAGTCAGTGTGGGGTGAATGAGGCATTTACACATAGAGTGAGGGAAGAGTAGCCTGTCCTGCCTGACACAATGCTGGCTCCACCTCCTGCTGGGCGACTGATAGCCCTGCTCCTGCCAGTGACAATACTGGCTCCGCCTCCTGCTGGGCGGCTGAGGATTCTGCCCTGCTCAGTGAATAGGCCAGGTGCCTCTGCCTGGCAACATCCACAACGAACCTGAGATGGGGGGAATTTCCCTGCTTGGACAAAGGGAACAAAGGAGAAAAGGGGTATAAGAGAAGGACCCCTGAACCAAGAACTCAGATCACTTCTGACAAGGAAACCTCTACCAAGGACAAGAAGCCTGCTGATCTAAGGACTTGCCTCCCCCTTCTGCCAGTGTGCTGTTTGCTGGGGGGAACCTGAAGCTGCTTCTTTATTTTTGCCAAGGAACAAGGAGAGAGGAACTTGGTGTGTACTCTCACAAAGCTTGCTAGAAAATCTCCAAGGGCTGGAAGAGAGCACGCCTCCTGTTGAAGTCACAGGGCTAAAGGACTTCACCCTCTACTGAATTGCTGGTTGCTGGAAAGTGTTGTTTCCAGTGCACAGGGGAAATCTGCAGTCTCGACGTCGCCGCCGCCGCCGAACCCAGCTCGACATCGTGAGTAACGGCTCCAGTGTTCCGAGCCTTCGATGCCGGCCGCCGGGCCCGATCGACGCCAGTAGCGACGCCAGGAGTAGTGAGTATCGGCTCCAGCTCCAAGTGACCCCGTCTTGACGCCGGTATCGACGCCAGTGAGTAGTGAGTATCGGCTCCAGCTCTAAGCGACCCCGTCTCGACGCCGCTGCTGATCGCATCGACTCGACGCCCTTCTCGACGCCGTGAGCGCTGCTCCGGCCCGACATCCCTCGACGCCGCTGCGGATCGACCCGAATCCGAGGCACGACCGACGCCGACCTCGACGCCGACATCTCGACGCCGTGGATCATCGTTTTCTTCATTTCCAAAGGTACTGTGTTTGGGGGTTCTGTTGCGACTCCAGGCTCGACGTAGCGCTCCTCGCGGTCGACGCCGAACCTTGGGAATCTCGTAAACTCGACGTCGTGTGACTCCTGTGGGGGTCACATTGTTGCCAAGAACTGTGTTTCAGAAGAATACTTACTTTTGTTGCTAAAGACTTATTTCCTAAGAAGAAACTTTACTTGAACTATTATTTTTCCTTCCAAAGAGTATTTATTAAGACTGTGGTATATTTTTGTCGTTATTTGGTCTTGTGCTAAGCCTTATATAAAAATACTATTTTTATAATAACTCCTGTGTTGTGTCCATTTGTAGTGTATTCACTTTATTACTGTATGTGGTCATAAATGCTTAACACACTGCCTCTGAGATAAGCCTGTCTGCTCTGCCAAGCTACCAAGGGGGTAGCAGGGGTTATCTGAGTGTGTAATCCCCTTGCCCTGACTAGAGTTGGTTGGTCCCTACTTGTCAGAAGTGTATACCTCTGCCAACTAGAGACCGCCGGTTCTAACAGCGGAGATGTTTCATTGCTTAATTTGTGCCAGTGTTTGCTGGAGATTGAAACGGGCAATTGTTTCTTAACACTGGGACATTTGTATGATATTCCACCACTGTATCTTTGTATATCTACTTGTAGACAGGGAACATTAGCAGTGTATTTAACAATTCTATATGTATTTTAAAAATACTACTAGCATGTGCAGGCCATTCTTACCACTTTGGAAGACTTGTCATATGCCACATTGTGACATTTGTAGGAGTGTGATAGTTAGCAGGTAGAGTCAGTTCTAAAGTTTGGCAGCACAGACAGGGAAAGTGGATGGTGCAAACTGAAGTGACCTTCTGAGGGATATAGTGGGCCTGGCACTTAAAAAAAAAACTAAGCAGTGAAGTACATTATGAGGGCTGTGGCACAGTGTACATGGCACCCTTGTTTAGGCACACTTATGGCATCGACTGTAACCAACAAGGTATTACCATCATTTTATTTCCACATTGTCTGAATCATACTTTTTGTAGATTTGAAATGAGCCAAAGCCAACTGCCTTACCAAAGTGACAATTCTGGAAATCTGAAGAAACACTCTGCTTCACTATGGAGGTCATTCATCTGAAACTGAGAAACACACTCAAGGCCCCTCCTTAAGAAACACACTGAAGTTGCCGCCAGAAAACTAAGAAACATACTTAAATTCACTCTATGAAACTAAGGGAGATATATACAATGAAGTGGCGGAGGGTGTCGTTAGCCTCCTGGGCTTAGTGACACGCTCCGCCACTTCGGAAACGCAAGGCTACACCATATTTACTAGAATGTGGTGCAGCCTTGCGTTTCCCCCTGCAATGGCGCAAAGTTTAACAACTTAGCGCCAACGCAGGCACCCTTGCACCAGAGTTCAAGGGTGTCTGCATGCAGGGGAGGATTGGTTATGTGTACGAAGATGTCCCTTCCTGCACATAAACAATCCTAAAATGCCATTTTGTAACTTTCATGTGTGCTGCTTCATGCAGCACACATGAAAGTTACAAAATGGCATTTTTTAAAAAGGTTTGTTTATGTACAGGAAGGGACACCTTCCTGTACATAAACAAATAATGGCATTTTGCTTTTTCCATGTGTGCGGCACAAGGCAGCACACATGGAAAAAGCAAAAACGAGGGGAAATAATGCATTTCTCCTCATTTTGCCAACTTAAGAACAGGATTTTCCTGGTCTTAATTTTGGCGCTGCCTCCTATGTACGCCACCCTTGTACAAAGGGGCAGTATCAAATACAATGGCTGTTTCGGTGGAATGTCCACCGCAACACTCACTGCACGCCCCTTTCAAGCTAAACAGAGCGTGAAAGGGTGTCTTATGTACAAGGCAGCGTTAAGCCACGTTAAGTAGCTTAATGCTGCCATGTACATAAGGCAAGACTCCTATCGCCACAGGAACAACACAAAAAGTGACGCTCCCACAGCGATAGGGGCTTGTACATATGCCCCTAAGAGCTAGCTGAATTTAGAGTTTGGAGGAAAGTGTAGTCCATTGCAAAGTGACAGAGCATCCAGCTGTCAAACCCTCCATCCACCCTCTTCATTTAGAGATGGGCGGACCACAAGTATTCCATTGAAGAAGCCCTGTTGGCTCTGACGACAGACTACTTCCGCTGATGGAAGACAGAGTAGGGGCTGTGACATTATACCACCTACCCAATTTAGGCTGGACAGTGTAATTTTTATGTTTTGTCCGTCATGACCAGGAAAGGTGAGGGACAAAAAAAAATAATGATACCCCCCCGCCACTCCACACATTCTAAGAGGAAGCTCTATGAGTATGGACGTCATTCCTTTTTGTCTTTCAGAAACAAACAACAGCTTTGGGAGTTTGTTTATGAAACAATTTAAAATCTTTGGTGGACAACCGTCAAAACCATGGCAGGCATTCACCTGCCATGGTATTAATGGCTGTCCACCAAATATTTTCAGTTTTTTGTACATTGAAAAGAACTGCAGCGAGAACGCCTCCTTTCCATGTACAGAAATGACGACTGGGCTGGCAGTTATCTCTAAATTTGATGGCCAGTAGCCCATCGGAGAGGCGGAGGCAAGGTTCTCTGTCACCCTGATGGATTGTACTCGTTCCACCAAACAGGCCCAAAGGCAGTCACTGCTTGAAATGTAAGAGGCGCTCACAAATTACTGCGTTACATACAGGATTGATAAGCAGCGTGAATATCATAGACGTATAGATCATTGTATGACCTTTTAATGACTAATTTATAGGCTGGACTCAATTTGCGACCAGTACTTTTATGAGCAGTACAACATTTTAAGAGCCAATCTGTGTACTAGTTTGCCAGTTCTTATACTTCTGATTTGTAGTGGGTTGCAATCTGACCTGCTTCATAAATATTAATGAGGTAGGTCCCAAATTACGACTGAATATGATTCGAAGCCATCAGTCCAACTGGGGACAGTAGACCCAGGTCTGTGATGGCTTTTCAATAACACAAACATATGCAACCCGTTTTATTTACAGATTGCATGTAAAACGAAAAGCAGTCAAAGCGGAAGCAGTGGTCATGTGGGCTACTTGTTTGTTTAAGAGGAGGCATTGCTCTTGGAGACCACTGACTCCTCTTACACAAACTATTTTATTATATTCGCAAAGTGGAAGGATTCCCTAGAGAGACCCTTCCCTTTTGCGAATGGGTTACCACCTCCTTTCAAATGTTAGTAAAATATCAGTGTTTTGCAACCGCCTCTTCAAAATACCAAATAGGTATCCATTCAGAACCCCTTTTTAGGTGTCAGAAAAACTTTCCCTACTCCTAAAATGGGATTAATAAAAAACAGAAAAAACATTTTAATGGACGCAAATGATTAATCTGAGCATTTTAGACTGTTTAGACTGTTAAAATACTTAGTACACCTGGCTCGTTTTATGGCCAACCTGTCAGAAAATGCCCCTATTTTCTTTTGAGCCCAATTAAGTGTGAATTTATGGGAGTTCAAAAAAGGAAATCATTTCTCGATTTTTACAGAAAGACCTGGCATGCTAACTAGTGCCAAAAACTACAACCTGATATGTAGGGGTTTGGAAAATACACATGATTTGCTTTAGAGTATTTACTCATTTTGCAAAATTATGTGTAGTTATGTGAAATGGAAATCTGTTCTTTTGTACTATATTTTAGTGCGAAATATGCACTCATGTCAATTTTTGAGTCAATGAGGCATTTCTCACTAAAAATAGGGCAAAGAAAACAAAAATAAAGCAAACGAAAGCCACTCACATCCTGCTGTTCTCATGTCTTTGCAAAGGCGCTGGAAGCATCCCTAAAATAACCCTGCTGGAATTCGGAAGGTGAACGAGCAGTAAAGATGCCTTTAAATTTGTTTTTTAACTTGTCACATTTGCTATGGTTTCAAAGACGAGGTCAATGTTCAGGCAATTCCTCTGACAAATTGCTGTTTTACTTTCTACCAATGCAGATTGGTGTTTACTTTTCTCTCTCTAAATACAAAGTTAGGAAGTGCACTATCTGACAATCTTCCCAGGGAACAGTGGGAACAGTGAATGTGAAAGGGAAGACTGTAGGATGTCACTTTCTTTTAACATATAACAGCATGTAAATGAACTGTACAAATATTCCAAAATGTATCAGCAGTTCAAAAAGCACAAATGAAGCACTTTTTGTTGTAATTCTGAAGTGTAATGAAAAAAGATTTTAATAGGATCAAAGCAAATCAAGACACACTACTAGGTAATGTGCACATGATAAATATTTTCTGAAACCCAATTTTCCCAATTTTTTGGTGCTCTTCATAGTTTTATCAGGAAAACTGCATGTCAGAGCGAATGTTACGGTCTCTTCAATGGAAAATGAACTTGTGTTTCTCCACCATGCTTTAGTAATATAAAGGCATATCAGCAAGGCGGCGATAGAAAATTATCGCCGCTATTGCGGCCGTTTTCGGCCGAAAAGTGGCGATAATTTTATCGCCTAATTAGCAAGGTCACGCAAACGCGTGAAACCTTGCTTTAGCGCACGAAATCTTAACGCCCAGCTTTGCATCTCTAATTAGATGCAAAGTGAGCGTTCCTGACCTCACATGACAGGAGAAATGTCGCTAAGCAACATTTCTCCTATCATCAAGCCCCACGCTATGAAGCATAGCGGCAAGAAAAGTAGCGATAACCCCTGTTATCGCTACTTTACTTACGCCTGCTTCAGGACTGACTTAGCCATGATATCCTATGGAAGGTGGATATTATGGCTAAGTTTGTGAGGCCCTATCAACAAGCTAACGCCACATTTCTTTAGATTATCGCTGGGTTTCCAGCGATAATCTCACGTTAGGCAGTTAGCGCTAGGATTTATATCGCTTTTGAGATAAGCGTTGCTAATAGTACGCTATCTCAGCGATAAAAATCCACGTTAGCCGGCGATAATTATCCTAGCGCTAAGTGCGCTTAGCGATAATTATCGCCGGTTGTTGCTGATATGCCCCATATTTGCAACACTGTGCTCCAAAATGTACCACTAGCTAAATACTGCACCCATACCACTCTCCTGCTGAATGAGCGCAGCTCATTTGTTCAACTTTTTCTTTGCGTGACACTTGGACTTTTCATAATCCATAGACTTTAGTATGTAACATTGATGAATGCACCCCACTCTAAAAATTGATCCAGCACCACTGTGTTTTTGAAGTAAATTTTTTTGCTGTAACTTTTTCCAGCAGATGACGTGATTACAAAATGTGTTGCTTTTGCTGAATTTACCGTAACAAGCATAACGTGAAATTCCTGAAATGACCTGTTAGACCGGCATAATTAAAATTTCAGGCAGGCCTGCTGACAAGATCTACTTTCGTCAATCTTTTACATCCAGAATTTTTGGATTTGTTTTCATGTACAGTGAATGCTAGTGCAAATCTTGATGAGTAGTTTGCTTACAAGTTCAAGTAGGAATACGGTTTCTGAAATTCAGAGATATATATTTTCTATGCCATCCGGTATGTTTGCGAGTTTTTTAAATTTTTGGAAAATGTGTTAAATCAGTGTTTAGCCAACCAATTGAAAGACATTTTCCAGTTTTTATGGAAAAATACTGATTATACTGCTGTAGGTATAAATGTTATGTAATTCCAGAAGAAATAATATTACAGGACATTTCATGCCACAGTATGTTTATCAATTCATTTCCTATTTTGTTGGCATAAAAACATCAATGATACAGACTTATACATCTTTAATAGCGAAAAAATAATATAAATATTAACTTTCATTCTCCTTATGTGCCTCACATTTACCTATTCTGAGCATGCTTTCGACAGCGCCTGTATGTTTTCTGCTGCGCACACTGGTCCGCACAATAAAGGATGTAAAAACAAACACGAAAGATTACAAGGACTGGCGAAGTTTCAACCTGTCCTGCATCATGGGCCTCATTTATGAAGGCCTTCTGCCGCTGTTGTGGCCCTGTGACGCTGCAGTGGCGTAATCAATGTGCCACACTGTGCCCTATTTACATAGTGATGCATCTAGGCCTGCTCTATATTATACTTGCATCAGGTATAATGTATGCAGGGTGGGAGTTCCCCCATAGAAAAGCCTCATAGACGTGGCACAGTGAAATTTGAGAGATTCCACTTAGCAACTCATACGACGTGACTCCGTCACAATCCTTATGCCTGCTTTAAGTAATCGTAAGGAGTGACGCAGGGCTTTTCACATAGGACTCGGCCATGTGTAATGACACATTGCTGGAGTTGCGTCAGTTATCCAAAAAACTCCAGCAATGCGCCATTATTACGCCACCAGATACATCAGGATTCCTGACATATCTGTTAAGTCCCTGCACCATGGAGCTCGGTAGTGCAAACATGGCGCATCCATGGTGTCGCAAGGATGGCGCTATGAAAAGTGTTGCATCGCTGCTTTTGCCCAGCTCTGCACCACTTTTCATAAATGCGGCCCCACATTTTTAGCTAATTGATCAGCAAAATTGTAACGGTATCATTGCCGTCCGATTTATCCATTTGCAAAGGAGATTTGTAAAGCGCCGTGTGTAACAGTGCAGTTACTTCAGAGCGCTGGATATTTTAAAGCAGGAGGCCCTGCAATGATGGTTTCAAGAATCTACATTGACCCAATCTTTAAGCAAGTAAAGATTGCCATTTGATTGCCTAACAGCGCGCTAAGGCCTCTAAGCACCACATCTCCTTCGCGTTTTTTCCGTATGGTTGGCAAAAAGCTCTTTTAGCTACCCAAACCATTGAAACCATTTGACATCGAAGTAATTGTTATAAGCGGCACACATACCTCACTCAACATGTAACTCATCACGCAGTTTTAAAGATTCACAACCAATACATCAATGAAACCCCTTTGGCGCTGAAGGTCAATTCCTTAACAAGCAGTGGTAATGCCAGTAGATCTGTCACTTTTTTTTTTACAATGAAAAGCTTTGGTAAAATGAGTATGAAGATTTGTTGCCTGACAGGTTTTGTAAGGTCATGCAGCTGAACAGAGTGCTTTTTGGGAGTCTGAGTATTGAAGGAAGTGATAGAATAAAAAACAGGCGATAACAGAGCCTGAACTCTAAAAGAGGCAGACCTATGGCTTTGCAGCATTACTGCTGAACAATAAATCAGCCAGGACCAATACCTCTCAGCAAGGCTGCTTCACTTGTAATGGAACAGCGCGGGCCCTGCTCAAGAGCTGCTGTACTTTCAAAAGGACAAAAGGGGCACTTGTAGGCAGGGCTGCCAGATCATTAATGGGGCCTTAGCTGGATGTACTGAGTCCCTAGACTGTCTCTTGTATTTATTAGCATTAACCAAGACCTAATGATTTAATTACAAA